>NC_058084.1:369605854-370205854 GCF_014858855.1 Bufo gargarizans | reverse complement strand
CTATAATACCAGTGTCTTTTTATGTGGCCCAATTGTCTTTGGGCCCCCTCAGGCTCCTGGGCCCGGTAGCGACTGCTACCTCTGCATCCCCTATAGCTACGCTCCTCCATACGTCCTTTTAGCTGTTCTGCTGTAAATTTACATTGTTCTACTGTATTTTTTGTGGTGTATTAATAAATAAAAAAATATGTTTTATTTGCCGTTCTGCGTTGAAGTTACATTGTACTACAGCCATTTACGGGATGTATTAATAGGAAATATAATTACGACCTATTAGCCGATCTGCTATGAATTTACATTGTTCTACAGTTTTTTTGGGGTGCGTTAATAGTAAAAAAAAATATGTCTTTATTGCCGTTCTGCAGTGAAGTTTCATTGTACTACAGTCATTTACAGGATGTATTAATAGGAAATATAATTACGACCTATAAGCCGTTCTGCTATGAATTTACATTGTTCTACAGTTTTTTTGGGGTGCGTTAATAGTAAAAAAAAATATGTCTTTATTGCTGTTCTGCAGTGAAGTTTCATTGTACTACAGCCATTTACGGGGTGTATTAATAGGCAATATATGTATGTCCTAATAGCTGTCCTGCTGTAAATTTACATTGTTATACTATATTTTTGTTGAGGGGTGTATTAACAGGAAAAAATACATCTTAGTCAGGTTGCCAATGTTGGCACCACGGCCCTGCGTCAACACATACAGCATCACCATAAGTGGCCTGGGAGAACCATGGCTCTGATGTGGTGGTCCAGCCTGCCGCAGCAACCGCAGCATCACCCAGTGGCACGCATCCAATTTCATGCAGTTAAGGCTCCACCACCTCAGCCAAAGGGAGATTTCTGTCTTTCCCATCATCTACTGGTCCTGATGCTCCTGCTCCTTATCCTCCTACTCCTCGTCAGTCATTTTGTCAGCAATCGATCACTGAAGCGATTGCCAAGAGACAACAGTATGCATGCACTCATCCAATGGATCAGAAGCTAAAAATGCTCCTGGCCAAGTTTCTGGCGCTTCAGTCCCTATCTTTCCAAGCGGTGGACTCTGCACCTTTCAGAGAACTGATGGCTTGTGCCGAGCCAAGGTGGAGAGTCCCAAGCTGTCAATTCTTTACGAAAAAGGCAGTACCAGCCCTGCACACATATGTAGAACAGAAGGTGGGCAGTCCTTGAGCCAGCCAAACCATCAACTTGGCCAGGTGACGCCACTTCCACCTCCACATTCTATTGTCGTTGGTCCTGCGACAATGTTCGCCGCTGCTGCTTCAGCCTCCACTGTGTTGTCAGCTTTCACTGCAGGGTCAATTCACATCCATCAGGTGGGACAGGACAGACAATTGAGATGCTTTAGCACATGGACACACCCTCAGCCTATAACAGAACCCAATCTGGCACATTCTGTGTTTTGCCAATGTAGGGAGAGGTTGCTTTGTGGAGCAGGGACAGACTGTTAGGGACACCAAACGCTAGCTAATAGGGCCAAAAAAGTCCTTTTAAGGACTGGTGTAAGTGTGCTATCGATAGGTGTGATATACTGAGGGGTATGATATACTTATAATATATTTTCTATAGTGCATTTGTATTGTGCAGCAGTTGTGTGCGGTTCTGCTGCGATACTGCAGCTATATAGAGGGACAAACGCTATTGGAATAATTAATTGCAACTGTTGTGATATACCTGTTGCACCCGAAAAAAACTGATTGAGGGGTGTGATAAACCTATAATATACTTGCCAACATAAAAAGTATATAGTGTATTTGTATTGTGCAGCAGTTGTGTGTGGTTCTGCTGCGATACCGCAGGTATATAGAGGGACAAGCGCTACTGGAAAAACTATTTGCAATGGGTGTGATATACCTGTTGCCCACCAAAAAAACTGATTGAGGGGTGCAATATACCTGCTTCCACAAAATGCTAATTAAGAGGTTTGATATTCCTTCTTCCACAAAATACTGATTGAGAGGTGCGATATACCTGCTTCCATCAAATATTGATTGAGGCCTGCAATAAACCTGCTTCCACAAAATACTGATTGAGGGGTGCGATATACCTGCTTCCACCAAATATTGATTAAGGGGTTCCATATACCTGCTTCCACTAAATACAGATTGAGGGGTGCGATATACCTGCTTCCACAAAATACTGATTAAGGGGATTGATATACCTGCTTCCACAAAATACTGATTAAGGGGTTTTATATAACTGCTTCCACAACATACAGATTGAGGGGTGCGATATACCTGCTTCCTCCAAATATTGATTAAGGGGTTCTATATACCTGCTTCCACAAAATACTGATTAAGGGGATTGAAATACCTGTTTCCACAAAATACTGATTAAGTGGTTTGATATACCTGCTTCCACAAAATACTGATTGAGGGGTGTGATATACCTGCCTTCACAAAATACTGAACAAGTGGTTAGATATACCTGCTTCCACAAAACACAGATTGAGTGGTTTGATATACCTGCTTCCACACTGGGGTTCTATATACCTGCTTCCACAAAATACTGATTGAGGGGTGTGATATTCTTTCTTCCACAAATTACTGATTAAGGGGCTTGATATACCTGCTTACACCAAATATTGATTGAGGCCTGCGATACACCTGCTTCGACAAAATACTGATTAAGGGGTTTGATATACCTGCTACCACCAAATATTGATTAAGGGGTTCTATATAACTGCTTCTGCCAAATTCAGTTTGAGGGGTGTTATATACCTGCTTCCACAAAATACTGATTAAGGGGTTTATATAGCTGCTTCCAAAATATACTGATTAAGAGGGGTGCGATATACCTGCTTCCACAAAAAACTGATTAAGGGGTGCAATATACCTGCTTCCACAAAAAACTGATTTAGGGGTTTGATATACCTGCTTCCACTAAATATTGATTAAGGGGTTCTATATACCTGCTTCTGCCAAATTCAGTTTAAGGGGAGTTATATATCTGTTTCCACAAAATACTGATTAAGGAGTTATATACCTGCTTACAAAAACTACTGATTAAGAGGGGTGAGATATACCTGCTTCCACAAAATACTCATTAAGGGGTTTGATATACCTGCTTTTGCCAAATTCAGTTTGAAGGGTGTTATATATCTGCTTCCACAAAATAATGATTAAGGGGTTATATACCTGCTTCCAAAAAATACTGATTAAGATGGGTACGATATATACCTGCTTCCACAAAATACTGATTGAGGGGTGCGATATACCTGTGTCCAGAAATTACTGATTAAGGGGATTGATATACCTGCTTCAACAAAATACTGATTAAGGGGCTTGATATACCTGCTTACACCAAATATTGATTGAGGCCTGCGATACACCTGCTTCCACAAAATACTGATTAAGGGGTTCTATATACCTGCTTCTGCCAAATTAAGTTTGAGGGGTGTTATATATCTGCCTACACAAAATACTGATTAAGGGGTTAAATACCTGCTTCCAAAAACTACTGATTTAAGAGGGGTGCTATATACCTGCTTCAACAAAATACTGATTAAGGGGTTTGCTATACCTGCTTCCACAAAATACAGATTGAGTGTGCGATATACCTGCTTCTGCCAAATATTGATAAAGGGGTTCTATATACCTGATTCCACAAAATATTGACTAAGGGGATTGATACACCTGCTTCCGCAAAATACTGATTAAGGGAATTGATATTCCTGCTTCCACCTAATATCGATAGAGGCCTGTGATATACCTGCTTCCACAAAATACTGATTAAGGGGTTTGATATACCTGCTTCCAAAAAATACTGATTGTGGGGTGCGATATACCTACCTCCACCAAATATTGATTAAGGGGTTCTATATACCTGCTTCCACAAAATACTGATTGAGGGGTGCGATATACCTACCTCCACCAAATATTGATTAAGGGGTTCGATATACCTGCTTCCACAATATACTGATTAAGGGGATTAATATACCTGCTTCAACAAAATACTGATTAAGGGGCTTGAAATACCTGCTTCCACCAAATATTGATTGAGGCCTGTGATACACCTGTTTCCACAAAATACTAATTGAGGCCTGTGATGCACCTGCTTCCACAAAATACTGATTTAGTGGTGCAATATACCTGCTTCCGCAAAATACTGATTAAGGGGTTCTATACACCTGTTTCCACAAAATACTGATTGAGGGTTGCGATATACCTGCTTCCACCAAATATTGATTGAGGCCTGCAATACACCTGCTTCCACAAAATACACATTGAGGGGTGCGATATAACTGCATCCACCAAATATTGATTAAGGGGTTCTATATACCTGCTTCCACAGAATACTGATTGAGGGGTGCCATATACCTGCTTCCACAAAATATTGATTAAGGGGTTCTATATACCTGCTCCCACAAAATATAGATTGAGGGGTGCGATATACCTGCTTCCACCAAATATTAAATGAGGCCTACGATACACCTGCTTCCACAAAATACTTATTGTGGGGTGCGATACACCTGCTTCCACAAAATACTAATTGAGGAGTGGTGATATACCTGCTTCCGCAAAATACTTATTAAGGAGTTTGATATACCTGCTGCCACACAATACAGATTGAGGGTTGCGACATACCTGCTTCCACCAAATATTGATTGATGTCTGCGATACACATGCTTCCACAAAATACACATTGAGTGGTGCGATATACCTGCTTCCGCAAAATACTGATTAAGGGGTTTGATATACCTGCTTTCACAAAATACAGATTAAGGGGCGCAATATACCTGCTTCCACCAAATATTGATTGAGGCCTGCGATTCACCTGTTTCTACAAAATACTGAGTGAGGGTTGTGATATACCTGCTTCCACCAAATATTGATTGAGGCATGCGATACACCTGCTTCCACAAAATACTGATTGAATGGTGGTGATATACCTGCTTTCGCAAAATATTGATTAAGGAGTTTGATATACCTTCTTCCGCAAAATACAGATTGAGAGGAGCGAAATACCTGCTTCCACCAAATATTTATTGAGGCCTGGGATACACCGGCTTCGACAAAATACTGATTGAGGGTTGCGATATACCTGCTTCCACAAAAAACTTATTAAGGGGTTCTATATGCCTGCTTCCACAAATACTGCTCTTCTCTAGGGACTTTGGCACAGGGTCATTTTGAAATTGACAGGCAGAGGAAGAGGCAGGCCGTTCCGCAGGGTTGGTAGGGGTCAGGTGTCCCAGGCCGGAGCCTAAGTGGGAAGATGGAGAAGGTGCTTGTGATTACGTCAAAGGACACACCAGAGTTGGTTGAGTGGCTAACTCAGCCTTATGCTTCTGCACCCTCCTCATCCTCTGTATCTTCACCCTTCTCACTCTCTGCTATGTGCAGCCCCAAAGACACCACCACTACCACCACCATAGCTCAGCCATTCTTGGCATCGGATGAGGAAGAGGAGGTAGCAGCGGCCGCCACCCAGCGGTCTGATGACAGTACTCAGATCAGCCCAAGGAGGGTGTTACCCACTGTTGCTAAAGGGGTTATATATACCTGCTTCCACAAAATAAGGCTGGAGGAGTGGGATATACCTGCTTCCACCAAATATTGATTGAGGCCTGCGATACACCTTCTATAAAATACTGATTGAGTGGTGCGATACACCTGCTTCCACCAAATATTGATTAAGGGGTTCTATATACCTGCTTCCACAAAATACTGATTGAGGGTTGCAATATACCTGCTTCCACCAAAAAAAGATTACGGTCTGCGATACACCTGCTTCCACAAAAACACTGATTGAGGGGTGCAATATACCTGCTTCCGCAAAATACTGATTAAGGGGTTTGATATAACTGGTTACACAAAATACAGATTGAGAGGTGCGATATACCTGCTTCCACCAAATATTGATTAAGGTGTTCTATATACCTGCATCCACAAAATACTGATTGAGGGTTGCGATATACCTGCTTCCACCAAATGTTGATTAAGGCCTGCGATACACCTGCTTCCACAAAATACTGATTAATGGGTTCTATATACCTGCCTTCACAAAATGCTGATTAAGTGGATTGATACACCTGCTTCCACAAAATATTAATTGAGGCTTGCGATACAACTGCTTCCACAAAATACTGATTAAGGGGCATTATATACCTGCTTCCACAAAATATTGATTGAGGCCTGCGATACAACTTCTTCCACAAAAATCTGATTGAGGGGTTTGATATACCAGCTTCCACCATATACTGATTGAGGTCTGCAATATACCTGCTTCCACAAATACTGCTCTTCTCTAGGGATTTTGGCACAGGGTCATTTTGAAAATGACAGGCAGCGGAAGAGGCAGGCCATTCCGCAGGGGCGGTAGGGGTCGGGCAGGTGCCCAAGGCCGGAGCCTAAGTGGTAAATTGGAGAAGGTGCTTGCAATTACGTCAAAGGATGCACCGGAGTTGGTTGAGTGTCTCACTCCGCCTTTCGCTTCTGCACCCTCTTCATCCTCTGTATCTGCACCCTCCTCACTCTCTGCTATGTGCACCCCCAAAGACACCACCACCATCACTACCACCACTATAGCTCAGCCATTCTTGACATCAG
Source organism: Bufo gargarizans (assembly GCF_014858855.1). NCBI lineage: Eukaryota > Metazoa > Chordata > Amphibia > Anura > Bufonidae > Bufo > Bufo gargarizans. Next base: position 370,199,297 of record NC_058084.1, on the reverse strand, counting down.
ATGAGGAAGAGGAGGTAGCAACGGCTGCCACCCAGAGATCTGACGACAGTACCCAGATCAGCCAAAGGAGGGTGGTCCCCACTGTTTCTGCCTACTCCGAAATCTCTAATGTCAGTGGTGGTGAAGGTGACGATGATGACGTATCGATGGACGTCATGTGGGTGCCTACAAGAGAGGAAGAGGAGGAGAGTTCAGAGGGAGAGACGGAGCAACAGATAGGGAGGAGAAGCAGGCAGAACTCGCAGTGCACCGGAAGCAAAAAGCCGACTGCAAATGTGTCTGGAGGAAGCCACCTCAAGACACATTCCCACCATGCACGGTCACATCTTGTGCTCCTGGACGTCGGCACATGGCTCTGAAATGTGGGCTTTTTTTAACGTGTCAGCTGCTGACAATAGTGTTGCCATCTGCAGCCTGTGCTGTCATCGCATAAGTCGCGGTAAGCCCAACACTCACCTAGGGACGACTGCCTTAAGAAGGCACCTGGCCTTCCATCACCGAGCCCAGTGGGAGCAATGCCGTAAGAACCGATAAAGCCACACTGAAGGCACTCCAAGTCCTGCCTCTTCTCTTTCTCATTCTCCTCTCTCCTCCCATTTGTCCTCCACTCCACCTTCCACCGTGACATTGTCGCGTTCATCTGGCAGAAGGCAGGCTTCCGTGGCGTAAATGTTCCAGCGTAAAAAGTTGATGACGCCGGATAACCCTCTTGCACAACGGCTGACCGCTGGCTTGTCAGAACTGCTAGCCCGCCAACTACTGTCATATAAACTAGTGGACTCACGGGCCTTTAAAAAATTTGTGGCCATTGGCAAACCGCAATGGAATGTCCCCAGAAGGAAATATTTCTCACAGAAGGGCATCCCAGAGCTGTATGGCCACGTTCAGTGGCAAGTGAGTATATCTCTGGCACACAGTGTTGGTGCCAAGATACATAGATAGCAAACATGGGCAGGGAAGGAACATAACTTACTGCCCACTGGGTGAACATTCTGACGGCCGTCGAGCATGTAACCCGTGGCACCCTTGTGGATTTGATGTTACTGCCACGGATTGCATGCAGGCCTGCCTCTTCTTCTCCTCCTCCTACTTCATCCTCCGTCTCCTCCTCTGATGACTCCTCCTTTTCCACTGCTACCACTTCTTACTCTGCACCGCCCAAGCTGTGCTGCGGCTGTTGTGCCTGGAAGTCAAGAGCCACGCCGGTCCTGCACTGCTTTCAGCTTTGCGGTCACCGGCCGATAAGTGGCTAACCCCGCTCAATTTGATAGTTAGTAAAGTGATGTGCGACAACGGTACAAATCTGCTGAGCGCGTTGAAACATGGCAAAATGACACACGTGCCGCGCTTGGCACATGTCCTGTACTTAGTCGAGCAGCGATTCGTTGCCAAATACCCCGGGGTTTAGGACGTCTTTCGGCAGGCCAGGAAAATCTCTTGCCATTTTAGAATATCTTACACGGCCATGGCTCGCTGTGCTGACGTTCAGTGGTGACAACACTTGCCGTCAGACTTCTGATTTGTGATATCCCGACACGCTAGAACTCCACCTTGCATATGCTTAATAGGCTGCTTCAGCAGCAATGTGCCTTTAATGACTACCTGTACGAACTCTGCAGCAGGACAGGTTCTGGGGAGCGTGGTCTCTTTTCACCACGCCAGTGGCTGCTCATGAGCGACGCATGCAGACTTCTGTGGCTATTTAATGAGATCACCAAACTGGTCAGTCGCAGCCAGAGCGCCATCAGTGATATCATACCTTAAACCTTCTTTCTGGAGCGTGCATTACTTTGTGTCATTGATCAAGCCGTCGAGGAGCAGGAGCTGGAAGATGAGGAAGTCGCAATGCTGAATGAATCCCCAGGAGGGGCTAATCCATCTGAGGCAAGTCAGCAGGAGTGTGAAGAGGAGGAGGAGGAGGAAGGTTAATGGGGGGAGGAGGAGGAGGAGCAAGAAGAGCAGGGTTCGAGGGGGACTTTAAACGATTCGGGGATCCCTGGTGTTGTCCGTGGCTGGGGGAGGAGACCTAGGACGACATTCTCCTGGGCGATGAGCAGGAATCAGGCTGCTCCACCACTTCCAATTTAGTGAAAATGGGGCCTTCATGCTCTAGTGTTTGAAGAGGGACCCCTGTATAAAAAGCCTAAAGGGCAAGGTCCAGTACTGAGTGGCAATGTACTTAGACCCCGATACAAACACAAAATGGCGGACATGTTACCAGCATCACAGAGGGCTGGAAGAATGCAGCATTTCCAGGCCTTGCTACGAGAGATGCTGCATTCTGCTGTTGTGGGTGCTGGCAGAGGAATTTTCATTCACAGCAAAACAGGTGCGGGTACCAATACTACCGCACCTGCAAGAAGAGGGCATTTTGAAGATGTGTTGGTCACTTCGAATATGAGATCATTCTTGCAGCCAACCTATCGACACCTGCCCTCCGGATCCAGCCTCAGGGAACGCCTAGACCAATAGGTGTCCGACTACATCAGGTTAATAGCCAATGTGAATGCTCTGAGAAGCGAGGAGCCCCTGGACTACCGGGTGTGCAGGCTTGACCTGTGGCCACAGCTGGCACAATTTGCCATGGAAATCCTTTCTTGCCCCTCGTTCACTGTCCTGTTCGAAAGGACGTTCAGCGCAGCAGAGGGGATCGTGACCGATAAGCACACTCACCGAGCTCACGAAAGTGTGGACTACCTCACATTTCTAATAATGAATGAGGCATGGATGTCAAAGAAATTCAACACCTGTGATGACCACGTGTAATTAAATTTCCTCATACCAACCCACACATATCAGCCACCACACAGAACAAAGAATGGTCCTTTTCTTATGTACATACAGCGGCATAAAAGGCCTTTTCTGTCAGGTAAATGGCAAATTTTTGGGGCCTGTAATGACCTACAGTAAAATTGTTATCCACTGACTATCTAATATACCTCCAGCCACATAATCACTTGTTCTTTTCTTTCAGGTGAATGCCTAATTTTTGGGGCCTATACGCCACTGGCCTACAGTAAAATTGTTATTCAGTGACCACCTAATGCACCTCTAGCCACATAATGATTTGTTCTTTTCTGTGAGGTAAATGCCAAATTTTTGGGGCCTGTACTGGCCTACTGTAAAATTGTTATCCACTGACCGTCTAATATACCTCCGGCCACATAATCACTTGTTCTTTTCTCTCAGGTGAATGCCTAGTTTTTGGGGCCTGTAATCCACTGGCCCATAGTAAAATTGTTATTCAGTGACCGCCCAATGTACCTCCAGCCACATAATCACTTGTTCTTTTCTGTCCGTTGAATGTCTTATTTTTGGGGCCAGTACTGGCCTATGGAAAAATTGTTATCCAGTGACTGTCTAAAATACCTTCAGCCACATAATCACTTGTTCTTTTCTGTCAGGTGAATGACTATTTTTGGGGCCTATACTCTACTGGCCTACAGATTTTTTTTTATTCAGTGACTGACTAATGTATCTCCAGCCACATAATTACTTGCTCTTTTCTGTCAGGTCAATGCCTAATTTTTGGAGCCTGTAATCCACTGGCACTTAGTAAAATTGTTATTCAGTGACCGCCTAATGTACTTTTAGCCACATAATCACTTGTTCTTTTCTGTCAGGCGAATGCCTAATTTTTGGGACCTATACTGGGCTACAGTAAAATTGTTATCCACTAGGGTTGAGCGAACGCGAACTGTAAAGATCGGGTTAGTACCGAACTTTAGGATTTTTGGACCCCGGACCCGAACCGGGTTCGTTGTTCAGCGATTTCTTAGCGCTTTTTGAAAGGCTGCAGAGTAGCCAATTAACAAGCGTTTAACTGTCTGACCTTAGAAGCCATCACAGTCATGCCTACTAATGGCCTGGCTGTGATTGGCCAGTGCAGGATGTGACCCAGCCTCTATATAAGCTTGAGTCACGTAGCGCTGCACGTCACTCTGCTGTTACTAGTGTAGGGAAAGGATGCTGCTGGTGATTTCAGGGAGAAAATAGGAGAGAATCTTTGTTCAGAACTGGAATCTAACTCAGCGATCTACATACATTTAGTTGTGTGGGCACAATCTTTTTACCCTCTCCTGAGCCCAGTGACAGAAAAAAATAACTTTTATCCGTCTGAGGAAGCGATCACACGTGAAACGCACATCGAGGAGCGCCACCACCTGGTTTCTATCTATCTATTGGTATGTTGCCATTTATGCTACATGAATAATATAGCAAGAAAACTTGTTAGTCATTTTGCTATTCTTGTTACGCACTGGTCACTTTCTGACATACTTACCATTGTATTTGCACTTTATATTCATATGACAATCGTTACCCTTTATGGGACATGTCATTTACATCTGTTGAGGTCATTTCTACATTGCTGCTAACTGTTATAGTCCTGGGGTTATTAGCAAGGTGGTGTGCTACTGTGTTTTGTCCCCGCTTGTTCACAAGTATATATTGTGAATTACTTTTTTTATATTGATATTAATAAACTTTACATTTTATTATCTATAGATGGTGTGTTTTTGCACTCCTTTCTGTTGTGATTTATCTAAATTTTCGGAGTGTACCGTTTAATTGAGACCGCTGGTGATTTAGCTTTCATATTCTGTTACAGAAAAAGCACACTTTTTGGCAATATAAAACATCTGGATTAGTCAGTGTGGAATTTAAGCTAGAAACACAACCATAATTTTCTGGGTTTTTAAAAACACACTTTTTTTGCCAAAATACCCAATTTTACAGCCCTTGCAGCATCAGCACGTGTAAAATTCAAGGGTTATATAAAGCTTTCATATTCAGTTTGTAAAAAAACCTCATTTTTTGGGCAATATCCAACATCTGGATTAGTCAATGTGCAATTTAAGCTAGAAATACAGCCATAATTTTCTGGGTTTTTAAAAACACCCTTTTTTGGCAAAATCCACTATTTTACAGATCTGCACATGTGAAAATCAAGTTTAATATATACAGCTTTCATATTCTGTTACTAAAAAAACTCACTTTTTTGGCAAAATACAACATCTGGATTTTAAGCTAGAAATTTAAGCTAGAAATACAGCCATAATTTTCTGGGTTTTTAAAAACACACTTTTTTGCCAAAATACACAATTTTGCAGCCCTTGCAGGATCAGCATGTGTGAAATTCAAGGGTTATATACTGCTGTCATATTCAGTTATTAAACAAACACCCGTTTTGGGCAAAAAAGTTTATTTTGCAGCCTTTGCTGCATATCTCATTGTGAGATACAGCCTTTACATACTGTGGTTTTATTCAGTTATTTGAAATACAGCCATTTTGGGGGGGGGGGGGAAATAATTGCGGCCTAGTCTGGATTAGTCGGTGTGAGATACACCCTTTATATACTGTGGTTATATTCTTCTATTAATAAAACACCCTTTTTGGGCAAAATACACAATATTTCTGGCCTTGCAGCATCAGCACGTGTGAAATTCAAGGGTTATATACTGCTGTCATATTCAGTTATTAAACAAACACCCGTTTTGGGGGAAAAAAAAACGCAATTAGACTTACTGGTAATTCAGTTTCCTTGAATCCACCATGACGGCCCACAATGAGATTGACCCTTGACCTCTGTAGGGGCATGAACACATGAAGAGAGTTTAAATTCCCCCCACCCCTCCACCTCCTCAGTGCTTTACAAATTACTCAAAAGGTGGAACAACATAATAAAGAATATCGATTAATAACTCTTAATATACAAACCAGATTCCAAAAAAGTATTTAAAAATCGTGAATAAAAATTGAATGCAATGATGTGGAGGTGCCAACTTCTAATATTTTATTCAGAATAGAACATAAATCACGGAACAAAAGTTTAAACTGAGAAAATGTACAATTTTAAGAGAAAAATATGTTGAATCAGAATTTCATGGTGTCAACAAATCCCCAAAAAGTTGGGACAAGGCCATTTTGACCACTGTGTGGCATCTCCCCTTCTTCTTACAACACTCAACAGACGTCTGGGGACCGAGGAGACCAGTTTCTCAAGTTTAGAAATAGGAATGCTCTCACATTCTTGTCTAATACAGGCCTCTAACTGTTCAATCGTCTTGGGCCTTCTTTGTTGCACCTTCCTCTTTATGATGCGCCAAATGTTCTCTATAGGTGAAAGATCTGGACTGCAGACTGGCCACTTCAGTACCCTGATCCTTCTCCTACGCAGCAATGATGTTGTGATTGATGCAGAATGTGGTCTGGCATTAACTTGTTGAAAAATGCAGGGTCTTCCCTGAAAGAGATGAGGTCTGGATGGGAGCATATTTTGGTTGTAACCTTGTCGCACTCTGTTGAAGCTTGGAGTAGGGTTCCCGCCCCAATTAAGCATAAATAGACAAACTCCAGCGTAATTTGCAAGTTTGTATAACTTTTTATTGAAATTGCGGCTTCAATGTTGTAACTAGAGTTGAGCGAACACCTGGATGTTCGGGTTCGAGAAGTTCGGCCGAACTTCCTGGAAATGTTCTGGTTCGGGTTCCGAACCCGACCGGAACTTCGTCCTGAACCCCATTGAAATCAATGGGGACCCGAACTTTTCGGCACTAAAAAGGCTGTAAAACAGCCCAGGAAAGGGCTAGAGGGCTGCAAAAGGCAGCAAAATGTAGTTAAATTCCCTGCAGACAAATGTGGATAGGGAAATGAATAAAAATAAAAATAAAATAAATAAAAATTAACCAATATCAATTGGAGAGCGGTCCCATAGCAGAGAATCTGGCTTCATGTCACCGAACACTGGAACAGTCCATTGTCATATATTTAGGCCCTGGCAGCCAGACAGAGGAGAGAGGTCCCATAACAGAGATTCAGGCTTCATGTCAGCAGAGAATAAGTCTTCATGTCATAGCAGAGAATCAGGCTTCACGTCACCGAACACTGGAACAGTCCATTGTCATATATTTAGGCCCTGGCAGCCAGACAGAGGAGAGAGGTCCCATAACAGAGATTCAGGCTTCATGTCAGCAGAGAATAAGTCTTCATGTCATAGCAGAGAATCAGGCTTCACGTCACCCAACACTGGAACAGTCCATTGTCAGATATTTAGGCCCTGGCACCCAGACAGAGGGGAGAGGTCCCATAACAGAGATTTAGGCTTCATGTCAGCAGAGAATCAGTCTTCATGTCATAGCAGAGAATCAGGCTTCACGTCACCCACCACTGGAACAGTCCATTGTCATATATTTCGGCCCCGGCACCCAGGCAGAGGAGAGAGGTCCCATAACAGAAATTCAGGCTTCATGTCAGCAGAGAATCAGTCTTCATGTCATAGCAGAGAATCATGCTTCACATCACCCAACACTGGAACAGTCCATTGTCAGATATTTAGGCCCCGGCACCCAGACAGAGGAGAGAGTTCCCATAACAGAGATTTAGGCTTCATGTCAGCAGAGAATCAGTCTTCATGTCATAGCAGAGAATCAGGCTTCACGTCACCCACCACTGGAACAGTCCATTGTCATATATTTAGGCCCCGGCACCCAGGCAGAGGAGAGAGGTCCCATAACAGAGATTCAGGCTTCATGTCAGCAGAGAATCAGTCTTCATGTCATAGCAGAGAATAATGCTTCACGTCACCCAACACTGGAACAGTCCATTGTCAGATATTTAGGCCCCGGCACCCAGACAGAGGAGAGAGGTCCCATAACAGAGATTCAGTCTTCATGTCAGCAGAGAATCAGTCTTCATGTCATAGCAGAGAATCAGGCTTCACGTCACCCAACACTGGAACAGTCCATTGTCAGATATTTAGGCCCTGGCACCCAGACAGAGGAGAGAGGTCCCATAACAGATATTCAGGCTTCATGTCAGCAGAGAAGTCTTCATGTCATAGCAGAGAATCAAGCTTCACGTCACCCACCACTGGAACAGTCCATTGTCATATATTTCGGCCCCGGCACCCAGGCAGATGAGAGAGGTCCCATAACAGAGATTCAGGCTTCATGTCAGCAGAGAATAAGTCTTTATGTCATAGCAGAGAATCATGCTTCACGTCATTCAACACTGGAACAGTCCAATGTTAGATATTTAGGCCCCGGCACCCAGATAGAGGAGAGAGGTCCCATAACAGAGATTTAGGCTTCATGTCAGCAGAGAATCAGTCTTCATGTCATAGCAGAGAATCAGGCTTCACGTCACCCACCACTGGAACAGTCCATTGTCATATATTTTGGCCCCGGCATCCAGGCAGAATAGAGAGGTCCCATAACAGAAATTCAGGCTTCATGTCAGCAGAGAATCAGTCTTCATGTCATAGCAGAGAATAATGCTTCACGTCACCCAACACTGGAACAGTCCATTGTCAGATATTTAGGCCCCGACACCCAGACAGAGGAAAGAGGTCCCATAACAGAGATTTAGGCTTCATGTCAGCAGAGAATCAGTCTTTATGTCATAGCAGAGAATCAGGCTTCACGTCACCCACCACTGGAACAGTCCATTGTCATATATTTAGGCCCCGGCACCCAGGCAGAGGAGAGAGGTCCCATAACAGAGATTCAGGCTTCATGTCAGCAGAGAATCAGTCTTCATGTCATAGCAGAGAATCATGCTTCACGTCACCCAACACTGGAACAGTCCATTGTCAGATATTTAGGCCCCGGCACCCAGACAGAGGAGAGAGGTCCCATAACAGAGATTCAGGCTTCATGTCAGCAGAGAATCAGTCTTCATGTCATAGCAGAGAATCAGGCTTCACGTCACCCAACAATGGAACAGTCCATTGTCAGATATTTAGGCCCTGGCACCCAGACAGAGGAGAGGTCCCATAACAGATATTCAGGCATCATGTCAGCAGAGAAGTCTTCATGTCATAGCAGAGAATCAGGCTTCACGTCACCCACCACTGGAACAGTCCATTGTCATATATTTCGGCCCCGGCACCCAGGCAGATGAGAGAGGTCCCATAACTGAGATTCAGGCTTCATGTCAGCAGAGAATCAGTCTTCATGTCATAGCAGAGAATCATGCTTCACGTCACCCAACACTGGAACAGTCCATTGTCAGATATTTAGGCCCCGGCACCCAGACAGAGGAGAGAGGTCCCATAACAGAGATTCAGGCTTCATGTAATAGCAGAGAATCATGCTTCATGTCACCCAACACTGGAACAGGCCACTGTCAGATATTGTTAGGCCCCGGCACCCAGACAAAGGAGAGGTTCATTCAACTTTGGGCTGGCCCGCAATATAATGGTAAAATGAAAATAAAAATAGGATTGAATGACGAAGTACCCTGGAGTACAATAATATATGGTTAAGGGGAGGTAGTTTATGTCTAATCTGCACAAGGGATGGACAGGTCCTGTGGGATCCATGCCTGGTTCATTTTCATGAACGTCAGCTTGTCCACATTGGCTGTAGACAGGCGGCTGCGTTTGTCTGTAATGACGCCCCCTGCCGTGCTGAATACACTTTTAGACAAAACGCTGGCCGCCGGACAGGCCTGCACCTCCAAGGCATAAAAGGCTAGCTCTGGCCATGTGGACAATTTAGAGACCCAGAAGTTGAAAGGGGCCGAACCATCAGTCAGTACGTGGAGGGGTGTGCACACGTACGGTTCCACCATGTTAGTGAAATGTTGCCTCCTGCTAACACGTTCCGTATCAGGTGGTGGTGCAGTTAGCTGTGGCGTGTTGACAAAACTTTTCCACATCTCTGCCATGCTAACCCTGCCCTCAGAGGAGCTGGCCGTGACACAGCTGCGTTGGCGACCTCTTGCTCCTCCTCTGCCTTCGCCTTGGGCTTCCACTTGTTCCCCTGTGACATTTGGGTATGCTCTCAGTAGCGCGTCTACCAATGTGCGCTTGTACTCGTGCATCTTCCTATTACGCTCCAGTGCAGAAAGTAAGGTGGGCACATTGTCTTTGTACCGTGGATTCAGCAGGGTGGCAACCCAGTAGTCCGCACATGTTAAAATGTGGGCAACTCTGCTGTCATTGCGCAGGCACTGCAGCATGTAGTCGCTCATGTGTGCCAGGCTGCCCAGAGGTAAGGACAAGCTGTCCTCTGTGGAAGGCGTATCGTCATCGTCCTGCGTTTCCCCCCAGCCACGCACCAGTGATGGGCCCGAGCTGCGTTGGGTGCCACCCCGCTGTGACCATGCTTCATCCTCATCCACCTCCTCCTCATCCTCGTCCTCCTCGTCCTCCAGTAGTGGGCCCTGGCTGGCCACATTTGTACCTGGCCTCTGCTGTTGCAAAAAACCTCCCTCTGAGTCACTTCTAAGAGACTGGCCTGAAAGTGCTAGAAATGACCCCTCTTCCTCCTCCTCCTTAGCCACCTCCTATTCCATCATCGCCCTAAGTGTTTTCTCAAGGAGACATAGAAGTGGTATTGTAACGCTGATAATGGCATCATCGCCACTGGCCATGTTGGTGGAGTACTCAAAACAGCGCAACAGGGCACACAGGTCTCGCATGGAGGCCCAGTCATTGGTGGTGAAGTGGTGCTGTTCCGCAGTGCGACTGACCCGTGCGTGCTGCAGCTTAAACTCCACTATGGCCTGCTGCTGCTCGCACAGTCTGTCCAGCATGTGCAAGGTAGAGTTCCACCTGGTGGGTACGTCGCATATGAGGCGGTGAGCGGGAATGCCGAAGTTACGCTGTAGCACAGACAGGCGAGCGGCGGCAGGATGTGAACGCCGGAAGCGCGAACAGACGGCCCGCACTTTATGCAGCAGCTCTGACATGTCGGGGTAATTGTGAATGAACTTCTGCACCACCAAATTCAGCACATGCACCAGGCAAGGGATGTGCGTCAAACCAGCTAGTCCCAGAGCTGCAACGAGATTTCGCCCATTATTGCACACCACCAGGCCGGGCTTCAGGCTCACCGGCAGCAACCACTCGTCGGTCTGTTGTTCTATACCCCGCCACAACTCCTGTGCGGTGTGGGGCCTGTCCCCCAAACATATGAGTTTCAGAATGGCCTGCTGACGTTTACCCCGGGCTGTGCTGAAGTTGGTGGTGAAGGTGTGTGGCTGACTGGATGAGCAGGTGGAAGAAGAGAAGGAGGAAGCAGGAGGCAAAGAATGTTGCCCTGCGATCCTTGGCGGCGGAAGCAGCTCTCCGCCTGGGGCCCAGCCGCCACTACATTTAACCAGTGTGCAGTTAGGGAGATATAGCATCCCTGGCCGTGCTTACTGGTCCACGTATCTGTGGTTAGGTGGACCTTGCCACAGATGGCGTTGCGCAGTGCACACTTGATTTTATTGGATACTTGGTTGTGCAGGGAAGGCACGGCTCTCTTGGAGAAGTAGTGTCGGCTGGGAACAACATACTGTGGGACAGCAAGCGACATGAGCTGTTTGAAGCTGTCTGTGTCCACCAGCCTAAATGACAGCATTTCATAGGCCAGTAGTTTAGAAATGCTGGCATTCAGGGCCAGGGATCGAGGGTGGCTAGGTGGGAATTTACGCTTTCTCTCAAATGTTTGTTAGATGGAGAGCTGAACGCTGGCGTGTGACATGGTTGAGATGCTTGGTGACGGAGGTGGTGGTGTTGGTGGTACATCCTCTGTTTGCTGGGCGGCAGGTGCCAACGTTCCTCCAGAGGCGGAGGAAGAGGCCGAGGCGGCAGCAGCAGAAGAGGTAGCAGGGGGAGCCTGAGTGACTTCCTTGTTTTTAAGGTGTTTACTCCACTGCAGTTCATGCTTTGCATGCAGGTGCCTGGTCATGCAGGTTGTGCTCAGGTTCAGAACGTTAATGCCTCGCTTCAGGCTCTGATAGCACAGCGTGCAAACCATTTGGGTCTTGTCGTCAGCACATTGTTTGAAGAAGTGCCATGCCAGGGAACTCCTTGAAGCTGCCTTTGGGGTGCTCGGTCCCAGATGGCGGCGGTCAGTAGCAGGCGGAGTCTCTTGGCGGCGGGTGTTCTGCTTTTGCCCACTGCTCCCTCTTTTGCTACGCTGTTGGCTCGATCTCACCACTGCCTCTTCCTCCGAACTGTGAAAGTCAGTGGCACGACCTTCATTCTATGTGGGGTCTAGGACCTCATCGTCCCTTGCATCGTCTTCCACCCAGTCTTGATCTTTGACCTCCTGTTCAGTCTGCACACTGCAGAAAGACGCAGCAGTGTGCACCTGTGTTTCGTCATCATCAGAGACGTGCTGAGGTGGTATTCCCATGTCCTCATCATCAGGTAACATAAGTGGTTGTGCGTCAGTGCATTCTATGTCTTCCACCGCTGGGGAAGGGCTAGGTGGATGCCCTTGGGAAACCCTGCCAGCGGAGTCTTCAAACAGCCTAAGAGACTGCTGCATAACTTGAGGCTCAGACAGTTTCCCTGGTATGCATGGTGGTGATGTGACAGACTGATGGGCTTGGTTTTCAGGCGCCATCTGTGCGTTTTCTGCAGAAGACTTGGTGGGAGATAATGTGAACGTGCTGGATCCACTGTCGGACACCCAATTGACTAATGCCTGTACCTGCTCAGTCCTTGCCATCCTTAGAGCGGCATTGGGCCCCACCAAATATCGCTGTAAATTATGTTGGCTACTGGGACCTGAGGTACTTGGTACACTAGGACGTGTGGCTGTGGCAGAACGTCCACGTCCTCTCCCAGCACCAGAGGGTCCACTAACACCACCACGACCATGTCCGCGTCCGCATCCCTTACTAGATGTTTTCCTCATTGTTACCGTTCACCGCAATAAGAAAAATATTATTTGGCCCAATGTATTGAATTCAAATTCAGGCCTTTTTTTACAGACACCTAACACTATCTGGCTATCTATTTAGGTACCGTATTACACTAATAAAGGCACAGCTGTAACGACAGATTTAGCTGAATATAAATTTAAGGCCTATTATTTAGGCGCTGGGTGACAGGTATATGTTTACAGACAGAATTAGACTTAGAATTGCACAGTAGCGTGTGTGTGAAGTTATTGAGAATGACCCTATCAGCACCTTGAATCTAATATACCCTTTTAGGGATAGATTTAAAGTAGGCCTGATACAGCAGAAATCACTAATTTAGAGAATTGCTAAGTTGGGAATTGTATTTCAACCCAGAACAAAAACTGTGCTTTGACAGACCCAAAATAACTTGACCAGCCTCAGCAATAACCACAGATTTAGATGAATATAAATTTGAGGCCTATTATTTAGGCGCTGGGTGACAGGTATACGTTTACAGACAGAATTAGACTTGGAATTGCACAGTAGCGTGTGTGTGAAGTTATTGAGAATGACCCTATCAGCACCTTGAATCTAATATACCCTTTTAATGAATAGATTTAAAGTAGCACTGATACAGCAGAAAACACTAATTTAGGAAATTGCTAAGTTGGGAATTGTATTTCAACCCTGAACAAAAATATATCCTTTGCCAGACAGCAGACAGTATTACAATTGGCTGGCCACAGCTGAAACATCAGATTTAGGATACTGCTATTTTGGCAATTGTATTTCACTCCACAATAAAATAGCATGCACAGTCATGCCCCTGATGTAGGATATAGCCCAAAAATAACCACACTATTGATGGTTAAATGCACTTGGTGACAGCTTACCCCTGATGTAGGATATAGCCAAAAAATAACCACACTATTGATGGTTAAATGCACTTGGTGACAGCTTGCCCCTGATGTAGGATATAGCCAAAAAATAACCACACTATTGATGGTTAAAAGCACTTGGTGACAGTATGCCCCGATGTAGGATATAGCCAAAAAATAACCACACTATTGATGGTTAAATGCACTTGGTGACAGCTTGCCCCTGATGTAGGATATAGCCCAAAAACAAAACACACTATTGATGGTTAAATGTACTTGGTGGCAGCTTGTGCTGGCGCACCACAAGACACAAAATGGCCGCCGATCACCCCAGAAAAAAGTGACTGAAAAACACTCTGGGCAGCCTAAAAACAGTGAGCAATTGAATAGCAGCAGTTCAATGATCCACAGCTGTAGATCGATCACTGACTTAAGTGTTTTGGAGGAGTTAATCACTGCCTAATCTCGCCCTAACAGTCGCAGCTGCAACCTCTCCCTACACTGTTCAGAGCAGAGTGACGTGCGGCGCTACGTGACTCCAGCTTAAATAGAGGCTGGGTCACATGCTGCACTGGCCAATCACAGCCATGCCAATAGTAGGCATGGCTGTGATGGCCTTTTGGGGCAAGTAGTATGCTGCTTGTTGATTGGCTGCTTTGCAGCCTTTCAAAAAGCGCCAAGAAAGTGACGAACACCGAACCCGAACCCGGACTTTTACGAAAATGTTCGGGTTCGGGTCCGTGTCACGGACACCCCAAAATTCGGTACGAACCCGAACTATACAGTTCAGGTTCGCTCACCCCTAATTAGGACATGATTTCTTAACTGCCACCACTCTTTCATTTTCAAACCCACCTACACAAATCAACTGCTAATGTTTTTATAAATGTATGTTTTAATGTAACTGTGAAGCACTTTGGGCAACAACATTGCAATTAAATGTGCTATATAAATAAAAGTTGAAATGCATTTCTCACTCTATCAAGCTTGCCATGTGCACTTTTTAAATTTGATCAATCAATTGGTTAGTGTAATGTTTACTATCTTTACTCACTCCAAGCACTCCACACAGTTACTCTGCCCACTCCATATAGTTATTCTGCCCAGTCCAACCTTTTCACAGTTACTCCAGCCACTCCAACCACACAACAGTTACTCAAGCCACTCCACCCAGTTACTCCGCCCACTCAAGTTGTAGACTACTGGTGGAGGCAAGAACACTTCGCACAATTTCCCAAGATGTAGCTTTTCTAGTGTTAAAATATAATTTATTTGAGTGTATTTTTACATGTGGTTGCCACCAGCAGTGCGCTGGATGGACAAAGAAAAACTGTACACTGTTGTACTATAAATTACATGGGTTACTGCCATTTTTGTTTTTCATGCATATTTTGTCCACATGCCAATTACATCAATACGCTATGCCCAGGAATATACAAACCGGATTCCCAAAAAGTTGGGACACTATACAAATTGTGAATAAAAACTGAATGCAATGCTGTGGAGATGGCAAATGTCAATATTTTATTTGTAATAGAACGTAGATGACAGATCAAACGTTTAATCCAAGTAAATGTATCATTTTAAAGGAAAAATACGTTGATTCAAATTTTCACGGTGTCAACAAATCCCCAAAAAGTTGGGACAAGTAGCAATAAGAGGCTGGAAAACATAAATTTGAGCATAACGAAGAGCTGGAAGACCAGTTACCACTAATTAGGTCAATTGGCAACATGATTGGGTATAAAAAGAGCTTCTCAGAGTGGCAGTGTCTCTCAGAAGCCAAGATGGGTAGAGGATCACCAATTCCCACAATGTTGCGCAGAAAGATAGTGGAGCAATATCAGAAAGGTGTTACCCAGCGAAAAATTGCAAAGACTTTGCATCTATCATCATCAACTGTGCATAACATCATCCGAAGATTCAGAGAATCTGGAACAATCTCTGTGCGTAAGGGTCAAGGCCGTAAAACCATACTGGATGCCCGTGATCTCCGGGCCCTTAAACGACACTGCACCACAAACAGGAATACTACTGTAAAGGAAATCACAGAATGGGCTCAGGAATACTTCCAGAAACCATTGTCAGTGAACACAATCCACCGTGCCATCCGCCGTTGCCAGCTGAAACTCTACAGTGCAAAGAAGAAGCCATTTCTAAGCAAGATCCACAAGCTCAGGCGTTTTCACTGGGCCAGGGATCATTTAAAATGGAGTGTGGCAAAATGGAAGACTGTTCTGTGGTCAGACGAGTCACGATTCAAAGTTCTTTTTGGAAATCTGGGACGCCATGTCATCCAGACCAAAGAGGACAAGGAGAACCCAAGTTGTTATCAACGCTCAGTTCAGAAGCCTGCATCTCTGATGGTATGAGGTTGCATGAGTGTGTGTGGCATGGGCAGCTTGCATGTCTGGAAAGGCACCATAAATGCAGAAAAATATATTCAGGTTCTAGAACAACATATGCTCCCATCCAGACCTCATCTCTTTCAGGGAAGACCCTGCATTTTTCAACACGATAATGCCAGACCACATTCTGCATCAATCACAACATCATGGCTGCGTAGGAGAAGGATCCGGGTACTGAAATGGCCAGTCTGCAGTCCAGATCTTTCACCTATAGAGAACATTTGGCGCATCATAAAGAGGAAGGTGCAACAAAGAAGGCCCAAGACGATTGAACAGTTAGAGGCCTGTATTAGACAAGAATGGGAGAGCATTCCTATTTCTAAACTTTAGAAACTGGTCTCCTCGGTCCCCAGACGTCTGTTGAGTGTTGTAAGAAGAAGGGGAGATGCCACACAGTGGTGAAAATGGTCTTGTCCCAACTTTTTGGGGATTTGTTGACACCATGAAATTCTGATTCAGCATATTTTTCCCTTAAAATGGTACATTTTCTCAGTTTAAACTTTTGTTCCTTGATTTATGTTCTATTCTGAATAAAATATTAGAAGTTGGCACCTCCACATCATTGCATTCAGTTTTTAAATATGTTTTATTTTATTTGTATTTTATCCAAGCATTATAAGACAGCTATAAAGGAAAGGGTTCCCCCTTTTCCATGGGAATCTAGAAATTTTGATCTGGCCCTGTAAGCACATATAGGCAAGTGAACTAGACGGGTATCAATACAATATATTTTGTGGGCAACGATAAAGCACCAAATACAGTCATACTAATTATATTCAGATAAAATGAATGTCACTAAATGCAATAACCATGCAACAGTGTTCTTTGGATTTACCTGTATTTGTTTGGCATCCAACATCTTTCATATCTGGTATTTTCCAGACTTGGTTTCCTAAATAATTCAGTTTTCCAATTACTTGGCATCTAGTGCCCATGGCATAGTATTCATCCTCCAGCGCAAAATTACTTGACATGTTTCTTAATGTTATTACAGCACTTGAATAAGAGCAGGATTTGCCAAGGGAAGCATTGACACACATTCTTAATTTCTTGACAAAGGCTGTTATGATAATAATGTGGCTTGAGCACCAAATATGGTTGAGATGTTGTTAAATGAGTAATGTACGCTTAGTAGTTCTCCTTGTGAGGCTCATAGTTGTTCACTGGGCTGTATAACTGGGCTTTCGAACACTTCCAGCTCATTTTGGCTCATGTGTGTGTTGCCTGTGCTCAACAAGCAAATTTAACAAAATGGCAATAAAGCCTTTAAAAAGTAATTTTCCTAATTCCATGCAAAATGAATAACGGGGTGCTTTATCCAGTAATCTAATAATATTATTACATACAATTAAAATTGGAAAGCTCAATGAATGCATATGCCTGTGGTGTATGAAAGCATTATAGTACTTCGAAGTGCAAGCATATCCAAGTCACATAACTGGTTAGAGGGAACAGCATTGTGAAAAATCAGTAGAGAGTGTTAGGTTTAGGATGGTTGTCAGATAGCTATGATTTGGTTGCATTTAGAGATGAGTGATTCATAAAAAAATTGATTCATGTTTGATTTGGATGAATCGGTCGACTGATTGCTTTTGGGTCCAAAAATCCAAATCTATTCTATATGAATCAAAAGTGGTCCAATTCACCTGAAACTTTGTTTATGATACTCTGAGGTCTCCTAGGACAATTTTTTCTTTCTTGTTGCTTACTTCTTAAAATGTTTTATCATCTATCTTAACTGCTAAAATTCAGAATTTTATGATGTACAAGTTATAACTAGTGTTGAGTGTGTGCTCGAGTAGAACACTTTGTGATGCTCGGGTGTGCTACCGAGCACATGAGCACAATGTAAGAACCCCAGGCACCCTCTGCTCTGAAGAGTGGAGGGTGTCAGGACTCTAGTTTGGCTTAGGAGTCCCTGCTCTGACTCCATATATAGCTATGTCCATATATGGAGTCAGTGCTTGATGACACCCTAGTGTATTTAAATCTAATTTGTCCTGTATTTCAGAAAAGTTTCTGCCGTGATTTGACCTCACAACCTTCTGTATTAGAGGCAAGGCACTTAACCACTCAGATATAATAGCTGCATAGCCAATTACAAAAAAATAAATAAATACATATGAGACTTCTACTGTACTTTACTTCTACTGAGACCTATATAGTAGAAGTCTCAATTTTATTAATTTTTTTATTGAATGGCTATGCAGCTATATAGTGTAGTGTTAAAGTTCTGGGCTGTGATGCAGAAGTTGTGAGTTCAAATCCTATTACAAACTTTTTCAGAAATAGAGGCTAGTGATGATCGAGCATGCTTGGCCGAACACCTGTATGGCTCGAGCATCTTGATGCTCGGCACACGGCGGTACTCGCCATGCTCGAGTCTCCTCCCCTTAGGTTTCATGGCTGCTACGCAGCCAATAAATGTTTAGGTAAATACTGCCCTCGCTGTAATGCCACTGGCATTACAGTGATTGGCTGGCCAGACCGTGTCATCAGGTGCTATATAGCACCCAATGGTGCATATTCGGCTCATTTGTAATCAGGGAAAACTGAGCATAGGAAGGGACAGAGAGTGTAGGGAGTGTAATTTAATATTTTTTTGTACAAAAACATTTCAGAGACCATCAGTGTTAGGGAGAGTTGTGCATAGGAAGGGACAGACCGTGTAGGGAGTATAATAGGAAGAATTTTATACAAAAGAAAATTCAGAGACCCAAAAGTCCTTTAAGGACTATTGTTTGTGACAACAGCAATATATATTTTTAGCTCATCCTGCGCTTAATACCGTGTAAAAAGGCCACTGTGTATAGTTAAATTATTTGCGCCACATCTCCTGTTTAAAGTGGGCGCATCCCTAAAATATCAGTGACATCCAGTGTACTTTTTCCATAGACGTTGTCCGTTGCAGACAGTTAAATTATCCGTGCCACATCTCCTGTGTAAAGTGTGCGCATCCCAAAAATATCTGTAACATCCAGTGTACTTTTTCAATAGATGGTGTCCGCTGTGGGCAGTGAGATTAGCTGCGTCACATCTTCTGGGTAAAGTGTCCGCATCCCAAAAATATCAGGGACATCCAGTGTACTTTTTCCGTAGAAGGTGTCTGCTGCGGACAGTTGAATTATCCAAGCCACATCTCCTGTGTAAAGTGTGCGCATCCCAAAAATATATGTCACATCCATTGTACTTTTTCAGTAGACGATGTCCGCTGCGGACACTGAGATTAGCTGCGCCACATCTCCTGTGTAAAGTGTGCGCATCCCTAAAATATCAGTGACATCCAGTGTACTTTTTCCCGTAGACGTTGTCCGCTTTCTGTGACATATATTGTAATTTTTCCATAGACAGTGTCCGCTTCTGACAGTGACCATACCAAGGCCACATCTGCAGTGTAACATGTGCGCTTTAAAAAAAATTCTGTGACATACATTGTAATTTTTCCATAGATGTTGTCCGCTTCTGACAGTGACCATACCAGGGCCACATCTGCAGTGTAACATGTGTGCTTCAAAGATTTTTCTCTGACATACAGTGTAATTTTTCCATAGATGGTGTCTGCTTCTGACAGTGACCATACCAGGGCCACATCTGTAATGTAACGTGTGTGCTTCAAAAATTTTATCTGTGACGTACATTGTAATTTTTCCGTAGACGTTGTCCGCTTCTGACAGTAACCTTAAAAGGGCCACATCTGCAGTGTAACATGTGTGCTTTAAAGATTTTTCTGTGACATACAGAGTAATTTTTCCATAGATGGTGTCTGCTTCTGACAGTGACCATACCAGAGCCACATCTGTAGTACAACGTGTGCGCTTTAAAAAATATTTCTGTGACATACATTGTCATTTTAAGGTAGACGGTGTCCGCTTCTGACAGTAACCTTACAAGGGCCACATCTGCAGTGTAACGTGTGCGCTTCAAAAAAAATGATGTGACATACATTGTAATTTTTCCGTAGATGTTGTCTGCTTCTGACAGCGACCTTACCAGGGCCACATGCCACATCTGCAGTGTAACGTGTGCGCTTCAAAAAAATTTGCTGTGACATACATTGTACATTTTCCGTAGATGTTGTCCGCTTCTGACAGTGACCATACCAGGGCCACATCTGCAGTGTAACATGTGCTCTTCAAAGATTTTTCTGTGACATACATTGTAATTTTTCCATAGACGGTGTCCGCTTCTGACAGTGACCATACCAGGGCCACATCTGCACTGTAATGCGTGCGCTTCAAAAGATATTCTGTGACATACATTGTAATTTTTTCGTAGACAGTGTCCGCTTCTGACAGTGACCATACCAGGGCCACATCTGCAGTGTACCGTGTGCGCTTAAAAAAATTTGCTGTGACATACATTGTAATTTTTCCATAGAAGGTGTCCACTTCTGCCAGTGACCACATCTGCAATGTAACATGCGCACTTCAAAAATGTTTCTGTGATATTTTTTGTAATTTTTCCGTAGACATTGTCCGCTTCTGACAGTAACCTTACCAGGGCCACATCTGAAGTGTAACGTGTGCGCTTCAAATATTTATCTGTGACATACAATGTATTTTTTTCAAAGACGGTGTCCACTTCTGACAGTGACCATACCAGGGCCACATCTGCAGTGTTACTTGTGCGCTTCAAAAATGCTTCTGTGACATACAGTGTACTTTGTCAGCTTTGAAACCATACTCCTCCCAGAACCCAAAGACTTTGCTTTCCCGGAAGCAGCTCGGCGGGTCATGGAAATAACGCCGCCCAATCGACGGTCGTCATCGTTTTATGGTCAGAACTACAACGGTATCTGATCGTCTTCGAACCTCAGACTTTCATTTTTTATTCTGCAATGAAAAGGAGAAAACACAGCCGGCACTACTACATGTGGGACGGTGCAAGTCTCAGCAACCATGCAAATAATCTATCGGTGCTCAGCCAAACGAAAAATCAATTGCATCATAATAAGTACAAGAATAAAGGAAGGCGGCACTCACTGAATCCTCATCAAATTGTAGCTTTATTCGGATAAAACATTGCCGATGCGGGTCACAATTTGCAGAGAGAAAAGGTTTCGCGCAACAGTTGAGCTTTGTCAAGTCTCCTATGACGTGAAAGGGGAGCGCCATAAATACCTGTCTCCTTGCACGTCACAGTTGAACAGGTGCATCAATCAAATCTTTGGATCACCTAATAGATTAAAACAATAAAATCATACAAAAACAGCAAGATCATTCTGGTCATTAAAGCCCAGTCCTCCCATCGCATTGGTTCTAATTATCCATTGGGCTTCTCGCTGCAGTAAGATGCGCTTCCTATCACCACCTCTTTCGGGTGGATTAACTCTCTCAATGCCTGTACGTTTCAACACCTCTTAATTGCCTTGATGTGCATCTTTAATGGGTTCTATGAGGCGCATAGAACCGATGCCTGTGATGATCGATCTTTTGTGTTCTCTAAATCGCACGTATAGAGATCTATGAGTTTTACCGATGTAGAATCTTTCACATGGACAAAATATTGCATATATTACATATGTCGATTTGCAGGTAATGAACTGCCTAATTGTGTGCGTTATTTGTCCAATCCGAATGTGTGTTCCTGTACGCATAAAGTTACACATTGCGCAGTGTCCACATTTGAAGGCTCCCACAGGGCCCCGTCTATCTAACCAGGTATTACCTGTGTCAGGAAGATTCATATTAGTAACAATATCTCCTATAATTTTAGCCAGTTTGAAACTGACAATTGGTTTATTTTTCACTTTGTCGATCAGTTGCTCATCTCTCTGGAGCATATGCCAATTACTTAAAATTGAATTTTTGATAGTCTGTGCCATGGGAGAATATTCGAATGTGAACACTGCCCTGGTGGCCTCCTGTGTTGTTCCTTCATGATGCTTTTTTTCCTTTTTGTTCTTTTTCCATAAATTGCTGTTTAATCTTCGTGCATGTGCCTTATCATAAGCTTTATCGATAATGGAAGATGTATATCCACGTTGTATTAATCTAGTTTTGAGGTCCCTACTCTGGTTCTCAAACTCTATATCTATTTTTAATAATCCTTGCAATCCTTACAAATTGACCATACGGGACAGCTGCAGCTACATGTGGCGGATGAACACTATCATAGTGTAAGAGAGAATATGTTGAGATGGATTTCCTATATATAGTTGTATCGATATCATCATTGATAATTCAGACTTGTACATCTAGGAATTCGATAGGCTGCTCTTCTATCTTGCTAGTAAAACTCATATTCATATTATTGTCATTCAGATATTTAACTAACAAACTGAATATGCCCATATGATGAATACATCATCGATGTATCTAAAAAAACGTTTTATATACTGTACAAAGGGATTTTTAGTTGTAAATACATACTTCTAAAATTTCGCCAAAAACAGATTGGCAAAAGTAGGTGTCCTCATAGCTGTTTCAGATGTCTGGTTTATACCACTGCTTGTTGAACATGAACATGTTGTTTTTCGTAACAAAAGACAATGCCTCAGCGACAAACTCCATGTAGGATCTATCTCTCCCTATTTTGGTCAATAAATCACAGATAGTCTCTACTCCCAAATTCTGGGGGAATTTCGTGTATAAGCTCTCAACGTCAATTGTTGCAAGGAAATAACCTTTTTGCTATATGGTATCTTTTACTGCTTCCAAAAAATCATTGGTATCTAAAAAAGAGGGAACGCCACGCAGTAAGGGGTGCAATAGCCAGTCTAAATACTGTGATAGTGGTTTTCATTTTTGATTCATGAAAACATTCTTGGCAAATACTTTTGCTTTGCTTTGTCCTGCGCCGGTCCAAGAATTTCACCTCTAGCGGCCGTCCCTCTTATTCATGGCCCCAATTCCTAAAACCAACAAAATAGAACCTTTTCCATTATTCCTAGCTGAAGTATTCAGGCAACCCGACCTGCTTTGAACACTGTAAATTTTTTAAATGGTCAGCTCAGCAGCAGGCACTCAACCGTAATGTTTTAGAGGGTCAGCTCAGCACCAACCCCTTGCATATAATTTTTTAGAGGGTCAGATCACCTGCAGGCTCTCACATATAATGTTTTAGAGGGTCAACTCATCTGCAGGCCCTCACCTAATTATACCTAATAGGTAATTTGCACGCATGCTGCCTTGCTTGGATGTGGTAGCTGTAGCCGTTTCTCAGGCTCCCTCTCTGGAATCGAACACTGATTCCCCCTTACCCGTGTGGTTGGTGCTGAAAATAACATCGAAAGTTGATAGGGTAGACATCCGAATGGATCATCGCTGTCACGGGGACGTGCGATCGCCCCAGGTTATCTAGAGTCACCAAAGAGGCAGCAGGCTCTCGCCCAATAATGTTTTATAAGTTCAGATCAGCAGGCGCTTGCTCCAAATATTTGTGAGGGTCACCATTAGGCCATCAATCATAATTTTTCAAGGCTGTGTATGATGCACACCTTTATGTGTAACAAAGGGTGTATTGGAGTGCTGGTTCCTTTTAATTTTTGGCAGCCCTTTCACTTAGTGAAAAAATGTACCACAATGTGAATGAGGCCCTCCTTTATGTGATATACAGGTGGTATCGGAGTGCCTCTTCCTTGTAATTGTTGGCAGCACGTGCACTTTATATACAAGTAAATATATAGGAAAGAATGTTTCCTAACAATGTTTCCTCTAAAATCAATTTTATCTTCGGTTTTGTGCGTATTATTGTCACATTATTATCTGTAAAAGTGGCGTACTACTCTGATGCAAGGAAGATAAAGTGGGGTACAATAAGTCTAAAAAAAAAAAAGTTAGTCACACACTTCCCCTGGGAAAATTCAAGGGATGTATTGAGAGTAACTACCGGGCGCCAGCAGGGGAAAAAAGAAAAAAGAAAAAGGAAATGGTAGTTTCTACAAAATGGTGGAAGACTGCCTGGGGTGGTTAGATATGCATCAACCAGAGGCATATGGTACTGAGGAAAGAGGAAAAAAGAAAGAACCCAACCACTGTGTTGGCGCCAGTCCACAGATTAAAGTTGGATCAAATGATACTATAGATCCGCAGGAATAGATTCTTCAGCATTTATGGCAAATATTAAATATAAAATATATAGTAGATCTTAATGTGAGATAAACCCAAATAGAAAGATGGGTCAGTATATAATGACCTAAAGAAGCTATGCAAACTAGTGTATATCTGAACACTTAGAGACGGTTTAAAACATCAATATAAGTAAATAAGAAAATGCGCATAAGATAACTCACTTCACAAGGGGAGATAGTCTATGGGATAAAGCTCAAGATACCCATAGGCTATACTCCCCTGCCAGGATCGCTTGTAGAATCACAGGAATAACCGCAGCCACCACGGTCGGTACTTCAGGAAGATTTCCTTTATTGAAATCAAGGCTCGACGCGTTTCGGGGGTTTACAGAAAACACCCCCTTCCTCAGGAGCAAATAGTATGTACAAAAACATAAACAATATAAACATACATGGTACCTGTGGCTTTGTATACCTGGCTGTGTCATCCATCAGTTTGAGAGAAGCATGTGGTGGGGAGGGGCCAGAAGTAGACGTCACTTCCGGTTCCGGGTTGTTTATAGGCCAATCTTATATCATTTATGAATTAATGAAGTTTCTAAGGTGGCAAAACGAGGTTTGGGCCATGTATGTCCCTAATCAGCTGTGCCGTAGATGGTACCTGAACGCTGGAAGACGCCAGTCGTCCCGGACCAGTCAGAGGAACCACTTCCAGTCTTTGGAACGCATCCGTGGACAGCATAAAACATGTGACTTCTGGTTCTCGGCCACAACATGAACGCCCCCTTGCAATTGCGCCTGCGTGAGTCCCGCAGACCCAAATGCTGAACCTGGATGGGTGTTCTACAGGGTGGGGTTAGCAGAGGAAAACTGATTACTTGCAGGGGGCTGATCTTATAATATATATATATATATATATATATATATATGTAGGTTTGACGTTTCTAAAAGATGTATTCGAATAACAACAACAAAATACTGTGTGTATATATACAGTACAGACCAAAAGTTTGGACACACCTTCTCATTCAAAGAGTTTTTTTTTTTTTTATGACTATGAAAATTGTAGATTCACACTGAAGGAATCAAAACTATGAATTAACACATGTGGAATTATATACATAACAAAAAAGTGTGAAACAACTGAAAATATGTCATATTCTAGGTTCTTCAAAGTAGCCACCTTTTGCTTTGATTGCTGCTTTGGAAACTCTTGGCATTCTCTTGATGAGCTTCAAGAGGTAGTCACCTGAAATGGTTTTCACTTCACAGGTGTGCCCTGTCAGGTTTAATAAGTGGGATTTCTTGCCTTATAAATGGGGTTGGGACCATCAGTTGCTTTGTGGAGAAGTCAGGTGGATACACAGCTGATAGTCCTACTGAATAGACTGCTAGAATTTGTATTATGGCAAGAAAAAAGCAGCTAAGTAAAGAAAAACGAGTGACCATCATTACTTTAAGAAATAAAGGTCAATCAGTCCGAAAAATTGGAAAAAACTTTTAAAGTGTCCCCAAGTGCAGTCACAAAAACCATCAAGTGCTACAAAGAAGCTGGCTCACATGCGGACCGCCCCAGGAAAAAAAAAACAAGAGTCACCTCTAGACCAGTGGAAATCTGTGCTTTGGTCTGATGAGTCCAAATTTGAGATCTTTGGTTCCAATCACCGTGTCTTTGTGCGACGCAGAAAAGGTGAACGGATGGACTCTACATGCCTGGTTCCCACCGTGAAGCATCGAGGAGGAGGTGTGATGGTGTGGGGGTGCTTTGCTAGTGTGAACGCCAATATTTACTGCAAATGCAGTGAAGAAGCTCTTAGCGCATATTATTGATCAGAAATATGTCGGGCCCACCTACCAGACGACAAGGTAGCTTCTTATCAGATGGGACCTACTCTAACATGGAGGGTCCAGCTCCATTTTCACTCTGATTTAAAAACACCAAGGGCTGGGGGATGGGCTGGGAGTGCTAAGTTCCAAAGAGGATGCCTAGTCCTCTATAATATACATATAAGCAAAAAACGGAAAGCACCTCCTGAGACAAATCGCAGGTGCAAGCTACCCGGCAATAAAACAGCAAACAAATAAAGTAGCAGCACACCACTAAGTGCGCTAAGACTGAGTATACAGGTGAATGTGTGAACAGGGTCAAATACATGATGCCAATATTTACTGCAAATGCAGTGAAGAAGCTCTTAGCGCATATTATTGATCAAAAATATGTCGGGCCCACCTACCAGACGACAAGGTAGCTTCTTATCAGGTGGGACCTACTCTATATATATATATAAAACATTTTTTTATTACACATTTATTTTGTGCCATACATATTTTACAATTACTAAAAAAATATATATCTAATTTATCCTCTATTTCTGAAAAGTTTGGGACAGGATTTGATCTCACAGCTTCTGCATCACAACCCAGAACTTTAACCACTACACTATATAGCTGTATAGCCAGTTGCTAAAAAAATTAAATTTGAGACTTAGGCCTCTTTCACACTTGCGTTGTCCGGATCCGGCGTGTACTCCACTTGCCGGAATTACACGCCGGATCCGGAAAAACGCAAGTGTACTGAAAGCATTTGAAGACGGATCCGTCTTCAAAATGCTTTCAGTGTTACTATGGCACCCAGGACGCTATTAAAGTTCTGGTTGCCATAGTAGGAGCCGGGGAGCAGTATACTTACAGTCCGCGCGGCTCCCGGGGCGCTCCAGAATGACGTCAGAGCGCCCCATGCGCATGGATGACGTGCCATGCGATTACGTCATCCATGTGCGTGGGGCGCCCTGACGTCACTCTGGAGCGCCCCCGGGAGCCGCACGGACGGTAAGTATGCTGCTCCCCCGCTCCCCACTAAACTTTACCATGGCTGCCAGGACTTTAGCATCCCGGCAGCCATGGTAACCACTCTAAAAAAGCTAAACGCCTAAAATGCCTTTCAATGGGCATTCATTCCGGATCCGGCCTTGCGGCAAGTCTTCAGGATTTTTGGCCAGAGCAAAAAGCGCAGCATGCTGCGGTATTTTCTCCGGCCAAAAAACGTTCAGTTCCGGAACTGAAGACATCCTGATGCATCCTGAACGGATTTCACTCCATTCAGAATGCATGGGGATAATCCTGATCAAGATTCTTCCGGCATAGAGCCCCGACGACGGAACTCTATGCCGGAAGACAATAACGCAGGTGTGAAAGAGCCCTTATACTGTAGAGGTCTCAGTAGAAGTACAGTACAGTAGAAGTCTCATATTTTAATTTTTTTTTAAGTTACTGGCTATGCAGCTATTATAGCTGAGTGGTTAAAGTGCCTTGCCTCTAATGCAAAAGGTTGTGAGTTCAAATCACGGCAGAAACATTTCTGAAATATAGGCTAAATTATATTTAAATACACTGGTGTGTCCCTAATCACTGACGCTATATATGGAGTTAGAGCAGGGACTCCTAAGCCGCAGACTCACACTGAGGGATTCCCTCACTGTACAGCGAACTTCAGCATAGAAATAGAGGCTAAATTAGATTTGAATACACTGACTCGAGCATCGCACTCGAGCACACGTGGTGTTCGGCTGAACTCTGCGATGTGCCGAGCATAATTAGCGATGCTCGAGCCGAACTGGTGTCTGGCCGAGCATGCTTGCTCAACACTAGTTATAACACATTTTTTTCAAACCAATGGAAATTATAATTAAAAGATAAAGCCATACATTTCCAGTAAGAGGTATTTAATCCCTTCAAGGCAGAGTTGGTTTTCATCAAAAGGACTGTTAGGCCCCTTTCCCAAAGGCGAGAATTTCGTGCGGGTGCAATGCGTGACGTGAATGTGTTGCATCCGCACTAAATCCTGACCCATTCATTTCAATAGGGCTGTCTACATGAGCAATGTTTTTCACGCATCACTTGTGCATTGAATAAAAATCGCAGCATGTTCTATATTCTGCGTTTTTCACGCAATGCAGGCCCCATAGAAATGAATGGGTCTGCATGAAAATTGCAAGCATCCGCAAGCAAGTGCGGATGCTGTGCAATTTTCACGCATGGTTGCTAGGAGATGATAGTGATGAGCAACCCCGGACCCCACTCAAGTAAATTCACTGTATTATTTTTCCATATAACATGGTTATAAGGGAAAATGATAGCATTCTTAATACAGAATGCTTACTAAAATGACTAAAATAACTCATGAAGATAGAAATATTTTGTCATCAAAGGTCCTTTTGCAGGTCCTGAAAGAAGAAGAAAGAAAATGATGCCGGTTGCGCGATCAAGTGGATAAGGTGAGTTAATTTTTTGTATTTTTTAAACCCTTAATCGACATTTTAGTACGCATTTTGTATTAAGAATGCTATCATTTTCCCTTATAACCATATTATAAGGGAAAATAATAAAATCTACAGCACACCTAACCCAAACCCGAACTTCAGTGAAGAATTCCGGGTTCGGGTCTGGGTACCACATTCAGTTTTTTATCACGCGCATGCACCCACGCATTGCACCCACGCGATAAAAACTGAACAACGCAACGCAATTGCAGTCAAAACTGACTGAAATTGCAGGCGCACTCGCGCGGGTTTCCCGCAATGGACACGCGGCGCATCTGGAGCAAATCCGGGACGCCCGTGTCAAAGAGGCCTTAGGTCTGGACCTTCTGCCATACCTCCCGCTGACTCTCACCTATCATATCCCCAGCATCACTAGCTTCATTGCCCACTTAGTGATAAATATGAGTCAATATGGTTTACCTTTATTCATTAAAAAATTTATTGGAATGCGGAAAAATTCACTATTTTCTAAATTTGAATTTCTCTGCTTTTAAGACAAATAGTCATATCTTATAAAATGGTATGACTTAACATTCTTCATATGTCTACTTTATTTTGGTATCATTTTGTAAATGTCATTTTATTTTTTAGGACATTAGAAGGATTATAATTTTAGAAGAAATGTTGAAAATGTCTAAACCCACTTTTTATTAGTTATGAATTCATTTTGTGGGGCTTACATAGTAGAAATCACCCATAAATGATCCCATTTTAGAAGCTACTCCACCCAAATTATTCAAACTGATTTTACAAACTTTGTTTCCATACTTTGCTGTATGGGCATACCGTAGGGCTCAGAAGAGAAGGTACACCATATAGTTTTTAGAGAGCAGATTTAGCTGAAATGGTTTCTGGGTGCAATGTCACATTTGAAGAGAATCTAAGGTATTCAGGAGTGTCCGGGTTTGGGGTCCCCCAGACACCGTCGAGGAGAGGAGTTATATCAGGGGATGTAATAGGCCACCCAAAAAAGATGAGTTTTTAACCCCTTAGTGACCACCCATAGGTGTTTTTACATTGGTCACTAAGGCTCTAACAGCCCGGACCGACAGGAGTGCCGATCCGGGCTCTTTAACACTTTACATGCCACGGGCAATGGCGCCCGCCACATGTAAAGTGCTGACAGAGGGAGCGGACTCCCTCTGTCTCCCATCTGCACCCCGCAAATGTGAGCGCGATGTGTTTGAAGGCTACCTGGCCTCTGTTGTAGGCCTTGGTCCCAGTTGTAGTAACTTACAGCAGGCTGTGCCTCTCTTTTAGAATAGCATTGCCATTAAAATGCAATGCAATATAGGGATAATGCACTGCATTTTAAAAGCAATCAAAATAAGTGGTAAAAAAAAGGGGGAAAAAACACATTTATTAAATAAATAAAAATTCATTAAAAAATACGCTTTTTTCCATTGAAAATAAACTTTTCAATGAAAAACATTGCAAAAAAAAAATCTCCCCCATATGTTTGGTATTGCGGCATCCATAATGACCCAGACTATATAAATATCAAGCAAAAATATATATGTAATTTATTATACACAATACAAAACAAGAATATAAAATCAATAAAATTGCAAAGACAAACAATGAAGCTGCAAAATAATGCCCAAAATATGCACTGAGAAACAATAGCAAAGAGAGGAACATGGAAAGCAATCACCAAGGGCAACGAACGAGGATATTATAGCAGGGACAGTAAGCACTGGCAAACACTTGGCATCCTGAAATAAGAGAGCGAAGGGACATTAAAGGAAAACAGCCATGTCATTTTTATTGTTCAGGCCATGTGGTCCCATGGCATCCGTTCTGATGATCCATCGAGCCTCCCGCTGCAACAAGAGGCGGTGGCGATCCCCACCCCGTGGGATGGGTCCCACCGCCTCAATCTCAGCAAAAGAGAGGCTGGATGGATCACCATTATGGGCCGAACGAACATGGTCAATCAGGCGCGGCGAACCTCGACCCGTCCTGATTGAACCAAGATGCTCCCATATTCGCTCAAACAGGGGCCTAATAGTTTTGCCGATCTAAAACCTGTTACAGGTAAATAGTACGACATAGACCACATGAGAGGTGCGACAAGTAATGAAGTCGTTGATCCTATGTGTAACACCCCCTAAAGACAGAAACTTCCCCTGCGAGTTATGGGAACAAAAGGAACATGTCCCACATTTAAAGTTACCCTGAGGTCTCCTACTCTGAAGCCAATTGAGCTGATTAGTGTGCCTTACCACACTATGAACTAATCTGTCTTTTAACCACTACAGCCCCGCTAGCTGAAACCCCCTTCATGACCAGAGCACTTTTTACACTTCGGCACTACACTAATTTCACCGTTTATCGCTCGGTCATGCAACTTACCACCCAAATGAATTTTACCTCCTTTTCTTCTCACTAATAGAGCTTTCATTGGGTGGTATTTTATTGCTGCTGACATTTTTACTTTTTTTGTTATTAATCGAAATGTAACGATTTTTTTGCAAAAAAATGAAATTTTTCACTTTCAGCTGTAAAATTTTGCAAAAAAACCGACATCCATATATAAATTTTTCGCTAAATTTATAGTTCTACATGTCTTTGATAAAAAAAAAATGTTTGGGCAAAAAAAAATGGTTTGGGTAAAAGTTATAGCGTTTACAAACTATGGTACAAAAATGTGAATTTCCGCTTTTTGAAGCAGCTCTGACTTTCTGAGCACCTGTCATGATTCCTGAGGTTCTACAATGCCCAGACAGTACAAACACCGCACAAATGACCCCATTTCGGAAAGTAGACACCCTAAGGTATTCGCTGATGGGCATAGTGAGTTCATAGAACTTTTTATTTTTTGTCACAAGTTAGCGGAAAATGATGATGATTTTTTATTTTTATTTTTTTCTTACAAAGTCTCATATTCCACTAACTTGCGACAAAAAATAAAAAATTTTAGGAACTCGCCATGCCCCTCACGGAATACCTTGGGGTGTCTTCTTTCCAAAATGGGGTCACTTGTGGGGTAGTTATACTGCCCTGGCAATTTAGGGGCCCAAATGTGTGAGAAGAACTTTGCAATCAAAATGTGTAAAAAATGACCGGTGAAATCCGAAAGGTGCACTTTGGAATATGTGCCCCTTTGCCCACCTAGGCTGCAAAAAAGTGTGACACATCTGGTATCGCCGTACTCAGGAGAAGTTGGGGAATGTGTTTTGGGGTGTCATTTTACATATACCCATGCTGGGTGAGAGAAATATCTTGGCAAAAGACAACTTTTCCAATTTTTTTATACAAAGTTGGCATTTGACCAAGATATTTCTCTCACCCAGCATGGGTATATGTAAAATGACACCCCAAAACACATTCCCCAACTTCTCCTGAGTACGGCGATACCAGATGTGTGACACTTTTTTGCAGCCTAGACGCGCAAAGGTGCCCAAATTCCTTTTAGGAGGGCATTTTTAGACATTTGGATCCCAGACTTCTTCTCACACTTTCGGGCCCCTAAAAAGCCAGGGCAGTATAAATACCCCACATGTGACCCCACTTTGGAAAGAAGACACCCCAAGGTATTCAATGAGGGGCATGGCAAGTTCATAGAAATTTTTTTTTTTTTGCATAAGTTAGCGGAAATTGATTTTTTTTGTTTTTTTCTCACAAAGTCTCACTTTCCGCTAACTTAGGACAAAGATTTCAATCTTTCATGGACTCAATATGCCCCTCACGTAATACCTTGGGGTGTCTTCTTTCCGAAATTGGGTCACATGTGGGGTATTTATACTGCCCTGGCTTTTTAGGGGCCCTAAAGCGTGAGAAGAAGTCTGGAATATAAATGTCAAAAAATGTTTACGCATTTGGATTCCGTGAGGGGTATGGTGAGTTCATGTGAGATTTTATTTTTTGACACAAGTTAGTGGAATATGAGACTTAGTAAGAAAAAACAAAAACAAAAACAAACAAAAAATTTCCGCTAATTTGGGCCCAAAAAATGTCTGAATGGAGCCTTACAAGGGGGGGGGGCTGATCAATGACAGGGGGGGTGATCAATGACAGGGGGGTGATCAATGACAGGGGGGTGATCACCCATATAGACTCCCGGATCACCCCCCCTGTCATTGATCACCCCCCCTGTAAGGCTCCATTCAGACATCCGTATGATTTTTACGGATCCATGGATACATGGATCGGATCCGCAAAACACATGCGGACGTCTGAACGGAGCCTGACAGGGGGGGTGATCAATGACAGGGGGGGTGATCAATGACAGGGGGGTGATCAATGACAGGGGGGTGATCAGGGAGTTTATATGGGGTGATCAGGGGTTCATAAAGGGTTAATAAGTGACGGGGGGGGGGGGTCGTGTAGTGTAGTGTTTGGTGTGACTTTACTGACCTACCTGTGTCCTCTGGTGGTCGATCCTAACAAAAGGGACCACCAGAGGACCAGGTAGCAGGTATATTAGACGCTGTTATCAAAACAGCGTCTAATATACCTGTTAGGGGTTAAAAAAATCAGATCTCCAGCCTGCCAGCGAGCGATCGCCGCTGGCAGGCTGGAGATCCACTCGCTTACCTTCCGTTCCTGTGAGCGCGCGCGCCTGTGTGCGCGCGTTCACAGGAAATCTCGGCTCTCGCGGGAGGACGCGTATATGCGTCCACCCAGAAGAGCAGGGCCGCCGGCAGGACGCAATCCTGCGTACGGCGGTCCTGGAGTGGTTAAAGTGTGACACATTTTAAAGGTGATCAAGGGTCGCCTTGAGATCAAATCCCCCAAAGCTGGATCACCTTTCAGAAGGTCCCAGTTGTTTAGCACTGCTCGCTTCACAATATCTGCAGCTGGACTAAATTTGAAGATGAGCGTGAACCTATCCTGGTTATCATTTTGAACCTGGTCACTGAGGAGACTATGCCGAGGACGAAGAGCTGCTCGATGTAACTCATCGATCACGTCCCTTCTGGGATACCCCCTTTCAAGTAGCCTGTCCTTGAGTTGGTGGGCCTGCCTAAAATAATTTTCGTCAGTGTTGTTAATTCTGCGAAGGCGTATAAACTGCCTGAAGGGGATGGCCTCCTTTACGGCTGGGGGGTGGAAACTGGTCTGGTGGAGCAGCGAATTGGTTGCGGTAGATTTGTGAAAGCCTGTGGTTTGCAGCATGCCATCAACCACGGTGACCTTCACGTCCAGAAAATCTAGACTGTTGCCACCAAAGTTGAGGGTGAACTTCATGTTCATTTTATTGGTTTCATTCATATATTGCACAAATTGCCTACACAAGCCTTCGCTGCCTGACCAGACCAGGAACACATCATCCACATACCGCAGATAAAGATGGACATACCTAATGAAGGGGTTCTGCATAGAAAAGACATATGTCTCTTCGAATACCGCCAGATACAGGTTAGCGAAGGTGCACGACACCGGTGTGCCCATCGCTGTACCTAGTATCTGGCGGTACCACTGACTACCAAACTGACGTAGGTACGCCGAAACGCGCATTGGGGTAGTGCCACCCTGGGTGTTTCTTGAAGACGGTTCTTGCTTTGGTGAGCCCCAGTCTCCTGCTGTTCTCCTCCGTTCATTTATTTTCTGCATTTTTTTGGTCTGCAGCATATTTCCATCTTTATTTTCTGTCTGCATACCTATCTTCACTCACTGAGGTGACATGCGTTGACAGGTATCTCACCTGGTACTTCATTGTTTCAGTATTTTTGTACATGGGTTAGATTATTCATTCAGCATTGATTCCCATGTTATACACATACATTGTACCATGACCTCTTGATCCGTATGTTTTTTCTCCCAGGGTGGCGTTTTTCTTTTTTGTCCTCCGCTCCCATTTCGTCATGCTTATGGCATCATATTTATCTATTGCTTCCATCCATGTCATTTTTTAACCATGTCTTAATAAAATGTACTTTTTTGGTATTATGAGCTCCATTTCTTTTGTTTTCGCTATTTAACTCGGGAGCTTTTACCAAGTCTTATTTCTGTGTGTCCATCTCTTTGGGTTTATATTGGGTGGACATTGCTCTCCCCCTTTTCCCTATTAAGGGACACTTTGGGTCAATTTCTTGTTTCTGCTGAAAGACGTTGTTAGTAAGTATTAAGTCTAGGGATTCCTGTACGAACTGTGAGAAGACAGTACCTTTGTCGGAGCTACTGAGGACCGATGCTACGGCTTTAAGCCTTACATCGTGTGGGATCCTAGTGTACAGACTCTCCACGTCTAAGGACACAAGGTGGAATTCCTCCTGCCACTCAACATGGTTGAGGGCACGGAGGAAGTCCCCGGTGTCCTTTAGATACGTGGGAGTACCTTGTAGCAGGGGCCTAAGTAGCCAATCTATATACCTGGAGAATGGTTCAGTCGCTGACCCCATACCGAAGACGATAGGTCGTCCCGGAGGATGGGACAGCCATTTGTGCACCTTGGGCACAAAATACCAGGCTGGATTCTTGGGGAACTTGGGGTTTAGCTTATCCAGGATGCTCCTGGGGAGAAACTGTATGTCTACATATTTGGAAAGAAGTGACCGCACCCTGATTAGTATCAACGGGACAGGGTTGTCACTAAGCTTCTCATATACACTACTGTCTCCCAACTGTCTGGAAGCTTCCTCCAAGTAGAAGGCCTTGGTCATCAGGACCATGTTTCCCCCCTTGTCGGCGGGCTTAATCACGACATTGTCGAGGCCAGCAAGCCAACGTAATGCTGCCTTCTCCTCTCGAGTGATATTAGGGGGTGCAACTGGGTAAATCAGAACCCGTACGTCCCTAAGTACTCTTTTATGAAAGAGGTCAATGGCTGAGCCAGCTGGCATAGGGGGAAGAAAGGTGGACCTGATGCCACCTGAAAAAGATGCTGGAGGCTCCAATACAGGGGTATTATCACTGTCAAGATCCGCTAGAAACTGAATACATAAAATCTCCTCAGCATCAAAGCGGTGCTGAAGGTGAAAATCAGTGCATCTCACCAGGTAGTGGTTGGGGGCAAGTGGAGCTGCGTTCTGCAAACATTTTTCTCAAAAATAATTTGCGTACCGCCCTGTATAAATCCACCTCAAAATCGACAAGATTAAATTGTTCCACCAAGCTGTATCCCACTCTATGGAGGAGTGAGATACAGCTCGGGGGTAACACGTGAGCAGTAAGGTTAATAACAATGCTGGGAAAGTCCTGTGTGGACAGGGGTGACTGGCAGGCTTCTACTGATTCCAAGTAACTTGTTGCCATCTTCTCGTGGACCTGCAAAATTGGGTATTCCTTCCTCTTACGCTGGCTTCGGCCCCTTCTGGTTCTTTTCCTAAAGGGGGAACAGCAGCTGCTCCATTCTCTGACTGACTAGAATTAGAGTCAGTCGTCCAGTCACTGCGGGCACGACGTTGGTTGCAACGAGGGCGGCCCCGATTCTTATTCCAATCGAAGACTCTGTCACTCTCATAGTCATTTTTGTCGCGGAGAAACTTGTCTCTCTTTCACTCCTTTATTTCAGTTTGAGTTGCGGTCAACTTCTTACTCAAAGAAGGTTGTAATACACTTCAGCCTTCTTGCCTGTGAAATGCAGGGGGCTGGATCTCACAGGCTATCACAGAAGGCAGCCACGATGCCTTCCTTGCCACGGGGTCCCCATCGCAGCAGCACGGGGACCCGATGGCTTCTTCCTTCCTGCACGGACATCTCACGTGCCACGGTCAGCACTGACATCAAGGGTTTTCACCGATGCCGGCACATACAGCAGGAGTCCATCTATCAGTGACTGACAAACTCCTGCTGAGGATCGGGCGGGCGCAGCTCCTGCACCCGCCCGATCAGCGTGCCGTACATGTACGGCGCTGAGCATTAAGTCACATCTGATTGCACCGTACATGTACGGTGCTGGGCGTTAAGGGGTTAAACTCTATGGCAGCTGTGGAAAATTACCAACTTCTCAATCCAAGTCCTAATAGTCTCTCAGTATTCATTAACGTTTTCCACAGAGCTATGTAAATACAGTGATCATAAACAGGATATATAACAATACATATATATATATATATATATATATATACATATATACACACACTCGCCTAAAGAATTATTAGGAACACCTGTTCTATTTCTCATTAATGCGATTTTCTAGTCAACCAATCACATGGCAGTTGCTTCAATGCATGTAGGGTTGTGGTCCTGGTCAAGACAATGTCTTGGACTCCAAACTGAATGTCAGAATGGGAAAGAAAGGTGATTTAAGCAATTTTGAGTGTGGCATGGTTGTTGGTGCCAGACAGGCCGGTCTGAGTATTTCACAATCTGCTCAGTTACTGGGATTTTCACGCACATCCATTTCTAGGGTTTACAAAGAATGGTGTGAAAAGGGAAAAACATCCAGTATGCGGCAGTCCTGTGGGCGAAAATGCCTTGTTGATGCTAGAGGTCAGAGGAGAATGGGCCGACTGATTCAAGCTGATAGAAGAGCAACGTTGACTGAAATAACCACTCGCTACAACCAAGGTAGGCAGCAAAGCATTTGTAAAGCCACAACACACACAACCTTGAGGCGAATGGGCTACAACAGCAGAAGACCCCACCGGGTACCACTCATCTCCACTACAAATAGAAAAAAGAGGCTACAATTTGCACGAGCTCACCAAAATTGGACTGTTGAAGACTGGAAAAATGTTGCCTGGTCTGATGAGTCTCGATTTCTGTTGAGACATTCAAATGGTAGAGTCCAAATTTGGCGTAAACCGAATGAGAACATGTATCCATCATGCCTTGTTACCACTGTGCAGGCTGGTGGTGGTGGTCTAATGGTGTGGGAGATGTTTTCTAGGCACACTTTAGGCCCCTTAGTGCCAATTGGCCATCGTTTAAATGCCACGGGCTACCTGAGCATTGTTTCTGACCATGTCCATCCCTTTATGACCACCATCCTCTGATGGCTACTTCCAGCAGGATAATGCACTATGTCACAAAGCTCAAATCATTTCAAATTGTTTTTTTGAACATGACAATGAGTTCACTGTACTAAAATGGCCCCCACAGTCACCAGATCTCAACCCAATAGAGCATTTTTCTATGGCTCTATATATATATATATATATATATATATATATATACTATTAGAAGGACCCGACTTTGCACGGGTATAATTCATCTATTTTATGTTTCCGTGTGTCGTAAGAAGATATCAACAGTTTCCCCCATAACAGTGACCTCCACAGTGGCCGACCATTTAACATTGACCTCCACAGTGCCCGCCCTTTTAACAGTGACCTTCACAGTGTCTGCCCCTTTAACAGTGACCGCATCTTTAACAGTGACCTCCACAGTGCCCGCCTCTTTAACAATGACCTCCACAGTGCACGACCCTTTAACAGTGCCATTCACATTGCCCACCACTTTAACAGTGACCTCCACAGTGCCCACTCCTTTAACAGTGCCCGCCCCTCTAGCAGTGACCACCACAGTGCCCATTTTACAATGACCTCCACAGTGCCCACCCCCTTAATAGTGACCTCCACAGTGCCTGCCCCTTTAAGAGTGACCTCCACAGTACCTGCCCCTTTAACAGTGACCTCCACAGCGCCCGCCCCTTTAACAGTGACCACCACTTTAACAATGACCTCCACAGTGCCCGCCCCTTTAACATTGACCACCCCTTTAACGGTGACCTTCATAGTGGCCATCCCTTTAACAGTGACCTTCTCAGTGCCTGTCCCTTTAACAGTGACTTATACATTACCCGCCCCTTTAACAGTGACCTTTACAGTGCCCACCCCTTTAACAGTGCCCACCACTTTAACAGTGACCTTCATAGTGGCCGCCCCTTTGACAGTGACCGCCCGTTTAATAGTGGCCCCTGCTCCCCATGCATGTAGCAGTGTAGTTGTGCCATCATACAACATATGACTGAATATTTAAGGACATGCATACTGCTAAAACCTGTGATCAGTTGTTATGGCAACCTGGAGTAGGAACTGCATGCTTCTATTGGCTAATAAGGGACATGTGACCGTGTAAATGGCAGTTCGGATTTAAGTGAAAGGCTTGCTGGCTTCAATTGGCCAATACAGGTAATTTTTGGGGAATCTCTTAGAAACGTCCTAGAGAGCTGAGACCCGGTCTAAAACATTCCCGGACACCTGATGTACCTGTGTGCTAAATTTGTTAAAGATCGGTCCAGTCGTTTGTTCACGCATAAAGAACATCCAGACAGACAGACATCCAGACAGAAACCCATTTATATATATATATATATATATATATATATATATATATATATACTAGCAGAAGGACCCGGTTTCGCATGGGTATATTTCATCTATTTCATTTTATGTTTTCGACAGTTTCCCCATAACAGTGACCTCTACAGTACCCGCCCATTTATCAATGACCTCCACAGTGCCTGTCCCTTTAACATTGACCTCCACAGTGGCCGCCCCTTTAACATTGACCTCCACAGTGCCCCCCTTTAACAATTACCTTCAGAGTGCATGCCCCTTTAACAGTGCTTGTCCCTTTAACAGTGACCGCCCATTTAGCATTGACCACCCCTTTAAAATTGACCTTCATAGTGGCCACCTCTTTAACAGTGACCTTCATAGTGGCCGCCCCATTAACAGTGACTTACACAGTGCCCGCCCCTTTAACAGAGACCTCCACAGTGCCCATCCCTTTAACAGTGACATTCACAGTGACCGCCCCTTTAACAGTGACCTCCCCTTCTCCCCTTTAACAGTGACTTTCACAGTGACCGCCCCTTTAACAGTGACTTTTACAGTGACCGCACCTTTAACAGTGACTTTCACAGTGACCACCCTTTTTAAAAGTAACCACCCCTTTAACAGTGACTTTCACATTGACCGCTCCTATAACAGTGACTTTTACAGTGACCGCACCTTTAACAGTGACTTTCACAGTGACCGCCCTTTTAACAGTGATTTTCACAATGACTGCCCCTTTAACAGTGATGTTCACAGTGACTGCCTCTTTAAAAGTGACCGCCCCTTTAACTGTGACTTTCACAGTGACCGCCCCTTTAACAGTGACTTTCACAGTGACCGCCCTTTTAACAGTGACTTTCACAATGACTGCCCCTTTAACAGTGACTTTCACAGTGACTGCCTCTTTCATAGTCCCGCCCCTTTAACAGGGACCTTCATAGCGCCCGCCTCTTTAATAACAGTAACCTACACAGTGCCTGCCCATTTAATAACAGTGACCTTTACAGTGCCCACCATTTTAATAACAGTGACCTCCACTGTGCCCGCCTCTTTAATAACAGTGACCTCCACAGTTCCCGCCCCTTTAAGCAGTAAAGAAAAATGGCTGGGTTGTTATGGAAACCTGGAGTAAAACTGTGTTTATGGCAGTTGGGATTTGAAGAGAAAGACTTGCAGGCTTTTATTGGCTAATGTGGGTTATTTTTGGGGAATATCTCAGGAACGGTACTTCCTAGAGAGCTGAGACCCGGTCTAAAACCTTCCCGGAAACCTGATGTACCTGTGTGCCAAATTTGTTGAAGGTCGGTCCAGTCATTTGGTCGCGCATAAAGAACATCCAGACAGACGTCTAGACAGACAGAAATTCATTTTTATATATATAAGAGATTAGATACTAGCAGAAGGACCCGGCTTTGCACAGGTATATTTCATCAATTTCATTTTATGTTTCCGTGTGTCATAAAAAGATAAACAGTTTCCCCCATAACAGTGACCTCTACAGTACCCACCCCTTTAACAATGACATCCACAGTGCCAGCCCCTTTAACAGTGATCTGCACAGTGCCGGCCCCTTGAACAGTGACCACTATAGTGGCTGCCCCTTTAACATTGAGCCGAAAAAAAGTGGCCGCCCCTATAACATTGATCTTCACAATGCCTGCCCCTATAACAGTGACCTCCACAGTGCCTGCCCCTTTAACAGTGACCTCCACAATGCCCGCCTCTTTAAAAGCGACCTTTACACTGACTGCCCCTTTAACATTGACCACCTCTTTAACAGACCTTCATAGTGGCTGCCCCTTTAGTAGTGACCATCACAGTGCCTGCCCCCTTAATAGTGACCTCCACAGTGCAGCCCCTTTAACAGTGACCTCCACATAGGCCTCCCCTTTAACAGTATCCTCCACAGTGCCTGCTTCTTTAACAGTGACCGCATCTTTAACAGTGACCTGCACAGTGCCTGCCCCTTTAACAGTGACTTCCACAGTGCCCATCCCTTTAACAGTGCCCACCCCTTTAACAGTGACCTCCACAGTGTCTGCCCCTATAACAGTGCCTGCACCTTTAACAGTGACCTCCACAGTGCCCGCCCCTTTAACATTGACCACCCCTTTAACAGTGACCTTCACAGTGCCCACCCCTTTAACATTGACTTCAACAGTGCCCGCACTTTTAACAGTGACTTCCATAGTGTCCGCCCCTTTAACATTGACCAACCCTTTAACAGTGACCTTCATAGTGGCTGCCCCTTTAACAGTGGCCTCTACAGTACCCACCCCATTAACAGTGACTTCCACAGTGCCCGCCCCTTTAACAGTGACCTCCGCATTGCCTGCCCCTTTAACAGGGAGCTCCACAGTGTCCGCCCCTTTAACAGCGAACTCCACAGTGCCCGCCCGTTTAATAGTGGCTTCTGCCACCCATGCATGTAGCAGTGTAGTTGTGCCGTCATATGACTGAATATTTAAAGACCTGCGAACTGCTTAAACCTGTGATCAGTTGTTATGACCTGTAAGCTTCTATTGGCTAATAAGGGACATGTGACCGTGTAAAGATGATATATACACTGGTGAAACGCGAAAAATTTGAATATTGTGCAAAGTTCATTTATTTCAGTAATGCATCTTAAAAGGTGAAACTAACATATGAGAGACTCATTACATGCAAAGCGAAATATTTCAAGCCTTTATTTGTTATAATTTGGATAATTATGACTTACCGCTTATGAAACCCCAAAGTCTCAATTTTGAGGTACCCTTTGCTCAGGGGGTATGGCTTAATTAGTTGACTAGAATGTGACACTTTGAGCCTAGAATATTGAACCTTTTCACAAAATTCAAATGTTAAGGTGCATTAATGCAATTCCTTTTATTTTGCATTACTGAAATAAATGGACTTTTGCACGATTTTCAAATTTTTCGAGTTTCACCTGTATATGCTGCATTATAAGTTAACCCTTTCAAGATGAATAAAGTAAGAAGTTTTAACTTTGCTAGGGGATATAGGCAAATGTCCACAAATGTCACATTACTCTCTGTCCCAGGGCACTACATTTCCTACAGTAGAAACCCCTTATAAGTTACTCTATTTTAGAAATTCAGTACATCTC
This sequence comes from Bufo gargarizans, assembly GCF_014858855.1. Taxonomy (NCBI): domain Eukaryota; kingdom Metazoa; phylum Chordata; class Amphibia; order Anura; family Bufonidae; genus Bufo; species Bufo gargarizans. Next base: position 370,157,772 of record NC_058084.1, on the reverse strand, counting down.
TCAATAAATTCTTGGCTGTGAAAATGAAACATTTCATTTCTTCCAATAAAATGTTGCATAAGCTCCCCATTTTCATTTTCACAAGGGGTAACAAGAGAAAAAGAAGTAGCCCAAATTTTAGCATTTTCTTCTAAACAAGGAAACACCCCATATGTGGTCATAAACTGCTGTTTGGGTACACGGCACGGATCAAAAGGGAAGGATCACCATATGGTTCGTGGAGGCAGATTTTGTTAGAATGGTTTTTGGGCACCATATCACATTTGAGGAGATGCTAAGATAATCATTGAATGGAAACTCCCAAAACGTGAGAACCCTTTTGAAAACTACACCCCTCCAAATTTTACATTCTCACAAAGTGTAACATGAGAAAAAAGACTTTCACAATTTGGTGGTCGCAACCATGGAGACAAGCAGTGCATAATGTGATGGAAAAATGAATCAAGCAAAGCAAAGTAGTAAATGCCTTATAAGAAAGAGGTTCTCTGGCCTGTCCTAAAAAATGAGACCAGAATCTAACCTATGGAGATAAGATTGGGAGAGACATACTCACCCCCAGTCCCAGAATCCTCTTCACGATCAGGTGACTGCTCCTTCAGCAATTCCACATGTTCCAGTCCTTCCATGTTGTCTTTTTTTCCTCTCTAAATGCAGGAGATGGCATGTCATCACCGACGTCACTGCCTCCTGACAGCCTTCCCTAGTCCAGATGCCTGCAAGTACTAGGACCGCTGGCCATCTTCTGAGTGTACAGGCGCCTATGTGAAGCCTGTACTGACCATACACAGCGCAATGTAAGCACAATGTATGAGTCACAGTATAGTAATCAGCCACAGAGGTTGGGTCGCTATGCTGTGGATGGCACTGGGGGCACTTTGGATGGCACTGTGGATATGCACTGGGGGGACTGAATGACATTGGGGCACTGGATGGCACAGAGGGCACTGTGGATGGCAAAGGGTGAACTGTAGATGGTATTTGGAGCACTGTGGATGGCACTGGGGGCACTGTGGATGGCATTTGGGGTCACTTTGGATGGCAATGGGGGCACTGGGAGTGGAACTGCAGGGCACTGATTGGCACTTGGATCACTGTGGATAGCACTGGGTGCATTGTGGTTGGAACTGGGGGGACTTAAGATGACATTTGGGGGACTGTGGATGGAACTGGGGCACTGAATAACAATGGGGGCACTGTGGGTGGCATGTAGGGGCACTTTGCATTGCAATGGGGGCACTGTGGATGGCACTAGGGACAATGTGGATGGAACTGGGGGTATTGTAGATGTCTTTTGGGGACAATCTGGATGTCACTGCTATGGGAGTCTGTGGATGTCACAGTTATGAGAACACTGTGGATGAAGATCTATATATACACTTCATCAGACAGTATTATACAAGATAGTATTAGATACACAGCTCAGCAGGCAGGATCATACAAGATAGGATTAAATTCAAAGCTCAGCAGGCAGTATATCAGATTCAGCAGGCTGTATCATACCTCATAGGACCAGCCTGTGACTTATCACTCTGCAGTGCAGCAAGGCTTTTTCGGTTACCTATTCAACAAAACAGGAAACTAGGAAACTAAACAGATCTGTCAGGGTAGTATGATGCCCAGACAGGGGGAAAGAAAGCACAGACATAAAAAAACAGGTATTGGGGCATATGTATACATCGTGAGGGGTGTTAGGAGCACATAAAAATAATTTTGATTTGGGACAGGACAACCTCTTTAACTTTGTTTACATGATAAATGCCATTTGTTGACGTGAGACAACCCCTTTAACTAAGAATATCCTAATGGTGTATTTGAAAATTAATTTTCCAAACCAGATAAAATAAAGATTTTTTTTGTTCGCGTGCACTTTAAAACAACTCAGTATTTTTATGGGCACTTTGAAAACAACTCTGAATGTCATGTAAGAAGTTTTGGACCATTGCGTTTACTGCTGACATAAAGGGTATGATAACTTGTCTCAACTCATGTCAAGTACAGTGCACTCTTCTTTATTATAGGAAATAATAGTCAATTTGTAGATTACTGATCTATGACCACAGTAGGTGACTTCCCCATTATTCTTCAGCCAATAAAGATATTTTCTCTCTGTTTGTATTCCTGGGCTGCTTTGATCTGACCTGTGTCTAGGAAAGGTTTCTCTATTTTATATACAGTAAGAAAGCAGAACGACTTTCCAAGGGCAGCTGAGTAGCATGCCCAATACATTAGTGCTCTGTTAGTGGCATGCCTTGTGGACTGTATTAACTGGCCTCGGGCGCTTTGTTTCTTTTAGCAAAAACTGTCAGATAAAGTTTCTGAGATGAAATGGATCCTGGAAAATTGTTCCCTATTCCTTTGGTAATCGTATTTCTCTACAATTACTCTGCCATGGTACACAATGCTATCTGTGCTATGACTACTATAACAAGTTCATTGGATGAACAAAAATATGTGAATAGTGTAATAATGTCAACATACACATTTATAAAAAAAGAAATCAGAAAAAAGTTAAACCATACATTTCTGATTTAGATGTAGAGAATAATCCAGCAGTTTTATATTTGCAGATAAGATACAATCTTGTAGCTTTATTTAGCCTTAACAACATGTAAAAGTTCTTAACCCCTTGAGGACCTCCGCCGTACGGTGGAAGTCTGGTCTTTAAACATGGCACCCGCCAAAAGTTTTTACAAATAAACATTTTTTATTTAAATATAAAAGTTCAAATCACCCCCTTTACTTAAAATAAAATAAAAAATACTTAACCAATAAAAACAATAAACATCATGGGCATTGCGGTGTGTGAAAATGCCCATACAATTAAAATATAACAATATTAATGGCATACAGAAAATAGCGTAACGGGGAAGAAAACAAAAACAGCCAATTCGCCATTTTTTGTCACTTCAACTACCCAATAATTTATTTATAAAAAGTGATCACAAAGTCAATACACACTTCAAATTGTTATCACTGAAAAGTACAGATCGTCACACAAAAAATGAGCCCTCACAAAGCCCCATACACATAACTACAAAAAAGTTATAGGGGGTCAGAATATGGTTAGAATTTTATTTTTCCCCTCAAAGGTTTTAAAAAAAAAAAAACAATTTTAGAATGCAAGAAAAATTATACAACAGTGGTATCGTTGTAACCGTACTGACCTGGAGAATGAAGATAACAGGTCAATTTTACTGCATAGTATACAGTGCAAAAAAATTTATAAAAACCTTTATCAGAATTGTGTTTTTTTACAATTTTACCCCATTTGGAATTTATTTTTCCGCTTCCTACTACATGATATGCAACTGTAAGTGGTGCCATTAGAAAGCACATCTTGTCCCGCAAAAAATAAGACCTCATAAGTAGAGTTGAGCGGACACCCGGATTTTCGGGTTCGACGGGTGCGGCCAAACTTTACAAAAAAGTTTGAGTTAAGGACCCGAACTTGACCCCGAACCCGAATTCCATTGAAGTCAATGGGGACCCAAACTTTTGAGCACTAAAATGGCAGTAAAAAAGTAATGGAAAGGGCTAGAGGGCTGAAAATGCCAACAAAATGTGGTTAAGAGCATGGCAAGTGCTCTGCAAACAAAAGTGGATAGGGAAATGACTTTTTAATAACATAAAATACATAAAAACAAAAAATAATAATCATGATCTAGGAGGACGAGGTCCATATGGAGTAGGGGGTTGAGGAGGCAGTGGATGTGGTGGTGTAGGTGGAAGCGGCGGTGGATGAGAAGGAAGTAGCCTACACTGATTTTTTGTTTTAAATTTATTTTTATTTTTGTAAATTAGGTTACACCCCAAAACATTGGGAAATATAACCTATGATAACCCCCTCCAGTCATGCTAAACACACGCTCAGACAATACACTGGCTACAGGGCAGGCCAGCACCTCCAAGGCGTAAAAGGCAAGCTCAGGCCATGTGCCCAATTTGGAGACCCAGAAGTTGCAGGGGCTGACCCATGTCAGTCAGATCATGTAGGTGTGTGCTCACATACTGTCCCACCATGTCGCATGTCCCTGTGATTTTCACGATCCAATTGGATATCTGCTCTATCAACTTTCGATGTTCTTTTCTGAGCCTACCATGTTGATCACTGTAATTGGCGAATCAGGGTTCCACTGAGAAAGAGAGACCACATCCAAGGGAGATAAATGGATTACATTTTTTTGGGATCGAGCGGAAATATGGGAAAAGTTATTGAGGCGCAAATGTTGGAGAAATTATTAAAGCACAAATGTGGGAGAAATTATTAAAGTGCAAATGTGGGAGAAATTATTAAAGCGCAAATGTGGGACAACTTGTTAAAGTTTAAGCATTGAATTAAAGTTGGTGGCGCGCATGAATTAAAGAAGAATTTCTGAAAATGTCACCTGACAATGTTACAGACGTTTTTTTTAAATTTATGTTCCTGTCACCTATGCAGAGGTGCCCCATTGACATCCACGATCCATTTTTATATATTTTCTATCAACTTTTGATGTTCTTTTCTGAGCCTATCATGTTGATCACGGTTATCGGCGAATCAGGGTTCCACGCCGGACAGAGAGCGTGAGAAAGAGAGACCACATTCAAAGGAGATAAATGGATTTAAAAAAAACTGCGTAAAGTCATTAATAAATCATAACACTACAATATTACAATTAAAGAGGACCTTTCACCACTTGTGACATGCCTGTTTTATTAGCGTCATTCATTCCCCGTGTAATAACGATTCTGGAGCCTCTAGTCGTATGTCTGCTTGTTGTGCTATTCCTTTATTATTTCTACTAGAAGTTATGAAATAATTGCAATTAGCCTTCAGTAAGGGTACAGAGGGGGGTAACAAGTTGGGGGGGGGGGTGTACCATGCACAGGCTCACTCTATCCAATCAGCACTGCCATTTTCAGACTGTGCAGAGACACATTAAGCTGATTTCGCTTAATTTTATACATCAGGTGGCACCATTTACGAGAAATCACAAATTCTTTGTTGGATTTGCTTCATCAAAGTTTAACTGGGTGTCAGATGTTCTGTTGCACATTTATTTTATTTTATATGACTTTTTTATGTGTAATTGTGAACAGCAGGGGTTAAATGCAAGGAATGGCTGATATCACAACCACTTGTGTGGTAATGGCAATTCCAATCTGGTTGGTGGAGCCATTTTCATTCCAGGTATATAAGAGTACTATACTTGCATTTGACCCATACCATGATTAAGATTTGATAGATTGAAACGCGTTGGAGGTGTTAATGCTGTCCATGGGAAGAATTGTATTCTTTTAAATTTATGGAATAAATATTGAAGACTTTTATTCCTCGCAGTGCTGGACATTTGTTGTTTTCGTTGTTTGGCTGTTAACCCATGCTGCGTTGTATGAAAAATGTATTAAAATGGAAAGTCTACCAAAAAAGTGACATTTTGGAATTTCACCTCAATTTTACTTGAATTCTTGTAGAACACATAAAGGGTTAACAATGTTTATAAAATCTGTTTTGAATAACTTGATGGGTTTGGTTTCTAAAATTGGTAATTTTTGGTGGTTTATCTTATATAAGGCACATAAAGTGACTTCATAACTGAATTGGACCTATAAAAAGTGTGTTTTGGAAATTTTCTTAAAAATGTTAAAAATTGCTTTTAAAATTCTAAGTCTTTAAATGTCCTAAAAAAAACTAAATGATATTTACAAAATGATAAGAAACACCAAATACAATAGGCTCAATGTTCAAAACAATCCAAAGTATGGCACACAGCATACTGAAATCTCCTAAAATGACAAGAACAGTACATGCAACAATATAGAAAAACACTTCTTTATTGGTATATATGGCTTATATAAAATTACAATAAATATATTGCAGCAGACATCCAGCCACAAAGGCACAAGAGGGTGCCATCAAATGATTGTTACAATGAATCAAAAATGCTTTGTTTGGAACAGCATCAAGTGCAATGAATAAGCTGAAATAGTATTCTAAGATCTAATGATGATATGTATGGGGGAAAAAACTGAATACAATAATAAATAGAAAAATAATAAGGAAAAATATAGGTAATATACTGACCATGTGGGGGACACCCTCCTCCCAATGCTGTTTCACCCAGAGGCTTCTTCTGTGGGGTTCCGGTTACTGAATTAGTCCTTTAAAAAGTGGGTTAAAAAAATATATATATATTGCTTCTAAAAACTTAAGCCTTTAACCGCCTCCGGACCGCCTAACGCAGATATGCGGTCCGGAGGCGGCAGCGCTGCGCAGAGTCACGCATATACGCGTCATCTCGCGAGACGCGAGATGACGTGCTTTGCCGGCCCGCGCATGCGCAGTTCGGGCCGGCATTTCGTCAAGGGGGGTTGCGTCATCAGCTTGCCAGCCAATGATCGTGGCTGGCAAGCTGATGATTTAAAAAAAAAAACAATCAAGTGCCAGATAACAGATCATATTAGTAAATATAATCTGTTATATGGTTGCCCTGCTCCTCTGCTGGTCCTTTTCGTCGGTTGGATCCAGCAGAGGAGCAGGCTTCACAGTGAGTAGCACCAACAGTACACACTTAGCCCCAGATCACCCCCTGCACCCCAATTAACCCTTTGATCACCCCTTTGATCGCCCCTGTCAATCACTAGTGAAAGGAAAAAAGTGATCAGTGCAAACTGTCACATTTTTTTTTCACTGGTATTGACCGTTAGGTTTTAGGATAGTTTAGGCCCCTTGGTTAGGTAGTTTAGATATCGGTTAGCGCCCAGCCCACCGCACCACAGTCACTGATTCGCTGATTAGCGTATCGCTAATCAGCATTTGTACTTTTATAGTATCTGGAAGTGATCAAAACTGATCACGGTCAGATCCATAATAGCATTAGTGTCACTTTAGTTCGCCCTCCACCCAAAACGCAGTGTTTGCCCGATCAGGTCTGATCGGTCGCCCACACGTGCGTTCGCCCACACCCGCCCCACCGCAGTGACAAAAAATTATTATTTTTTGATCACTGCACATTCACTTTACACGCGATGCGGCGATAAAAAAATCAGTTTTGATATTTTTTATCAACTGCAGCGGCCTCCGATACTTCGCTAGCCTCCCCTTTGTAAGACAGGCTTGCTTTTTTTCTTGGGTAGTCTCAGGGAATGCCCCTAAATTTAGTTGCCCAAATGTCAAGCAGGGGGTATTCTTCTGAAGAGGCCTACAGGCTTCTGACCCAGTCAGATGAGGAATGGGAACTCTCATCTGATGAATCTAGCGGGTCAGAATACGAACCTGTAGAAAGCAGTGGCTCTCTGACCCAAAGTTCGGACGAGGAGGCTGAGGTCCCTGATAGAACCAGGCATACCCGGCCCGTGTCGCTAGACCACAGGTTGCGCAGGATCCGCTTCAAGAGCAGCAGAGTGGGGCTGGCGCTGTCGGATTACGTGGTGAGGCATACACCAGCAGCGCAGCCCTCCCTGGACCTAGTACCAGCACTGCCGTACAACCTGGTGAAGTGGCGAGCACCAGAAGGGCAGTTGAAGCTGGTACGGTGGCACGAGCAGTAGTGACCCTGTCGCAGCCACCGGAAAGACGGGCCCGTAGAGCCCCTAGAATCACAGAGGTGCTGGCAAACCCTGATTGGCAGTCCCCAACTTCAGCCGCACCTGTAGTTCCCCCTTTCACTGCCCAGTCTGGAGTTCGGGTTGAGACAGCTCAGATCGGTTCGGCCCTGGGATTTTTTTAGCTGTTCTTGACTGCGGAGCTCTTGGACATAGTCGTGGCCGAAACAAACAGGTATGCCACACAATTTATAACCGCCAACCCGGGAAGCTATTATGCCCAGCCTTTCCGGTGGAAACCAGTCCAAGTTTCCGAAATTAAAACTTTTCTGGGCCTTCTCCTCAACATGGGTCTAACTAAAAAGCATGAATTGCGGTCATATTGGTCCACGAACCCAATTCATCACATGCCCATGGGCCGCATTGTGTAACGAAGAACTGCTCGTGGTGAAATGGAGAGACAAGCGTGACGTTTACATGCTCTCCTCCATTCACGCAGACACGACAATACAAATTGAGCGAGCAACCCGTGTCATTGAAAAGCCCCTCTCAGTCCACGACTATAACCTTCACATGGGAGGGGTGGACTTCAATGACCAGATGTTGTCTCCGTATTTAGTTTCCCGCAGAACCAGACGCTGGTATAAGAAGGTGTCTGTATATTTAATTCAATTGGCTCTGTACAATAGTTTTGTTCTCTACAGTAAGGCTGGGAGAACTGGATCCTTCCTCAAATTTCAGGAGGTTCCGTGGCCCCATCCACCAGTGTAGTTAGCCGTCTACACGAGCGACATTTCCCCAATGTCGTTCCTGGTACCTCAACCCAACCGTCACCCCGAAAAAAGATGTCGTGTCTGTAGCAGGAGTAGAATAAGGCATGAGACCCGCTATTTCTGTCCTGACTGTCCTGACCACCCTGCCCTATGCTTTGGAGAGTGTTTCCGGAAGTACCACACACAGGTACACCTAGCATAGGGATCACATCTCACCAGGACAGGCACACAGGGCTATTAGGGCCCATTCACTCACAGCTGCTGTAAACGTCTCCTTTCACCTGGGACAAAGTGCATAACGCACTTCGCCACATCTTTGGAATAGCAGAAACTTCTAATGCTGGCCATACATGTAATGATTGCGGAGACCCTCAAATGCCAGGGCAGTACAAACACCCCACAACTGACCCCATTTTGGAAAGAAGACACCCCAAGGTATTCGCTGAGAGGCATATTGAGTCCATGAAAGATTTAAATTTTTGGCCTAAGTTAGCGGAAAGTGAGACTTTGTGAGAAAAAAAAAAATCTATTTCCGCTAACTTATGCCCAAAAAATAAATTTCTATGAACTTGCCAGGCCCCTCATTGAATACCTTGGGGTGTCTTCTTTCCAAAGTGGGGTCACATGTGGGGTATTTATACTGCCCTGGACTTTTAGGGGCCCTAAAGCGTGAGAAGAAGTCTGGAATCCAAATGTCTAAAAATGCCCTCCTAAAAGGAATTTGGGCACCTTTGCGCATCTAGGCTGCAAAAAAGTGTCACACATGTGGTATAGCCGTACTCAGGAGAAACTGGGGAATGTGTTTTTGGGTGTCATTTTACATATACCCATGCTGGGTGAGAGAAATATCTTGGTCAAATGCCAACTTTGTATAAAAAATGGGAAAAGTTGTCTTTTGCCAAGATATTTCTCTCACCCAGCATGGGTATATGTAAAATGACACCCCAGAACACATTCCCCAACTTCTCCTGAGTACGGCGATACCAGATGTGTGACATTTTTTTGCAGCCAAGGTGGGCAAAGGGGCACATATTTCAAAGTGCACCTTTCGGATTTCGCAGGCCATTTTTTACACATTTTGATTGCAAAGTACTACTCACACATTTGGGCCCCTAAAATGCCAGGGCAGTATAACTACGTCATAAGTGACCCCATTTTGGAAAGAAGACACCCCAAGGTATTCCGTGAGGGGCATGGCGAGTTCCTAGAATTTTTTATTTTTTGTCGCAATTTAGTGGAATATGAGACTTTGTAAGAAAAAATAAATCATCATTTTCCGCTAACTTGTGACATAAAAATAAAAAATTCTAGGAACTCGCCGTGCCCCTCACGGAATACCTTGGGGTGTCTTCTTTCCAAAATGGGGTCACTTGTGGCGTAGTTATACTGCCCTGGCAATTTAGGTGCCCAAATGTGTCAGAAGTACTTTGCAATCAAAATGTGTAAAAAATGGCCTGCGAAATCCGAAAGGTGCACTTTGGAATATGTGCCCCTTTGCCCACCTTGGCTGCAAAAAAGTGTCACACATCTGGTATCGCCGTACTCAGGAGAAGTTGAGGAATGTGTTTTGGGGTGTCATTTTACATATACCCATGCTGGGTGAGATAAATATCTTGGTCAAATGCCAACTTTGTATAAAAAAATTGGAAAAGTTGTCTTTTGCCAAGATATTTCTCTCACCCAGCATGGTTATATGTAAAATTACACCCCAAAACACATTCCCCAACTTCTCCTGAGTACGGCGATACCAGATGTGTGATACTTTTTTGCAGCCTAGGTGGGCAAAGGGACCCACATTCCAAAGTGCACCTTTCAGATTTCACCGGTCATTTTTTACAGATTTTGATTGCAAACTACTTCTCACACATATGGGCCCCTAAATTGCCAGGGCAGTATAACTACCCCACAAGTGACCCCATTTTGGAAATAAGACACCCCAAGGTATTCCGTGAGGGGCATGGCGAGTTCCTAGAATTTTTTATTTTTTGTCGCAAGTTAGTGAAATATGAGACTTTGTAAGAAAAAAATAAAAAAAATCATCATTTTCCTCTAACTTGTGACAAAAAATAAAAAGTTCTATGAACTCACTATGCCCATCAGCGAATACCTTGGGGTGTCTACTTTCCGAAATGGGGTCATTTGTGGGGGTTTTCTACTGTTTGGGCATTGTAGAACCTCAGGAAACATGACAGGTGCTCAGAAAGTCAGAGCTGCTTCAAAAAGTGGAAATTCACATTTTTGTACCATAGTTTGTAAACGCTATAACTTTTACCCAAACCATTTTTTTTTTTTGCCCAAACATTTTTTTTTTTATCAAAGACATGGCCTGGTCATTAAGGGGGTTTCAGCTAGCGGGGTTGAAGTGGTTAAAGGGGTATTCTCATCACGCAGTTTCATACTTACCTGCTCCTGGCACGCTGTCTGCTTCCTGGTTTCGGTAGGGGCCATCTCCATCTTGATTGAAGTCTTCTCCCGGCCGGGCCGCGCGCTGGACTGAACGCGCACGCCGCCGCGCATGCGCCCTGGTGACTTCTTCCTGGCAAGTATACTATACTGGCCAGGAAGAAATCACCATAGTGCATGCGCGGCCTCGGCGTGCACTTTCGGGGCTGCGAGTGGCCGGCCGGGAGCAGAGAAGAAGTTGTCTGCGCAAGCGCGGCCACCGCGATTCCTGAGAAGAGAGGTGGCTGTAACCAGGGGAGACGGAAGACAACAGTCAGGTAAGTATATGTTTATTTTCTTCTAAGGGGTGGGAATTAGTTAATTAAATATATTTAGAAAAATGATCACTGTTAAATCATTAACAGATTTAACAGTGATCATTAAGATGGGAATACCACTTTAATGTTCTAAAAAATAAAATGCTATTTACAAGAGCATGTCAACATATAGTAGACATATGGGGAATGTTAAATTATAAAAGCAGAAAAATTCAAGTTTCAAAAATTGAAAATTTTCAAAAATGTTTGTACATTTTTTTTAAATTTTTTTAGAAATGAAGGTGAAACATATAGCCTTAAATTTACAATTTATGAAGTACAATGTGTCAGAAGAAAACTATCTCAGAATTGTTTGGATAAGCAATAAGTGGTAAGCAAGTTATTAACACATAATGTCCTTAAGGTGAAAACTGTCTGTGTCCTGAAGGAATTAAAAGGGGTTTTCCAGGACATTACTTATGTATGACCTAGCCAAAAGAATAGGTTTTCAATAAGTAAGTCCTAGACACCCCATTAAGGGACAGGGGGCAAAGTTATTCATTCACAGTCAGTTTCAATTACCTATAATGCTGTCTAACAACCACAGGCTTCACTGGACTTTAATTATTCTATCAAGTGCGTCTCTCTAGTATGACAATATTTTACATTATCTGCTTACAGAAGATTTAGAACATTCTGTAACAACCAATTAGTTGGCCTCACAGTTCCCAAAACTTGTATTCAAGAAAGCCAATATATATCCACTAAAGAACCAGATTCATCTGCTCTATGAGTGATATAATACTACGGCAGTCCTAAATAAGTGTAGTTTGAATCAAATAAGAATAAATAATGTCTTATTAAGTTCAGATATTCGATCTCTGCACTGCAAGGTAGAGCCATAAATCAGGCAAAGTTAATAGAGTCTGTAGCTGGAATCTCAGCAGATGTACTGCACTTATATATCACACTACAGAATATACATTCTAGGTTCCTTTCTTAACCCCTAGAAAATGTACCTTATCTTTAATGTGTATTTATTAAGCGTCAAGGTAATATGGCATGTGTTAGCCAGTAGGCCCTCGTATCCATTAAGGTTCAGTAAAAATGAAACCAATATGTAAGAAAGATATATAATTACAGGCATCAAAGTTGTAGCTTAATACGCATACAGAATTACTATTCAAGGGTCTGATTTTTCCTTCAAATACAGAACCACTGTTGCCTATGAGCTTTAGCTAGTATTGCTGCTCAGTCTCATTCACTTTGGCTTTTGAGCACTAAATGGCTCTAAAATGTAATGGAAAGGGCTAGAGGGCTGCAAATGGCATCACAAATGGTTAAGAGCATGGCAAGTGCTCTGCAAACAAATGTGGATAGGGAAATGACTTTAGCATAAAATAGGTATAAATAAAAAATAATAATCTTGATCTAGGAGGACGAGGTCCATATGGAGTAGGAGGTTGAGGAGGCAGTGGATGTGGCGGTGTAGGTGGAAGCGGCGGTGGATGAGGAGGACGTAGCCTACACTGCTTTTTTGTTTTAAATTTATTTATATTTTTGTAAATTAGGGTACACCCCAAAACATTGGGAGATATAACCTGTGATAACCCCCTCCAGTCGTGCTAAACACACGTTCAGACAATACATTGGCTTCAGGGCAGGCCAGCACCTCCAAGGCGTAAAAGGCAAGCTCAGGCCATGTGCCCAATTTGGATACCCAGAAGTTGCAAGAGGCAGATCCATCAGTCAGTTCGTGTAGGCGTGTGCACACATACTGCCCCACCATGTCGCACGTGCCCGTGATGTTCACGATCCAATTGGATATCTGCTCTATCAACTTTGGATGTTCTTTTCTGCGCCTACCCTGTTTATCATAGTTAGCGGCGAATCAGGGTTCCACGCCGGAGTGGGAGTGTCAGAAAGAGAGACCACATCCAAGGGAGATCAATAGATGACATTTAATAGTGATCAAGCGGAAATGTGGGACAAATTATTAAAGCAGAAGAATTGAAGGAAAGGAGGGGGCTTGCGGCAATTACCCACTCATGACTCGGGGAGGTAGTGACGATAAATAACAATACAGGACTCTTAAGATGCCCTGTTATTGGAATGATTAATAAAAAATTATAGGGAATGTCACTGGGGTATTTTGGACTTGGAAACGTTAGATAGGAGAAGCCCTGCTGCCGCTTTGTTGACTCTAGATAACTTCTGCCTGATCGCACGTCCCCATGACGTTCATGGTCCATTTGGATATTTTCTCAATCAACTTTCAATGTTCTTTTCTGAGCCTACCATGTTGATAATGGTTATCGGCGAGTCAGATGGAGCGTGAGAAAGGGATATCACATCCATGGGAGGTCAATGGCTGCAATGTGATCGAGCTGAAATGTGGGACAAGTTATTTAAGCGGAAGGATCGAATGAAAGGTCCAATTAAAGACAAATTTTTCAAATTTTATTCCCTGTCGCCTATGCAGAGCAGGGGATTTCATCACCAGGAATGGGTTAATGTCACCCACCAATGGAACTGATGATTTTTAAAAATTTTGGTCCCTGTCACCTATGCAGAGCAGGGGTTTATTCACAGCAAAAATGGTAAAATATCACCCAAGAAGGTAACAGAAAAATTAGTAAAATTTATTAACCTGTCTACTAGGTAAAGCAGGAGTATATCACACCCAAAAATTTGTGATTTTCACCAGAAAATGTGACAGACAAATTAGTGAAATGTTTTTACCTGTCTACTAGGTAAAGCAGGAGTATATCACAGCCAAAAATTGGGGAATTTCACCCGAATATGTAACAGACAAATTAATTTTTTTTTTTTACCTGTCTACTAGGTATAGCAGTGGTATATCACAGCCAAAAATTTGGTGAATTTCACCCAAAAATGTAACAGACAAATTAGTGAAATGCTACCTGTCTACTAGGTAGAGCAGGGGTATATTACACCCAAAAATTTGTTAATTTCACTCGAATATATAACAGACAAATTAATGAAATATTTGTCTCTGTCTACTAAGTATAGCAGGGGTATATCACACCCAAAAATTGGTGAATTTCACCCAAATATGTAACAGACAAATTAGTGAAATGCTACCTGTCTACAAGATAGAGCAGGGGTATATCACAGCCAAAAATTGGTGAATCTCACCCAAATATGTAACAGACAAATTAATGATTTTTTTTTTTTTACCTGTCTACTAGGTATAACAGTGGTATATCACAGCCAAAACTTGGTGAATTTCACCCAATAATGTAACAGACAAATTAGTGAAATGTTACCTGTCTAGTAGGTGGAGCAGGGATATATCACACCCAGAAATTGGTGAATTTCAACAGAAAATGTAACAGACAAATTAGTGAAATGTTTTTACCTGTCTACTAGGTACAGCCTGGATGTATCACACCCAAAAAGTGGTGAATTTCACCTGAATATGTAACAGACAAATTAGTGAAATATTACCTGTCTACAAGGGAGAGTAGGGGTATATCAAACTCAAAAATTGGTTAATTTCACCAGAAAATCTGACAAATTTGTGAAATGACATAAAATAAAATACATACAAAAAAAACCTTGATTTATGAGGTGAAGGGCCATATGGAGTAGGAGTTTGAGGAGGCGGTGTACCTAGCGGTGTAGGTGGAAGCGGCAGTGGAGGAGGACAAGGTAGCCAACACAGTTTTTTGGTTTTAACGTGAGCTTGTCCACATTGGCTGTGGACAGGCGGCTGCGTTTGTCTGTGATAACGCCTCCTGCCGCGCTAAACACACGATCAGACAATATACTGGCTGCAGGGCAGGCCAGCATCTCCAAGGCGTCAAGGGCAAGGTCAGGCCATATGCCCAATTTGGAGACCCAGAAGTTGAAGGGGGCAGACCTGTCATTCAGTACGTGTAGGCGTGTGCACACATACTGCTCCACCATGTTGGTCAAATGTTGCCTCCTGCTAAAACGTTCCATAAAGGCTGGTGGTGCTGGTTGTTGTTGCGTTCTAACAAAGCTTTTCCACATTTCGGCCATGCGAGCCCTGCCTTCTGAGTAGAGATGTCACGAACATAAAATTTTCCGTACGCAAACGGCGAACGCGAATTTCCACAAATGTTCGCGAATGGGCGAAAAGGGCGAACCGCCATAGACTTCAATAGGCAGGCAAATTTTAAAACCCACAGGGACTCTTTCTGGACACAATAGTGAATGAAAAGTTGTTTCAAGGGGACTAACACCTGGACTGTGGCATGCCGGAGAGGGATCCATGGCAAAACTCCCATGGAAAATTACGTAGTTGACGCAGAGTCGGGTTTTAATCCATAAAGGGCATAAATTACCTAACATTCCTAAATTGTTTGGAATAACATGCTTTAAAACATCAGGTATGATGTTGTATTGATCAGGTAGTGTAAGGGTTACGCCTGCTTCATAGTGACAGACGAAACTATGACAGACCAAACTCTCCGTTTAACGCACCTCAAACAACCGCAAACAGTCCATTTGCACAACCGCAAACTCCCCATTTGCACAAGGTTGGATACCAAGCTAGCCATGTCCTGTTCCTTGTCCTCACTGACGTCATTGAAGGTCTCTTCCTCCACCCAGCCATGTACAACAGGGACGTAGCAGGGATTAAACTGATAGGAATAGTACTACTTAACATACTTCCAATTTGGGGCACTGCGTGCGCCGTGCAATGTACTGTGCAATCCCATTATGAGTGGTATGTTAAGTAGTACTATTCCTATCAGTTTAATCCCTGTTATGTCAGGGGCAGGTGTATGGAATAGATTTTAGGAACCGGGAGATGGAAAAAGATGCATGGTCGGTCCTCTTACTTCCAATTTGGGGCACTGCGCGTATGTCTTGCAATGTACTGTGCTACCCGATATGAGTGGTATGTTAAGTAGTACTATTCCTAACAGGAGCCGGTGTATGGAATAGATTTTAGGAACCGGGAGATGGAAAAAGATGCTTGGTCGGTCCTCTTACTTCCAATTTGGGGCACTGCGCGTACGCCGTGCAATGTACCGTGCTACCAGATATGAGTGGTATGTTAAGTAGTACTATTCCTATCAGTTTTATCCCTGCTACGTCCCCTATTAGGGGCCGGTGTATGGAATAGATTTTAGGAACCAGGAGATGGAAAAAGATGCTTGGTTGGTCCTCTTACTTCCAATTTGGGCACTGCGCGTGCACCGTGCAATGTACTGTGCTACCCGATATGACTGGTATGTTAAGTAGTACTATTCCTATCTGTTTAATCCCTGTTATGTCCCCTATCAGGGGACGTGTATGGAATAGAGTTTAGACAACCGCAAAGAGTTGTCAATAGTTGACACACTCATGACATAAATTTTATTCCTCTATGCGGAATCCTATGGTCATGCTGAGGTAGTTCAGTGACAGTTAAATGACCCAAAAAACAATGATTCTGCAGTGTGGGCCCATTGTTGGCCTAGTAGATGATCACAAAGAAAATTTATGTTTTTTCTGTGCAAAATTATCCAGCCGATCGTTTTTGGTCTGTTCACAATGAAGCAACGACCTTATCATCTGGGTTGTGCCAACATTGCCATTATCAACTCACTCATAGAGGTGATCGCTTTATTGTGATACGCAAGCCCCTTCACCACAACAAGGTAATGATCACGAAGGGGAATTGACACATGTATGTGTCTTTTTTTTGTTTTGTTTTTGCAGCCACAGTGCAGCACCAAAGGCCAGAAAAATTAGTCATGTACACATGCCTGAAAAATTAGATATTGTTGCAGCCGCTGCTGTAACAGTGGTGGGAAAAATTGATGTTTTCCAGGCAGAAAGTGCACTAAAACATTGCGGCTTGAACCCTAGTCGGTGGCGGAGAAGTCACGCAAGTCATCCGGCATGCCTAGATAAAATACAGCACCGTGTGGACCATTTTTAGCCCAAGGCATCTCATCTCATCAGGCCTTTTTTAGTCAAATGTATCGCCCACTGTCAGTCCTTTCGGGATCCATGCCTCATTCATCTTAATAAAGGTGAGGTAATCTAGACTTTTTTGACCTAGGCGACTTCTCTTCTCAGTGACAATACCTCCTGCTGCACTGAAGGTTCTTTCTGACAGGACACTTGAAGGGGGGCAGGCCAGAAGTTCTATTGCAAATTGGGATAGCTCAGGCCACAGGTCAAGCCTGCACACCCAGTAGTCAAAGGATTATTGCTCCTCAGAGTGTCGATATCTGCAGTTAAGGCGAGGTAGTCTGCTACCTGTCAGTCAAGTCGTTCTCTGAGGGTGGACCCCCAAAGGGCTGTGGCGAGGCGTAGGACTTAAAAAGCTCCACATGTCCTCCATCAACAACACGTCTGTAAAGCGTCCTGTCCTTGCCGGCGTGGGCGTGGTAGGAGGAGGATTACTTTCACCTCTTCCCCTGTTAGATTCCCATTGTGCTGTGACATCACCCTTATACGCTGTGTAAAGCATACTTTTTAACTTGTTTTGGAACTGCTGCATCCTTTCCGACTTCCGGTAACTCGGTAACATTTCAGCCACTTTCTGCTTATACCGAGGGTCTAGTAGTGTGGCCACCCAGTACAGGTCGTTCTCCTTCAGCCTTTTTATACGAGGGTCCCTCAACAGGCACGACAGCATGAAAGACCCCATTTGCACAAGGTTGGATGCTGAGCTACTCATGTCCCGTTCCTCATTCTCACTGAACTCACTGAAGGTCTATTCTTCCCCCCAGCCACGTACAACACCATGGGTACCAGATAGGTGACAACGAGCACCCTGGGATGCCTGCTGTGGTTGGTCTTCCTCCTCCTCCTCAAAGCCACATTCCTCCTCTGACTCCTATTCCTCAGACTCCTCTTCCAGCGTTGCCGCAGGTCCAGCAACTGATGCTGATAAGGCTGGTTCTGGTGGTGATGGTGACCACAACTCTTCCTCTTCACGCTTATCTACGGCCTGATCCAGCACTCTTCGCAGGGCACACTCCAGGAAGAAAACAAATGGGATGATGTCGCTGATGGTGCCTTCGGTGCGACTGACTAGGTTTGTCACCTCCTCAAAAGGATGCATGAGCCTACAAGAATTGCGCATGAGCGTCCAGTAACGTGGCAAAAAAATACCCAGCTCCGCAGAGGCTGTCCTAGCACCCCGGTCATACAAATACTCGTTGACGGCTTTTTCTTGTTGGAGCAGGTGGTCGAACATTAGGAGTGTTGAATTCCAACGTGTCGGGCTGTCACAAATCAAGCGCCTCACTGACATGTTGTTTCGCCGCTGAATATCGGAAAAGTGCGCCATGGCCGTGTAGGAATGCCTGAAATGTTCACACACCTTCCTGGCCTGCTTGAGGATGTCCTGTAAGCCTGGGTACTTATGCACAAAGTGTTGTACGATCAGATTCAACACATGTGCCATGCACGGCACATGTGTCAACTTGCCCAAATTCAATGCCGCCAACAAATTGCTTCCGTTGTCACACACCACTTTGCGGATCTCCAGTTGGTGCAGAGTCAGCCACTGATCCACCTGTTGGTTCAGGGCGGACAGGAGTGCTGGTCCGGTGTGACTCTCTGCTTTCAGGCAAGTCAACCCCAAGACGGCGTGACACTGCCGTATCCGGGTTGTGGAATAGCCCCTGGGGAGCTGGGGGGGTGCAGTTGATGTGGAGCAAGACGCAGCAGCAGAAGAGGACTCAGCCGAGGAGGTTAGCGAAGAGGATGGAGTATGAGGAGTAGATGAGGTGGCGCAGGCCTGCCTGCAAGTCGTGGCGGTGTCCCCAATTCCTCTGCAGAGCCACGCATTCCATGCTTGGCAGCCGTCACCAGGTTTACCCAATGCGCAGTGTACGTGATATACCTGCCCTGACCGTGCTTTGCAGACCAGGTATCAGTGGTCAGATGGACCCCTGCCCCAACACTGTGTGCCAGACATGCCATGACTTCCTTTTCCACAATAGAGTACAGGTTGGGGATTGCCTTTTGTGAAAAGAAATTTCGGCCGGGTACCTTCCACTGCGGTGTCCCAATAGCTAAAAATGTTTTGAAGGCCTCAGACTCCACCAGCTTGTATGGTAAAAGCTGGCGGGCTAAGAGTTCCGACAAGCCAGCTGTCAGACGACGGGAAAGGGGGTGACTCTATGTCATTGGCTTCTTACGCTCAAACATTTCCTTGACAGACACCTGACTGTGGGCAGATGAGCAGGAACTGCTCAAGGTGAAAGGCGGAGTGGCGGATGGTTGAGAGGGGGCAAGGAGGACAGCAGTAGTTGACGTGGCTGAAGATGCTGGACCAGGAGGAGGATGGTGGCTTTGAGTTTGTGTGCTGCTTGTACTCGTCATCATGTGTTGATCCCATAGGTGTTTGTGATGTGAGATCATGTGCCTTCGCAAAGCAGTTGTACCTAGGTGGGTGTTGGACTTCCCACGACTCAGTTTCTTTTGGCACAGGTTGCAAATGGCATCGCTGTTATCAGAGGCAGACATACAAAAAAAATGCCACACTGCTGAACTTTGCAATGACGGCATTCTGGTGGTGGCAACAGCATGCGTTGATTGGTGTGCTGTCTGGCTGACCCCGGGTGCCGATACATGCTGTCTGACTGTGCCACTAGCTCCTTGCGACGACCTCCCCCTGCTTCCAACTCGTCTCCTCCTCCTCCTCCTCTCTGTCTCCCCATCTGAACTTTCCCCTGTTCTTCTCTTCGAGCGGGCACCCACGTGACATCCACGGACACATCGTCATCATCAACAGCTTCACTTGTATCTGACAACTCAGCAAAGGACGTACGGTGTGATGATGATGATGTTGTACCCGCTGCTGCTTCCATGTGTGTAATGCTGCCTGATTGGGACATATCCCTGTTATCTTCATCCTCTGGCAATAATGGATGCGCATCACTCATTTCTTCCAACTGATGTGTAAATAACTCCTCTGACAGATCAAGTGAAGCAGCTGTGGTGCTAGTGTTGGTGGTGGCGGCAGGCGAGCGAGTGGTACCTTTAGAGGTGCCCGAAGCTGAGCTGGAGGAGGATGGTGCGTCAAGGTTCCGAGCGGAAGCTGTAGAAGATTGGGTGTCCTGTGTTAGCCAGTCAACTATGTCCTCAGAACTTTTCGAGTTCAGGGTACGTGGCCTCTGAACAATGGGCATTATTCTAGGGCCAAAGGAAATCACAGCACCACGACCACGACTGCCCCTGCGGGGTGGCCTGCATCTGCCAGTCATTTTTTTTTCCGATTAGTTGTACTATGCGTGCAAGCTACTATGACACCAGATATGAGTGGTGGCACTGGGCACTGGCAGTAGTGGGCACAGTACACACTGTAGGCCTGACGCACACGCTTGCAGGCAACTGCAATTATATTAGTGATGAGCGGCAGGGGTCATATTCGAATTCGCAATATTTCGCGAATATTTTGTAGAATATTCATCGAATATTCGCAAATTCGAATATTCGTTATATTCTACGATTTTTTTACTCAAAAAATCGGCACGGTAATGATTGGGTAACATGCGAATTATCGTAATTCGAATTTTCGTAATTCGAATTTGTTATTGCGAATTTTTCAACTTACAACTATTAGACAAAGAAGATTATAGCACTATATTAGCAAAATTGCTCTATATTCGATTTTTTTTCGAATATTCTCCATATTGCTATAACTCAGTTTTTTCTAATATTCGTAATATTCTAAAACAAGAATATATGGCAATATAGCGAATTTTCGAAAAAAACGAATATAGAGCAATTTTGCTAATATAGTGCTATAATCTTCTTTGTCTAATAGTTGAAATTTTTTTCTCATCTGAAGTTCAGATTGGAAAAAAATTACAACTATAAAAAAAAAAGATTATAGCACTATATTAGCTAAATTGCTCTATATTAGATTTTTTTGAATATTCGCTATATTGCTATAACTTTGTTTTTTCGAATATTCGTAATATTCTAAAACAAGAATATATAGCAATATAGCGTAAATTCAAAAAACAAATATAGAGCAAAATTTGCAAACAACACTACTCCTAAAGTCAAGTATATTGCAGCCTTCTTACTGGCCTTCAAGCTAGAAGCAGGGAGGGATCATGTGTACTGATAAAATAAAAAAAAATCTAATAAAAATATTTTTTAAAAAAGGGGAAAAAAACGAATATTCGAAATTACAAATATATATAACTATATTCTAAATATTAGCGAATTTCCGAAGTACCTATATTCGCGATAAAAATTTGAAATTCGAATATTCGTGATCAACACTAAATTATATTACAGTGAAAAAATTGTTGTTTTTTTTTAAATGTAATCTACTGTGACACCAGATATGAGTGGTGCAACTGGGCACTGGCAGTAGTGGGCACCGTACACGCTGTAGGCCTGACACACACGCTTGCAGGCAACTGCAATTATATTACAGTGAAAAAAGAAAAAAAGCAGACTGGTGTACTAGCCCTAAAAAGGGCTTTTTGGGGTGCTGTTGGGATGCTGTCCTTACAGCAGATTAGATGAGTCTTTCAGGACAGGAGTGGACACTGAATACACTGGCTATCGATTTTGATCCGAATGAATCTAAGATGGATGCTGTCCTTGCTTTTTGCTAGGAGGTGGGAGGGTCTGGGAGGGAGGGTATGTTGCTGATTGGCTGGAATGTGTCTGCTGACTGTGAGGTACAGGGTCAAAGTTTGCTCAATGATGACAAATAGGGGGTGGACCGAACATCGCATATGTTCGCCGGGAACTGTTCGCCGGCGAATAGTTCTGGACATCGCTACTTCTGAGGTGCTGGTGGTGACCCAGCTGCGTTGGCGACCTCCTCCTCTGCCTTCGCCTTGTGCTTACACTGTGCCCCTGCTGTCAGATGGGAATGCCAACAGCAGCGTGTCTACCAGCATGCGCTTGTATTCGCGCATCTTACGATCACGCTCCAGTGACGGAATTAAGGACGGTACGTTGTCCTTGTAACCGGGATCCAGCAGCGTGGCCACCCAGTAATCAGCACAAGTTAGAATGTGTGCAACTCAGCAGTCGTTACGGAGACACTGCAGCATGTAATCACTCATGTGTGCCAGGCTGCCCAGAGACAACGAAAGCTGTCCTCTGTGGGAGGTGTATCATCTGTGTCCTCTGTATCCTCCACAGCCACGCACCAGTGATGGCCATGAGCTGGTTTGGGTGCCACCTGGCTGTGAACACGGTTCCTCCTCCTCCAGAACTGTGCCCTGGCTGGACAATTGTGTACCTTGCGTTTGTGGGTGCAGGAACCCTCCTTCGGAGCCACTTGTAAATGACTGGCCGGAAACCCTATGAAATGATCCCTCTTCCTCCTCATCCTCCTTTGCCACATCCTCTTCCATCATCGCCAGCAGCGTTTTTTCAAG
This sequence comes from Bufo gargarizans, assembly GCF_014858855.1. Lineage (NCBI taxonomy): Eukaryota > Metazoa > Chordata > Amphibia > Anura > Bufonidae > Bufo > Bufo gargarizans. The sequence goes on along the minus strand of NC_058084.1, from coordinate 370,135,419 downwards.
GAGGCATAGAAGTGGGAAAGTAACGCTAAGAACTGAGTTATCGGCACTGGCCATGTTGGTGGAGTACTCGAAACAGCGCAACAAGGAACACAGGTCTCGCATGGAGGCCCAGTCATTGGTAAAGAAGTGGTGCTGTTCTGCAGAGCTTCAACTCATTAAATTTTCCCTTTAAGTACAGGGATACGGTGTGTTATATAACATCTATCTACTACTAATGTCCTATTTGGACTTGTTAACACCTTTTTTTCCCTGCACCTACCAATTTACCTAAAACTTAACTTTTAATAATCATAACTAAACTTTCTTATTGTGCTCCGACACATATTTGGTGATTTAAAATTTTTCAGTTTCACTGGCCTTTTCTTAGTGTCTTTTGGAGCTTATTGTCAGTGCTCTTTGCTGACTTCTTAAGACTCCTGCTTAATTCTGACACTCTGTTGCCATGCTGAGCTGCGCGCTTGCCCAGGATTATAATGGCATTGTGTCTAGTGTCTTCCTCTACACATTGGTTTCAGTGATAACTGTGTTAAAATTCAAGCCTCACGCTGCCCCCCGACATGTTTCGCCGTATCACGGCGTCCTCAGGGGTAAGGGCAGTGTCACTTACCCCTGAGGACGCCGTGATACGGCGAAACATGTCGGGGGGCAGCGTGAGGCTTGAATTTTAACACAGTTATCACTGAAACCAATGTGTAGAGGAAGACACTAGACACAATGCCATTATAATCCTGGGCAAGCGCGCAGCTCAGCATGGCAACAGAGTGTCAGAATTAAGCAGGAGTCTTAAGAAGTCAGCAAAGAGCACTGACAATAAGCTCCAAAAGACACTAAGAAAAGGCCAGTGAAACTGAAAAATTTTAAATCACCAAATATGTGTCGGAGCACAATAAGAAAGTTTAGTTATGATTATTAAAAGTTCTGCAGAGCGACTCACCCGTGCGTGCTGCAGCTGAAACTCCACTATCGCTTGCTGCTGCTCGCACAGTCTGGCCAGCATGTGCAAGATGGAGTTCCACCTTGTGGGCACATCGCATATGAGGCGGTAAGCGGGAAGGCCGAAGTTATGCTGCAGCGGTAACAGGCGAGCAGCAGCAGGGTGAGAACGCCAAAAGCGCGCACAAACGGCCCGCACTTTCTGAAGCAGCTCTGACATATTGGGGTAATTTGTAAGGAACCTCTGCACCACCAAATTCAGCACAAGCACCAGGCAAGGGATGTGCGTCAAACCGGCTAGCTGCTACGAGATTTCGCCCATTATCGCACACTACCAGGCCGACTCACTGGCACCAACCACTCATCGGTCTGTTGTTCAAGGCCCGTCCACAGCTCCTGCGCGGTGTTGGGTTTATCCCCCAAACAGATAAGTTTTAAAACTGCCTGCTGTCGTTTACCCCTGGCTGTGCTGAAGTTGGTGGTGAAGGTGTTATGTTGACCAGATGAGGAGCTGTAGAGAATGAGGAAGCGGAGTAGGAGGAGGAAGCAACAGGAGGCAAACTGAAGCATCCTGCAATCCTCGGTGGTGGAAAGACATGCGCCAAACTGCTATCCGCCTCATGTCCAGCCGCCACTGCATTTACCCAGTTAGATATATAGAGATATAACGTCCCTGAACGTGCTTACTGATCCACGCATCCGTAGTTAGGTGGACCTTGCCAAAGATGGCGTTGTGCAGTGCACATCTGATTTTGTCCCCCACTTGGTAGTGCAGGGAAGGGATTGCACGCCTGGAAAAGCAGTGGCGGCTGGGCAAGACGTACTGTGGGACAGCCACTGCCATAAGGCTTTTAAAACTCTCCGTCTCCAACAGACGAAATGACAGCATTTTAAAAGACAGTAATTTTGAAATGCTGGCATTCAGGGCCAGGGATCGCGGGTGGGTAGGTAGGGGGTACTTCCTCTTCCGCTCCAGTGTTTGGGAGATGGAGAGCTGAACGCTTCCGTGGGACATTGTGGAGATGCTTGGTGACCCAGGTGGTGGTGTTGCTGGCAGATCCTCTGTTTGCGGGGTGGCATGTGGCACTGTCACTCCAGAGGTGGATGAAGCGGATGAGACTGCAGCAGAAGAGGAAGCAGGAGGAGCCAGAGACCTTTCTTGGTTTTTGAGGTGTCTACTCCACTGCAACTCGTGCTTTGCATTTAGATGCCTGGTCATGCAGGTTGTGCTCAGGTTGAGAACGTTTATGCCTCGTTTCAGGCTCTGATTGCACAGCATGCAAACCACTCGTGTCTTGTCGTCAGCACATTGTCTGAAGAACTGCCACGCCAGGTAACTCCTTGGAGCTGGCTTTGGTGAGCTTGGTCCATTGCTGCGGTGGGAAGTAGCAGGCATACTGTCTAGGGGACGGCCGCTCCGCTTTTGCACCCTGTTCCATCTTTTGCTGCGCCGGTGGCTCTGTGAGAGCACCGCCTCTTCCTCCTAACTACACAGGTCACTCTCAAGACCTTGATTCCATGTGGGGTCAAGGACATCATCATCCTCCACATCATCTTCCACCAAGTTTTCACCCCTGCTCTCATTGTCGGTCTGCACACTTTCGAAAGCCACAGCAATTGGCACCTATGTTTCGTCATCATCCGAGACGTGCTGGGGTGGTCCTCCCATGTACTCATCTTGTAACATAAGTGGTTGGGCATCGGTGCACTCAATCTCTTCCACTTCTGGGGCAGGGATAGGTGGATGGCCCTGGCAAACCCTGCTAGCAGATGCATCAAAAAGCAGAAGAGACTGCTGCATGACTTGGGGCTCAGACCGCTTTGCTGATTTGCAAGCAGGTGAGGTGAAAGACTGATGGACATCGGCTGCAGGTGCCAACTCTGATCTTTCAGCAGGAGACTGGGTGGGAGACAATGTAAAGGAACTGGAGGCGCTGTCAGTAACCCAATCTACTATCGCCTGTACTTGTGTCACGAGGGTATCGAGAACCACGCCTGACTCCGTTATACCCGGGGTCAGGAAGTTGCAGCGGTTGGCTGCACGCTCTATTTAAGATAGGGCTGTTTTCCTTATGGTAGCTTTATGGGTTTGCTTTGCAAACCCTTTTGGCTCACTCAGGGATCCGTAGCTCCTTCTCCTCAGCTGTTCCTTGTCCAGCACTCCCAAACCTCCTTATATTCCTCTCTCACACTTCTCTGGTTGCCAGAGATAGAGCTTCCTGCCTGGACATCTATCCTGACCCACTGGAGCTGTGTTGCTGCGTTCTCTGACTGTTGATTCAGAACGCTACCCTCCGGATCCCTGTTGGACCTTTGTGGACAGTTGTTGTCGTCCACCTGGGTGTTTGTGTTTGTCTGTGTTTGTCTGTCCTCTCCCTGGTGTTTCCCTCTTAGTGCAGTGGTGAGGACTAGCGATCCCACCGGCCCGTTCACTATCTAGGGCTCATTTCAGGGAAAGCCAGGGTTTAGGCACGTGATTGCCGCACGGGTGAGGAACCTGTCTAGGGACGTCAGGGCAGTCAGGTGCCAGCCGCAAGGTGAGTTAGGGGTCACCACCTTTCCCTCTCCCTTAGGCAGGGCTTTCCCTGTTTTCCTCCCTGTGCGTGACACCGGTCATTACAACTTGTTCTGGCCTCACCATTCGTAGAGTCGCATTAGGCCCAACCAAATACAGCTGAAGGTTCTGTTGCCTACTCGCACCTGAGGAAGGTGTTTCACTTGTGCGTGAAGCTGGCACAGATCCTCCCTGCAACAGGAGCTCCACCAGCAGCACCATGACCGGACCACACACAGTTTGGGAGTAAACTAACTTTACTAGGCATAGCACACATGGTTTCAAATTTACATACAATAGGGTGAATAGATTACTATAATTCAAGGAAAGGTGGGGTCAGACAATACCAAGGGCTGATGGGAGGTTGGGGGGGGGCACTGCAGCTAGTTTAAACAGGTCTGGCAGTGTCCCTGGGACACCGCCCTGCTCTTGGGAAAGAATGGGACAGGAAAATGGGAAAGGGGGGGTGTACAGACAGCCGAACATAAAATAATATAAAAGAGTCCATCTGTTGCAACTTGTTCCATGACCAATTATATTTACTCTATAGGTGACTTTGTAAATTGTAAAACGAGGGGAGTTGTGTACATTTGCCAATGTACCTGCCCCAAGGATTACATTGGTGAGACCTATAGAGAGCCGAGACAGAGAGTGTGCAAACATATTAATGATATAGTTAAAAAGAACGACACCTCTGTAGCTAATCATGTGAATGATCAACATAAGGGGGATCTCAGCTCCGTAAGTTTTGCTGCATTGGAAGTCATTCCTATACCCTTGAGGAAAGGTGACTGGGACCAGAAGATACTCCAAAAGGAGTCTGAATAGATCTATCATTTCCGGTCCCAGTCGCCTGGTGGCCTCAATAAACGACTAACTTATACATGTTTTAAGAAAATACAAGTGATACAGTGGCTCAAACCTCCCGTACCAACTGGATGCGGTGCACAACCCTTGCGGCCTACCCCTGGACGCAAAGAAAACAGTAATGATACATATATAAGTATATTGGGAGGCAGGCTGCAGTGACTCCCACTTAGCTACCTTCCGCCGAGGCAACAGCGATACTTGCTATTGACTACCTGGAGTTTTCTGATTCACGTTTGCAATATTCAGTGATCGATAATTTGTATGATTATATACATTTTTATTTTCTATATGGTGCCTTTTTATGTGTGATAGATTTCTGTATTTACTTATGTTATTTGATTAAATATAATTTTAATATTGTATTGATCATCCATCTGGTCCCAGATAGTTGAGTGCCCCCAATATTATATACTTATTTACAAATGCCTATATAGGCAATGGAAACCTATCTTGGCCCGGGTTACTTTAATACTTCACTTTTATTAAACACGTTGTTAAAAAGTGTCACTAATCATAGTGAGTCACATTTGAATTGACACAGACAAAACACAAAATAACTGCTAAGGTGTTAAAAACACAGTTGTGGCCCACCACAAAAAAGACTATATGTGATCAATAGGAGGTAATACACTGAATTGCTTCACTCCAAAAATGAGGAAAAGAGCAGAATCAATTCCATACACCCACAGGGGGTGATATTGATTATTGCCGGCAAAGCTTATTTGATAATGGCAAATGTCAATGGTGGGAGACTAATGTCATCATACCACTTATATAGTGATGGACTATTTGCCAATTTGCTGTTTGCCAGCATGTGGAGCTATTATCAGATATGCCCTGGAAGGGTGTATGGTCCTGCTAGTGCCAAGAAAATTGTCTGTAAGCCAGACACAGCCACTATTATTTGTTAACAGAGTGGCTAACCACGTATCTCTATGCTGTTAACAACACCAATTGTTTGACAACAGTAAGCGACAAATCGCACAACTTGTTGCGCCTTAGATGTATGGGGGGATTTTTTGACACCCACTCTCCATACAACTGGGCATACTCAAAGGACACTAGCACTTAAATGATAGGCTTTGGCTGTACTAGTGGTGAGTAGAAAATACACACTGCTGGTGAGTACCAGACTGTCCAAACCAGCACAATATATGCTCACTGCCAATACAAGGCGATTGCCACTGAACAGACCCAGCCACTGCTTATTGCTGGCTAGGTGTGTTCCCACATATAGTGATACTGTTACCAGCAATTCTGGTTAATAGCACCTGGAGTGGCAAGTGAAGCAAAGTGCTGCCCTTTATTGAGGAGAATTTATAGTATTCCCCCTCAATACAGCCAAAACGCCATCAAGGTGCAGTTTACCCCTAAACACAGGCGATCGCTATACTGTTAAATCCTAAATAAACAGGTTGCTGGTGAGATCAACCATTTATTTATTGGTGCAGTCAGACTAATGTGTTCTATGTCTAACTGCAAGCACCGCTTGTTGGTGCTGTTTAGACAAATCAACTGGTGTATACAGAGCTAGCAGGACTGCCGTCCTCCTAAAATGTGACCAGTCATGGACGAAAACTGAGTCACTGGTAGTGATTAACAGATGGGGGCCACTTATCTGCTAATTAAAACCTAAAACTGCCCCCCAACATGTTTCGCCAGTCTCGCTGGCTTCATCAGGGGTAACGGGCAGCAATGAATGAAATTCTTTACCGGAAGACTAAATGGTGTTCTCGTGATTGACAGCGGAGACTAGCCAATCAATAACGAAGGGAGGACAACCCAGTGACGAATCGCCGTGAGTGGAGCCGGCTGACGTCATCCCCCTGTGCCAGGCCTCTCCATTAGCGTCATCACAGGCGTCACGATGCCACAGAGGGCATGCGCCGGAACTCCGACGTGAAACTACACTGCAGCGGCTCAATGCGCATGCGCTGTGCAGCGAAAACATGCGGACGAACTCTGAGTAAACCGGATCTTTCTGCAAGGCTCAACTTTATTATATCTGCTATCACGAAGGTGGGACATAGTTATGTTTGTCATTGTGAGAGAGATAAAAGATGATTCTCTATTAGATGTTGGGCTAAAGCTGTGCCATTAATTAATGACCATCAAAGCACATCTTAGTGGAAAAAAGGGAAATAAAATAAGTGGGCAGAGGGGAGAGGAACCAAACCCCCATGCCAACAAATGACTCCTCACAGATCAATTTGTAGATATTATTGATGGCCAGCATGACAACTAAAACTTAAAATAAGGCACAGAAAGCGTCTTGCCACTCCAGAAAGTGATATGTTTGGTCACTTAACAGTATAGGGAAAGGGGAAAACTAATACTTCTCATGATTATGTGCGGTTTTATATAATCATTTTCATCTTAATACTTAAATATGGTACAGAAAATTCAGACTTGTTAATTTGATATTGTGTCTGTGCATAACTATAGATTCTACTAATAATCCAAACACTTGATGGTAGTTGGAATAATTGAAAAGCTAATCGATTCCAAACAATTGTTAATATTTTCCAGTATTTATAGAAAGGCAGTAAATGCGAATCCTTCGTTCAAACCCTTTGGATTCAAACTGTCAAGGCGATAAATCCACCTGGTTTCCTCTTGTAAAAGGATGGCGTCCAGGTCACCTTTCCTTGCTCCTAAAGTTTTTTTGCAAATGCCCCAAAACTTCAGGACCTTATGGTTTCCCCCATGGTGACTTCTAACATGTTTCGAGATGGATGTGTCTGCAAGGGTGTTAATGCTACTAATATGTTGACATATCCTTCTCCTAAATTCTTGGGATGTCTTACCAACATAAATTTTAAGACACGGGCATTGGATGGCATAGACAATGCCTTTGGTTTTACAATTGATGTATTCTCTAATCTGATATTCTTTTTTGTCAACAGGATTTACAAAGGACCGACATTTTTTCACAAGCGGGCAGTAGACGCAGTTCCCACAAGGGTAAGTACCAGTAACATTTGATTTTAACCAGGTTGTCTTTGATGGTTCTGGACGAAAGAAACTATGGACTAGTACGTCCTTTAGGTTTCTTCCACTACGGTAGGTGACACTGGGATTGGCTGTAATGACTGTCCTCAAGTCATTGTCAGCCCATAGGACATGCCAATGCTTCCTAAGGATCCCAAACACTTTTTTATTTTGTGCATCAAAGGTACCAATGCATCTGACAGTAGGCGTCTTTAAAGCCTTAGATGGATTGGTCAGAAGCTCCGTTCTATTAGTCCTGCTTGCCCGGGCATAGGCATGATGCAGGACTTTTTTTGGATAGCCTCTGGCTCGGAATCGATCGTATAAGATCTTACTTTCTTTTTCAAAGCTGACTTCGTCAGAGCAGTTCCTGCGGGCCCTGATGTATTGCCCTATAGGTATTCCTTTCCTAAGCGGTCCCGGATGGAAGCTATTCCATTCCAGTAGGCTATTCGTTGCTGAAGGTTTACGGTAAACCTCTGATCGGATGTGGCCATCAGGGTCCAGGGACAATTTGAGATCCAGGAAAGTGATAGTGCTGTCACTAATTTCTGATGTGAATGCCATTCCAATGGCATTAGTGTTAAGTGCAGTAACAAAATGGTGAAAATTATCGGTGGTGCCATCCCAAAGGATTAGCACATCATCGATTTACCTCCCCCAAAATAAAATGTGCTGAGTGTATTCAGAAAAATCAGATGTGAAAACTATGGTATCCTCCCACCACCCCAAAAATAAATTAGCATAATTTGGTGCACATTTACTCCCCATTGCGGTCCCGACTGATTGTAAATAATACTGGCCGTCAAACAGGAAGTAATTGTGAGTGAGTAGATAACTAAGGAGAGTTAGAAGAAACTCATTATGTGCATGAAAGTGAATACTTTTTGTGAAAAGAAAAGTAGAGACCGCCTTTATCCCTAAATTGTGCCTTATGTTGGTATATAAGGCCTCAACGTCAAGGCTGGCCAATTTAGTTGTTGGAGTGACCTGGATGTCCTGGAGCCTGATGACCACATCCTTAGTGCCCTTGATAAAAGATAGCAAACTAGGCACAAAGGGTGCTATAAACTCGTCAATATATTGACTAATGTTTTCGGTCAGGCTATTATTACCGGACACAATTGGTCTGCCCGGTACCGGTCGCCTCTGTTTATGCACTTTTGGGATCGCATAAATGGTAGCAATTGTAGGATGCATGTTCAAAAGATATTTGAATTCCTCTTTTGATATTAATTTATCCACCTTAGCGGTAGTTAGAATTGCTTTCAATTCTGCTAGGAACCTGTCCGTCCGATTACAATCCAGCTTCTGATAGGTGTCACTTTATTTAACCAAATCCTCCACCATTTTTTTATAATCCTGTTTGTCCATGAGGACTACATTGCCCCCCTTATCTGAAGATTTTATTACCAAATCATCATTCAGGCTGAGTTCCCAATATTATATACAAATCGATTTTATACATGTTTTATATGACTTGGCTCTTCTTATTTCAGATATTGCCTCTTTCCTCGGTTATTGTAATTTTGTCCCATTTTGACCATGTCGCTTTATCTTAATCCTTTTTCCTACATGCATGGGTCCCCCTCTATCGTTTCAGTGGAGCCCAAGTAATGTGTGTGTAATAATTGACAGTTATTACCTATGGATTGAATTTACTCCTTTTTGTGAATATTGTGGCTGGTGAACTATTTTTGGAATATTCGGATCCTCTTAGAAATATAGGGGCTCTAATATGGCTCTTTACTATCTATGGGCACAAACTGTTCATATTCATACAGTGTCTATTACCTCCGGTATTCTCTAGCGCTTCCTGGTGCGCTCTGGAGGATATGCATACCATTCATGCGTTTTATAGACCGGAAGTGATGTATTGCGTCACTGCGATGCGCTCCAATTACCAGAAGTACGCCTGTCCTGGTGTCCGGAAGCCGCAGATCACTCCGGTGCTCAAATACAGAGCACTGGCGTGCGCACACCAGCCATATCAGCTCCCTAGATGCCTGTATCTGCTGTGCAATGGGCTCCTCTGACCAGTAAGTGCCATATACTGTATATTCCCAGATAAATATTGGGTCTTTTTACTGGAGTCTGCGTTAACCATCTATTGACAGAGTCTCTTCATCGTTATTATATCCAACAGGCTACCCATGGGAGCTAAGTATTATCTTCATTTATCTTTTGTTCTATCTGTATTTACCTACGATTATTTACTATATATCACCTCCTGATGAGCTGCCAGGCGCAGGTGAAACGCGTTCGGGTTTTTTAGTACAAAAAATATACAGACATCATGAAGTTTTTTCTTTTTTTCTTTGACTAATGGATTTATCTTGTATCCATCACTTGAGTAGGGCTTTATTAGGGTATTAGATAGATATAGGCACGGGGACAGGGTACTTCCAACATTAGGGGGTATTCCTGGGCACAGGCTTTAGACCTCCAGGGATATCTAGGGAAATATATTTATTCTCCCTATAACATCACTTTGATTGGGATGTTTTTGATCTGGCTTTAGGAGTCACGGTATAGGTTTTGTTTGTTCTTTACTGTGTTTGGAAAATTGCAGAACATTATAGAAAGAAAAATCAAAGACCTTGGACTCCGATGTCTGGTTTGTAGACATTTTATTTGACTAATAAATCTCAGAAACAGAGTACACTAGGTGAATATAGCGAGGAAGCTCTGGGGAAACTGAGGAAATAGACGTCTGAATTTTGTTACTTTCTATAGTTGTTCTAGTACAGTTAAAGAGCAATGGGGAGTAATTTTAGTATACCTTAACTTGTGCAAGGTTGATTGTTGTATACTCAGAAACAGAAATGTGAGAAGTCTGGAGATACAGTATGCCACCTCCATACCCCCTGGCCGGTGCCCCTACTAGAGAGTCCAGTAGTGGACCAGAGGCACTGACGTGTAACGATAGTGGAAATCAGAACCCAGACTGGACACTTGTAAGGTTTGTGGGCCACGTCGACCCCAGAAACCAGCAGGCATTTATCCTGTATTGACTAAGACTAGAATCCCCAAAACACCCAAAACAGATGCCACAGACCTATCTGCCTCTATAGCTCCCGAAGCCCCATGATTGTCAGGACAGTACGGTTATGTTACTGTGACGGAATATCACTCTTGGAGTCCTAAAGATCAATTAGGACTATTGACTAGACTCCCAGATACCCTGATGAGACCAATGCCCAATGCCAGGATATTACAACAGATTCAGGCGACATACAGAGCCACCTGGGCTGAAGGACTTGATGTTGCTGAAACTAGGGGAATCACAGTTTCAGTTTGTGAACCCTTACCTGACTAAACTTAGTAGGAGGGCTATAGACAATTTGTCTCTAGAAGCCTTAGAGAAAACTCTACCATCAGGGGTGTTTTCACAGAATGGGCAAAGGGAAAAGAAGATGAGAGTTCCAGAAGCCTAAAAGACTTAGTTAAGGGACCTCAAGAGACAGTACAGACGTTTGCAGCTGGACTGCGGACTATTTGAAATTACAAGGGGTGGGATCAGACTGGACCAATGGGTGATAAATTCTTGACATCAGCATTTATGAAAGGCTTGAGACCTGCTCTGCAAGCCAAGTTTAAAGCCTGTAAACCTGAATGGTGAGTCACTCCACTGCCACAATTGATTGATAAGGTTTAGAACTGGACATGAAAAAGAATTCAGGGGCTGCAGTCAAATATGTCCATCAGGGCCAAGGACTGCAACAAACATCCCATAGAGATTTCAGATGTTATAACTGTGGGAAACCTGGCCACATAAAACGAGATTGCCACGCTCCACGCCAGCAACGGGAAGCGCCCAATGATACTGACAGTGGAGATCAAAAGACCTCCACTGCCATTTTTACCCCCTGCTAGGAAATAGGCAACCCTGTGCTGGTATTGCTCGCAAAAACTGAAGAAAAGGGCCCTCAACTTCATGTACCTATATCCATAGGCAACAGAAGGGCAGTATCATTTCTGGTTGACACAGGGGCAGCCAAAAAAGTAGTAGACCAGAGTTTCTTGTGGCCACATCAGTTAACCCAGTGGCAGGTACCAGCTATGGGATTTACAAGAGATACAGTTTTTGTCCGTGAACCTGAGCCAGTTAAACTAAAGATAAGACAGTACGGCTGTTATCCAATTGCTAGTTATAGAAAACCTACCAGCACCTCTTTAGGGACTGATGTTTTGCAAGCACTGGGAGCCCACATACACTTTGATCCCAATGGCATTAACTTTGTACATTTTGGGGCCCCAGAGGAAGTAATATATCCCTTAATAGCGACACTGACCCTCCCTGAGACTGAACCTTCAGAATTAATGCTTGTAGACCAAGCTATTCTTGAGGTGGTACGAAGGATTTGTGGGCAACATCTAACACAGACATTGGAAGACTCCCTGTGTCTCTGGCTATGGTGCATCTTAAGCCAGGATGTTGGCCCCCTCAAGTAAAGCAGTACTCCCTCAGTCATGCCCAGGAGATAGCAGTGGGCAGTCAATTGATGCTTTTCTCCAGACCGGTGTATTGATAAAAACAGTATCTCCCGCTAATACACCACTGTTCCCAATAAAGAAGAAACCAGTTAAGGGACAGCCTGTCAGTTACAGGATGGCTCATGATCTTAGAGAAGTCAACAAGGGTAGATTATTACAAACTCCAATAGTGCCAAATCCTCATACCTTACTGTCACAGGTTCCATCCACTGCTACATGTATTACAGTAATACACCTGACAAATGCCTTCTTTATCTGACTGTCAGTATTTTTTAGTTTTAAGGGCAACCAGTATACTTGGACTGTCTTGCCTCAAAGAGCTCAGAACTCCCTGACCATGTTCACACAGGCTCTACAATCTGTCCTTACAAACTGGGCACCACCTGGCTCAGTGGTCCTGTTACAATACATGGATGATTTGCTCCTGTGTGCTGAAACCAATTAAATTTACTCTCAAACTAGTATATCTCTTTTTATTTTCCTACATCAGAACGGATGTAAAGCCTCAAAATAGAAGCTGCAGTTTTGTATAATCAAGTTTTTATTTCTAGGACAATGTCTCTCCCACAGAGCTCGCCTCCTAACCCAAGAAAGAAAGGAGGCTGTTGAAAGGATACAAGTGCCCAAAGGAGAACAAAGCCTAAGGGTGTTTTAATAATTTTTATACATTGAAACTGTGCATAACCTCGGCCCCAGCCCTGGGTATTCCAAAATATGACAAGGAATTTCAGTTGTTCTGCTCATAAATGCAGAGTCACAGCAGGGCGTACTTTTCAGCCAGATTAGATCCCTTGGCCAGAGGCGCCCCCTCCTTTGTCAGGGCGGTAGCAGCAGTGCAGGCAATAATAGAAAAGGCTTCTGAAATTGTGTTAGACTACCTGGTCATTGTACAAACACCTCATGACATACAAGGCATATTAACACAGGTTCAACCTGAGTATATTTCTATGGCTAGGCAACTTAGACTCCAGTGTGCACTCCTCATGCCCACTAACATTTCTTTCAAAAGGTATACTACTCTGAATCCTGCTACTTTGTTACCAATCACAGATTCTGAAATGGGGGCACAGAAGGCACCAGAAGCCTCCAAAATTACATGATGGAACATGATCCCCATGACTGTGTACAATTAATTCAACAAGAAATGTCAGGATTTAATCATCAAAATTGTAGATGGAAGCAGATTTATGGCAGAGGACAGCCGGTTACACACTGGATATGCAGTGGTCACACAGCATAAGGTAGGGATAGCTGAACCACTCCCACCTCACATGTCAGCACAAGAGGCGGAGTTGAAGGCACTCACTGAGGCATGTAAATTTGCCAAGGGGAAGAAGGTGAACATCTACACAGACTCAAGGTATGTTTTTGGTATTAATGTAAAAACACAAAATGCAATCGCACACTGCAACCAGCGCTCTGCCCTGCCTTTATGCTGGATGTTGAATAAGGCATTGGTGTACATTTTGGCCAAAGCGTAATAAGCCACTCACCACGTCAAGGTCGCCTTCATGAGTGGTCCCTAACACTAGTTCCTACCTTTTATGGGCCATGACAGCCACATAAAGTCCAGGGAGCGCAGGTACAGCATGCACGCCAAGCACACTCTGCTTTTAACCCCGTCCGGTGCCATTACAGCTTTCATCGGATCCAGGGATGCAAGTACTCACATGCATGCTGAGCCCACTTTATACTTCTCCTGGAGCCTAATGGCTACTGGTAGGTGCTGTATAAGCAGACTCAGTTTTATACTGACTTTAAAACCAGCCTCCAGGGGGCAGATTAACTGGACAGGTGTGCTTGACTGCTTGGAGATCGCCACGCCTCCAATACGTACTACAAAGAGAAAAAAATATGGAAAATTTCAGCCCGCACAACCTCTAGCAGGTGCAGATTGCTGTGGCGAAATAGAGATAAAACTGAGTCTGCTTATACAGCACCTACCAGTAGCCATTAGGCTCCAGGAGAAGTATAAAGTGGGCTCAGCATGCATGTGAGTACTTGCATCCCTGGATCCGATGAAAGCTGTAATGGCACCGGACGGGGTTAAAAGCAGAGTGTGCTTGGCGTGCATGCTGTACCTGCGCTCCCTGGACTTTATGTGGCTGTCATGGCCCATAAAAGGTAGGAACTAGTGTTAGGGACCACTCATGAAGGCGACCTTGACGTGGTGAGTGGCTTATTACGCTTTGGCCAAAATGTACACCAATGCCTTATTCAACATCCAGCATAAAGGCAGGGCAGAGTGCTGGTTGCAGTGTGCGATTGCATTTTGTGTTTTTACATTTATATCTCTATTTCGCCACAGAAATCTGCACCTGCTAGGGGTTGTGCGGGCTGAAATTTTCCATATTTTTTTCTCTTTGTAGTACGTATTGGAGGCGTGGCGATCTCCAAGCAGTCAAGCACACCTGTCCAGTTAATCTGCCCCCTGGAGGCTGGTTTTAAAGTCAGTATAAAACTGAGTCTGCTTATAAAGCACCTACCAGTAGCCATTAGGCTCCAGGAGAAGTATAAAGTGGGCTCAGCATGCATGTGAGTACTTGCATCCCTGGATCCGATGAAAGCTGTAATGGCACCGGACGGGGTTAAAAGCAGAGTGTGCTTGGCGTGCATGCTGTACCTGCGCTCCCTGGACTTTATGTGGCTGTCATGGCCCATAAAAGGTAGGAACTAGTGTTAGGGACCACTCATGAAGGCGACCTTGACGTGGTGAGTGGCTTATTACGCTTTGGCCAAAATGTACACCAATGCCTTATTCAACATCCAGCATAAAGGCAGGGCAGAGTGCTGGTTGCAGTGTGCGATTGCATTTTGTGTTTTTACATTTATATCTCTATTTCGCCACAGAAATCTGCACCTGCTAGGGGTTGTGCGGGCTGAAATTTTCCATATTTTTTTCTCTTTGTAGTACGTATTGGAGGCGTGGCGATCTCCAAGCAGTCAAGCACACCTGTCCAGTTAATCTGCCCCCTGGAGGCTGGTTTTAAAGTCAGTATAAAACTGAGTCTGCTTATACAGCACCTACCAGTAGCCATTAGGCTCCAGGAGAAGTATAAAGTGGGCTCAGCATGCATGTGAGTACTTGCATCCCTGGATCCGATGAAAGCTGTAATGGCACCGGACGGGGTTAAAAGCAGAGTGTGCTTGGCGTGCATGCTGTACCTGCGCTCCCTGGACTTTATGTGGCTGTCATGGCCCATAAAAGGTAGGAACTAGTGTTAGGGACCACTCATGAAGGCGACCTTGACGTGGTGAGTGGCTTATTACGCTTTGGCCAAAATGTACACCAATGCCTTATTCAACATCCAGCATAAAGGCAGGGCTGAGTGCTGGTTGCAGTGTGCGATTGCATTTTGTGTTTTTACATTTATATCTCTATTTCACCACAGCAATCTGCACCTGCTAGGGGTTGTGCGGGCTGAAATTTTCCATGTTTTTGGTATTGCCCATGACTATGGACTCATATGGCAGGCTAGATACTTTCTAACATCAGCAGGCCAGTCAACTAAAAATAAAGACTCTGTACTTGAAGTTGCTATTATTAAGGTAAAGATCTACCACAGTGGAAGCAAAAGGCAATAATCGAGCAGGCAAGGCAGCCAAACCAGCTGCACTTCAGCCACTAAATGCTAACGCCACCCCTGTGACATTTCAGTAACTATATTTCAAAGAATGCTCGAAAAAGCCCCTCCTGTGGCTTTAAGAACTTCGGGCAAAACAAGGGGCCAAACCTGATCAGCATGGAATTTGGAGAAACAAGGACAAAATTTGTATACCATGCCCTCTATACCCAGTTATGGCTCAGGAGGACCACGGGCTCACTCACCTATCAAAAGGTGCCATGGTAAGTGTGGTGAAGGAAGGGTGTATTGCTCCAAGATTTTCTACAGTAGCAGCTTGGTTTGTACAAGGATATATGGTCTGTGCATTGAACATACCCAGTCAAGTGGTGAAAACTCCAAGCAAACACACCCCCAGGCCACTTTACTTGTTCCAGAGACTGCAGATAGACTATATACAACTGCCTAAGGTAGGAGTATATGTATTTGTCCTTGTGTGTTGATCTCTTTTCAGGGTGGCCGGAAGCCTTCCCAGTAGCAAAGGCAAATGCAAAGAACACAGCAAAGAAGCTGGTCAGTGAACTGGTGTGCAGGTATGGTGTCCCCGAAGTTATTAAAAGACAGGGTGATCCCATTTGAGATTATGTTTGGGAGCGCCCCCAGATTAGGATTGTATTTTCCACAACAGTTGCAAATGAACAATGATAGACTAACAAGCTATGTGCGGGCCCTCACAAAGAGGCTTGAGCACACCCATAAACAAATGTTTGCTTGCCTTCCAGATCCAGATTTAGTAGAAGGAACAAACAGTCTGCAACCATAAGACTGAATGGTGATAAAAAGACATGTGAGGAAATGGTACTTTCCATGTCCTGTTGACTACTCATACAGCAGTAAAGGTTGAAGGAAAGCCTAACTGGATACATGCTTCTCAATGCTCCCTCCTGCTGACAGCCACTCTGATCCTGGGAACAATGGCCTTGTGCCAACAACTGAAGGATGATTGGGACAATGCACTTATCCAACACCACCAGGTGCCGTTTAGAGGATTTACTGACACTGAAAGAAAAATTTAAGACTGTTGAATCTGTACTCACAGTCCCATGAGTTCAAGAACTGTGCCTTATCTGGCAATCCCTTTGACTTTTAAAGAACTTATTTTTATGTGGGTGGTTCATGGGAATTTTACAAACAATAATGCAAGTAATGTTGATTATAATAGTAGTATATGCTGTAATCAAGCTTGTGTTTATGTGCGCCAACAGGCTCTGTAACAAAAGGAAAAACTACCAGGATTATTGAAGTCTTGGGAACTGCATCTATACCTGGGAGGGAATCTGGCCTCCGGCTGGCGAATGGGCCTATCCCAACTGAAGCACCTTTGGGTTAAGATGTCAATTTCCAAGAGATCTCAAAATGGGGGAATTGTGAGGAATGAGAATCAATTTAGTATTTCCTCCATCTTGTGCATATGTGGAAAATTAATGAGCCAGCTAGAAGGATGCGGGGAGTTCTATCTACAAGGCCAATGTAGCTGCTCCCTTATCAGAGTTTGATGCACAAGAGAGTTATGTTCTCTCTGTGTTTCGGGATGCACTGCTAAAGAAGATAAGATGCTGTAGAAGTTTTTAACCATTACAAATTCTGTTAGTATAGTGCAGAAGTTTTCCTTATTTGAATAACTTTGATTCTAGCTAGTCCTCCAACTACAGCATACAGGGTCTAAATCTTAACTCATATTTACTGTTTTCCTTCTTTACTGTTCATCCCCATTTAAACATGTGCTCCATGGACAATGATACTAAGTGTGTCCTGTACAATGTATGCATGCTCTCACCTGCGCCTTCTCTGCTGTGAGCACAGAAATAAACGCACCTGGATGCAGGTAACTTGAAGTCCAAACGAAAAGCAAAATCCAGCTCAGTCTCGCAGAGGTTAAATGGATACTTTATTGACGCGGTATAAAAATACATCCAGGAAAAACAATCTTGGTCTACATGTTTCAAGCTACTTAGAATGTGAGCCCTTACTCATGAGTAAGGGCTCACATTCTAAGTAGCCCGAAACATGTAGACCAAGATTGTTTTTCCTGGATGTATTTTTATACCGTGTCAATAAAATATCGATTTTTCATGCAGCAGGGAAGGCGCTGCTGCATGACGTGAACAGACGGGCGTGCAGCGATCCTCCCCCCTCCCATGACGCCGACTCCGGCTCCTGCTCTCGCTCTCGCTGCAGCGTGGGCGACGACTCCGACGCGCTGATGCGCTCCCCGATCCGATGAGCCTGGTTCCCTGTTGAGAGGCCGACTTGCTGATCGATGTGCCTGCCGCATCCACTGGTGTCTGCTCCTGCTGTGAAGCTCCGTCGCTCTCTCTGCTTAGTCGACTTGGGAGGCCGTATGTCCGGGGTCCGAAGATTTGGAGTCGCGGCGTGGCGTGAGTAAATGACCCCTTGTGTGTACCACATTGTTGCCTTCGGGAGCTTTGTCTGTTTGGCACTGTCTGAGACGGTTTATGGCCGACCGCTCCCGGGTTCCATCTGCCCTGCTGTTGTGTGGCCCTGAAGAGAGGGGGGCTGACATCTTCATTATATGCTCCACTACACGTCGCTTCATATGCTAGCAAGCTAGTTGCCTTTTCGACCTATTTGTGGGGTTGCTGCGACAGTCGCTAAGTTTAAAACAGTTTCTCCTGTCTGGCCCTATATCAGCCTTATACACCCGCTATATATATCAGCCTTATACCAGCCACATCAGTGTAAATCACTACAGCCCTCGTTTTGCCTCTGGACACTGTACCGCTTCGCGGTAAAAACTGCTATACATCCCTGCTATATATATTTGCCATAATACTAGCTGTATATTAGCCATATCAGTATATACCATCATAGCCCCTGCTCTGTCGCTGGAGGAGGGGGGGGGGAATATACATAATGGCTCCGAAATTGCAAAACAGAAAGTCCATTGGATCCTCTCCACCCAAAGGGGGCGCTGGAAGGACTCAGCTCGATAAATATCTTAAATCTCCACCTTCATTACCCAAGACAAGGGGTAATCAGAAACAAACATCACAGATGGGGGACTATGAAGAGAACGAAAACCCTCCAAATAGGGTGGGAGATAACCGGGCAGCAGAAGTAGAGAACCAGATGAGTAATATTGATTATAAATTAGCAGGTATACTGGAAGCAGTTAAAACAACTAACCAATCATTAAACACCCTGACGACAACGGTGGCAGCAGTGCAGACTGATATTGCGGTAATCCGGGACGATCTAAATAAAATGAGGCAGCGCATTAAAGAGTACGGAACCTTGACCATAGAGCTGCAAAAAGAATCCAGCCAGATTAAAAAAAGGATGGCAACTGTAGAGAAAGATAATAAGGCACTGAAGGAAAAAATGGCCGACTTGGAGGACAGATCACGGAGAGATAATCTCAAATTAGTGGGTTTTCCAGAAGGAGCAGAAAAAGATGACCCTATAGGTTTCATACAAAAATGGCTGTTAGATAATATAACAGCCTCAGGAGCAGCTCTAGGACCCATAGTGGAGAGAGCGCACCGTATTCCAACAAGAAAACCCCTACCAGGGCTAGCACCAAGGCCCATGTTAATTAAAATGACCTCCTCAAGGGATCGGGATAACATCCTTAGGTGGAAGAGAGAAGCGCAAACGGTGAAATACAATGATACTAATATAGAGATATACCCGGACTTTTCGAAAACTACGCAAGACAAAAGAAGAGAATATAAGGATGTTAAAAAGAGACTGATCCAAGCCCAACTAAAATATTCCATGATGTACCCTGCGAAACTACGGATTATCTATAAAGAAACCATACAATTTTTCTCCAACCCAAGTGACGCTATTGATTGGATGGACTCTCAGGGCATTAAATAACCCGCTTATGGTCGCGGTGGGGGAGAGCTGGGGGGGTCGGCGGTGGGGAGGGGGGGATAGTCTATAGTTAGAGACCTATGAGCCGCGTTCTGCGTCTCGCAGGTCAGAATGGGATTGGGGTTTTGGGGGTTGGGGGAGGGGATTTCTTTCCGCCGGGGTCTGTCTGTTGAGGGTATATTGCTGGTGGTTCCCCTGCTCTCCCGCTCAGTGTTGCCATATTCTTCAAAATGTCTAGTATATTGACATGGAACATCCGCGGTTTTGCGGATAAAATTAAGAGGTGCGCAGTGTTCGATTTAGTTTCTAGACATTTACCAGCAATAGTGGCCCTGTTAGAAACACACCTTACAGGTGAAAAAATAGCAGCACTGGGCGGAAGGAGATGGGCCTCTCACGAATATCATTCCTGCCACTCTATATACTCCAGGGGAATTAGTGTGTATGTTCATAGACAGGTAGACTATGACCCAATAGAACAGCTAATTGATCAAGAGGGCCGATACATCTTTTTGCACTGCTATTGGCAGGGGCAAAGGATAATCATAGCGTTTATATATATCCCGCCCCCCTTTACTACTACTGTACTATGTAAATTGATGGAATATATTGCAGCACGAGAGGAGTGCCCGGTGCTGGTGATGGGCGATTTCAACTCGGTCATGGACACTAAAAAAGACAGGATCTCCACCATAACTAACTATGAATTAAATCTGGGATCAAGTACAGTGCTATCCAGAATCTGTACGGAGATGGCACTGGTTGATATCTGGCGATCTCTTTACGGAAATAAGCAGGTATTTTCTTGCTTTAGTAACACATATAGGTCCATGTCCCGAGTTGATCTGGCCCTCGCCAGCCCCGGGCTCATTAATAGGGTTAAAAAAATGAATTACGAATGTCATGGCATCTCTGACCATAGCCCGGTCATGGTAATACTGGACAGCCCTAAGAAACCAAATCAAAATAGAATTTTTAAACTTAATCCCCACTGGATGACACTGATAAGGGATCTAGATAAGATTAATGAAGAAATAAAACTCTTCTGGAGGGACAATGTTAACTCAACACATATCCATATGGTTTGGGACTCGCTTAAGGCATACCTTCGGGGTATATATTCACATGAAATCAGGAAACAGAAAAATCTTTTCGCCCAAACCCAAAAAGAAATAGAAGGGAGGCTCAACCAGATAACGAATGAGATTATCTCTGTAAATACCATAGAAAAACAATTTCAACTTAAAAAGGTACAGGAGGAATATAAACAAAATTTGTACAAAAAAGCACAAAACAAAATGTTTTTTTCAGGGTTGAGGAGTTTTAGCCGAGTCCGGCAAGCCAGGCAGATTATTATCTATGATAGTAAAAAATCAAAGGGGAGGTTCCAATATCACTGGAATTAGGACAGAGGCAGGGAACATTCTACGAGACCCCGATGACATCCTAAAGGAATTCACTAGGTATTTTTCTATATTATATCAAGCCGGGTCCCAAAATCAGGGAGGAAAAATAGATCAATATCTGGATAACATTGATATCCCTGAATTTGACCAACAAGACATTGACTGGTTAAATAGACCTATACAACTGACCGAGCTACAGACCACGTTACACTCCATCAAGGGCAATACATCCCCAGGGGTGGACGGCTTCCCATTCGAAGTATATCGGCAACATGAGGGAATGATCCTTCCCCCAATGTTGGAGGTACTAAATCAATCTTGGATAATGGGTTCCCTACCCCCCTCATGGATGGAAGCCACCATCACATTGATCCCCAAAAAGGGGAAGGATCCGCTGTTAGCCGCTTCCTACCGCCCCATCTCTCTGTTGAATACAGATTACAAAATGCTCGCTAAATTGTTAGCCAACAGATTAAAAACTGTCATACATAAAGTTGTCCATGTAGACCAAACTGGGTTCATTCCCAAAAGAAATATACAGGACAATATAAGGCGGGCGCTCTTGAACATCCAGACGGGGGACGGGGGGGACTGCTCCATCCTGTCCCTCGATGCCGCTAAGGCCTTTGACAGGGTGGAGTGGCCCTTCCTTTGGAAAGTACTATCACGGATGAGGATGGGCGAGTATTTCTCCAGATGGGTTCGCATTCTGTACCAAAACCCGGTATCGAGGGTCCGAATTAATGGTGAGTACTCTGCCCCTTTCCCCCTGACCCGAGGAACACGCCAGGGCTGCCCCCTCTCCCCTTTGCTCTTCTCGCTATTCCTGGAGCCAATTGCATGTAAAATCAGAACAGATGGGGAAATATCAGGCTTCGGGTGCGAGGGGGAAGCTGACAAAAGCAGTTTATATGCGGACGATATGCTGCTCTTTCTGGGAAAGGGGTATACAAACTTGCCCAGGGTTATGGAAAGTCTGGATGAGTTTGGATCACTATCTGGATACGACATAAACTGGGAAAAATCTAAATTTCTTCCATTGAGACGCCCGGTTCCACGGGGCCACAATTTTCGGGTTAGTATACTGACCCCAGCAGACTCCCTACTGTACCTGGGTATCCAGATAGGGACCAAACTGGAACACTATTTGAAACTGAATATACTCCCAATAATAGATAAAGTTAGGGAAAAATTAGAACATGGTTAAAGCTCCCTCTGTCACAAATTAACCGAATAGCACTTATTAAAATGACATTATTACCAATGTTACTATATGTTTTCAACGCTAGTCCAATCACGATAGAAGACAAGTTCTTCAACAAGCTAGAGACCCTCTTTAATGAACTGATTTGGGGCCGCAAACGAGTCAGAATTAAGATTCAGTATCTGTATAAAGAAGAGGGTGGATTGTCCATCCCTTTTTTAAAAGGATATTATTTAGCTGCCCAACTGAGATGGTGTGTGAGGAATCGGAGGAATAAATGCATCTGTCTCCTTTTTGGGGAGCATTGTAGACCATGGTCGGATCTTTTTCATATCCTTGAAACCGGTATTATTAAGAAAAAAACAATAACAAATCCGTTCTGTAGAATGCTCGGGTATATCTGGCAACAAATTAGAGATATGGCGGGCGTATCAGAAGCAGTTCAGTACACCCCACTGTGGGGGAATGCACACTTACCACAAGTTATGCAATTAGGTCACGTTGAATATTGGGAAAAAAATGGGATACATTTTATTGCACAATTTTTTCATCAGGGACTGATCAAGCCCTTAAATGAAATATTACCAGACACTACATTAGGATTTACTGATAAATTTCGATATGAACAATTACGTCACGCTATACAACACACGGAGAATAAGAATTATTTGAAGATAGTAAGGAATACTTTTTTAGATCTTTGTCTAGACATGACATTTAACACTTCTATATCACATATATACGCTAAGTTAAAATATGAACACACAAAAACGATCACATTTAGGGGTGAAGCTAAATGGGAAAGAGACTTATATAAAGGGGAACCTATTATCTGGAACACTGTGTACAGAAACATTAAAAGATCGACCGTTTCACCCGCGCATGCATGGATTCTTTTGAAAATCATACACCGTCTCTATTATACACCAGCATTATTGCATACCATTTATAAAGATAGGAAACAGAACTGCTATAAATGTAACAAAGACAGAGGAGATTATAAACATCTGTTGTGGGAATGCCCAGGGATAAATGAATATTGGATAAAAATATTTCGGAAACTGCAGGACCACTCCCCAATGAAATACCAGGCATGCATTGATTATGCCATTTTGGGTACACTCCCAGAGACAGACGAAAATAAAACAGAGCAGATACTGTGGTTTCGGGGCATCGCACTAGCCAAAATAATAATTGTGAAACATTGGGGCACCATGAATTACCCCAGTTTTCAGGAGTGGTTGGAGTGGATGAACAGAGTTAGGCAGTATGAACACACTCTAGCCCAAACAGCACGGAAAAAGGCAACCTGGTTTCGGATCTGGGGTAACTGGAAATAATGACAGTCTATGTGGGCACGGCGGTTCTGTGGGGGAGAGGGTGGGGTCACTAGCAACTGGAAACAATAACAATGTTAAAGACGCAGACACGGCAGCCCCGCGGAAAGAAAAAGGGGGGGGTGGAGGGAGGGATCGGGGGGGTTTATAATTAAAATGGAAACTTAGTATAGGTTTAGATGAAACTATTACGGCACTCTCACTTTATCGTTTTTAAATTGAAATAGAAGATTGTTGTACATTAATTTTTTGGAAAATAAAAAATATAAAAAAAAAAAAAAAAAGAAGATAAGGAAAAGGCAGAGTTACTAAATGTAATTTTTTTAGCTCTGTATATATATATATATATATATATATATATATATAAAAGGTGAAATAACGAGGCAGCACTTTAGCTTGATAAAGGCCTCATTGAGCAGGCCGAAACGTCGCTTGGATTAAAGTTTGGGGTCTTCACCCGTACACCTAAAGCTGGAAGTGCTGCCTCGTTATTTCACCTTTTGTATATCGTGGAGGAGTGGCCTACCTCTGTGGGGATTTGCACCCAGTCCACTAACTCTGACTGTGCTGCTGCACTATTTGTGTTTTATATATATATATATATATATATATATATATAAGAAGAGAAAGGAGATTATATATGTGGTGCTGGAGCTTTTAGTACATCCAGTAAAATACTCAATTGGCTAACTGTAGATATGGTCCAAGATAAGTTAAATAAGGTAAAGGCGAACAAGGCTCCGGGGTCCAGATGGATTACACCCAAGAGTGCTTAAAGAGCTCAGTTCAGTCATTGCTGTGCCCCTGTTTATAATTTTTAAAGATTCTCTCGGTACTGGTACAGTGACAGTGATTGGTGCAAGGCAAATGTGGTGCCCATATTTAAAAAAGGATCTATGTCCTCCACAGCTAATTATAGACCAGTTAGTTTAACTTCTGTTGTGGGAAAAATGTTTGAAGGACTCTTAAGGGACTATATACAGGAGTATGTGACTGTAAATAATATTATAAGTGATAACCAACATGGGTTTACCAAGGACAGAAGTTGTCAGACTAACCTGATTTGTTTTTATGAGGAGGTGAGTAGTAGCCTCGACAGAGGGGCGGCTGTGGATTTAGTGTTTCTAGATTTTGCAAAGGATTTTGATACTGTCCCAGACCCTCATAGATGTTTAATAGCTAAAGTAAGGTCTATAGGCTTGAAAGGTATTGTCACGAACTATGGATCCGATCGCTCCGGATCACCCCCAGCTACAATTCCTAAATGCAATTTAACTAACTACCTGGTAACGTCTCTTCAAAGGCAAGGTACGTTGTTCAGCAGCTTAGAATATGGAAGACTTGGCTATTTAGATTTTATAATCTTTAATAAGAGGTAAAAAGCAGTGCATACAAGTCTAATGAAAATGACTATAAATCTACAGAATAATAATAACAATATAAATAATCACGACAGTTCAAATGAAAGGGAAAAAGATGAAAGAATACTTAGTTTCTCTGGAGGGTTTCAGATGGTCGTTCATATGTCCTTTTTCAATCCTTGCAAACCCCTTTTCAGTATGTATCAGGGGAGACCCTCAAAGTTCTTCTGATACAGGGATATGCCGTCAATGTCCAATTAAGTGTCTGGTGATGTTCCATGGGTCTCTCTCCTCTGTCCTTGTGGACGGATTTTTATGAACTCTCCCATGGGCAGGAGACTTACTCCTGTCAGCCAATGGCAGCAGAGTGACTGCGAACCCTAGGGATTGGCCTCCAAGTGTTTTATGACCCCATCAAAGTTCAGTTCCTACAATGAGGATTATACTTAAGCTCGTATCTCCCTGATACATCGGCATATTTTTATACAGAATACATATTTGCGATCCTTATTTATTTACATACAGAATGAGACCACACACGGTAATGCTGGGACCTGTAGTTCTTCTACCACCCATAGGTCAGCTACAGAATCACATCCTCTAGTCATATTTGATACCAAATTAACCACAATACTCTGTAGAGCCTGGATCTGGTGTCAGAAAGGGCATAAGTTGATTCATAAATGAAATATGAAAGTGGACTGGTTTTATGCCCAGAGCTAATTAAGGGGCTATTAGCTCTCCTCAAACCAGACCTGGAAATTAATGACGTCACGCTCCAGCCAGGCTTGACAGCGAGCTGATCTTATCTTAAAGGACAGGATGAGCTGGGCCTGGTATAGCCTTTATGACTTTTTATAGCCGGCCTCAAAGAGTAGTGGTAATAAAAGTGTCCATCTATATCATAGGTGACCCAGGCTTCAGGAAGATGAGAGTTCACTGTTTTTTTACATAGGCCAGAAGCATATAAGATGGCTACCCAGAGGAATTATGTATGCATGCCGGCACAGGTATAGTTTGTAATTGGATTGAAAACTGGCTGAAGGACAGTGTCCAGAGAGTTGTGATCAATGATCCCTATTCAGAATGGTCCCGGGTTTTAAGTGTTGTACCCCAAGGTTTAGTGCTGGGCCTTCTATTATTTAATTTATTTATGATATCGAAGATGGGATTTCTATTTTTGCAGATGATACTAAGCTGTGTAGTACGTTACAGTCCATGGAAGATGTCCATAAACTACAAACTGACTTGGACACTCTAAGTGATTAGGCATCAACTTGGCAAATAAGGTTCAATGTGGATAAATGTAAAGTTATGCATCTTGGTAGTAATAATCTCTGTGCTTCATATGTCCTAGGTTATGTAACACTGGGAGAGTTAGTAATAGAGAAGGATTTGGGTGTCCTTGTGGATGGTAGATTAAATTACAGCATACAATGTCAATCAGCTACTTCTAAGGCCGCCAGGATATTGTCATGCATTAAACGAGGCATGGACTCGGAGGCAGGGATGTAATATTACCACTTTACAAAGTGTTGGTGCGGCCTCATCTGGAATATGCAGTTCAGTTCTGGGCACCAGTCCATAGAAAGGATGCACTGCAGCTGGAAAAAGTACAGAGGAGAGCGACTAAAATGATAAGGGGCATGGAGGGTCTTAGTTATGAAGAAAGATTAAAAGAATTGAATTTATTTAGTCTTGAGTAGGGATGAGCGAACTCGAACTGTATAGTTCGGGTTCGTACCGAATTTTGGGGTGTCCGTGACACAGACCCGAACCCGGACATTTTCGTAAAAGTCCGGGTTCGGGTTCGGTGTTCGTCGCTTTCTTGGCGCTTTTGTGACGCTTTCTTGGCGCTTTTTGAAAGGCTGCAAAGCAGCCAATCAACAAGCGTCATACTACTTGCCCCAAGAGGCCATCACAGCCATGCCTACTAGTGGCATGGCTGTGATTGGCCAGAGCACCATGTGACCCAGCCTCTATTTAAGCTGGAGTCACATAGCGCCGCCCGTCACTCTGCTCTGATTAGCGTAGGGAGAGGTTGCGGCTGCGACAGTAGGGCGAGATTAGGCAGATTAACTCCTCCAAAGGACTTGATTAACTGATCGATCTGCAGCTGTGGATCATTGAGCTGCTGATCCTCAATTGCTCACTGTTTTTAGGCTGCCCAGACCGTTTGTCAGTCACATTTTTCTGGGGTGATCGGCGGCCATTTTGTGTCTTGTGGTGCGCCAGCACAAGCTGCGACCAAGTGCATTTAACCCTCAATGGTGTGGTTGTTTTTTGGCTAAAGCCTACATCAGGGTGAAGCTGTCACACCAAGTGCATTTAACCAGCAATAGTCTGTTCATTTTTTGGCCATATACAAAATCAGGGGCAAGCTGCGCCTGTCACCAAGTGCATTTAACCCTCAATGGTGTGGTTGTTTTTTGGCTAAAGCCTACATCAGGGTGAAGCTGTCACACCAAGTGCATTTAACCAGCAATAGTCTGTTTATTTTTTGGCCATATACTACATCAGGGGCAAGCTGCGCCCGTCACCAAGTGCATTTAACCCTCAGTAGTGTGGTTAGTCAAGCTATCACACCAAGTGCATTTAACCAGCAATAGTCTGTTCATTTTTTGGCCATATACTACATCAGGGGCAAGCTGCGCCCGTCACCAAGTGCATTTAACCAGCAATAGTGTGGTTATTTTTTGGCCATATCCCAGTCTAATTCTGTCACTAAATCCATACCGGTCACCCAGCGCCTAAATACTAGGCCTCAAATTTATATCCCGCTAAATCTCTCGTTACCGCTGTCCTGTTGTAGCTGGGAAAGTTATTTAGTGTCCGTCAAAGCACATTTTTTGTTCTGGGTTGAAGTACAATTCCCAATTTAGCAATTTCATAATTTAGTGGTTTCTGCTATATCAGAGCTATTTGAAATCTATCCCTAAAAGGGTATATAATATTCAAGGTGCACATTGGGTCATTCAGAATAACTTCACACACACCCGCTACTGTGTATTTTCAAGTCTAATTCTGTCACTAAACCCATACCTGTCACCCAGCGCCTAAATACTAGGCCTCAAATTTATATCCTGCTAAATCTCTCGTTACCGCTGTCCTGTTGTAGCTGGGAAAGTTATTTAGTGTCCGTCAAAGCACATTTTTTGTTCTGGGTTGAAGTACAATTCCCAATTTAGCAATTTCATAATTTAGTGGTTTCTGCTATATCAGAGCTATTTGAAATCTATCCCTAAAAGGGTATATAATATTCAAGGTGCACATTGGGTCATTCAGAATAACTTCACACACACCCGCTACTGTGTATTTTCAAGTCTAATTCTGTCACTAAACCCATACCTGTCACCCAGCGCCTAAATACTAGGCCTCAAATTTATATCCTGCTAAATCTCTCGTTACCGCTGTCCTGTTGTAGCTGGGAAAGTTATTTAGTGTCCGTCAAAGCACATTTTTTGTTCTGGGTTGAAATACAATTCCCAATTTAGCAATTTCATAATTTAGTGGTTCCTGCTATATCAGAGCTATTTGAAATCTATCCCAAAAAGGGTATATAATATTCAAGGTGCACATAGGGTCATTCAGAATAACTTCACACACACGCTTCTGTGCATTTCCAAGTCTAATTCTGTCACTAAATCCATACCGGTCACCCAGCGCCTAAATACTAGGCCTCAAATTTATATCCCGCTGAATTTGAATACAATACATTGGGCCAAATAATATATTTGTTGTTGTGGTGAACCATAACAATGAGAAAAACATCTAGTAAGGGACGCGGACGTGGACATGGTCGTGGTGGTGTTAGTGGACCCTCTGGTGCTGGGAGAGGACGTGGCCGTTCTGCCACATCCACACGTCCTAGTGTACCAACTACCTCAGGTCCCAGTAGCCGCCAGAATTTACAGCGATATATGGTGGGGCCCAATGCCGTTCTAAGGATGGTAAGGCCTGAGCAGGTACAGGCATTAGTCAATTGGGTGGCCGACAGTGGATCCAGCACGTTCACATTATCTCCCACCCAGTCTTCTGCAGAAAGCGCACAGATGGCGCCTGAAAACCAACCCCATCAGTCTGTCACATCACCCCCATGCATACCAGGGAAACTGTCTCAGCCTCAAGTTATGCAGCAGTCTCTTATGCTGTTTGAAGACTCCGCTGGCAGGGTTTCCCAAGGGCATCCACCTAGCCCTTCCCCAGCGGTGAAAGACATAGAATGCACTGACGCACAACCACTTATGTTTCCTGATGATGAGGACATGGGAATACCACCTCAGCATGTCTCTGATGATGACGAAACACAGGTGCCAACTGCTGCGTCTTTCTGCAGTGTGCAGACTGAACAGGAGGTCAGGGATCAAGACTGGGTGGAAGACGATGCAGGGGACGATGAGGTCCTAGACCCCACATGGAATGAAGGTCGTGCCACTGACTTTCACAGTTCGGAGGAAGAGGCAGTGGTGAGACCGAGCCAACAGCGTAGCAAAAGAGGGAGCAGTGGGCAAAAGCAGAACACCCGCCGCCAAGAGACTCCGCCTGCTACTGACCGCCGCCATCTGGGACCGAGCACCCCAAAGGCAGCTTCAAGGAGTTCCCTGGCATGGCACTTCTTCAAACAATGTGCTGACGACAAGACCCGAGTGGTTTGCACGCTGTGCCATCAGAGCCTGAAGCGAGGCATTAACGTTCTGAACCTGAGCACAACCTGCATGACCAGGCACCTGCATGCAAAGCATGAACTGCAGTGGAGTAAACACCTTAAAACCAAGGAAGTCACTCAGGCTCCCCCTGCTACCTCTTCTGCTGCTGCCGCCTCGGCCTATTCTGCTGCTGCCGCCTCGGCCTCTTCCTCCGCCTCTGGAGGAACGTTGGCACCTGCCGCCCAGCAAACAGGGGATGTACCACCAACACCACCACCACCACCTCCGTCACCAAGCGTCTCAACCATGTCACACGCCAGCGTTCAGCTCTCCATCTCACAAACATTTGATAGAAAGCGTAAATTCCCACCTAGCCACCCTCGATCCCTGGCCCTGAATGCCAGCATTTCTAAACTACTGGCCTATGAAATGCTGTCATTTAGGCTGGTGGACACAGACAGCTTCAAACAGCTCATGTCGCTTGCTGTCCCACAGTATGTTGTTCCCAGCCGCCACTACTTCTCCAAGAGAGCCGTGCCTTCCCTGCACAACCAAGTATCCGATAAAATCAAGTGTGCACTGCGCAACGCCATCTGTGGCAAGGTCCACCTAACCACAGATACGTGGACCAGTAAGCACGGCCAGGGACGCTATATCTCCCTAACTGCACACTGGGTAAATGTAGTGGCAGCTGGGCCCCAGGCGGAGAGCTGTTTGGCGCACGTCCTTCCGCCGCCAAGGATCGCAGGGCAACATTCTTTGCCTCCTGTTGCCACCTCCTCCTTCTCGGCTTCCTCCTCCTCTTCTTCCACCTGCTCATCCAGTCAGCCACACACCTTCACCACCAACTTCAGCACAGCCCGGGGTAAACGTCAGCAGGCCATTCTGAAACTCATATGTTTGGGGGACAGGCCCCACACCGCACAGGAGTTGTGGCGGGGTATTGAACAACAGACCGACGAGTGGTTGCTGCCGGTGAGCCTCAAGCCCGGCCTGGTGGTGTGTGATAATGGGCGAAATCTCGTTGCAGCTCTGGGACTAGCCAATTTGACGCACATCCCTTGCTTGGCGCATGTGCTGAATTTGGTGGTGCAGAAGTTCATTCACAACTACCCCGACATGTCAGAGCTGCTGCATAAAGTGCGGGCCGTCTGTTCGCGCTTCCGGCGTTCACATCCTGCCGCTGCTCGCCTGTCTGCGCTACAGCGTAACTTCGGCCTTCCCGCTCACCGCCTCATATGCGACGTGCCCACCAGGTGGAACTCCACCTTGCACATGCTGGACAGACTGTGCGAGCAGCAGCAGGCCATAGTGGAGTTTCAGCTGCAGCACGCACGGGTCAGTCGCACTACAGAACAGCACCACTTCACCACCAATGACTGGGCCTCCATGCGAGACCTGTGTGCCCTGTTGCGCTGTTTCGAGTACTCCACCAACATGGCCAGTGGCGATGACACCGTTATCAGCGTTACAATACCACTTCTATGTCTCCTTGAGAAAACACTTAGGGCGATGATGGAAGAGGAGGTGGCCCAGGAGGAGGAGGAGGAGGAGGAGGAAGAGGGGTCATTTTTAGCACTTTCAGGCCAGTCTCTTCGAAGTGACTCAGAGGGAGGTTTTTGGCAACAGCAGAGGCCAGGTACAAATGTGGCCAGCCAGGGCCCACTACTGGAGGACGAGGAGGACGAGGATGAGGAGGAGGTGGAGGAGGATGAGGATGAAGCATGGTCACAGCGGGGTGGCACCCAACGCAGCTCGGGTCCATCACTGGTGCGTGGCTGGGGGGAAAGGCAGGACGATGACGATACGCCTCCCACAGAGGACAGCTTGTCCTTACCCCTGGGCAGCCTGGCACACATGAGCGACTACATGCTGCAGTGCCTGCGCAACGACAGCAGAGTTGCCCACATTTTAACCTGTGCGGACTACTGGGTTGCCACCCTGCTGGATCCACGCTACAAAGACAATGTGCCCACCTTACTTCCTGCACTGGAGCGTGATAGGAAGATGCGCGAGTACAAGCGCACGTTGGTAGACGCGCTACTGAGAGCATTCCCAAATGTCACAGGGGAACAAGTGGAAGCCCAAGGCCAAGGCAGAGGAGGAGCAAGAGGTCGCCAAGGCAGCTGTGTCACGGCCAGCTCCTCTGAGGGCAGGGTTAGCATGGCAGAGATGTGGAAAACTTTTGTCAACACGCCACAGCTAACTGCACCACCACCTGATACGCAACGTGTTAGCAGGAGGCAACATTTCACTAACATGGTGGAACAGTACGTGTGCACACCCCTCCACGTACTGACTGATGGTTCGGCCCCATTCAACTTCTGGGTCTCTAAATTGTCCACGTGGCCAGAGCTAGCCTTTTATGCCTTGGAGGTGCTGGCCTGCCCGGCAGCCAGCGTTTTGTCTGAACGTGTATTCAGCACGGCAGGGGGCGTCATTACAGACAAACGCAGCCGCCTGTCTACAGCCAATGTGGACAAGCTGACGTTCATAAAAATGAACCAGGCATGGATCCCACAGGACCTGTCCGTCCCTTGTCCAGATTAGACATTAACTACCTCCCCATAACCATATATTATTGGACTCCAGGGCACTTCCTCATTCAATCCTATTTTTATTTTCATTTTACCATTATATTGCAAGGCTACCCAAAGTTGAATGAACCTCTCCTCTGCCTGTGTGCTAGGCCTAAATATATGCCAATGGATTGTTGCAGTGGTGGCTGACGTGAAGCCTCATTCTCTGCTATGACATGCAGACTGATTCTCTGGTGACATGAAGCCAGATTGTCTGTTACGGGACCTCTCTCCTCTGCCTGGGTGCTGGGCCTGAATTTATGACAATGGACTGTTGCAGTGGTGGCTGACGTGAAGCCTGATTCTCTGCTATGACATGCAGACTGATTCTCTGCTGACATGAAGCCAGATCCTCTGTTGCGGGACCTCTCTCCTCTGCCTGGGTGCTGGGCCTAAATTTATGAAAATGGACTGTTGCAGTGGTGGGTGACGTGAAGCCTCATTCTCTGCTATGACATGCAGACTGATTCTCTGCTGACATGAAGCCAGATTGTCTGTTACGGGACCTCTCTCCTCTGCCTGGGTGCTGGGCCTAAATATCTGACAATGGACTGTTGCATTGGTGGCTGACGTGAAGCCTGATTCTCTGCTATGATATGAAGACTGATTCTCTGCTGACATGAAGCCAGATTGTCTGTTACGGGACCTCTCTCCTCTGCCTGTGTGCTAGGCCTAAATATATGCCAATGGATTGTTGCAGTGGTGGCTGACGTGAAGCCTGATTCTCTGCTATGACATGCAGACTGATTCTCTGGTGACATGAAGCCAGATCCTCTGTTACGGGACCTCTCTCCTCTGCCTGGGTGCTGGGCCTAAATTTATGAAAATGGACTGTTGCAGTGGTGGGTGACGTGAAGCCTCATTCTCTGCTATGACATGCAGACTGATTCTCTGCTGACATGAAGCCAGATTGTCTGTTACGGGACCTCTCTCCTCTGCCTGGGTGCTGGGCCTGAATTTATGACAATGGACTGTTGCAGTGGTGGCTGACGTGAAGCCTGATTCTCTGCTATGATATGAAGACTGATTCTCTGCTGACATGAAGCCAGATTGTCTGTTACGGGACCTCTCTCCTCTGCCTGGGTGCCGGGGCCTAAATATCTGAGAATGGACTGTTCCAGTGGTGGGTAACGGGAAGCCAGATTCTCTGCTATGATATGAAGACTGATTCTCTGCTGACATGAAGCCAGATTGTCTGTTACGGGACCTCTCTCCTCTGCCTGGGTGCTGGGCCTAAATTTATGAAAATGGACTCTTACAGTGGTGGGTGACGTGAAGCCTGATTCTCTGCTATGACATGAAGACTGATTCTCTGCTGACATGAAGCCAGATTGTCTGTTACGGGACCTCTCTCCTCTGCCTGGGTGCCGGGGCCTAAATATCTGAGAATGGACTGTTCCAGTGGTGGGTGACGGGAAGCCAGATTCTCTGCTATGGAACCTCTCTCCAATTGATTTTGGTTAATTTTTATTTATTTAATTTTTATTTTAATTAATTTCCCTATCCACATTTGTTTGCAGGGGATTTACCTACATGTTGCTGCCTTTTGCAGCCCTCTAGCCCTTTCCTGGGCTGTTTTACAGCCGTTTTAGTGCCGAAAAGTTCGGGTCCCCATTGACTTCAATGGGGTTCGGGTTCGGGACGAAGTTCGGATCGGGTTCGGATCCCGAACCCGAACATTTCCGGGATGTTCGGCCGAACTTCTCGAACCCGAACATCCAGGTGTTCGCTCAACTCTAGTCTTGAGAAGAGACATCTAAGGGGCGGACATGATTAACCTATACAAATATTTAAATGGGCCATACAAAAAATACGGTGAAAAACTGTTCCAGGTAAAATGCCCTCAAAAGACAAGGGGGCACTGCCTCCGACTACCGAAGAAAAAGTTCAGTCTCCAGAAGCGTCAAAACTTCTTCTCTGTAAGAACTCTGAATCTGTGGAATAGACTTCCTCATGACGTGGTCACAGCAGAAACAGTGGACAGTTTTAAAAAGGGTTTGGATGAATTCTTAAAAGTAAACAACATTAATGCTTATAAAAACGTGTAGAACTCTGAATCTCAATTCCTTCTGGGATTCGCATCCCCACCTATCCCCTGGTTGAACTTGATGGACTTATGTCTTTTTTCAACCGTATAAACTATGTAACTATGTAACTAATCAAATGACTAGTTTCGATTTCCACCTCCTTGGTGAAGCGCCTGCTATGTCTGTGTTTATCTGTAGTGTTATAAAGATGTATGCTTGTGTGTAATAAAGGAGAGAGAGAACCCGATTCATCTGTGTGTCTGTGTCAGCTCTCCGAGCGCACATACATCCACATCAATTGGGACCCTGACAATTATAGAGGTAGGGTTTTTTTCCCCAACATATGTAAAAAAGTAAAAAAGAAATACCGTATTTTTCACTTTATAAGATGCACCTGATGATAAGATGCATCTAGGTTTTTGAGGAGGAAAATAAGAAAAAATATAATTTTTTAACTGAAAGGTGTGCTTTTAGTGGGTTTTGATCTAATGGTGGTTTGTGGATGACACTAATAATGGGGGATCTTTGGATGACACTGTTATGGAGGGGATCTAGAGGATGCACTGTTATGGGGGATTTGTGGATGACACTGTTATGGGGGATGTGTGGATTACAGTGTTATGGGGGCATCTGTGGATGATGAAGTGTTATGGGGGATCTATGGATGACGCACTGTTATGGGGGATCTGTGAAAGACAAATTGTTATGGGGTATCTGTGGGTGACGCATTATTATGGGGGCATCTGTGGATGACAATGTTATGGAGATATCTGTTGATGAAACTGTTATGGGGATCTGTGGATGACACTGTTATGGGGGATCTGTGGATAACAAATTTATGGGGGAATCTGTGGATGACACTGCTATGGGGGGATCTATGGATGAGACTGTTATGGGGGAGGTCTGTGGATGACACATATACAGCAATATATGTGTCATCCACAGATCACCCTCATAACAGTGTCCCTGTGTAAATAGTGACCCCCAATACAGGTGGTGGAGGCCAGCAACTGGTGTTGGAATCGTGGCGGGGCCTGGTGCAGTCACTGTACTTTATTACATCGGGCCCCGCTCACAGCAGTCTTTATATATAAAGTGTAGTCATGGGAGCTTTGTTAAAGTATGGCAATCCACTGCAGTAGCACAATCCTCTATAGTACTCACTGTAAAACTACTGTAGCAGGCAGGCCGGCCGGCAGCGTAACATCACTCACTCCCTCACGCGCCTGCTCCTCCTGCTTCATTAATAAAGTGGGAGGAGCAGGTGTGTGATGGAGTGAGTGAGGTTACTCTGCCTGCCTGCCTGCCTGCTATAGTAGTTTGACAGTGAGTACTATAGAGGATTGTGCTACTGCAGATGATTGCCATACTTTAACAAAGCTTCCATGACTACACTTTATATATAAAGACTGCTGTGAGCGTGGCCCGGTGTAATAGAGTACAGTGACTGTACCAGGCACCGCTACAATTCCAACACCAGTTGTAGGCCTCCAGCATCTCCCTCCCCGCTGATAAATCGCAGGCTGCGCTGTGCAGCATAGCAGCCGGCGATGTATCAGTTTCAGCAGAGTAAAAATGGCTGCATTCCCTGTATAAATGACATTGCTTGAGAAAAATCCCATTGAGAGGATTGAAACGTCGCATGTCTGGTGAATAAAGCCTTTTTCTACTTTTTTACGATTTGGATGTGCTGCGGAATTCTTTATATATATATATATATATAAAATTGCAAAAAATGCAGCAGCACAGTCAGACGTTGTGCACTGGGTGCAAGTCCTCACAGAGGCCGGCCCTTCCTCCAAGATATATACAGGACAAATGACGAGGCAGCACTTCCAGCTTTGAGTGATAGGGTGAAGACCCCAAAATAAACTTTAATCCCACAGCAACGTTTCGGCCTGCTCAATGAGGCCTTTATCAAGCTATACAACAGTGCAACATAACAGGTATATATACCCACAGTCAATTACAGATCAGTTACAATCAGTGATTTCACATGTCATTATTCAAGTCACATGATCCTCCACTTCCTTATCACATGACATTTGTACATTATAAACAATATTAGACTATTCGTATAAAAGTGAAACAAATACATATCTTTGATCATCCAACAATACAGTGTATCTATATAGTAATAATCATGATAAGTACGTCCATCTAACTACATAGGGATCATATCCCTTACCTCAGTAGCTTCAGAACGCACAAACGTGCAAATGTGCTCAGTGCATAAATGGTTAAAAACATTAATCTATGATGCAGCTGCATCGTATATTTGTTTAAAAACATCCTGATGGAGCTCACCATCATTCCCCTGGTGCCAGTCGGCGTTGGCGTCCCTTGATCGGCATCGCGCATGCTCAGCGTCAAACGTGTCTGGCCCCGCCCCCGACGTCAGCGTACACCCGCGTGTCAGCTCCATGGACCGCAGCGTCATCCCATGGAACGCATCGCGGGCGTAACAGTGCAGAGGGGAGGAGGGCCACATCACGTGACTCGGCACGCGCGACGCGTATACAAGGGGCGTGTTTAGTGTCCATGGAGACATGAGAAACATTTCCCAATGCAGGAGACTGCGGAGGCGCCACCCCGGGCGTTAGTGCACATCAACTTAACCCTCAATATGTCAGCCACCTCACTGTATGGAAGGCGAACAGGGAGAAAGTCAGCAAACTAATTCAGCCCACCAGGCCAACCCAGATTGCTTCTTACTTCCCTGGATTTCTAACTCAATTATATTTATATTTAAATGAGTGCAGTTATCCTGGGACAAACCCTTCCCATCAATCTGCACACACTAAATATGTTTTGGGTGCATAACTACTCACTAATACGGTTTGTGGTGAGTGTCATATGGTGAACTACCCACAAATAAATTATCCCAGTTATAGGTCCATTGTGCATCAAATCACCCAGTCGGGCGTACCTCCGCATCCTCCCATCATATCTCCTATGTTGGTCACTTCATTCACTGGCATATCCTGGGGTTCATAGGGGGCTCCATCAGTGTAATAGACAAAGGTTCATTAGGCTCTTCGAACGATTTATCTGAAATAAATGACAAAATAATATCATCATACAGACAATATAGTAGTTAGACAAATAACAGAGCACTGTTATATATCCCCCACACTCGACAGGACGGGCAGAACCCTCACAGATCCAGCGAGCTGGCAGCACATATCCTATCCACATAATTCCCATCTACATTCCGCATTGAGGCCATCGGGCTTCAGTGTATGTAGCTTGTGTATCCACATGATCTCCCGTTGCTTCAAGAGCTTTTCCCTGTTCCCTCCCCTTTTCAGTGGAGGGACATGGTCAATCACCCTGAATTTGAGGTCCTTCTCCCTGTGTCCAGCCTCAAGAAAATGCTTGGGCACTGGGAGATCTTTCCTCTTCTGACGGATGGAATACCTGTGGTAGTTCATCCTAGTCTTTACGTCACAGATGGTCTCACCTACATAAAAGAGGTTGCATGGACAAGACAAAAGATAGACCACGTAAGAACTATCACAGGTTAAAAAATGTCGTATATCATACTGCATATTAGTTACTGGATGTATAAATTTCTCACCTTTGAGCATATAACAGCAGTTGACACAGCTTAAACACGGATAGCATCCGTATTTCCTACGTCCTATGTATGTCTGAATTTTTGCCCTATCTCCACCCACCTCTGCTCTCACTAGCTTATCCCTCAAACTATCTGTTCTTCTGTATGACATTAGAGGAGGTACTGTAAATTCTTGAACTTTGTTATAATTACTCATTAGTATAGGCCAATGTTTTTTGATGGCACCTGCTATTTTATAACTACCCTCTGTGTAGGTGGAGATAAATGGCACCCTAGTATTTTTGTTAACTTTCTTCGGACTCACAATTTTAAATTCTTCTAATTGTCTCTGAACTAATCTTCTAGGGTAACCCCTATTGATGAACTTATTTGCCATCTCAGACTGTCTCCTATTTCGTACCTGTGGGTCTTGTACTATACGCTGCACACGGAGGAATTGACTACGTGGCAGTGTTTTGACCATGGACCGCGGATGACAACTTTCAAACCTTAATAACTTGTTACAGTCAGTCGGTTTAATGTATAGGTCTGTAACAAGTGCAGTATCATGTTTCATCACCATTGTGTCCAAAAATTGGACCTGCTCGGTGGAGTATGTGAGAGTGAACCGGATCTCAGGGTCCATTCCATTCAGGAATCCATGAAATCCTGCCAACTCATTCTCAGTGCCGTCCCAGATGACAAAAACATCGTCTATGTATCTCCACCACCCCCGCACATGGCTGAAGTGGTGGGACACATAGACGTGTTCAGCCTCCAGGCCCGACATGAAAATGTTGGCGTAAGTCGGCGCCATATTCGAACCCATTGCGGTTCCCCGCTGTTGTAGATAGTAGCCATCTTGGAATGCAAAGTAATTATATCTCAAGACTACACCGAGCAGGTCCAAAATGAACTCCCTACACTCGTCGGTGTAACCAGGTCTATAGACGGCTTAATCATGATCCCAAATTCGAAGTGATGAGGGTGATCACTAGAATATTGGATGGAGCCAAAATGGGGGGTCTCATTGACTGAAGCCCTGCATAAATATCTCACAATAAAAGAACCTAAGACACCATTGATATACGTGCTACCTAAAATTCATAAATGTGTGAAAAATCCGCCGGGGAGACCGATTGTCTCCGGGAGGGAATCGGTATTCTCGAATCTGGCAATTTTTCTAGATAAAGTCCTACGTAAATTAGCGGTAGAGGCTAAGTCATATATACGCGATACTGGTGATTTTCTGGACAGAATTGCAGATATTGAGGTTACTGCAAACACTCTGTTGGTCTCATTTGATGTGGTGAGCCTCTACACCTCTATCAATCATGATAGGGGTGTAGAGGCTGTTAAAAAATGTCTGGCTAGGACTGGTTACACCGACGAGTGTAGGGAGTTCATTTTGGACCTGCTCGGTGTAGTCTTGAGATATAATTACTTTGCATTCCAAGATGGCTACTATCTACAACAGCGGGGAACCGCAATGGGTTCGAATATGGCGCCGACTTACGCCAACATTTTCATGTCGGGCCTGGAGGCTGAACACGTCTATGTGTCCCACCACTTCAGCCATGTGCGGGGGTGGTGGAGATAC
Source organism: Bufo gargarizans (assembly GCF_014858855.1). NCBI lineage: Eukaryota > Metazoa > Chordata > Amphibia > Anura > Bufonidae > Bufo > Bufo gargarizans. Next base: position 370,096,392 of record NC_058084.1, on the reverse strand, counting down.
ATAGACGATGTTTTTGTCATCTGGGACGGCACTGAGAATGAGTTGGCAGGATTTCATGGATTCCTGAATGGAATGGACCCTGAGATCCGGTTCACTCTCACATACTCCACCGAGCAGGTCCAATTTTTGGACACAATGGTGATGAAACATGATACTGCACTTGTTACAGACCTATACATTAAACCGACTGACTGTAACAAGTTATTAAGGTTTGAAAGTTGTCATCCGCGGTCCATGGTCAAAACACTGCCACGTAGTCAATTCCTCCGTGTGCAGCGTATAGTACAAGACCCACAGGTACGAAATAGGAGACAGTCTGAGATGGCAAATAAGTTCATCAATAGGGGTTACCCTAGAAGATTAGTTCAGAGACAATTAGAAGAATTGAAAATTGTGAGTCCGAAGAAAGTTAACAAAAATACTAGGGTGCCATTTATCTCCACCTACACAGAGGGTAGTTATAAAATAGCAGGTGCCATCAAAAAACATTGGCCTATACTAATGAGTAATTATAACAAAGTTCAAGAATTTACAGTACCTCCTCTAATGTCATACAGAAGAACAGATAGTTTGAGGGATAAGCTAGTGAGAGCAGAGGTGGGTGGAGATAGGGCAAAAATTCAGACATACATAGGACGTAGGAAATACGGATGCTATCCGTGTTTAAGCTGTGTCAACTGCTGTTATATGCTCAAAGGTGAGAAATTTATACATCCAGTAACTAATATGCAGTATGATATACGACATTTTTTAACCTGTGATAGTTCTTACGTGGTCTATCTTTTGTCTTGTCCATGCAACCTCTTTTATGTAGGTGAGACCATCTGTGACGTAAAGACTAGGATGAACTACCACAGGTATTCCATCCGTCAGAAGAGGAAAGATCTCCCAGTGCCCAAGCATTTTCTTGAGGCTGGACACAGGGAGAAGGACCTCAAATTCAGGGTGATTGACCATGTCCCTCCACTGAAAAGGGGAGGGAACAGGGAAAAGCTCTTGAAGCAACGGGAGATCATGTGGATACACAAGCTACATACACTGAAGCCCGATGGCCTCAATGCGGAATGTAGATGGGAATTATGTGGATAGGATATGTGCTGCCAGCTCGCTGGATCTGTGAGGGTTCTGCCCCGTCCTGTCGAGTGTGGGGGATATATAACAGTGCTCTGTTATTTGTCTAACTACTATATTGTCTGTATGATGATATTATTTTGTCATTTATTTCAGATAAATCGTTCGAAGAGCCTAATGAACCTTTGTCTATTACACTGATGGAGCCCCCTATGAACCCCAGGATATGCCAGTGAATGAAGTGACCAACATAGGAGATATGATGGGAGGATGCGGAGGTACGCCCGACTGGGTGATTTGATGCACAATGGACCTATAACTGGGATAATTTATTTGTGGGTAGTTCACCATATGACACTCACCACAAACCGTATTAGTGAGTAGTTATGCACCCAAAACATATTTAGTGTGTGCAGATTGATGGGAAGGGTTTGTCCCAGGATAACTGCACTCATTTAAATATAAATATAATTGAGTTAGAAATCCAGGGAAGTAAGAAGCAATCTGGGTTGGCCTGGTGGGCTGAATTAGTTTGCTGACTTTCTCCCTGTTCGCCTTCCATACAGTGAGGTGGCTGACATATTGAGGGTTAAGTTGATGTGCACTAACGCCCGGGGTGGCGCCTCCGCAGTCTCCTGCATTGGGAAATGTTTCTCATGTCTCCATGGACACTAAACACGCCCCTTGTATACGCGTCGCGCGTGCCGAGTCACGTGATGTGGCCCTCCTCCCCTCTGCACTGTTACGCCCGCGATGCGTTCCATGGGATGACGCTGCGGTCCATGGAGCTGACACGCGGGTGTACGCTGACGTCGGGGGCGGGGCCAGACACGTTTGACGCTGAGCATGCGCGATGCCGATCAAGGGACGCCAACGCTGACTGGCACCAGGGGAATGATGGTGAGCTCCATCAGGATGTTTTTAAACAAATATACGATGCAGCTGCATCATAGATTAATGTTTTTAACCATTTATGCACTGAGCACATTTGCACGTTTGTGCGTTCTGAAGCTACTGAGGTAAGGGATATGATCCCTATGTAGTTAGATGGACGTACTTATCATGATTATTACTATATAGATACACTGTATTGTTGGATGATCAAAGATATGTATTTGTTTCACTTTTATACGAATAGTCTAATATTGTTTATAATGCACAAATGTCATGTGATAAGGAAGTGGAGGATCATGTGACTTGAATAATGACATGTGAAATCACTGATTGTAACTGATCTGTAATTGACTGTGGGTATATATACCTGTTATGTTGCACTGTTGTATAGCTTGATAAAGGCCTCATTGAGCAGGCCGAAACGTTGCTGTGGGATTAAAGTTTATTTTGGGGTCTTCACCCTATCACTCAAAGCTGGAAGTGCTGCCTCGTCATTTGTCCTGTATATATATATATATATATATATATTTTAGACTTAATAAAGGGGTCATCCATGCTCCATAACGTGTTGTCCTGAACCTAAAATAAAACTGCAATCATCATATGTTTATATCTGGTTGTGTACTGCGTCATTCACTGTCAATCATCAGCTTGACTAGATCAGTCTTGCCAATACTCATACCATTTGTCTATCACTCACTCCCATTGTTAAAAAAAAAAGCATATACAACACTACTAGGCATGAGTGAATCGACTTCGGATGAAACATCTGAAATCGATTTGCATAATATTTCGTTTGAATACTGTACCGAGCGAGCGCTCCATACAGTATTAGAATGTATTGGCTCAGAGTAGCCAAAGTTATTACTTTGCGAAGTCTCGCAAGACATCGTATAATAACTTCATATATTAATTTCTACTGTAAAAAAACATTTCCCAAACTCGGGTTCAGTTCCAAGATAATAACTTCGGCTCATCTGAGTCAATACATTCTAATTCTATATGGAGCGCTCGCTTGGTACAGTATTCAAACAAAATAGTATGCAAATCGTTTTCAGATGTTTCATCCAAAGTCGATTCGCTCATCCCTAAACACTGCATGCAACACAGTTAAAAAAGGTATCCCAATGTAGAAAACATCTGATCAAAATGACATTCTTGGTATACATTTGACAAATAATAATAACAAATAGGTATATTGCTTTTATATAGTATTGTATTAATAGAGCAGTAACGTTATCATATTGTATTATAATAACATTTCTAAATTCAGTTATTATTCAATGAATATAACTTTTGCTGGTCTTCATTGAAATGGTAGACTACCAGATATCAAATATATGTCAACCTTGTTGTTTGCCAATATGTTGACTGCTTAATATTATGTTTTTAAAATACAGTAATTACTGCTTCAGTGCTGTGAACACAGAACAGCTTAACAACACAACCAGTCTTAGGTGCTGGAAGATTCCTCCAGCATTGATATATCCGCAGCTTAGATCGAGAGGCTCACACCGCAATATCCAGCCTTAAAATCAATACTTCTAAATCATACACAATGGATATCAATCTTCTCTCAGAAGTCATAAAACTCCTAAAAATTAACTTCTCTATGGTCAGGAAAAAGAAAGTAATGACATTTTTTCCTTGACATGTAGAGCCATGGAAGAAATATTGGAATCTTCAAAGAAATATGCTATTGCAGCATGTCCTGCAGAAACAAGATAAACTTATTATCAAGAATACCTCTTTCCTTCCCAGCTGACCCATCTATATTAGCAGTTATAAGTGGCAAAAAAAGAAAATGATTTGTTTTGTATAATATAAAAGTAGGGAAGCCTTGAGTAAATTTAAAATTATCGGCCTACAGAATTTTTCTTCAGTTTTTTGTGAGGCTAGACTCACTGAGAAATCTCAAACCAGAAAAACTGAGGTGCAATGGCATTATTTCTTGTATTTTGGTAAACTATATATTTAGTAGCTATTGAAACACCCTACAATGAGATAAATATTAATACTAAATTATACATACCGTATAAAGCAATATTTTACTTTATACGGTATGTTATACATATAGTCAACCTCTAGGAAAATTTTGAAATGCAGTCATTCTTTAAAGTAGAGGTTGGGCAATACCATGGCAAATCTCAACAAACATGTCTTCCAAGCACGACACCGATCTCAGTAGTTTTTTTTATTTCATCTTTATGCCTCTTTTTAAGCCTACTACTGTGCTGTACTACAAGTGTTGCTGTAAAATGCTGTGTCATGTGCCATATTAGGGTTAAATTCTACCCAAGAAGAAATGCTTCTAGAAGAGAATAACTTAGTTATGTAGCATGTGATAGAACATGCCCCAATTTTTTTTCCAAATCTGCACAGAGAAAAAAAAAACTCAGTCAACCTTTGCATGAAATCAAAGCTATATCAAAGTACAGTAATCTCCATGAATATCAATTGCAATTCTATTATGGTTCCATATAACACCTAGGCATAATATGGCTGTTGGAGATGAGCAAAGTTTTAGATAATTCGATTCAGCTGGTTGACCAAATTGTACAAAAAAATTTGCTTGGTTACAAATTACTTCGTAACGAAGTGCATTTTTTTAAGTAGTAGTGGGTGCAATAACAGGGAGCTGCGATAGCGCCACTCCCCATCATCACTGAGAGTAATAATATAGTGTAAAATTAACATAAAAAATAAATAAATCATACTTACTGCCTCCATTTGCTCGCGACTGGCTGGCTGCCGCCATCTTGCTTAAAGATCTTGCGCGAAATGTTGAGCAGCCCGAGATAATGCCCTTCTGATAACAGCAGGAAAAGAAGCCGTGGATCTGACCCTTCAGTAGAGAGAGGGGCCAACTAGATGAGTGATACGGCGCATTGATCGCCCACATAAAAAGAAGTAAGGATGAATAAACAGGTGCCTGGGCCGCTTCACCTGCTTTACTATGTGATCCCATACTGAGCATGTTAATCCATCACTGAATGCAGAAGGGAGATCATAATTTCAGCCACAGAAGAGCTACCATGTGGTGCAACAAGAGAGGAAAATGTAATGTACATACAGAAATCTAACAATATTTTTATTGCATGTACGGTATATGTAACGGCACCGTTTCAGCAGACAAGGGGTTAAAATCCGTTTAGGCGATATGCCCCTTTCCAAGAGACAGGCACAGCTACTGCAGAACACCAACCTCCCGAACTGGATACAAAATAGCACTCCAAACTGGAACCTCGCGAGTAGCTGCCGGCAGACGAACAGGAAAAGCGTATCAGTCGGCTTACACTCCTGGCAATCAGTCTCCAACAGCATACAGGGAATCCCCCCAATAACGAGACAAGGCTCCGTGTTGAGGGTCAAGCAGTGATCTGAAGTGCTGGCACACCCAGCCTGGTTTTTATTACAGTTTGTTGCAGATACAGGACAGATTCAACATATCCCCACAATGCATCATGGTTTCCTCCCCTCTGTCCCGGAGACGACCGAACACAATCAATTATCTCTCAGGACAAAGGGGAGATCACCAATACACATGTGGAGACAACAGGACAGGAATCACCACCCAAACACACAATGGCACACCCCCACAGCAAACACAGACATTTAACATATCCCCAGATAGCTCAAGTCTGAGTGCATATCATTAGGTGACTGGCACTCAGAATACACAAATACAATAATATTAGCTATCTGGGTGCCCTCACATAACATACAATTTAACCGAACGCATAATAACATAAAATACAATTCTACAGACAGATTTAAGCTGTGCGGCCGGTCTGTTTTCTCCTTTAAAGTTACTATGGGCCATAATCCTGAGGCAAGAGGCTTTTAAACAGCCCTCTCCAAAACCCAGTGGCGAGGTTGGTTTCGCCACACATCTCCCCCCCCCAGGGAAGACTAACCAGATACCTGACCTCACGCCGGTCGGTACCTGAGTTAGTCTGGCAGCCCACCCACAACCCAATACTGGACCTGCTGAATTTAGTAGACTGTCTCTGTCCAGTGAATCCACCAAGATTATATTTGTAGCTGGTACTCCCGATCTCTGAGTTGCTCCCTGGCTTGGAGTGGAGGTTGCTTTGTGGGCAGGGATCAGCGGTACTCTGCCCTGGTGCCAGCGTTACCACGGAAGAAGCCTGGTTGGAGTCTGGTTGTTGGAGGGGGAAACCGACTGTCTCCCCTTTGGCTAAACTGCCCTGTTGCTGGGGGACAGGAACAACTGTCCCTACCCCCTGTGCTGTAAGTGCAGAGACCACGGTCCCATCTGCACAGTTGTGGGGCTTACTGTCTCCCCCTGGTGCGTTAAGCTGCCGCTGGGGAGAGGGGGTAACGTGCTCCTCTCCCATACATACTTCCAGCCGCTGGGGAGGGTGACCGACCGCCTCCGCTCCCAATACAGTGTCCTGCTGCTGGGGAAAGGAGACTGGGCTCTCTATCCCCTGTAGGACACTCTGCCGCTGGGGGACAGGACCGACTGTCTCTGCCCCCTGTAACTCCGTCTGCCGCTGGGGAATGGAGACTCGGCTCCCAATTCCCAAAAAATCATGCTGCTGCTGGGGGGCAGGAACAACTACCTCTGCCCCCTGTAACTCAGCCTGCCGCTGGGGAGGGAGGCCGCTGCTCTCCCCTCCCTGCACTTCACACTGCCGCTGGGGAATGGAGACTGGGCTCCCACTGTCCCGCAACCGTAACTTCCGATGGAGGTCCACCCAACGTGGCAGCTGACCGTCACCTTCTGCCCGGTATAGTAGGGTCGTCGACACTAGATTCCTCACGAACTTCACGTATTTCTCAGCTGGATTGGGTCCGAAGAAGTTCAGCCGCAACCACATCATACGGTCAAATTCCTCCACAGAGTATCTGTACTCCACTGCTGGTTCCATCCTGGTGCTTTTAGGGTCACTGTACTGAGACATGCGTTGCCCTTAAATTGTAGAATCCACAGAAATGGTGTCTCCTGTAGCTGTCCTTCTGGCTGTAGGAACGATCCCGCTGCTTGCCACCAATGTAACGGCACGTTTCTGCAGACAAGGGGTTAAGATCCGTTTATGCGATATGCCCCTTTCCGAGAGAGAGGCACAGCTACTGCAGAACACCAACTTCCCGAACTGGATACAAAATAGCACTCCAAACTGGAACCTCGCAAATAGCTGTCAGCAGGCGAACAGGAAAAGCATTCAGTCGGCTTACACTCCTGGCAATCAGTCTCCAACAGCATACAGGGAATCCCCCCAATAACGAGACAAGGCTCCGTCTTGAGGGTCAGCAGTGATCTGAAGTGCTGGCACACCCAGCCTGGTTTTTATTACAGTTTGTTGCAGATACAGGACAGATACAACATATCCCCACAATGCATCATGGTTTCCTCTCCTCTGTCCCGGAGACGACCGAACACAATCAATTATCTCTCAGGACAAAGGGGAGATCACCAATACACATGTGGAGACAACAGGACAGGAATCACCACCCAAACACACAATGGCACACCCCCACAGCAAACACAGACATTTAACATATCCCCAGATAGCTCAAGTCTGAGTGCATATCATTAGGTGACTGGCACTCAGAATACACAAATACAATAATATTAGCTATCTGGGTNGCCTCACATAACTACAATTTAACCGAACGCATAATAACATAAAATACAATTCTACAGACAGATTTAAGCTGTGCGGCCGGTCTGTTTTCTCCTTTAAAGTTACTATGGGCCATAATCCTGAGGCAAGAGGCTTTTAAACAGCCCTCTCCAAAACCCAGTGGCGAGGTTGGTTTCGCCACAGTATATTTCAATAATAATTCATTTGAAACCTCCAATTCATTGCATAGTAATACTTTTCAAGGGACAACTCCTTTAACGTAATGTATAGTGAATATAATATAAATAAATACATATATAGCTTTTTCTATGTTTCGGGTGCATGAAGGAAATATGGTCACAGTAGACGGCATAGGATACTTGGTGAAGCTCTGTGGGATGTACCATTTCGGATATGTTTTTATAGCCCAACCCTGGTGCATCTCTACAATCTATGACCTGTTTGGAATGCTTGGTCTCCATGTTGCTTGCTTAGTAGTGTTGCTGTTTCAGTAGCCTTTCAGATCAGGTGTATCACATCAAGTGACAGATCATGTGACACTTTGATTGCACACATAGAGACCTTGTTCAACTAATTATGAGACTTCGGACGTTAATTGGTTGGATGAGACCTCATTAAGAGATTTCATAGCAATGAGGTGAATACATACACATTCACAAAGTTTCAATTTTTATAATTTTTTTTAAACAAGGTACTGTTTGTCATTACACTGTAACAATTTTTACTTTTTATTGTCATGTCTATTACATGACATCTAAATTAAAGGTTATGTACACCTTTGGGGGGCAATTTGTTATTATTGCATTGTACTAAATTTTAGCTAAAAATCTTTTTTAAATTGGTCTTTATTAAAAATATGGAGAACCTTTTCTCTATACATGGCTAGTAGCAGTATTTGAATTTTCACTCATCAGGCAGCTAATCTGATAGGCTCCTTATCTCTGCTCTATGACATTTTAAAAACTGTGACAGGACAGCTAAATATTTTTAATAAAGACCTATTGAACATAGCTTTTAAATTCCTTTTAATTCCAGATTGTAATGCAAAAGAAGAAGCAAAATGTTCAGCTCACTGACTACATAAGACCACAGATCCCTATCCAATAAGCATAATTGAACATAAAGCAGGCAGGTGTTGATTCAGCCCAAAAAGTAGTAAAATTCAGCTCCTTTAAAAGTCTAATAAAATCTAAAGAATAGAGGTAAAAAGATCCTTCTTATGTGTTTCTGGTGCACCAGACCCCCTTAAAAGGGTTTTCTAAGATTTAAATTCTTTGGATAGGTTATCAATAAAGATAAGTGAAACAAAGCTGACGAAGTGGAATTAGTTTAGAATTTCAGGAAAACTTTGATTCGCAATGAATGCGAATTTCCTCGAGCTTTGTGGTAACGAATCACATATTTCCTAAAATGTTGGCTACATGTGTGAGGACATGGGGCAAGGAACTCTGAGAAGGCGGGATCACACAGATTGACAGGCCTGCATGCAGCCAATCAGCAGCCAGTCAGCCCTGTGATGTCACAGCCCTATAAATATGGGGGCCATCTTAAAGACAGACATTCTCCAGTGTTCAGAGTGCAGGGACAGACGTGTGAAGGCGCTAGGGACAGCAATTGGTAAACGATTGTGTAAAAAAGACAAAAAAAATGATTTATAAGTGCAGGGAAAGGATAGGGAGGAATCATTTCACAGCATCTTAGTGCAGATAGAGACCACAGAAGGTGCTAGGGACATTGATAGGAAAGCGATTTACAAATGCAGGGAAAGGATAGGGAGGAATCATTTCACAGAATCTTAGTGCAGGGAGAGACATCAGAAGGCACTAGTGACATTGATAGGAAAGCGATTGACAAGTGCAGCAAACTATTATTTGGGGATCCAAAAAGCCATTAGACAGCTCTGTCATTCCAGCTTTTTGTTAGGCTACTTTCACACTTGCGTTTTGGGGGGATCCGTCATGGATCTGCAAAAATGGATCTGTTACAATAATACAACCGCATGCATCCGTCATGAACGGATCAGTTTGTATTATCTGTAACATAGCCAAGATGGATCCGTCATGAACTCCATTGAAAGTCAATGGGAGACGGGTCCATTTTCTATGGTGCCAGATTGTGTCAGAGAAAACACATCCGTCCCCATTGTATTACATTGAGTGCAAGGACAGATCCATTTGGCGCAGTTTCATCAAACAGACAGCAAAACGCTGCAGGCAACGTTTTGGTGTCCGACTCCAGAGCGGAATGGAGACTGTTTAGAGGCAAACTGATGCATTCTGAGTGGATCCTTTCCCATTTAGAATGCGCTTGTGAAAGCCCTAAACAGATCTCACAAATGGAAAGCCAAAACACGAAAGTGAAAGTAGCCTTATTGGGCTGCAAGTGTTATGTTGAAAAGCCTTTACTGGCTTAACTCTTAGTATCTTTAGTATCTTATATCAGTACTATAAGAAAAATATTTTCTCAGTTCACTTCTGCAGTTATTTCTGGAGAAAACGTATAGGGGTGCATTACAGTTAAAAAAAGGAAAATATATACGCAATGCACTGTTGCAGTTTTTTCTGATAAAAGCATATAGGGCATATTACTGTAAAAAAATGAAAAATATATACGCACTGCACTCTTGCAGTTATTTCTGGTGAAAGCATCTAGGGGCGTATTTCAAACAAAAAAAAGAACAATATATACGCACTGCACTGTTGCAGTAATTTCAGGTGAAAGCATATAGGTGTGTATTACAGTAGAAAAAAGGAAAATATATATGCACAGCACTGTTGCAATTATTTCTGGTGAAAGCATCTAGAGGCATATTTAATTAAAAAGAAAAAACATATACGCACTGCACTGTTGCAGTTATTTCTGTTGAAAGCGTATAATGGTGTATTTCAGCAAAAAATTTTAAATATATATGCTCTACACTGTTGCAGTTATTTCAGGTGAAAGCGTATAGGGGCGTACTTCAGTAAAAAAGGAAAATATATACGCACTGCACTGTTGCAGTTATTTCTGGTGAAAGCGTATAGGGGCGTTTTTCATAAAAAAAAGAAAAATATATATGCACTGCACTGTTGCAGTTATTTCAGGTGAAAGCGTATAGGGGTACATTACAGAAAAAAAGGGAAATGTATACGCACTGCAATGTTGCAGTTATTTCAGGTGAAAGCATATAGGGGTGCATTACAGTAAAAAAAGGAAAATATATATGCACTGTTGCAGTTCTTTCAGGTGAAAGCGTATAGGGGCGTATTTCAGTAATACAAGGAAAATATATACGCACTTCACTCTTTAAGGTTTTTCTGGTCAAAGCGTATAGCGGCGTAATTCTCCAACCAGAAAAATGTATCCTCAGTTCACTTCTGCAGTTAATTGTGCTGAAAGTGTTTAGTGGCTTATTTCAGTAAAAAAAAAAAAAATGAATATTATATTCATCACTTTTAGGGGTGTTTAATTTCTGTTTAATTTGTTTAGTTCAGCTAAGTACAGTTGCAAGAAAAAGTATGTGAACCCTTTGGAATGATATGGATTTCTGCACCAATTGGTCATGAAATGTGATCTGATCTTCATCTAAGTCACAACAATAGACAATCACAGTATGCTTAATCTAATAACACACAAAGAATTAAATGTTACCATGTTTTTATTGAACACACCATGTAAACATTCACAGTGCAGGTGGAAAAAGTATGTGAACCCTTGGATTTAATAACTGGTTGAACCTCCTTTGGCAGCAATAACTTCAAACAAACGTTTTCTGTAGTTGCAGCTCAGACGTGCACAACGGTCAGGCGTAATTCTTGACCATTCCTCTTTACAGAACTGTATCAGTTCAGCAATATTCTTGGGATGTCTGGTGTGAATCGCTTTCTTGAGGTCATGCCACAGCATCTCAATCTGGTTGAGGTCAGGACTCTAACTAGGGCCCTCAAGAAGGTGTATTTTCTTCTGTTTAAGCCATTCTGTTTTTGATTTACTTCTATGCTTTGGGTCGTTGTCCTATTGCAACACCCATCTTCTGTTGAGCTTCAGCTGGTGGACAGATGGCCTTACGTTCTCCTGCAAAATGTCTTGATAAACTTGGGAATTCATTTTTGCTTCGATGATAGCAATCCATCCAGGCCCTGACGCAGCAAAGCAGCCCCAAACCATGATGCCCCCACCACCATACTTCACAGTTGGGATGAGGTTTTGATGTTGGTGTGCTGTGCCTCTTTTTCTCTACACATAGTGTTGTGTGTTTCTTCCAAACAACTCAGGAGCCAAATGTGCCTGGGGTAGACCACCTGCTTCGCAGCAGCCTACCTGACCGGGAAGTAGTGGTGCAGGGGTTCAAGGAGGCAGCGGCGGTAGCAGTCACTTAGTGAGGACTGTTGGGGGTAGAAATAGGGTACTCGGCAGTGTGGCAGTTTTTTTGCAAAGCCGCCGGAGGAGGTCAACATTGCCATATATAGAATATGTGGGCAGAAGATGAAGCGTGGCCAGTGTGCCAATGTTTGCACCAGGGTCCTGCGTCAACATATGCAGCGTCACCATAAAGTGGCCTGGGAGAACCGTGGCTCCGAAGTGATGGTCCAGCCTGGCACGCACCCGGTTTCAGCCAGTCAAGGCTCCACTACCTCAGCCGAAGGGATTTGTCTGTCATTCCCTTCTTCTGCTGGTCCAGATGCTCCTGCTCCTACTCCTCCTCAGTCATTCCCTCAGCGATCGATCGCCGAAGCGATTGCTAAGAGAGATCAGTATGCGCGCATGCATCCAACGGCGCAGAAGCTAAACGTGCTCCTGTCCAAGTTGCTGGTGCTGCAGTCACTCCCTTTGCAAGTGGTGGACTCTGAACCTTTCAGAGAACTGATGGCTTGTGCCAAGCCGAGGTTGAGAGTCCCAAGCTGTCATTTCTTTGCAAAAAAGGCAGTACCAGCCCTGCACACACATGTAGAACAGAGGGTGGGCCAGTCCTTGAGCCTGTTGGTGTCTGCCAAAGTGGTGTCTGCCACGGTCAGGGAAAGTACATGTCCTTTACGGCCCACTGGGTGAATGTGGTTCCTGCACAGCCACACCAGCAACTTGGACAGGTCACACCGCTTCCGCCTCCACATTGTCACACCGTTGGTCCTGCTACAATGTCCGCCTGTGCCTCCTCATCCCCTATAATGTCCTCGGCCTCCACTGCAGGAACAAGTCACAGTGCTCCTTCAGCATACTACATGTGCAGGGCACGGCGGTGTCACGCAGTTATGCACTTCGTTTCCCTGGGCGAACTGAGTCACACAGGGGAGGAACCTCTCTGTGATTTATCAAGAAATCGAATCCTGGCTTTATCGGCGACAAATGAAAATTGTAACCATGGTGACTGACAACGGGAATAACATAGTGTCGGCGCTGCGTCAAGGAATGCTGAGCCATACGCCCTGCATGGCACACGTGTTCTATCTGGTTGTCAAGCGGTTTCTGAAGTCTTCCACCCATCTGCAAGACATCCTAAAAATGGCCAGGAAACTTTGCATGCACTTCAGCCACTCTTACACTGCCAAGCACACCCTCCTTGTGTTGCAGCGGCAGAACGGCATCCCCCAACATAGGCTGATAAGTAACGTTTCCACCTGTTGGTATTCCACCTTTCATATGTTGGACATATATGAACAGAGAAAGGACATCAATGATTTATTGATGATGCAAGCGGATAGGAGTACTCCCCTGTGTAACTGCGATGTTAGCCAGTGGCAGCTCATGCATGACACCTGCCGTTTGCTCAGGCCCTTTGAGGATGCCACTTTATGTGTCAATTGCCAGGACTACGGGCTGAACAACGTCATTCCACTGCTTCATGTCCTGGAACAAATGCTGGTAACAATGGCTGGTCAGGGGACAGGAGACATGGCGCCTAGATCTCATGGCCAAATAAGCCCTGTGGGGGCTAAACTGGAAGAGGAGGGAGGAGGAGGGGGGGGGACATTGGAGCACAGACAATGTATAGAGAAATGGGTTGTTTTTCCACTCAGCTGACAGGACAGGAGGAAAAGGAGCAGTCAGAAGAGCTACAGGGTGATGAGGAAGATGAGACAGAGGACCCAGACACACCGTGGCAGTATGCAGTGTTGATGGAGGCAGAGAGTCCCTCTGAGTCACTTGCAAAAAAGGCCCGATGTATGCTCACTTGCTTGCGTAGTGACAGCCGAATTGTCACCAGAGGGATGACTTCTGGCTCTCCACCTTGTGGGACCCTCTTTACCGGTCCAGAATAGGGGCCTTTTTTACACCCGCCGACAGGGAGGAAAAACTGAACTACTACAGAGATATCCTATGTAGTCAGTTGGCTGCTGCCTATCTGTGCAATCATCCATCCTCTCGCAGGTCTGACTGGGGGGGCACTCTGCAATCACTTTCCACTGCCATGGCTGCTGGGGAGGGGTGGGGTGGCAGGAGCAGTACAAGCTCCATCAGCAGCAGCCTGAGTCTAAAGTCGCTGATGAGTAGATTTCTTCATCCGCATAGTGAAGAAACTACTCACCAGCAGCAGCAGGTAGACCTGGAACAGGACCTGAACCAGCAGGTCTTGGCATACTTGGACAGCACCCTGCCACCCCACATGGAAGATCCGCTGGACTACTAGGTAGCCAAACTGGATTTGTGGCCGCAACTACCAGAGTTTGCCCTTGAAAATCTGTCCTGCCCGGCCAGTAGTGTGGCTTCAGAGCATGTGTTTAGTGCGGTGGGGGCATGAGTTACCCCAAAGAGAACTCACCTGTCCACCCAAAATGTGGAGAGACTGACCTTTGTCAAAATGAATCAGCTGTGGATCAGCCAGGATTTCCAACCACCAATTTCTGATGCATCAGACTAGATCATCCATGATGACACACCAGCACTTTGATTAAAGAGAACAGTTCTTCTGACTACCTGCCTCAGCTACTACTCTGTTGCTGCCACCTGTCTGATGCCACACATCTGATGCCAAGTGCTCCTCCTTTAAGCCATCTTCATTAGCGGGTACTGGTATTGCCACCAACCGCTTCACTCTGTTCCCGGTTCACTTTGTGGTCTCCTGATGTTGCTGCTGCTACTGCCATCTCCACACTATGTCACCTTAACACACTGTGGTCTACTGATGCTGCTGCCGCTGCCATATCCACATTATGTCACCTTGCCACTCTGTGGTATCCTCCTGCTGCTACTGCTGCTGCCATATCCACATTATTTCACCTTGCTGCTCTGTGGTCTGATGATGCTGCTGCTACTGCCATCTCCAAACTATGTAACCTTGCCACTCTGTGGTCTCCTGAGGCTGCTGCTGCTGCTACTGCCATCTCTACACTATGTAACCTTGTGGTATCCTCCTGCTGCGAGATCCAAATTATGTCACCTTGCCACTCTGTGGTCTGATGATGCTGCTGCCATATCCACATTATGTCACGTTGCCACTCTGTGTCTGATGATGCTGCTGCCAGATCCACATTATGGCACCTTGACACTATGTGGTATCCTCCTGCTGCTACTGCTGCTGACATATCCACATTATGTCACCTTTCCACTCTGTGGTATCCTCATGCTGCTACTGCTGCTGCCATATCCACATTATGTCACCTTGCCACTCTGAGGTATCCTCCTGCTGCTACTGCTGCTGCCATATCCACATTATGTCACCTTACCACTCTGGTATCCTCCTGCTACTACTGCTGCTGCCATATTCACATTATAGTCAATAGAAATATACAGAGGCTCTACTGTCAACAATTCATGGATAGGTGCTCTCTCCAGATGGCAGCACCTACTGCCAAAGTAATAGATAGACAAGTGTATATGTAAGATGGAGGGATCTCAAATGTCTAGGTACATATATGATTGGATAAGTTGTATATAATAGATTATTTATTAGAAATAAAAATATATAAATATATATACCACAAAGGGTATATGCCAGTAGTTCCAGATAGGTGGCGTCAAGGTATTCCGATAAAGTATACCACAATACGCAATGTTCTCATATAGAATAAAAATGCAATATTCTGGTATATAGTAATAAATACTAGTACAGGTGATCAGTCTGTCTAATATATCTCTAAAATATACGTCAAAGTGCACAGTGTGTTGGTCCTGTGTGCACAATTGGCAATGGCGTAGGTATCCGGATATCCAATACAATAACAATAAAATAAGATTATATCAGATGGTATTAAAATCCCTTGCTATGTCCAAATAAATTAGGTCAGCTGTATATAGGGGCTGGAACAGTCTTACCCTATTTGTGGTGTGTCCCAAGTGGTGGCTATCGGCGTTGTGTGCTGATGGTGGTCCGGTCCTGGGGAACGTTGGTGCGCACGTATACTGCAGCTTGCTCGGCATCTCCTGCTTTCGGCGTCTCTGGTTGCGTCCCACTTGGTACAGAGGATGGGGTCCCACGTGACTCAAAGCGTGTCTGCGTCACTGCGGTCAGCTGACTGGAATTGTCATCTATTACGGCCGGCTCTATTATGTGACTTTTGCTGTCTCTGTTGGTAGAAATCTGATATAATCTGATTTTATTGTTATTTTATTGGATATCTGGATACCTATGTCATTGCCGATTGTGCACACAGGACCAACACACTGCACTTTGACGTATATTTTAGAGATATACTAGACAGACTGATCACCTGTACTAGTATTTATTACTATATACCAGAATATTGCATTTTTATTCTATATGAGAACATTGCGTATTGTGATATACTTTATCGGAATACCTTGACGCCACCTGGAACTACTCACCTATACCCTTTGTGGTATATATATTTATATATTTTTATTTCTAATAAATAATTTATTATATACAATTTATCCAATCATATATGTACCTAGACATTTGAGTGCCCTCCACCTTACATATCCACTTGTCCATATTCACGTTATATCACCTTTCCACTCTGTGGTATCCTCCTGCTACTACTGCTGCCATATCCACATTATGTCACCTTGCCACTCTGTGGTATGCTCCTGCTGCTACTGATGCTGCCATATCCACATTATGTCACCTTGCCACTCTGTGGTATCCTCCTGCTGCTGCCAGATCCAAATTATGTCACCTTGTCACTGTGGTCTGATGATGCTGCCATATCCACATTATGTTACCTTGACACTATGTGGAAACCTTCTGCTGCTACTGCTGCTGCCATATCGACATTATATCACCTTTCCACTCTGTGGTATCATCCTGCTGCTGCTGCCAGATCCAAATTATGTCACCACGCCACTCCGTGGTATGATGATGCTGCTGCCATATCCACATGATGTCACCTTGCCTGTGGTAACCTCCTGGTTAGGTACCCTTATTAACCTTAAGATCCCAGATCTGTTTGCACCTGGCACCAACTGAGAAGCACGAGCACTTTATCCAGATTGAACTTCCAGCACCTACCTCAAAGATAAGAGACTTCCTCCTGCCGGAGCCTATCTCCCAGGGATCCCAAGAGACACTGTGGGTGTGGCCTGGTTAGGCACCCTTATTAACCCGGCCCTACCGAAGCCACGCCAAAGGCAAGCCCGTATGTGCCCATCCTGGCACGGACGGATTATTAGATTAACCGACATTGCCGGTGCGCCCTTGGCCGTCACCAAGACTCCTCCATTATTGGGAAACGCTCGCCTGGTTTGATTGGAGAACTTGGGTAACACAATTGACATTTTAATGTCTTGTAGTTTAAATTTTTATTATGACTTTTACAGTAATTTTACTCCAATAACTGATTTTTTAGGATGGTTATAGATATGATGATGTACACATGTAATGAGCTAATTGCCCTGAATGGGGCCACATTGTTACTATTGCCCGCACAAACAACGAAGAAATTGACCACACATCATTTGTGGAAATCCGCCATCTTGCCAAAAACCAATAGGCAATTAAGAAGAAGGAAAAGCTACCCGAAAATGATTACACCTTCGGGGCCGATTCCAACTCAGAACCAGCATTGCTGAAAGGGGCACTTCTAAACTGCCGTTCTCCGGTTAAGAATGCAGCCAACATTTATGATTTGATTTTATCTAATAATCTAGATTATTTGTGCCTAACTGAAACGTGGTTTTCGGTGGGGGTGGATCCTATGTTGGATGAATTGGTCCCCCCTTGTACAAAATTCTCCACATAGACAGGGCCACTAGAGGTGGAGGTGTTGCAATGGTCTTTCGTGAGGATCTAATGATGACAGCCCTTAAGAATGGCCCAATTTTTAAAACTTTTGAACACCTAGCTATCATATGCCAGAAGAGTCCAGAAGAGGCCTTATCTATCTATATTGTCTACCACCCCCCAGATTTAAAAACAGGATTTGATGAACTGCTGGAATTGGCCACATCAGCCTTCCTAGATAGTCAAAAGAACATCATTGTGGGCGACATAAATTGTTGGGCCGATGATGTGTCCAACATCCAAACCCAGCAATTATTAACATCTCTTGAGACGGGGCGGCCACATCTCTTGAGATGTGGCCGCCCCCTCACAGGGGCGGCCACATCCTGGACTGGATTCTGACATCCGAGGTGGAGATACAGGTCCAATCCATACATGATCTGGTGTGGACTGATTATAAAAATATACTTTTTAATCAAACTATCCTCCCTTTAAAAAAAGCTCCCCATTTTCCAGTGAGAGATAAGACTCTCACCCAACAAAGAAATTTGAAAATTCTTAATTTGGAGGAATTTGGCAACAGCTTTAAGGAGAATATAGATTTATTCTGCTCCATAGAATCCATGGAAGCAAAGCTAACAGTTTTTAATGATTACATAGAGGCTACACTAAACACCTTAGCACCTATGAAACATAAACAGCAACCTCGTCCCCCTAACAAAAACCCGCCTTGGTTCACTGCTGAATTAAGAGCTGATAAAAAGACTACCAGAGCCTTTGAAAGGGCCTGGAAAAAAAATCCCATAGAAGACACCAAAATTAAATGCAAAATGAGTATGAGAAAGTACAGAGATAATATAAAAAATACCAAAAGAACATACTTCTCAAATAAAATAGGCAATGCGGCTAGCAACTCCAGAGAACTTTTCAAAGTGGCTAAAGAACTAGCCAATCCTAGATGTAAGATTGCAACGACGGAGCACTCTCAAGCACTGTGCCAGCAAATGGCCAACTACTTTGCTGAAAAAATGCAGAAACTTATGGACAATATCCCAACGGTTCATAGGACGGACGGGACACTTTCTTCTTCATTTTCAACCTTACCCTATTCTTTCACAGAATTTCAGCCCATCTCTGAGGAGAGAACGATTGAAATCATTGGAGCTCTTAGATCTTCCTCCTCACCTTTAGACCCATGCCCGACGGCCGTGGTGAAGTCTGCCGCGGTTGCAATGGCACCATACATTCGAGACATTATAACTAGTTCCTTTTCCAGCGGTCAGGTGCCAGCTATTCTGAAGCAGGCAGTGGTAACACCTCTGCCTAAGAAACAGGCGCTATTTGTGACCGATCTGAGTAACCTTAGACCGATTTCGGGACTGCCGTTCGTAGCAAAGATAGATGAGAGGGAGGTTGTTGCACAACTGCAGGGATATCTGGAGGCCAATCACATTCTTGACAACTTCCAGTCGGGATTCCGACCCGGAAGGGGTACTGAGTCCTTCTGGACCCATCATCCGCTTTTGACACTATTGACCATCAAGTGTTATTGAACCGGTTGAAAGTGGTAGCCGGATTAGATGGAAAGACCTTGGCAAGGATGGTCTCATTTCTCCAGGACAGGGTACAACGAGTGAAGCTGGGGGTATTTCACTCAACCGATCTCTCACTGTCCTGTGGAGTACCACAAGGCTCGGCATTATCCCCGGTCTTGTTCAACATCTATCTGAGACCATTGGCCAACATCATCAGGAGCCACAATCTTCAGTTACATGTTTATGCGGATAATACACAACTGTACTTTAGGCTTGCCAAAGGAACAGTTGATCAAGTCGATCTGGCCGGATGTCTCTTAAAGATCGATCACTGGATGAGTGCCAATTATCTAAAGCTTAGTGGCACCAAAACTGAATGTATTACATTCAGTGACCAGAAAATTACACCCTCAGCACCCCAATGGCCATTGTCTTTTGGACCTGTCCTTGAGACAGCCACCCAGGTCAGGGACTTGGGAGTGGTCTTGGACTCCAGATTAACCCTGGCCCCTCATATAAATCAGGTGGTTAGTACTTGCCACTACCAGCTGAAACTTCTGGGGAGGATTTTAAAATACAGCGGATCCCCGCTCAGGAAAGCCTTGGTCGGAGCAGCTATCAGCAGTCGGTTGAACTATTGTAATGCCTTGTACATAGGACTCCCTAAGAAGAACTTGCATAGACTTCAACTTGTGCAGAATGCCGCAGCAAGGCTCCTAACGGGTGTTGCCCGCCGAGAGCATATCACTCCCTCTCTTAATGCCTTGCACTGGCTCCCCGTCCAACAACGGGTGATGTTCAAGATTGGATGCTTCATGCATAGGGTATTCCATGGTGTGGGGCCCTTGTACCTGCAACGTAAATTCACCAGGTATGCCCCGTTGAGGACATTGAGGTCTAGTAACTCAGCGAATTTTAACATCCCGCAAGTTAACAAGATCAGACGTGGAGGTAAATCCTTTTCGGCTCGAGGGGCCAGATTTTGGAACCACCTACCTCTGGCCCTGAAAATGATTCCCAGTCTTCTCTCATTCAGACGTGCACTGAAAACCTTACTTTTCAAACAGGCATTTGATCTTCCTATATAACACTTATTTGGTTTATATAATTTTGGATTTTTTTTAAATCTTAGTCTATAAATTCATGGTTGGTAATGTTCTTTTATCCTAAAGATACTTTTTCCCCACGTTTATTAAATAGTTTTCTTCACATTCTCTATATCTCATCTGAACCCTTTGAACCTTGAGATCCCCCTACCTTCCTCCCCTTTTTCTTGACTCTCCATTTGATAAGTGCTAGGAAATTGGTCTCTGGAATAGGTGCCTTATTCTCTAGGCCTTTGTGGCCCATGGCAAAGTGTCATGTCTTTTTTTTCTCCCTGTTGAATTAATCAGTCTGCGTGCACACAAGACTATACATCATCATCATGTCCCTTTGCCACTCTGTAGTATCCTCCTGCTGCTGCCAGATCCAAATTATGTCACCTTACCATTCTGTGGTCTGATTATGATGCTGCCATATCCACATAATGTCACCTTGCCACTCTGTGGTATCTTCCTGCTGCTGCCATATCCACATTATATCACCTTGCCAATCTGTAGTCTGATGATGCTGCTGCCATATCCACATTATGTCACCTTGCCACTCTGCGGTATCCTCCTGCTGCTACTGCTGCTGCCATATCCACATTATGTCACCATACCACTCTGTTATCCTCCTGCGGCTACTGCTACTGCCATATTCACATTATATCACTTTTCCATTCTGTGCTATCCTCCTGCTACTGCTGCTGCCATATCCACATTATGTCACCTTGCCACTCTGTGGTATCCTCCTGCTGCTACTGATGCTGCCATATCCATATTATGTTACCTTGCCACTCTGTGATATCGTCCTGCTGCTGCTGCTGCCAGATCGAAATTATGTCACCTTGCCACTCCGTGGTATGATGATGCTGCTGCCATATCCATATGATGTCACCTTGCCACTCTGTGGTAACCTCCTGCTGCTACTGCTGCTGCCATATCCACATTATGTCACCTTTCCACTCTATGGTATCCTCCTGCTGCTGCCATATCCACATTATGTCACCTTGCCACTCTGTGGTATCCTCCTGCTGCTACTGCTGCTGCCTTATCCACATTATATCACCTTTCCACTCTGTGGTGTCCTCCTGCTGCTGCCATATTCACATTATGTCACCTTGCCACTATGTGGTATCCTCCTGCTGCTACTGCTAATGCCATATCCACAATATATCACCTTTCCACTCTGTGGTATCCTCCTGCTGCTACTGCTGCTGCCATATCCACATTATGTCACCTTGCCACTCTATGGTATCCTCCTGCTGCTACTGCTGCTTCCATATCTATGTTATGTCACTTTGCCACTCTGTGGTACCCTCCTGCTGCTGCCAGATCCAAATTATGTCACATTGCCACTCTGTGGTCTGATGATGCTGCTGCCATATCCACATTATGTCACCTTGCCACTCTGTGGTATCCTCCTGCTGCTACTGCTTCTTCCATATCTACGATATGTCCCTTTGCCACTCTGTGGTATCCTCCTGCTGCTGCCAGATCCAAATTATGTCACCTTACCACTCTGTGGTCTGATGATGATGCTGCCATATCCACATAATGTCACCTTGTCACTCTGTGGTATCCTCCTGCAATATCCACATTATATCACATTGCCACTCTGTGGTCTGATGATGCTGCTGCGATATCCACATTATGTCACCTTGCCACTCTATGGTAACCTTCTGCTGCTACTGGGTTACAGTCTGTTTAGAAAGGATCGTCAAAACCGGAGAGGAGGAGGGGTCTGCCTCTATGTAAAGTCCGGTCTAAAGCCCACACTCCGCGAAGATATAAATGAGGGACATGAACATGTGGAGTCACTGTGGGTAGAGATACATGGAGCTAAAAACAACAATAAATTACTAATAGGAGTTTACTATAAACCACCTAATATACCAGAGTCCACAGAAAATCTATTACTAAACGAGATAGACGAGGCGGCAAATCATAATGAGGTGGTTATTATGGGGGACTTCAACTACCCAGATATAGACTGGGAAACTGAAACTTGTATATCTCATAAAGGAAACAGGTTCTTGGCAATAACCAAAGACAATTACCTGACCCAACTGGTTCAGGACCCGACTAGAGGGACGGCCATACTGGACTTAGTATTAACCAATAGGCCGGACAGAACAACAGACGTGCAGGTTGGGGGACACCTGGGAAATAGTGACCACAAAGTAATAACCTTCCAATTATCATTCAAAAGAGCGTTTCTACAGGGAGGAACAAAAATACCAAACTTCAAAAAAGCTAAATTTAGCCAACTAAGAGAGGCCATAGGCCAAACTAACTGGGACAAAGTCCTCAAAAATAAAAATACAGCCACAAAATGGGATATCTTTAAAAACATCCTAAAATCTCATTGTGAGAGGTACATACCGTATGGTAATAAAAGGTTAAGGAATAAAAAGAAACCAATGTGGATAAAAAGAACTGTAACGAAAGCAATAAATGACAAAAAGAAAGCATATCATTCACTGAAACAGGAGGGGAGCACGGAAGCACTGAAAAACTATAAGGAAAAAAATAGAACATGTAAAAAACAAATAAAAGCGGCCAAACTAGAGACCGAGAGATTAATTGCCAAAGAGAGTAAAACTAACCCTAAAATGTTCTTCAATTATATAAATGTTAAAAAGTATAAATCTGAAGGTGTCGGCCCTTTAAAGAGTAATGAGGGGGGAGTCGCAGAGAGCGATGAGGAGAAAGCAAAGCTGTTAAATATTTTTTTCTCCAATGTATTCACTGAGGAAAATAAATTGTCAGATGACATGCAGAATGCAAAAATAAATTCCCCATTAAAAGTGTCCTGTCTGACCCAGGAAGAAGTACATCAGCGACTTAAAAAGATTAAAATAGACAAATCGCCAGGACCGGATGACATACACCCCCGTATCCTAAAGGAATTAAGTAATGTCATAGCCAGACCCTTATTTCTGATATTTGCAGACTCTATACTGACAGGGAATGTCCCACAGGATTGGCGCATGGCATATGTGGTGCCAATATTCAAAAAGGGGCCAAAAACAGACCCTGGAAACTATAGGCCGGTAAGTTTAACATCTGTTGTGGGTAAACTGTTTGAAGGTTTTCTGAGAGATGCTATATTAGAGCATCTCAACAGAAATAAGCAAATAACGCCATATCAGCATGGCTTCGTGAGGGATCGGTCATGTCAGACTAATTTAATCAGTTTCTATGAGGAGGTAAGTTCTAGACTTGACAGCGGCGAATCAATGGATGTCGTATATCTGGACTTCTCCAAAGCATTTGACACTGTACCACATAAAAGGTTAGTATATAAAATGAGAATGCTCGGACTGGGAGAAAACATCTGTATGTGGGTAAGTAACTGGCTCAGTGATAGAAAACAGAGGGTGGTTATTAACGGTACACACTCAGATTGGGTCACTGTCACTAGTGGGGTACCTCAGGGGTCAGTATTGGGCCCTATTCTCTTCAATATATTTATTAATGATCTTGTAGAAGGCTTGCATAGTAAAGTATCAATTTTCGCAGATGACACTAAACTGTGTAAAGTAATTTACACTGATGAGGACAGTATACTACTACAGAGGGATCTGGATAGACTGGAGGCTTGGGCAGATAAGTGGCAGATGAGGTTTAACACTGACAAATGTAAAGTTATGCACATGGGAAGGAATAATGCAAGTCACCCGTACATACTAAATGGTAAAACACTTGGTAACACTGACATGGAAAAGGATCTAGGAATTTTAATAAACAGCAAACTAAGCTGCAAAAACCAGTGTCAGGCAGCTGCTGCCAAGGCCAACAAGATAATGGGTTGCATCAGAAGGGGCATAGATTCCCGTGATAAGAACATAGTCCTACCAATTTACATATCGCTAGTCAGACCACACATGGAGTACTGTGTACAGTTCTGGGCTCCTGTAAACAAGGCAGACATAGCAGAGCTGGAGAAGGTCCAGAGGAGGGCAACTAAAGTAATAACTGGAATGGGGCAACTACAGTACCCTGAAAGATTATCAAAATTAGAGTTATTCACTTTAGAAAAAAGACGACTGAGGGGAGATCTAATTAATATGTATAAATATATCAAGGGTCAGTACAGAGATCTATCCCATCAGCTATTTATCCCCAGGACTGTGACTGTGACGAGGGGACATCCTCTGCGCCTGGAGGAAAGAAGGTTTGTACACAAACATAGAAAAGGATTCTTTACAGTAAGAGCAGTGAGAATATGGAACTCTCTGCCTGAGGAGGTGGTGATGGTGAGTACAATAAAGGAATTCAAGAGTGCCATGGACGTATTTCTGGAGCTTAATAATATTACAGGCTATAGCTACTAGAGAGGGGTCTTCCTCTGGATCAACTTGCGGGATAACAGGCCGAACTGGATGGACAAATGTCTTTTTTCGGGCTTATGTACTATGTTACTATGTTACTATGTTACTGCTGCTGCCATATCCACATTATGTCACCTTTCCACTCTATGGTATCCCCCTGCTGCTGCCATATCCACATGATGTCACCTTGCCACTCTGTGGTATCCTCCTGCTGCTATTGCCATATCCACATTATTTCACCTTGCCACTATGTGGTATCCTCCTGCTACTGCTGCTGCCTTATCCACATTATATCACCTTTCCACTCTGTGGTATCCTCCTGCTGCTACTGCTGCTGCCATATCCACATTATGTCACCTTGCCACTCTGTGGTATCCTCCTGCTGCTACTGCTGCTGCCATACTCACATTATGTCACCTTGCCACTATGTGGTATCCTCCTGCTGCTACTGCTGATGCTATATCCACAATATATCACCTTTCCACTCTGTGGTATCCTCCTGCTGCTACTGCTGCTGCCATATCCACATTATGTCACCTTGCCACTTTATGGTATCCTCCTGCTGCTACTGCTTCTTCCATATCTATGTTATGTCACTTTGCCACTCTGTGGTACCCTCCTGCTGCTGCCAGATCCAAATTATGTCACCTTCCCACTCTGTGGTCTGATGATGCTGCTGCCAGATCCACATTATGTCACCTTGCCACTCTGTGGTAACCTTCTGCTGCTACTGCTGCTGCCATATCCACATTATGTCACCTTGCCACTCTATGGTATCCTCCTGCTGCTACTGCTTCTTCCATATCTACGGTATGTCCCTTTGCCACTCTGTGGTATCCTCCTGCTGCTGCCATATCCAAATTATGTCACTTTACCACTCTGTGGTCTGATGATGATGCTGCCATATCTACATTATGTCACCTTGCCACTCTGCGGTATACTCCTGCTGCTACTGCTGCTACTGCCGTATCCACATTATGTCACCTTACCACTCTGTGGTATCCTCCTGCTGCTACTGCTGCTGCTATATTCACATTATGTCACCATGCCACTCTGTGGTTTCCTCCTGCTGCTACTGCTGCTGCCATATTCACATTATGTCACCTTGCCACTATGTGGTATCCTCCTGCTGCTACTGCTGATGCCATATCCACAATATATCACCTTTGCACTCTGTGGTATCCTCCTGCTGCTACTGCTGCTGCCATATCCACATTATGTCACCTTGCCACTCTATGGTATCCTCCTGCTGCTACTGCTTCTTCCATATCTATGGTATGTCCCTTTGCCACTCAGTGGTATCCTCCTGCTGCTGCCAGATGCAAATTATGTAACCTTACCACTCTGTGGTCTGATGATGATGCTGCCATATCCACATAATGTCACCTTGCCACTCTGTGGTATCCTCCTGCTGCTGCCATATCCACATTAAATCACCTTGCCACTCTGTGGTCCGATGATGCTGCTGCCATATCCACATTATGTCACCTTGCGACTCTGTGGTAACCTTCTGCTGCTACTGCTGCTGCCATATCCACATTATGTCACCTTTCTACTCTATGGTATCCTCCTGCTGCTGCCATATCCACATGATGTCACCTTGCCACTCTGTGGTATCCTCCTGCTGCTACTGCTTCTTCCATATCTACGGTATGCCCCTTTGCCACTCTGTGGTCTCCTCCTGTTGCTGCCATATCCAAATTATGTCACCTTACCACTCTGTGGTCTGATGATGATGCTGCCATATCCACATTATGTCACCTTGCCACTCTGTGGTATACTCCTGCTGCTACTGCTGCTACTGCCATATCCACATTATGTCACCTTACCACTCTGGTATCCACCTGCTGCTACTGCTACTGCCATATTCACATTATATCACCTTTCCACTCGGTGGTATCCTCCTGCTACTACTGCTGCTGCCATATCCACATTATGTCACCTTGCCACTCTGTGGTATCCCCCTGCTGCTACTGATGCTGCCATATCCATATTATGTTACCTTGCCACTCTATGGTATCCTCCTGCTGCTGCCAGATCCAAATCATGTCACCTTGCCACTCCGTGGCATGATGATGCTGCTGCCATAGCCACATGATGTCACCTTGCCACTCTGTGGTAACCTCCTGCTGCTACTGCTGCTGCCATATCCACATTATGTCACCTTTCCACTCCATGGTATCCTCCTGCTGCTGCCATATCCACATAATGTCATCTTGCCACTCTGTGGTATCCTCCTGCTGCTACTGCTGCTGCCATATCCACATTATGTCACCTTGCCACTCTATGGTATCCTCCTGCTGCTACTTCTGCTTCCATATCTACGTTATGTCACTTTGCCACTATGTGGTATCCTCCTGCTGCTGCCAGATCCAAATTATGTCACCTTCCCACTCTGTGGTCTGATGATGCTGCTGCCATATCCACATTATGTCACCTTGTGTGGTATCCTCCTGCTGCTACTGCTTCTGCCATATTCACATTATGTCACCTTGCCAGTCTGTGGTCTGATGATGCTGCTGCCATATCCACATTATGTCACCTTGCCCGGCCAGTAGTGTGGCTTCAGAGCTGGTGTTTAGTGTGGTGGGGCAAGAGTTACCCCAAAGAGAACTCACCTGTCCACCCAAAATGTGGAGAGACTGACCTTTGTCAAAATGAATCAGCCGTGGATCAGCCAGGATTTCCAACCACTAATTTCTGATGCATCAGACTAGATCATCCATGATGACACACCAGCACTTTGATTAAAGAGAACAGTTTCTTCTGACTACCTGCCTCAGCTACTACTCTGTTGCTGTCACCTGTCTGATGCCACACATCTGATGCCAAGTGCTCCTTCTTTAAGCCATCTTCATTAGCGGATACTGGTATTGCCACCAACCGCTTCACTCTGTTCTCGGTTCACTTTGTGGTCTCCTTATGTTGCTCCTGCTACTGCCATCTCCACACTATCTCACCTTGCCACACTGTGGCCTACTGATGCTGCTGCCGCTGCCATATCCACATTATGTCACCTTGCCATTCTGTGGTCTCCTCCTGATGCTGCTGCTGTTGCTGCCACCTCCACAATCTGTCATTGGGCCACTCTGTGGTTTCCTCATGCTGCTTCCACCTCACCACAATGTCATAGGTCCAGTCTGTGGACTTCTCATGTTGTTCCCAGCCTCCCCACTTCATGACTAGTCCATTGGCTTTCGGCATGACTGAAATCTTCATTTATTTGACCTTTCTTCTGATCTGTCAGAAGAAAGTAAAATTGAGACGCACAACGGATCCTGTCTGTGTAACAGCTGTAAGGCCTGTATAGTCACATCAGAATTGGCTTATGATTTGGTATCCAAAAGGAGTGGGTGAAAACACACAGAAGACATGCAAATATTCTATTTACGTGTATCTCTGTTTTAGATCCACTCCTGTTTTTTTTGGCACTTGCTTGCGAATGCGATGTGATTTTAATGCAGCTCCATTCACTTCTATGGGGCCAGCGTTGTGTGAAAAATGCAGAATATAGAACATGCTGTGATTTTCACACAATGCACAAGTGATGCGTGAAAGCCAACACATGTGTACACAGCCCCATTGAAATGAATGTGTCCGGATTCCATGCGAGCGCAATGCGTTCGCATCACGATCGCACCAGTGTGGAATACTCGCTCGTGTGAAAGGGGCCATAGTCTCCAGGATAAACACTAGCAGGCGACCCCACCAAAACAGGAAAAGCAAAAAGTGGGGGTATGTGTGGGGAATACTTTCAAAAGGACTGTATATAGGTGCTCAAATTCCTGGCTTGATCAATGACCTAAAGATCTGAATTAACAGCATCATAGATTCTTATGATGTGGTTAAATCAGATGAGTATACTTGTGGTTGGGCCTTGAATTTTCAGTCATAAATTTGGATCTATTCCTAAAAATATATAACAACTTCTGAAGGCTAATTGACTTCATATCATAGATTACCCTAAAAAACTTCCAAAAAGGATAATCAAATGAATACATTGGGAAACAGAATCATGTTCACCTTCAAACAGTGCGGTGGATGTAGCTGCAGATCTGTCTCTACGTCTCAGTGTTTATTGACTAGTAAAGCATATGCACAGGTGAATCATATTTTAAAGCAGCTGCTCTATGTGACTTTCCCCTGTTTAAATATTAAACATAATTATTGTAGCGTGCACTTTATTTGCAAATTACAATTGGGCCACAGGTGTGTTTGCAGGCTTGAAGCCAAAGACCAAGATATTCAATCTAATGCTTCATAGAGATTACAGGCCTCCTATTTTCATATTAAAAGATTTGCATAATTTTCAGTTTAGCATGTAATTAGAAAAGGTTACATGTTGTCTTTCATTGCAATTGTAGAATATGTAGGATCCTACAAATCATCTAATGATTTTTCAGACTTTAGCCATTCATCTGCAGGCCAAGCTGGATGTGACTTTTGGTTGTATCAATTAACTCCATAAATGAACACTATAGTTTGCAACTTCAGCATATAGGAGAAACATTTTTTGCAGTTTCGAAATCACCTGTAAGCTCAGATTTTTTTTCCCCCAGAAACATCAACACTTAGGCCTCATGCACACGACCGAATGTATTTTGCAGTCCGCAAAAAACAGATCCGCAGAAAAAACGGATGACATCCGTGTGCAGAAAAGAACAGTTGGCCCTGTAATGCGGACAACAATAGGACATGTTCTATTTTTTGGTGGAACGGAAATACGGACACACGGAAATGGAATGCACATGGAGTACCTTCAGTTTTTTTTGCAGACCCATTGAAATGAATGTTTCCGTATACAGTTCGCAAAATAAAACAGAAAAGACACGAAATGGAAATACGTTCGTGTGCATGAGGCTTTAGGCCTTGTCCACATTTCCGTGTCAGTGACACGTCCATGAAAATAAACCTTTGTGTTTCATCCTTAATGATGTCCGTTAAGGATCTGTGGTTGAACCGTGTGTCCATTTTTGCCATCTGTGTGCTGAAAATTAATTACCAAAGGGACTCCTATCAGATGCTATCCATGTTGTGTCTGTGATTTTCACGAATCCATACACTTCTATGGGCGTGCTTGGACTGCATCACGGATCAAAGTAGTGCACGTCTCCGTGATTTTTTTACTGACCCACGGTCAGTAAAAAAACACTGAAATGTGAACAGACACATTTAAATCAATGGGTACGTGGGCTGTCCGTGGAAAATGCGGACAGCACATGTCAGTGAAAAATGGAAATGTGGACGAGGCCTCAGGCGTGATATCACACTGTGTGGCTTGTTGAAAAATGCAGCATTTTTTTTTTTACAGATTTTTTTGTTACATGTTTGCTGTATGTAGCATGCTGACCAATATGAAATTATAAAATGCCCTACCAACGCTTTGTTTTAGGACAGTTCCTGATCTCTTTTGCTCCCTTGGTGTTTTGTTTTTCTTTAAATCAAAGCATGCTCTGGCATTTTTTCATACTTTTTCCCATAGACTTATAGGATAGAAAAATAACTGAAAAAACGTTGTGTGATTGTGACCAAAGAGAATTCAGAGGGTGGAGGGCACTCAAATGATTGGGTATATAGATAATCAGACTGCAGGTATAATATATAAACGGTTTTTTATTAATTGCATATAAAATGCACCACCACATTTTTCAATTATAGTGGTGTATTAGCCACAAGTAGCAACGTGGGTAGTCAGGTGTATATGTTTCCTGCTAAAAAGTAACTAGCCTACTTAGGCAGGTGATCATTCTGCATAGAGGTCTTGTATTGTGCACAATGTATATATGTATATATGTAAATATAGAGACCAAGTGGGGTGGTCTGCATATAGATAAAAATAAAATAAGATAAAAATTTGATAAAAATGAAGTTAAGTTGCACCGGTTTGAGTCCACTTATGTCCTGGAAAAGATATATGATAATCATTTTGGATAAGTGAACAGTCTTACCCCATAAAGTCTGGGTTTCAGGGAGCTGCTGTGAAGAGATGTCTGTGTTCACGATATTGTAATATATGCAAATGAGCCTTTAGGAGCAATGGGGGGGGGGGGTAAATATCGGATCAGTTTTATTTTATTTATGTTTTTGCTTTTTTTCCCCCTCCCACATTTTCATGCTTTAAATCTCACTAAGGCCTCCTGCACACGAACGTTTTTTTACACGGTCCGCAAAAACGGGGTCCGTAGGTCCGTGATCCGTGCCCGTTTTTTCTTCCGTGGGTCTTCCGTGATTTTTGGAGGATCCACGGACATGAAAAATGAAAAAAAAATCTAAGTCAAGTTTGCCATTGAAATGATAGGAAAAAACGGACACGGATCACGGACACGGATCACGGACACGGATGACAATCTTGTGTGCATCCGTGATTTTCACGGACCCATTGACTTGAATGGGCCCGTGAACCGTTGGCCGTGAAAAAAATAGGACAGGTCATATTTTTTTCACGGCCAGGAAACACGGCTCACGGATGCGGCTGCCAAACGGTGCAGTTTCCGATTTTTCCACGGACCCATTGAAAGTCAATGGGTCCGCAAAAAAAACTGAAAACGGCACAACGGCCACGGGTGCACACAACGGTCGTGTGCAGGAGGCCTAAAGGTGCTAGGTTATGTGATTTTGCTGGAAGTGGAACTATGTTGCCTGCTCATGTCCTTTTTTTCAGTAGACTATATGATTTAGAAACTCAGACACAGAAGAATGGCTTGCATATGTCAAAGAAGACGGCGATATTGGGTGCATCCCATTACTATCGGCAATGTATTATCCGCGTATTGCGCGCGCAATACAGACGCGGGTCACTGCTGTTACATTTTTCAAGCTGCTAGAAGTTTCCTGAGACTGGAGAAAATGGTTGGCACAGAAGACATCACAATAGCTTTATATGCAGATAGAGTGCTCCAATATATTCTCGATTGAGCAAATCGGCAATTAATGATGCGCATATTTTTGCGCAATATGTGCAGCTTCACATTTTAGCAGGTCTAACTACATATATCTCCCACTAACTATCTGTATTATATATATAAGCTAGATAACTAACTATCTAATGTAATTAAGCACAGAGCACAACAATGTCACTGCTGTCTCTGTCAGAACTCCATAAAACTACAGAAAATGGCTGCTGGGGAGGTTCTTATATATATTAAGGGGTAGGCAACTTTCCTATTGGTTGCTAGGGATGTTGCCAAGCTCAGACAAAGACATTGCAGCCTTCTCATTGGCCCACAAGCAAGAAGGGAGGTTACTGATGAAAAGAAAAAATCTAGAATAGATGAATATATAGCATTATATTCTAAATCTTTGCGATTAAAATTCACAATTTGAATATTCACGCCCAACACTACCCATTACATCGGCCCGAAAGACACACAGTGTGTTTTCTACTCTTTTTCAAGAACTTTGAAAACTGTCACAGCTGGAGATGGGGAAAACCCCCAGCCGTGCGGTGCCAGGAGATGGAAGGGTTGTCACTTGGCCAGAACCACAGAATTAGGGAGCAGGTCACCTCCTAGAGCTTCCCTAATCTGACCCTGCCTCCTAGCTGTATGAGCCGACCTTGATGGTAGGAGGGCCCATACTCAGGAACCTCGGATCCCTACTGACCCTCCGTCGTTCCCTGGGCTAGGAGCTGGGTAGACAGCCCGTTCCTCCTGGAGACGGAGAAACAGGAGTCTAATGTGGCCAAGCTACAAAGGGAAACAGAAACAGCTATGGCAGTGACAGGCAAAAGTAATCCACACCACACTCACCTGCCACAGACAACACAACCAGGAACCCATGTGCAGGTGCTGTTAGTACAAGACACCAAGGAACACAGCACACACCAGACATCACACAGGAACCCTGGACCATAAGCTGCAATAATACAAAACCCCACACAGACCTAGATAACACCGTGTAACAAAGATTTATGACCAGAAGGGAGGCCCCCACTGGTAGATGGTAACACACAGGAGGCTGCTCCAGCAATGCCTGGCTGAAGCAATCTACTGAGCCCAGCCAAAAACAGAGGCTTTATAGGCCTAAGAGGCCACACCCAACGGTCAGACACACCCAGTGACTCACACACACACTGGGAAGGGAGTTAACCCTTCCAACACCAGAGAAGGGAAAAACACCACTTAAAAAGGAAGTGCCCACAATACATAAAACACAGTGTACACCATACACACACACCTAACATATAGGAAGTCAGGTGAGACCGCATGCCAAAGCAGCAAGCTGCCTAGCACCGCTCAGGCTGCTCTGCTGACAAAAACAGAACAGAACTAGTTGCCCGCGGCAACCACATGTGAGGCCACAAACAGCGACCCTCACCTGTGGTTGAACACACAAAATAAACCGCAGGCAACCGCATGCGGTAAGGAGTCACGGACATAGCCATGGCCGTGACAAAAACACCCTGAAAATTATTTGGACTATCTCTGTGTAAGTGTATCAAACTTTGATGACCTTGTCCAACGTTTGCGTAGACGATTAAGACGCAAGGATACAACATTTTGTCAGAGTGTAACTCCTGAAGAACGACTGATGGTCACTCTGAGGTAAGTATTATTCTACTTATCACCAACATCATTCTTTTTTTTTTCCTAGTACTTTAGCGATTCTGTCTTTTTGTGACTTTTTGTCACACCATTTTTTTTTGGTACACATATTTTCAATTAGCCTCAATTAAGATAACATTTTTTAATATATTGAGAATGTGGGATTTGAATCAAATATGTCAAGAGACAATATTGTGTGGACGAACAGATTTTATCGGCCACCGATACTGCCCCCATGTGTGGTGAAGTGATGGTTCACATTGCTATGTTACACCAATTTTTCAATTTTCATCAAAGTAGTACTTTCAGTTAATGGAAGCCAGAAAGGTTGTGTACCATATTTTCTATAAATCATGGGTAAAATACATAGTCTTAAACCAAAGTTAGGCCTCTTTCACACTACAGTATGTTGAATTCAGTGTTTTGCGTTCCGTTTTTCACGGATCCGTTGTTCCGTTTTTTGCTTCCGTTGTGGTTCCGTTTCCGTTCCGTTGTTCCGTTCCGTTTTTCCGTATGGCATATACAGTATACAGTAATTACATAGAAAAAATTGGGCTGGGAA
Source organism: Bufo gargarizans (assembly GCF_014858855.1). Taxonomy (NCBI): domain Eukaryota; kingdom Metazoa; phylum Chordata; class Amphibia; order Anura; family Bufonidae; genus Bufo; species Bufo gargarizans. Next base: position 370,062,657 of record NC_058084.1, on the reverse strand, counting down.
TAACATTTTCAATAGATGGTTCCGCAAAAAACGGAACGGATACGGAAGACATACGGATGCATTTCCGTATGTGTTCCGTTTTTTTTGCGGACCCATTGACTTGAATGGAGCCACGGACCGTGATTTGCGGCCAAATATAGGACATGTTCTATCTTTTCAACGGAACGGAAAAACGGAAATACGGAAACGGAATGCATACGGAACACATTCCGTTTTTTTGCGGACCCATTGAAATGAATGGTTCCGTATACGGACCGTATACGGAACGCAAAAAACGGACCGCAAAACGGAAAAAAAAAAACGGTAGTGTGGAAGAGGCCTTACTGTGAGCTACTACACTACGTGCAGAATTATTAGGCAAATGAGTATTTTGACCACATCATCCTCTTTATTCATGTTGTCTTACTCCAAGCTGTATAGGCTCGAAAGCCTACTACCAATTAAGCATATTAGGTGATGTGCATCTCTGTAATGAGAAGGGGTGTGGTCTAATGACATCAACACCCTATATCAGGTGTGCATAATTATTAGGCAACTTCCTTTCCTTTGGAAAAATGGGTCAAAAGAAGGACTTGACAGGCTCAGAAAAGTCAAGAATAGTGAGATATCTTGCAGAGGGGATGCAGCACTCTTAAAATTGCAAAGCTTCTGAAGCGTGATCATCGAACAATCAAGCGTTTCATTCAAAATAGTCAACAGGGTCGCAAGAAGCGTGTGGAAAAACCAAGGCGCAAAATAACTGCCCATGAACTGAGAAAAGTCAAGCGTGCAGCTGCCAAGATGCCACTTGCCACCAGTTTGGCCATATTTCAGAGCTGCAACATCACTGGAGTGCCCAAAAGCACAAGGTGTGCAATACTCAGAGACATGGCCAAGGTAAGAAAGGCTGAAAGACGACCACCACTGAACAAGACACACAAGCTGAAACGTCAAGACTGGGCCAAGAAATATCTCAAGACTGATTTTTCTAAGGTTTTATGGACTGATGAAATGAGAGTGAGTCTTGATGGGCCAGATGGCTGGATTGGCAAAGGGCAGAGAGCTCCAGTCCGACTCAGACGCCAGCAAGGTGGAGGTGGAGTACTGGTTTGGGCTGGTATCATCAAAGATGAGCTTGTGGGGCCTTTTTGGGTTGAGGATGGAGTCAAGCTCAACTCCCAGTCCTACTGCCAGTTTCTGGAAGACACCTTCTTCAAGCAGTGGTACAGGAAGAAGTCTGCAAGGTAAGAAAAACATGATTTTCATGCAGGACAATGCTCCATCACACGCGTCCAAGTACTCCACAGCGTGGCTGGCAAGAAAGGGTATAAAAGAAGAAAATCTAATGACATGGCCTCCTTGTTCACCTGATCTGAACCCCATTGAGAACCTGTGGTCCATCATCAAATGTGAGATTTACAAGGAGGGAAAACAGTACACCTCTCTGAACAGTGTCTGGGAGGCTGTGGTTGCTGCTGCACGCAATGTTGATGGTGAACAGATCAAAACACTGACAGAATCCATGGATGGCAGGCTTTTGAGTGTCCTTGCAAAGAAAGGTGGCTATATTGGTCACTGATTTGTTTTTGTTTTGTTTTGTTTTTGAATGTCAGAAATGTATATTTGTGAATGTTGAGATGTTATATTGGTTTCACTGGTAAAAATTAAAAATTGAAATGGGTATATATTTGTTTTTAGTTAAGTTGCCTAATAATTATGTACAGTAATAGTCACCTGCACACACAGATATCCCCCTAAAATAGCTAAAACTAAAAACAAAATAAAATTAATCCTCAAAAATACAACTTGCCTAATAATTCTGCACTCCCTGTATATGGTAATTATCATTTTTAGCTACCTGGTGTAAAGTACTTAAACCTGACGGCCGCTTGTTGACCACTGAACGGAAAGTTGTTGTGCTTTATCAAAACTGTAATAATTGTATCGCTACTTTAAGAATAGTAGAGTGTGCTTTTGGCATTCTGGTTGCAAAATGGCGAATAGTTACTAGGCTAATACAATTACAAATAGAGGCAGTGAATGACGTTATAAAATCATGTGTTCTGTTGCACATTAATGTACTGACCAATGAACCTTTGCTTTTAGACCCCCTGTCAGTTTCTACACCTGGAGATACAGTTTAAACTGGGCCAAGATCAACAACTGCTGTGAATCGAATGCGGGATCAATTTGCCGAATATTTTATCTCTTCAGCTGGATCTATGCCTTGGCAAGATAAGCATACTTGAATTTGTCAAAAACATTCATGCTGTGCACTCTTATGTTTTGGATTTGATTTTTGATTCAATTTAACAGTTTTTTTTTAAATTATAGTGCCACCAAAAATAAAAAGTTGTTATACAAATTTTATATTTTCTTGCAGTTAGTGGTTACATAGACAGCACATTATCATAATTTTCCTAGTCTGATTTATTTGTATGATGTTGCTATACAGGAGCCTGGTTCATAATTGAGGGGAGAGTCGATCAGTATGCATCGGTCAACCACCATTGATTCACTGGTGTTACGAACAAATCTTCATCAGGGTTGCAACGTGTCTCCGACCAGAATATCTTCTGTTATTGTCCACTTTTTGTGGATTGATTGCCTTTATATTTCTAAAAACCTGCCTACATATTAAACCCTAATTTGAGCACACAAAAAAGTATTTATTTATGATTACTACTTTCACATTGTTGTACAAAAATATTGAACATTAAATGAATTATAAAAGGCTCTATAAAACCACATCTAAAAAAATGTGCACCAATATGGATTATAGGACTAGATAGGACATAGACAGAGACTGAAACACAACTAAAATCCTACTTTTGTTGTAGACCTGATCTATAATAGACAATAATGTGATGTGAAATAGATAGCTAACAATCAGTTGGCTATATCCTATAACAGAAGGAACAGATAGGGTTATTTCAGACAAGCCTCTCCATTGTGAGAATCTGTCTCTGTCTGTGATTGTGATCCTCCTCTCTAGACGACGTGAGCGTATACCATTATCATGATTGATACTGCTATGTGCTTCATGTCAGCATTATTATGTAAAAGGTCAAGCAGAGGCACATATCATTCATAGTCATGATAATGCTATGCTCTCCAGCAAATCCACAATGGTGGACCACACTACAAAGCAAGATTATTATGATGGACTCGCAAGTGGAAAACAGGCCTTTTTTCAGTGGACTATATGGCGCCCTGGCTGTGACTGAACAGTTTGGTGTAGCTGCAGAAGTCTGCATGCGTCGTGCATGAGCAGCCAATGGCGGGGTGAAAAAAAAACAAGCTCCTTAGAACCTGTCCTGTCGCAGAGTTCGTACAGGTAGTCGTTAAGGGCACATTGCTGCTGGAGCAGCCTATTAAGCATATAAAGGTGGAGTTCCAGCACATCGGACAGTCACAAATCAGACGTCTGACAGGCAGGTGGTGTTGCTGCTGAACATCAGCAAGGCGAGCCATAGCCCTGTAAGATCTTCTAAAATGGACAGAGATTTTCTTGGCCAGCTGCAAGATGTCCTGAACACCGGGGTATTTGGCAACGAATCTCTGCATGACTAAGTTCAGGACGTGTGCCATGCATGGCACGTGTGTCATTTTGCCCTGTTTCAGCACACTCAGAAGATTGGCACCGTTGTTGCACACCACTTTGCCAACTGTCAAATTGATCGGGTTAGCCACTGATCGGCCTGTGACCGCAGAGCTGAAAGGAGTGTAGGAACGGTGTGGCTCTTGGCTTCCAGGCACAACAGCCGCAGCACAGCATGGCAACGTCCCACCTGGCACGTCAAATAGGTTCTGGGGAGCTGGGGGGGTGCAGCGGAAGACTCGGAGTCTGCCGAGGAGGAGACCGAGGATGGAGTAGGAGAAGAAGAGGCAGGCCTGCATGCAATCATTGGCGGTAACACCAAATCCATATGGGTTTCACGGGTTGTATGCTTGACGGCCGTCAGAAGGTTCACCCAGTGGGAAGTAAAAGTTATGTACCTTCCCTGCCCGTGTTTGCTAGACCACGTGTCTGTGGCCAGATGTATCTTGGCACCGACCCTGTGTGTCAGAGATACATTCACTTGCCGCTGAACGTGGCCATATAGCTCTGGAATGCCCTTCTAGGAGAAACTTCCATTGCGGTGTGCCAATGGCCACACATTTTATAAAGGCCTCTGAGTCTACCAGTTTATATGGCAGTATTTGTCAGGCTAGCAGTTCCGACAAGCCGGCAGTCAGCCGTTAAAAAAAGCCCGCACTGCCGAGCCATGTGTCGGCATCCTGGAAGCGCCAGATGTGACCGTGCATGGTGGATGACTCGTTCCAGATACATTAGCAATCTGCTTTTTACCTCCTGTGCACTGTAAGTTCTGCCTGCTTCTCCTCCTTCTCCTCCCTATCTGCTGCTCCGTCTCTCCCTCTGAACTCCCCTCCTCTTCCTCTCTTGTGGGCACCAACGTGACGTCCATCAACACATCATTATCATCACCTTCACCACCACTGACATTAGAGATCTCGGAGTAGGCAGTAACAGCGGGGACCGCCCTCCTTGGGCTGATTTGGGTACTGTTGTCAGACTGCTGGGTGGCGATCGTTGATACCTCCTCTTCTTGATCCGATGCCAAGAATGGCTGCGCATTGGTAAGGTCTTGGAATGGATGGGAAAATAATCCCTCTGACTCGAGCGGAGGGGATATGGTGGTACACACAGCAGAAAGTAAAGAGGATGCAGATCTAGAGGATGAGGAGGGTGCAGAAGCGGAAGGCTAAGTGAGCCACTCAACTAACTCTGGTGCGTCCTTTGACGTAATCGCACCCACCTGCAACTTTCCACTTAGGCTCCAGCCCGGTGCACCTGCCCGACCCCTACCACCTCTGCTGAATGGCCTGCCTCTACCTCTGCCTGTAATTTTCAAAGTCCCTATAGAAGAGCAGTATTTCTGGAAGAAGGCATATCACACTCCTGCCTCAATCAGTTTTTTGGGGGGGGAAACTGGTATATCACACCAGTACAAATTATTTGTTCCAATAGCGTTTGTCAATCTGTGTAGCTATGGTAACACAGCAGAACTGCACACAAATGCTTCACTACCCAAATGCACTATATAGAAAGTATATTATAGGTATATCACACCCCTGCCTCAATCAGTATTTGGGGGGGCAACTGGTATATCACACCAGTTTAAATTATTTGTTCCAATAGCATTTGTCAATCTGTGCAGCTGCACTAACGCAGCAGAACTGCAAACAAATGCTGCACTACCCAAATGCAATATATAGAAAGTATAATATTGGTATAGAAATCCCCTGCCTCAATCAGTTTTTTTGGAGGGCAACTGGTATATCACACCGGTTGAAATTATTTGCTCCAATAGTATTTATCACTCGGTGTAGCTGCGGTAACGCAGCAGAACCGCAAACAAATGCTGCACTACCCAAATGCACTATATAGAAAGTATATTATTGGCATATCACACCCCTGCCTCAATCAGTATTTTTGGGGGGCAACTAGTATATCACACCAGTTAAAATTATTTGTTCCAATAGAGTTTGTCACTCTGTGTAGCTGCAGTAACGCAGAAGAACCGCACACAAATGCTGCACTACCCAAATGCACTATATAGAAAGTATATTATTGGTATATCACACCCCTGCCTCAATCAGTTTTTTTGGGGGCCAAATGGTATATCACACCAGTTGAAATTATTTGTCCCAATAGCATTTGTCACTCTGTGTAGCTGCTGTAAGCAGCAGAACTGCAAACAAATGCTGCACTACCCAACTGCACTATATAGAAAGTATATTATTGGTATATCACACCCCTTCCTCAATCAGTTTTTAATGGGGGGAAATTGGTATATCACAGCAGTTGATTCTGATACCATTAGTCACTCTGTGTAGCTGCGGTAACGCAGAAGAACCGCACACAAATGCTGCACTACCCAAATGCACTATATAGAAAGTAAATTATTGGTATATTACATCCCTGCCTCAATTAGTTTTTTGGGGGGGCAACTGGTATATCACACCAGTTGAAATTATTTGTTCCAAGAGCGCTTGTCACTCTGTGTAGCTGCGGTAACGCAGCAGAACTGCAAACAAATTCTGCACTACCCAAATGCACTAAATAGAAAGTATACTATTGGTATATCACACCCCTTCCTCAATCAGTTTTTAATGGGGGTCAATTGGTATATCACACCAGTTGATTCCGATACCATTAGTCACTCTGTGTAGCTGCGGTAACGCAGAAGAACCGCACACAAATGCTGCACTACCCAAATGCACTATATAGAAAGTATATTATTGGTATATTACATCCCTGCCTCAATTAGTTTTTTGGGGGGTCAACTGGTATATCACACCAATTGAAATTATTTGTTCCAATAGCGTTTGTCACTCTGTGTAGCTGCGCTAACGCAGCAGAACCGCAAACAAATGATGCACTACCCAAATGCCACCCCTGCCTCAATCACTTTTTTGGGGGGGCAACTGGTTTATCACACCAGTTGAAATTATTTTTTCCAAGAGCTTTTGCCCCTTTGTATAGCTGCTGTATTGCAGCAGAAACGCAAACAACTGCTGCACAATACACAGTACAATATGTACTATAGTATAATTTGTGGGAGGAGCTAAGCGAGGAACAGAATAGGCACGCCTACAGACTGTCCTGACCCAACTGGCTGGAGTGACGAGGTAAGGCCTGAATAAGTAGGCCACCTAGGAGGAGAGTATAAGAAAGGGGATGGGAGGGAGGGGCAACAACGAGCGCCCTCCTGCTTGTAGGAGGGGGTTTAAATAGGGTAAGTGCACTCCTCCCACAATTACAGGCTGCAAGCAGCCTTCAACATTTGTGGGAGGAGCTAAGCGAGGAACAGAATAGGCATGCCTACGGACTGTCCTGACCCAACTGGCTGGAGTGTGTCCGGCGCCAGTGACGAGGTAAGGCCTGAATAAGTGGGCAAAAAGAGAACTGGTACGTAGCAGGGAGTGAAGCATTTATTGAAGCATTGTGTGAACTATAATTCCAAAGAACAAAAGGCTCTGGAGATCTCAGCCCGTGGATTCGGAATGTACCTTGTGAAGCAGGACAATCGCCAACGACCCATCTTGCGGATGACGTGCGCCGGTACCTGGTGACTCGATGCTGCGGACGCGGCCCCTATGCGAAAGGAGTGCCCGGATATCGTGTTAGGGTTGAAACCCAGCCCTGCGGCCAGGGTGCGGATGTTGGAGATGAACAGGGTCGAAGACAGGGGCTTACCGTTGATCGGGAGCAACGGGTCGTCTAGAGCGGGAGATTGGAGGGAGGCCAGGAGCTCCTGGAGCACCTTGATAGGACACCAACAGGTGGCCGTAGGGAAAAATTACACCTCTGTGGGAGGACCAGTCTGATTGGTCTTGGAGGATGGGATGGATAGGATGAAGTGGTCGGAGTGCCAGGTGAGATGTCGCCTGAGCAGGGTTGTTTGGGAGATGGCGCTGCAGGTGAATTCCCCGGGTCTGAGGAACCCATAGAACCCGAGGTACATGGCCGATTTGGTAATGATGCTTGCTGGTTGCCCAAAAGGAAGACCGTCTAGGGCTATGGATAACTTGCAGAAAAGATCACCTGACACCGGCTGCCTGGGCACCTGGACTGCCGCGCTAACTTTCTGAATGCTCCTGAGGGTGGCTTTGATGGCCTGATTTGAAAAGATGGATCTGGCAGAAGGGTCGCTGAGCATCCGGTGGTGTTGGATGCCGGCCAAATACAGCTTGATGGTATTGAAAGAGAGGTGGCGGTGGGTGTGGTAATGGGCTACGAAGGCCATGATAAAAGTGACCTTGTCCACCTCCCCTTGTGGATGGGTGTCAGCGAACCGCTTGAACATGCTGAACCCGGCGTCATAGTTCCTGGCGGTGTTGGCGGCTAGCGACCGCTGGACTAATTACCGTGCGGTTGCTATCAGGGGCTCTAGTTCAGCAGGAGGGCGCTGTAAGGTGGAGCTGGAATGCTGACGGGATCTGCCTCCGGGAGTTCCTGGAAGAAAACATTGAGGTTAAAACGAGACAGGGCGTCGGCCGCCACGTTCTGCGTTCCCTGGATATGGAAAGCGAAGACATGGAAGTTAAACTCCAAGGACAGCCAGACAAGTTTACGTAGCAGGGCCATGATCCTGGGAGACTCCCTTTTGAAATAACCTCTACCAGGACCTGACTGTCTGTCCTGAAGATGACTGACCTGTTCGCCCAGAGCGGACCCCAAACGTGGGCAGCCACCACTATGGGGTATAACTCCAACAGCGGCGAGGACCTCATGGCCTCAGCCTCGGACAGGAGCTCCACCGGCCAACTGCCGACCAACCACTGCGGATAGAAGATTGCCGCGAACCCGCGGGAGGCCGCGGCGTCAGTGAAAACCGTGGGGGATGCTACATCTCTAGAACAACTGTTAAGAGGAGATGATGGTGTGGGGGTGCTTTGCAGGTGACACTGTTGGAGATTTATTCAAAATTGAAGGCATACTGAACCAGCATGGCTACCACAGCATCTTGCAGCGGCATGCTATTCCATCCGGTTTGCGTTTAGTTGGACCATCATTTATTTTTCAACAGGACAATGACCCCAAAAACACCTCCAGGCTGTGTAAGGGCTATTTGGCCATTAAGGAGAGTGATGGGGTGCTGCGCCAGATGACCTGGCCTCCACAGTCACCGGACCTGAACCCAATCGAGATGGTTTGGAGTGATTCTAGGTTCTTCAAAGTAGTCACCTTTTGCTTTGATTACTGCTTTGCACACTCTTGGCATTCTCTTGATGAGCTTCAAGAGGTAGTCACCTGAAATGGTCTTCCAACAGTCTTGATGGAGTTCCCAGAGATGCTTAGCACTTGTTGGCCCTTTTGCCTTCACTCTGCGGTCCAGCTTACCCCAAACCATCTCGATTGGGTTCAGGTTCGGTGACTGTGGAGGCCAAGTCATCTGGCGCAGCACCCCATCACTCTCCTTCATGGTCAAATAGCCCTTACACAGCCTGGAGGTGTGTTTGGGGTCATTGTCCTGTTGAAAAATAAATGATGGTCCAACTAAACGCAAACCGGATGGAATAGCATGCCACTGCAAGATGCTGTGGTAGTCATGCTGGTTCAGTATGCCTTCAATTTTGAATAAATCCCCAACAGTGTCACCAGCAAACCACCCCCACACCATCACACCTCCTCCTCCATGCTTCACGGTGGAAACCAGGCATTTAGAGTCCATCCGTTCACCTTTTCTGAGTCGCACAAAGACACGGTGGTTGGAACCAAAGATCTCAAATTTGGACTCATCAGACCAAAGCACAGATTTCCACTGGTCTAATGTCCATTCCTTGTGTTCTTTAGCCCAAACAAGTCTCTTCTGCTTGTTGCCTGTCCTTAGCAGTGGTTTCCTAGTAGATATTCTACCATGAAGGCCTGATTCACACAGTCTCCTCTTAACAGTTGTTCTACAGATGTGTCTGCTGCTAGAACTCGGTGTGGCATTGACCTGGTCTCTAATCTGAGCTGCTGTTAACCTGCGATTTCTGAGGCTGGTGACTCGGATGAACTAATCCTCCGCAGCAGAGGTGACTCTTGGTCTTCCTTTCCTGGGGCGGTCCGCATGTGAGCCAGTTTCTTTGTAGCGCTTGATGGTTTTTGTGACTGCACTTGGGGACACTTTCAAATTTTTCCCAATTTTTCGGACTGACTGACCTTCATTTCTTAAAGTAATGATGGCCACTCGTTTTTCTTTACTTAGCTGCTTTTTTCTTGCCATAATACAAATTTGAACAATCTATTCAGTAGGACTATCAGCTGTGTATCCACCTGACTTCTCCACAATGCAACTGATGGTCCCAACCCCATTTATAAGGCAAGAAATCCCACTTATTAAACCTGACAGGGCACACCTGTGAAGTGAAAGCCATTTCAGGTGACTACCTCTTGAAGCTCATCAAGAGAATGCCAAGAGTGTGCAAAGCAGTAATCTAAACTCTAAAAAGGTCGCTACTTTGAAGAACCTAGATTATGCCATATTTTCAGTTGTTTCACACTTTTTTGTTATGTATATAATTCCACATGTGTTAATTCATAGTTTTGATGCCTTCAGTGTGAATCTACAATTTTCATAGTCATGAAAATAAAGAAAACTCTTTGAATGAGAAGGTGTGTCCAAACTTTTGGTCTGTACTGTATATATATATATATATATATATATATATATATACAAAAGGAAAAGTTGGCAGCACCGATAAAGAAAATAAACATAAACGGGTGCTATGTCCTAGGGCATAGGCTGATAGCCCAAAATACAATTGGAAAAATGGACAGCACTCCAAAGCTATAAAAAATAGAAAACTGTATTCACCCATGTGGCGCAAAATACCAGCAGCGACTTTTCGGCTCATCCATAGAGCCTTTCTCAAGCGAATAACACATGTGTCTAGTAACATATATATAGACCAACCAATCAAAAGATATCACAAGTGCACAAGTGGTAATGATAACAAGTAATATAATCAAGTAGTACTCTGTTGTAGTGGTGGCTCACTCCCTATTGCCTATGGTATGGTGCTACCAACCCAATAGAGAGGACACCCTACCTCTCAAAAGAGGAGAAAGCTAAAGTAAAAATGTGTTGGGCGAGCACTCTAACATCAAACACACATTTATTATGTAAATATAATGATATCAGACACTATAAAATCAATATAAAATCAATATTAAATCAAATAAATCACAATGTCCACAAAGGGGGCAACTAATGTTCGCCACTATGAGAGTCCGTAATAAAAATAAAGATCTCTTTTACCAGACAAGTGCATATATTGCTCTTTGTTTCCTTATGGAGCCTGGAAAGTTGATGTTATGTCGACAAAAATAATCGCAAGTGTAGTGTTGTTACTTTCGGGTAAGTTCTGATACAATCCGAGGGGTAATAGCATCAGTAGTGATCATATATGATTTAGTCAGATTGTGACAGATGGTAGTGTCAGCTATTCAGCCGCTTACCTCCTTCCTTCAGGAGTTATTCATGGCGTCTCCGCTGGTGTTGCCGAGGGGAGAGCGGTGCGGGAAAGCTCCGGTGCCTCGAGTCACACTCCTCGAATAGGTATCGAGGTCTGTATTGACAAACTCTGGCGGGATCACGTAAATAAATAGGATAGACGGCTCTACCACTTAGGCAAATGTTAGAGGTGCAAGACTGCTTGATCTGACTCACCCAGTCAGGAGCATATAATCACAGGGAAAACAAGGGTAAGCAGGCACACTCAAATCTGGGTACAATTAAATAATTTATTAATAGTTGTAGGATGGGATCACACTTACAGGATTTCTGTCTCGTCCGGAACTAACGTCTCTAGTATGTAGAGTCAAACCCAGTTTTTCTAATCATTTTATGATGATGTCTGCATGGCCATGCGACTGGAAGTATTTCGACAGGTTTGCGGCGTTACCAGATGCGTTTCAGGATATGTCACTACCTCTTCCTTAGTGGTTACGCTACACCTGTCTGCATCCATCTTATATACAGTACTAGGTAAAGGTGGAGTCAATACATGGAAGCCGGATCCGAAATTTAGGATTAGGTGTTTGTTTTTAAGGAACATTCATTGTAATTTATTTGCAATTTATTTATTGCAATTTTTCTTCTTTTATATACTTTCTAGATCAGATACTGTAGTTTACAATCTTAATGATGGATATCAGATTTTGTTCAGAGTTAGGTTTCTACAGTATTTATCTTTAGTATGGTTCTTCTTTCATGTGTTTTCCTTGCGATTTTTTGTGATTTTTCTTTGTTTATTTTTTTTATTGTTTAAAACACCAAATTAAAATGTTATTCAAATATGTGGACCGTTCAAGTTGATTTCAACATCAAGTTGATTTCAGCATCAACATAAAGCATGGTGGAAAATCTGTATTATGTCATATCCTGATTGACAGATGGGTACATAGATCAAATCATTCAGATATTGCAATCAGTGATGACATTACATACCCTTAAGGGTGAATTCAGAGATGGGCCTCGACGGTGAAGAGGTTTATTTGATTTAATTGAATTTATATTGATTTTATATTGATTTTATAGTGTCTGATATCATTATATTTACATAATGAATGTGTGTTTGATGTTAGAATGCTCGCCCAACACATTTTTACTTTAAGTAATATAATCAAATCCTATGGATTGAAAGATGAAAAACAGCATGGGTTTACTTTAGGGAGATCATGTCAAACTAATCTTGTTGATTTTTTTGATTGGGTGACTAAAATAATAGATGGTGGAGGTGCAGTAGACCTTAGTAAGACTTTTGATACTGTCCCACATAGAAGGCTTATAAATAAATTGCAGTCTTTGTGCTTGGACTCCCATATTGTTGAATGGATTAGGCAGTGGCTGAGAGACAGACAACAGAGGGTTGTAGTCAATGGAGTATATTCAGACCATGGTCTTGTTACCAGTGGGGTACCTCAGGGATCTGTTCTGGGACCCATATTGTTTAATATCTTTATCAGCGAAATTGCAGAAGGTCTCGATGGTAAAGGTGTGTCTTTTTGCTGATGACACAAAGATTTGTAACAGGGTTGATGTTCCTGGAGGGATACACCAAATGGAAAAGGATTTAGGAAAACTAGAGGAATGGTCAAAAATCTGGCAACTAAAATGTAATGTTGATAAGTGCAAGATAATGCACCTGGGGCGTAAAAACCCAAGAGCAGAATATAAAATAAGTGATACAGTCCTAACCTCAGTATCTGAGCAAAGGGATTTAGGGGTCATTATTTCAGAAGACTTAAAGGTAGGCAGACAATCTCATAGAGCAGCAAGAAATGCTAGCAGAATGCTTGGGTGTATAGGGAGAGGCATTACCAGTAGAAAGAGGGAGGTGCTCATGCCGCTCTACAGAGCACTAGTGAGACCTCATTTAGAGTACTGTGGGCAGTACTGGAGACCATATCTCCAGAAGAATATTGATACTTTGGAGAGAGTTCAGAGAAGAGCTACTAAACCGGTACATGGATTGCAGGATAAAACTTACCAGGAAAGATTAAAGGACCTTAACATGTATAGCTTGGAAGAAAGACGAGACAGAGGGGATATGATAGAAACTTTTAAATACATAAAGGGGATCAACAAGGTAAAAGAGGAGAGAATATTTAAAAGAAGAAAAACTGCTACAAGAGGACATTGTTTTAAATTAGAGGGGCAAAGGTTTAAAAGTAATATCAGGAAGTATTACTTTACTGAGAGAGTAGTGGAGGCATGGAATAGCCTTCCTGCAGAAGTGGTAGCTGCAAATACAGTGAAGGAGTTTAAGCATGCATGGGATAGACATAAGGCTATCCTTCAGATAAGATAGGGCCAAGGGCTATTCATAGTATATTGGGCAGACTAGATGGGCCAAATGGTTCTTATCTGCTGACACATTCTATGTTTCTATGTCTATGTTTCTATGTTTCTAAATCACAAAAAAATTATAAAAAACTTTAAATCCAGTAGTGGTCACATGATTCCATCATATAGGTAAATTGGTGCATAAAACCATATCCATATTAAAAATAAAGTGCATTATGATGTTTATTTAATGTGCATCATGCTAAGTATTCAATTAATAACAGGTGATACAGGTCTAGATCATGGTGTGACACAGCGGAGTGTGGGAGTGGAGTGATGACAGTACAAACCATTCAAAATCTCGGCAGTACTGCACCTGCGTCAAACATCGCATCAATGTAAGCAGGAAGGGATCTTGCTGGCTCCTCCCTGAGCCTGCGCATTCGAGCTATGAGTCAACAATCGCCATATTGGTAGTAGTATCCAAGTGACCACAGACCGACGTATGCCAACTATTACACACAACGCCATCTTAGTTAAGGTACATGTCACTGAAATCCTTGTAGCACAGGGATATGTGACCATATTATGGTGTACAAAGGAGCAGGAGGGAGGTGATATCCTGTCAAGGACATCAATCCTCTCCCCTATTGGATCATATCTGCACGGGCGCACAACACCTCAGTATCAGGCGCACATACCGTTTTGGTCCCTCAACTAGCTCCATCACCAAATCATTGAGGCTTCTCAACCTATTAAGGGCCACTAACATCATCCATTGTTATGATATTGGCACATCTGCAGTACAGTATAAATCATGACAAATATATACATAAAGGTCGCAATCCCACTTCAACGGATCCATGCCCAACGATCACCACATCCCCATTTCAGTCCATCACAGCATCTATGAACGAAAGAGAGAGGGAAAAAGAAGAAATAATTCTTTTTTTTTTTTTTTCAGAACAAAGAATATTCATTAAACTAATTCAATAAAACAATATTGGTTGTGTGTTATTCTACATATCACCATATGCATGGGAGGTGACATAAGTGAAATAAGACAGGGGGTGACGGCAAGCCGTCTCTTATACAAACACTCCTGGATTATACTCAACATTAAGACCCATTGTTTGAGACTGTTGAGTGTGTAAATCCAGTGCATCTCACGTTTAAAAAAAAGTTTTTGTTTTTTTTTGCCCCCTCTCCTAGGTAGGGGAACATGGTCAAGAATTAACGTAAATCTTTAACGTAACGTAAATCTTTTTCTACGTGATTAAAGTCAGTGAAATGTTTGGTACAGGTAAGTCACGTTGTTTCTTACGTATGGACAACCGATGGTTGCTCAATCGAGTTTTGAGATCTGTTGATGTCTCCCCCACATAAAGTAATTTACAGGGACATGTCAATACATATATGATATAATTTGAATTACATGTAAGGTGCACTGCCCCACAGTACTCCCTAGTGCTGATGTAGTGAGAAAATGTAAAGGATTGGATTGGGCGTCACTCAATATCAGGCAAACATAAGTTCAAGCTGGATTGTATCAGAATAAAACTTTATAGTAGATAATAAACAGTAAACATATCATATATACAACATGTTGCATTAAAAATCAATCTTACACTAAAAATCAATCTTACACTAAAAATCTATTGCACTAAAAGGAGGGCTATTCGCAGTGGTTTTGAATGAAATGTCCTGGAATATGTTGCCCAAAAAGTCAAGTCAGAATTAGGATGTATATCACAATAAAATCTATTCAATTATATTTGGCATCAGGATCATATATTTGAATGTATGAGCAAAGGCAATTGTGCTCTATTAATATAGTACTTTACCACTCCTGCGTCTGTTGTTATTGGTCTACTTGCATGGTGTGACTGTGGCGTGTGTCTCTGCTGTTATCTGTAAGGACCTGTGAGTAAGGTTCTCCTGCTCCTGGATGTATGTTGCAGTGATGTAGCGTTATTCACCGCTGTGACCTGCTAGGACCTGTGTGGCGTCCCACATGGTTCACTGCAAGGTCATATGACTTTAAACTTCAGGCGGGGATTCCAAACCTCTTTCAACGTGAGTGGTTTACTTCTGGGTTGCCATTATTCCGAATGAGGAAATATGCAGATATAAGCGCTTCTATCTTCGTGGTCCCTCACTGTTATTATCAGACGCGTTTCGGGTAAAACGACCCCTTCTTCAGTGGTTTAAGACCAATTTTCCCACTCACCTCATAGAAACGCTTGCACAAAGCATGCCGAAACAAATTTTTGCATCAACAATAACGGCGGAGCTACTCATTACTGAGTCCATGTTTGGAAGTTGGATTTCTGTTTTGGGGGGGTTTAGTTTTTTTTTTTTGGAGGTGTGGTCCTAAACTTTTGATCAGCTGAAAAATTTTGATCAGTTTATTCGCTGTTTTCATTAAATTGAATGCTCAAAAAATGTTTTGTCTCACTCCCATTTCTTCTTGTTGCATGTTTAAGCTCTACTTGGAACTTTGTTAAGATCCAGCCATGCTAAATATGATGTTTTGCCATTTTTCAAGTGGTCTTAAACTTTTTATCAGGACTGTATTATAATATATTATATATTCTAAATGTATAATAATATATGTCAATATATTATGGCTAAAAACTATATATCTATATAATCTATATATATATATATATATATATATATGTGTGTTTAAATTAAATTTAGCCTCTATTTCTGAATGCATTTGAACTCACAACCTTCTACATTACAGCCAATAATCTTAACCACTACACTATAGAGCTGCATTGGCAGTTAAAAAAAATATATATATATATATATATATATATATATATATATATATATATATATGAACCTTCTGCTGTATAGAAATACTTACTAGTAGTAAGTATTCCTATATCGCAGAAGTCTCATATTTATTTTATTTTTTTGTGGCCATGCAGCTCTGTAGTGTAGTGGATAAGATTATTGGCTGTAACATAAAAGGTTGTGAGTTCATTTCCCACCAGAGCCTATTTTGAAATACAGGCTAAATTAGATTTAAATACACTAGGTGTTTCCAAGCACTGACTCCATATATGGACATAGCTATATATGGAGTCAGAGCAGGGACTCCTAAGCGAAGTGTTATACTCAAGCACTTTGGTGCTCGACCAACACTAGTAGTCACTAAAACAGACCCGTCATGAAAGGTTACAGGTCCTCTTTAACTTTATTGATCAGTCTAGTTCGCAGGGTACAGACCCCGACTGATGACATCCTCCAATATGTCATATGTGACAAGTAGACTTATAAGATGGTCCATATTGAACCTATGCTAAATTAGTGGACAACATGCTTAAAGCATATGAACAACTTGGCTACCGAATGTCATTTAAAGTGCATTTCTTACATTCCCATCTTGACTTTTTCCCACCCAATTTGGGACCTGTAAGTGATGAACATAGAGAGCGGTTCCATAAAGATATTTCTACAATGGATAACAGGTATCAGGGCCGCTGGAATACCAACATGATGGGGGACTATTGCTGGTTTTTGCAACGAGAAAATATGACCGCTCATAAACGCAAAAGCAGATGCCTGAAGCACTTTTAACAGTACTGGGCTATGCTCAAGTAAGACTTTTAAACTGAAAAACTAGACTTTTTGAAATTTTGTTATTCTATTACATTTTCATACACTGTTTACTACGCAAATTTTGATGTAGATCAGGTAATTGTTAGAGTAAAACTCGTTCTATTTAAAATTATTCAATGCTTTCCAAGTGCTTAATTAATTTAGGCATACTTATGCATAGCAACATTTCATGACGTGTTACATCAATTATGACTTGGGATCTGTAATCAACACATTCGATTTAGTAAAGGACAAATGGTTTTTGCCCAGTAGCAGACAAATTTTTTTATTTTTTTTTGCTGCGTGGTGTAATCAAGAACACAAATTAGGAATAAAATTTTTGCTTCCCTGCCGTTTTCTTTCCCAATTTCTATAACAATACGAGAAATATAATTTCCATTTAGGTTCTATTAAATGGCTTTTCACAGTTTCCCCATCCTTATCAAGTTTCATTCAGCTATAACACTGTCCTACATAGTTAGAGATTTAATTCACATTTCAGCTATACACAAATGAGCTGAAAATAGGCAGTTAAAATAAAATATGCATGTGTTCATTATCACTTGGATTATATCCATGACAATAGGGAGTAATAGGGAAAAAAAGGTTTTAACTGAACATCCGCTTTCTGAATCTGAGCTTGCTGTGGAGAAGTTAGAAATTGTGTAGAATAAAAACACTTTTCCACAGTGGGCTAAAAAGTAATTTTAACCTCATAGACATTTTCACCCATAATTGTGATCTGGCGCAAAATGGTGTAGATAGTGGAACAAGAATATTAGGAACAGTGCTAACCACTTAGTCACTGCCCATAGATAATGACTTACATATAATGTGAGGCCCACAACTGGAAATCCACTTGACAGAAATTTTATGGTTGACCCTCAAACTCTTCTTTATGAAAGAAATGCTCTATTCACATTTGTATCAGAGGCTTGCTCCATAAGGAATCTCTCTCACAGATTCAAATGATAGAAGGAATAACACTGCTTGCAGTGCTACTTTTTCTCATGAAAATTATAGTCACTGTAGCAGAGTCCAACAGAGTCCTTGTGTTGTCACCTGTGTCCATTGAGTGATGGGTCACACAAATTATTGTGGTTTCCATTTATGACGGAAGCTGCAGTGCAATCTAATAAATGAAAACCAAGATGCAGTGTTGTTGCATGACAGACACCATTGGCTCCCAATAGACACAAATAGGCTCGCAATGTGACCCGTCGGGTTCCCCTGAAATTTTTGTCTTATTGTCAGGAAAAACAGTTGCATTTCATGCTAATAGAGCCTCTGAAGAATAAGTAAGCTGACTCTTAAGCCAATAAAGCATGATATAAAGTGTACTTATCATTTAAATAAACTAAATAATGTATTTGAAATCATACTCTATATTACACGTACAGATATAATGTAACCGCCACCTTCTGCCCTTTCCCTCTCCTAGCATGGATCTCAGACCTACACTCAAAGAAATTCTTCAGCAGCTTTCCACTACTCTGTCTAACATTTATTGTTTAATACATGACTAATTTAAACAGGCAGTTATGGTAAAGCTTTACTTAAAGGAAATGTGTCATCAGAAAATAAACTATAGTTAAACATAGTTATGAAGAATGTTATTTTTAATTTTGCATTCCATTTTATATATATATATATATATATTTATAAATCCAGAAAAACGGGCGGCACTCCAAAGGATAAAAGTAAGTGAACCTTTATTCACCCAGGTGGTGCAACGTTTCGGCTCTGCACTTGAGCCTTTTTCAAGCAAAGATACAACTCAAATCACAGCATTATATACAAGTGAATCAATTAGCATATTCAACATGTGATCACACTCCACCCAGTGGGTGTGTTACAAATCATGACAGTCATATGTGGAAACAATGTGAACATCGCATAAAAACAATAAACAAAGTGCGGATCAGGTAGAGAATACATGTAACATATATGTCATATACAATGTGACTAGGAATACATACCACGAGTATCAGTTAAGACAATCGATCTATACCGATCGGTGCGCTTTAGTGTAATATACTTTACAGGAGGGAGGAACAGAGAGGAGGGGCGATCAAGCAGACATACCAAGAAGGCGAGGTAATTCCTGTCATGCCGCTGTTCGGCGTTGTTTACCATTCATTGCGCAGACGTAGCGCAGCACCAATCAGGGATATACATGCAGAAGGTGTCGTCAGACCAGGTTGCAACGTCATCTTCCTGAGTCTTGGACGTCTACCCCCAGGCGCATGCTCAGTAGAGAAAACCTACTATCGGCGCCATCTTGCTTTATGGAAAAAGACCACTGTATCAAAGCACTCAGTATAATGCATCCAACCCACATTATAACGGGTATGAGCAGCTCAGAAAGACAGGGGCTCCCTAGAAACCAGGGTGTCCATCTGTACTATCCAGATGAAGCCATGTCATGACCACGGAACCCGCGGTCCATGCAAGGATATCATTAGGATTACTGAGTGCCATCCTACCCGAGAGGGATCTCCTCTTGTGGGCACACAGATGCCACAGAATGCAGATAGCATATAGGTATCGTATCGCTCAGGCTTCCTATCTTGATCGACCAATCCCACGGTGCTTGTCAAATTAAGAAACATGCAGTATATACAGAAATATAGTACAAACATCAAAAATAAAATAAAAATAAAGGACAGAGCATCCAAAATGACCCTCTCCTATACATTATGCTGCGATCACCCCGACCAGATCTTCCTCCTGTAGTGAAGTGTAGGTGATTTGTGTGAAAAACAGAAAAAAACATTATTATATTATTGAAGCAAGAAAAATATATTTTTTGAGTTATATAACTCTCTTAGTGTATACATGTAACACCTAATGGCATCCATATATATTATAAATATATATATAGTATCTGTCACAAACGTACCTAGTGAGATCTCTAACTTTGGCGCAACTGCGCCAGGGGAGACACACTGCTAAGCCATGCCACCTGGTGATGCAACAGCGTCATTAGCAACTAGTTGCAATGTTTTTTATCCCCACAGCCCACAGCGGGTGTGTGCAGGAGGAGTCTAGCAGTGGGCTGATTGTTCAGCTCTCCTGTGTGCTGTGCTCTGACTAATGGAGCGCTGAGTCATGGACCTATCTGGTTCTGAACCAGGGACTCGGCGTTCTATTTAAACCCCTGCTTGCAATACACCCTTGCCATTTAGAGGTTTTCCTTACTCTGCTCCAGTTGCTATTTTGCGGTTTGGATTGTTACTATTGGATTTGACTTCGGCTTCACTTGAACATCTCTCTCTGCTCTGTGATTTGGTACTGTATTCACCTCCTAGCTTTGACCTTTTCCTGCACAACCTTTCTCTGTGTGTTTGTCTGTTTCTGGGTTCCAGTTGTGTGAACAGGTCCCTGCAATTTTTACCACAGATGCTTCATTTGACTCCCTTCACTTTCCAGCATAGGGACTGTCGACCAGTGGTTGACTTGCCGCTTAGGCCTTGCTCTGCAAGTAGGCAGTGACAGCAGGCTGGGTGCAAGTTACGGCTCACAGTGTAAATGTGTTTTCCCTGGCTACTGTGCTGACATTATAACTGGCCATACATTTCTTCTGGGTGGCCTATTGTTATGGACGCCATGGCAGCACTAACCACCCAAATGGAGGGTATTGCCCAATTAGTCAAGCACTTGGCAGATGGGGTACAACAACAAGAATCCTGTCTACTGTGTTTACAGCTCCTTTACTAGTGGAACCTAAGGTTAAGCTACATGATCGATTCTCTGGTGACTATAAGGGTTTCATTTGTTTTCAGGAAAGTTGTAAATTGTACTTCTGTCTGAGGCTGCACTTGTCTGGGAGAGTGGGCATCATTATTATTATTATGTCCCTACCTCAGGGAGACCCTCAGGAGGGGCATTTTTCCTGTGACCCACCTCCCCTCAGCTGATTTCGGTAGATTGTCTCCTCATTAGGTCTCCTATATGATAAGCCAGACAGGGCAGCTTATGCTGAAATCCAGGTTCTGTCTTTGTTACAGGGCAAACGACCGGTGGAGGTGTATTGTGTTGAATTCCATAAGTGGTGTACTGCCTCTGAGTGGAATACCCCAGCTCTTAAGTCAAAATTTAGGCTGGGTCTCATGGACACGCTAAAAGGCCTTTTGGTTATTCATCCTACCCCAGGTTCCCTTGACGGGGCAGTGTCTTTAGTTATTAGACTTAACAGACATCTTAGGGAATGTAAGCAAGAGTGATCTGTCTATGTTCATCCCTCTTCTCTCTTTTCTGCCTGCAAACTCTGTACCTAGGGCCTCTGAGGAGTCCGAAGAGCCTCTGCAAGTCAGGGCCATGTCCTCTCAGCAGCGAAAGGAACATCGCCGGAAGAATGGATTGTGTTTCTACTGCAGCAGCTCAGCCCTCCAACTACAGTCCTGTTCTGTGAGACCAAAGGTAGAAAAAACTTCAGTGTCTGAGTGTCGATCGAGGAGGTCATTCAGATACACAGGTATTTCCTGAAAGATATGATCATGTTCTCTGGCCTGTCAATTTATCTTCACAGTGGAGGTCTGTCTCTGGTCTGGCTTTTGTTGATTCAGAGGCCGCTGCAAATTTAGAAAATTCTAATTTTGTTTCTTCTTTGGGTCTAATGGTCTGTAAAGTTCCCAAACCGATTCCAGTATCTGGGGTGGATACAACTCCATTAGTCAGGGGCAATGATAGGCAGTTCGCCCGCGAACACATGCGGGCTGCCATCTTAACTCACAAGTCCGGCGATGCACAAGTAAGTCCTTACCTGTGCCTGTACCGGGAGCCGGACTGAAACTAATGCGGTCAACTAGGAGCAGGCAGTTCCGAGTACAGCCCGATGAAGGCCCCCGGCGGCTGTCTGCTCCTGGTGACCGCATTTGTTTCAGACCGGCTTGCGCACAGGCACAGGTAAGGACTTACCTGTGCATCGCCGGACTCGTGAGTTAAGATGGCAGCCCGCATGTGTTTGCAGGCGTACACGGCGAACTGGCCATCACTGGTAAGGGGGTTTATTGAGTTTCAAATTACTGATTTGGTTATGATAGTTGGATCTATGAATTTTGTAGAAATGTTCATTATATGTTATGGATAATCTACCTGCTAATGTAATTAGGAGGTTTCATGCTAAATTTCAATCGAAGCCTGCTCCCCATGCTGAGGGTCCGGTGGCCCTTCTTAATGGGGGGGTAGTGTCACAAACTCACCTGTCTGGGCTCCAGAAGTGAGATCTCCATATTCGGAGGAGACATGCTGCTAAGCCATGCCCCCTGGTGATGCAACAGCATCATTAGCAATGGGATGCAATGCTATGGAGGAGCATTGTGTGCTGGAGATTAAAAGTGGGATGATTGTTCAGCTGATCTATTCCTGTGTGCTGTGTTCTGACTAATGGAACGCTGAGTCATGGACCTATCTAGTTCTAATCCAGGGACTCGGCGCTCTATTTTAATCTCTGATGGCCATACACCCTTTCCAGTTATAGGTTTTCCTTGCTGTACTTCAGTTGCTATTTTGCGGTTTGGATTGTTACTATTGGATTTAACTTTGTTATGACTTGGACCTCTCTCTGCTCTGTGATTTGGTGCTGTATTGATCTCCCAGCTTTGACCTTTTCCTGCACAACCTTTTTCTGTGTGTTTGTCTGTTTCTAGGTTCCAGTTGTGTGATTAGGTCCCTTCAGTTTTTTTCATGGATGCTTTGTTTGACTCCTTGCACTTACCAGCATAGGGGCGATGAACCAGTTGTGGACTTGCCGCTTAGGGCTTGCTCTTCAAGTAGGCAGCGACAGCGGGTTGGGTGCAAGTTAGGGCTCACTGTGTTAATGTGTTTTCCCTGCCTATTGGGCTGACAGTATCTCACAAAAGTGAGTACATCCCTCACATTTTTGAAAATATTTTATTATATATTTTCATGGGACAACAATGATGACACTTTGATACAATGTAAAGAAGTCAGTTTACAGCTTGTATAACAGTGTGCATTTGGTGTGCCCTCACAATAACTCAGCACACAGCCTTTAATGTCTAAACCGCTGGCAACATAAGTGAGTACACCCCTAAGTGTAAATGGGCAAATTGTGCTTCATTAGCCATTTTTCTTCCCCTGGGTCATGTGACTCGTTAGTCTTGCAAGGTCTCAGATGTGAATAGTGAACAGGTGTGTTAAATTTGGTGTCAATATTTTGTGTGGCCACCATTATTTTCCAGTAGTGCCTTAACACTCTTGGGCATGGAGTTCACTAGAGCTTCACAGGTTGCCACTGGGACCCTCTTCCACTCCTCCATGACGACATCACAGAGCTGGTGGATGTTAGAGAGCTTGCACTCCTCCACCTTCCATTTGAGGATGCCCCACAGATGCTCAATAGGGTTTAGGTCTGGAGAGATGCTTGGCCAGTCCAGCACCTTTATGCTCAGTTTCTTTAGGAAGGCAGTGGTCATTATGCAATACTGCCCTGTGGCCCAGTTTCTGAAGGGAGGGGATCATGCTCTGCCTCAGTATGTCATAGTACATGTAGGCATTCATGGTTTCCTCAATGAACTGTAGCTTCCCACAGCCAGAAGCAACCTGGTTGACACTGACAACATCTGAACCAAATTAGTTTATTTTGGTCTTATCAGACCACAGGACATTGTTCCAGTAATCCATGTCCTTAGTCTTCTTGTCTTCAGCAAACTGTTTGCTGGCTTTCTTGTGCATCATCTTAAGAAGAGGCTTCCTTCTTAAGCGATGCAGACCATTTTGATGCAGTTATGCGGAGTATCGTCTGAGCACCAACAGGCTGACCCACCCCTTTAACCTTTGCAGTAATGTTGGCAGCACTCATACATTTATTTTTAAAAGACAACCACTGGATATGATGCTAAGTAAGTGCACTCATCTTCCTTGGTCGACCATGCGAGGCCTGTTCTGAGTGGAAAATGTCTTGCTAAACCGCTGTATGGTCTTGGTCACCATGCTGCAGCTCAGTTTCAGGGTGTTAGCAATCATTTTATAGAATAGGCCATCTTTTTGTAGAGCACTAATTCTCTTTTTCAGATGCTCAGAGAGTTATTTGCCATGAGGTGCCATGTTGAACTTCCAGTGACAAGTATGAGAGAGTGTGAGAGCGATAACACCAAATTTAACACACCTGCTTCCCATTCACACCTGAGACCTTGTAACAAGTCACATGACACTGGGGAAGGAGCGTGGATAATTGGGCACAATTTGGCCATTTTCACTTAGGGGGTGTACTCACTTTTGTTGCCAACGGTTTAGACATCAATGGCTGTCTTAAGTTATTTTGGGTCGCACCAAATTTACACGGTTATACAAGCTGTACACTGACTACTTTACTTTGTATCAAAGTGTTATATCTTCAGTGTTGTCCCATGTAAAGTTATAATAAAATATTAACAAAAATGTGAGAAGTGTACTCACTTTCAGGAGACTGTATATATATATGTATATATATATATATATATATATATATAAAAAGAAATGTAAAAAGAAACGTATGGCAGCACCAATTCACACCATTTAGACCGGGTGCTATGTCCAGGGAATTCACTGCTTACCCTTGCATATGATCGGAAACGGACAGCAACTCCAAAGATACCAAAAATATATTTATTGGGCCACAGTGGCACAGTGTGGCCCAATAAATATATTTTTGGTATCTTTGGAGTTGCTGTCCGTTTCCGATTATATATATATATATATATATATATATATATATATATATTAGAAATAGAATGCAAAATAGAATACATAAATCTACAGAAAATAAAAACAGGTTAGAAAAAAGAATGTGTCACAATGTAGTTTTAACTGGAAAAAAAAAATGAAGGTGACACATTTCCTTTAAATAAAAAAAGAAAAACATCTGGTGCACCAAGCAACACCTCTGCTTATGTGTGTTATTCTTTCCATGTGGTTTCATAGATCTGGTGGTTTGTATAGTGTGTTGCATTTTGTACTATCATTTCTTAAGGACTAAACCATTGTGATATTCTTGAAAAAAAATCAATTGAACTTGGAAACACTGTTGAAAGACTGAAAGAAAAAACAACAAAAACTAGAGGAAGTAAACAGCAGCTAAAATGTCATAGCATAAACATTACATATTAAACAATGTCCTTAAAATTATCCCATTCACAGATGGCAAAACAAGTAAAAAACGGACCAACTTCAAATGACTTTGGGCCACACAGAAAGAACACAGCTTGGCATGCACAAATAAATATTGCACTTTGAAAAAGCAGTTTCAAGCTGTGATCTGATCCGTTCTTTGGTATATTCAAAGTCAAACTATTCAGCAGCTGTTTTTGAAATTGCAAATTTTTCATCCACTCTACAACTTTAGTCAATCAAAGGCAACTGGCCTATTAAAATTAATTACAATTAATTACAATTAGAAACAGCTGTCATACTCCGAGACAATAAAGATTAAGAGTGATTTATTCACACGCTCGAAAACAGGTAAGCAGGCGATTTTCGTAATGCTTTTTTTCTTACTAATAATTTAAGAGTAGCATGTAATAATTTTATTAATTGCAGCCAAGAGGCAGAGGAGGAGACACTGTGATGACAGAAAGTAAATTAATTTGCCCTGATAAATGTTGTGATTTTCAGCCAAGTTGGCGCAAATAATTGCTTTTGCCTAAATTATAGAAAAGTTACACCAAATTAGTAAAGCAGAAGAGGTAAGATACAAATACATTTTAGCTTGGATCAGTTTCTGTAGAAATAGAGTGTTTCTAAACGTAAAAACAGGAAGTTGTTCTACACAGAAAATAATTTAACAGTGACTTACTTGATACATTTTGGAATTTTCTGATACTGACTAACTACAGATATTCCCTGCAAAGCTTTCATAGTATATTCTAGCTAATCATGAAACTATGTATCTAGATTCTGGTGGAACCTAATGTACAGGGAACAGGGAACCAGAGGAGCCTCTGAGAGGTCTACGGCTAGTTCATGCAGCAGATTCTGGTTTCTGCCAGGGTTTTTCCATTTGAATGCTGCGGACCTGCTGGTGATTTAGCCTCATTGAAACATCAAGTACTGTAGATTTCCTCCACATCCAGACAATGCAGCAAAAAAAGATATGTTGGCACAGTAGTGGCTATTAACCAAGGCCACATAAAGTCCAGTTCCACCTCCCTTTGAATAAAATGGGAGGCGGGTACAGAGTTCCCGCTGGCTTTTTTTTTTTTTTTTCACTTGAATGTGAGCTGAGCATCAACACCCTGGCATTGTCACTACACAGTGGATGGAGACTTCTTCGTCTGGGTCCATTCAATGTATAGTTTATGGTGGCAGCAGCTGTCCGAAACAACTGATCATTGGAGGTGCCGACAGTTGGACAAGCCTATACTTATGGGTTATGGCTAGGGATGCGCGAACTCGAACTGTATAGTTCGGGTTCGTACCGAATTTTGGGGTGTCCGTGACACGGACCCGAACCCGGACATTTTCGTAAAAGTCCGGGTTCGGGTTCGGTGTTCGTCGCTTTCTTGGCGCTTTTGTGACGCTTTCTTGGCGCTTTTTGAAAGGCTGCAAAGCAGCCAATCAACAAGCGTCATACTACTTGCCCCAAGAGGCTGTCACAGCCATGCCTACTATTGGCATGGCTGTGATTGGCCAGAGCACCATGTGACCCAGCCTCTATTTAAGCTGGAGTCACATAGCGCCGCCCGTCACTCTGCTCTGATTAGCGTAGGGAGAGGTTGCGGCTGCGACAGTAGGGCGAGATTAGGCAGATTAACTCCTCCAAAGGACTTGATTAATCGATCGATCTGCAGCTGTGCATCATTGAGCTGCTGAAATTCAATTGCTCACTGTTTTTAGGCTGCCCAGACCGTTTGTCAGTCACTTTTTTCTGGGGTGATCGGCGGCCATTTTGTGTCTTGTGGTGCGCCAGCACAAGCTGCGACCAAGTGCATTTAACCCTCAATGGTGTGGTTGTTTTTTGGCTAAAGCCTACATCAGGGTGAAGCTGTCACACCAAGTGCATTTAACCAGCAATAGTCTGTTTATTTTTTGGCCATATACTACATCAGGGGCAAGCTGCGCCTGTCACCAAGTGCATTTAACCCTCAATGGTGTGGTTGTTTTTTGGCTAAAGCCTACATCAGGGTGAAGTTGTCACACCAAGTGCATTTAACCAGCAATAGTCTGTTTATTTTTTGGCCATATACTACATCAGGGGCAAGCTGCGCCCGTCACCAAGTGCATTTAACCCTCAGTAGTGTGGTTGGTCAAGCTGTCACACCAAGTGCATTTAACCAGCAATAGTCTGTTAATTTTTTGGCCGTATACTACACCAGGGACAAGCTGCGCCCGTCACCAAGTGCATTTAACCCTCAGTAGTGTGGTTGGTCAAGCTGTCACACCAAGTGCTTTTAACAAGCAATAGTGTGGTTATTTTGTGGCCATATCCCAGTCTAATTCTGTCAGTAAATCCATACCGGTCACCCAGCGCCTAAATACTAGGCCTCAAATTTATATCCCGCTAAATCTGTCGTTACCGCGGTACTGTTCTGGCTGGGCAAGTTATTTAGTGTCCTTCAAAGCACATTTTTTGTTCTGGGTTGAAATACAATTCCCAATTTAGCAATTTCATAATTTAGTGGTTTCTGCTATATCAGAGCTATTTGAAATCTATCCCTAAAAGGGTATATAATATTCAAGGTGCACATAGGGTCATTCAGAATAACTTCACACACACGCTACTGTGCATTTCCAAGTCTAATTCTGTCAGTAAATCCATACCGGTCACCCAGCGCCTAAATACTAGGCCTCAAATTTATATCCCGCTAAATCTGTCGTTACCGCTGTACTGTTCTGGCTGGGCAAGTTATTTAGTGTCCGTCAAAGCACATTTTTTGTTCTGGGTTGAAATACAATTCCCAATTTAGCAATTTCATAATTTAGTGGTTTCTGCTATATCAGAGCTATTTGAAATCTATCCCTAAAAGGGTATATAATATTCAAGGTGCACATAGGGTCATTCAGAATAAATTCACACACACGCTACTGTGCATTTCCAAGCCTAATTCTGTCAGTAAATCCATACCGGTCACCCAGCGCCTAAATACTAGGCCTCAAATTTATATCCCGCTAAATCTGTCGTTACCGCTGTACTGTTCTGGCTGGGCAAGTTATTTAGTGTCCGTCAAAGCACATTTTTTGTTCTGGGTTGAAATACAATTCCCAATTTAGCAATTTCATAATTTAGTGGTTTCTGCTATATCAGAGCTATTTGAAATCTATCCCTAAAAGGGTATATAATATTCAAGGTGCACATAGGGTCATTCAGAATAACTTCACACACACGCTACTGTGCATTTCCAAGTCTGATTCTGTCAGTAAATCCATACCGGTCACCCAGCGCCTAAATACTAGGCCTCAAATTTATATCCTGCTAAATCTGTCGTTACCGCTGTACTGTTCTGGCTGGGCAAGTTATTTAGTGTCCGTCAAAGCACATTTTTTGTTCTGGGTTGAAATACAATTCCCAATTTAGCAATTTCATAATTTAGTGGTTTCTGCTATATCAGAGCTATTTGAAATCTATCCCTAAAAGGGTATATAATATTCAAGGTGCACATAGGGTCATTCAGAATAACTTCACACACACGCTACTGTGCATTTCCAAGTCTAATTCTGTCAGTAAATCCATACCGGTCACCCAGCGCCTAAATACTAGGCCTCAAATTTATATCCCGCTAAATCTGTCATTACCGCTGTACTGTTCTGGCTGGGCAAGTTATTTAGTGTCCGTCAAAGCACATTTTTTGTTCTGGGTTGAAATACAATTCCCAATTTAGCAATTTCATAATTTAGTGGTTTCTGCTATATCAGAGCTATTTGAAATCTATCCCTAAAAGGGTATATAATATTCAAGGTGCACATAGGGTCATTCAGAATAACTTCACACACACGCTACTGTGCATTTCCAAGTCTAATTCTGTCAGTAAATCCATACCGGTCACCCAGCGCCTAAATACTAGGCCTCAAATTTATATCCCGCTAAATCTGTCGTAACCGCTATACTGTTCTGGCTGGGCAAGTTATTTAGTGTCCGTCAAAGCACATTTTTTGTTCTGGGTTGAAATACAATTCCCAATTTAGCAATTTCATAATTTAGTGGTTTCTCCTATATCAGAGCTATTTGAAATCTATCCCTAAAAGGGTATATAATATTCAAGGTGCACATAGGGTCATTCAGAATAACTTCACACACACGCTACTGTGCATTTCCAAGTCTAATTCTGTCAGTAAATCCATACCGGTCACCCAGCGCCTAAATACTAGGCCTCAAATTTATATCCCGCTAAATCTGTCGTTACCGCTATACTGTTCTGGCTGGGCAAGTTATTTAGTGTCCGTCAAAGCACATTTTTTGTTCTGGGTTGAAATACAATTCCCAATTTAGCAATTTCATAATTTAGTGGTTTCTGCTATATCAGAGCTATTTGAAATCTATCCCTAAAAGGGTATATATTATTCAAGGTGCACATAGGGTCATTCAGAATAACTTCACACACACGCTACTGTGCATTTCCAAGTCTAATTCTGTCAGTAAATCCATACCGGTCACCCAGTGCCTAAATACTAGGCCTCAAATTTATATCCCGCTAAATCTGTCGTTACCGCTGTACTGTTCTGGCTGGGCAAGTTATTTAGTGTCCGTCAAAGCACATTTTTTGTTCTGGGTTGAAATACAATTCCCAATTTAGCAATTTCATAATTTAGTGGTTTCTGCTATATCAGAGCTATTTGAAATCTATCCCTAAAAGGGTATATAATATTCAAGGTGCACATAGGGTCATTCAGAATAACTTCACACACACGCTACTGTGCATTTCCAAGTCTAATTCTGTCAGTAAATCCATACCGGTCACCCAGCGCCTAAATACTAGGCCTCAAATTTATATCCCGCTAAATCTGTCGTTACCGCTGTACTGTTCTGGCTGGGCAAGTTATTTAGTGTCCGTCAAAGCACATTTTTTGTTCTGGGTTGAAATACAATTCCCAATTTAGCAATTTCATAATTTAGTGGTTTCTCCTATATCAGAGCTATTTGAAATCTATCCCTAAAAGGGTATATAATATTCAAGGTGCACATAGGGTCATTCAGAATAACTTCACACACACGCTACTGTGCATTTCCAAGTCTAATTCTGTCAGTAAATCCATACCGGTCACCCAGCGCCTAAATACTAGGCCTCAAATTTATATCCCGCTAAATCTGTCGTTACCGCTATACTGTTCTGGCTGGGCAAGTTATTTAGTGTCCGTCAAAGCACATTTTTTGTTCTGGGTTGAAATACAATTCCCAATTTAGCAATTTCATAATTTAGTGGTTTCTGCTATATCAGAGCTATTTGAAATCTATCCCTAAAAGGGTATATAATATTCAAGGTGCACATAGGGTCATTCAGAATAACTTCACACACACGCTACTGTGCATTTCCAAGTCTAATTCTGTCAGTAAATCCATACCGGTCACCCAGCGCCTAAATACTAGGCCTCAAATTTATATCCCGCTAAATCTGTCGTTACCGCTGTACTGTTCTGGCTGGGCAAGTTATTTAGTGTCCGTCAAAGCACATTTTTTGTTCTGGGTTGAAATACAATTCCCAATTTAGCAATTTCATAATTTAGTGGTTTCTGCTATATCAGAGCTATTTGAAATCTATCCCTAAAAGGGTATATAATATTCAAGGTGCACATAGGGTCATTCAGAATAACTTCACACACACGCTACTGTGCATTTCCAAGTCTAATTCTGTCAGTAAATCCATACCGGTCACCCAGCGCCTAAATACTAGGCCTCAAATTTATATCCCGCTAAATCTGTCGTTACCGCTGTACTGTTCTGGCTGGGCAAGTTATTTAGTGTCCGTCAAAGCACATTTTTTGTTCTGGGTTGAAATACAATTCCCAATTTAGCAATTTCATAATTTAGTGGTTTCTCCTATATCAGAGCTATTTGAAATCTATCCCTAAAAGGGTATATAATATTCAAGGTGCACATAGGGTCATTCAGAATAACTTCACACACACGCTACTGTGCATTTCCAAGTCTAATTCTGTCAGTAAATCCATACCGGTCACCCAGCGCCTAAATACTAGGCCTCAAATTTATATCCCGCTAAATCTGTCGTTACCGCTATACTGTTCTGGCTGGGCAAGTTATTTAGTGTCCGTCAAAGCACATTTTTTGTTCTGGGTTGAAATACAATTCCCAATTTAGCAATTTCATAATTTAGTGGTTTCTGCTATATCAGAGCTATTTGAAATCTATCCCTAAAAGGGTATATAATATTCAAGGTGCACATAGGGTCATTCAGAATAACTTCACACACACGCTACTGTGCATTTCCAAGTCTAATTCTGTCAGTAAATCCATACCGGTCACCCAGCGCCTAAATACTAGGCCTCAAATTTATATCCCGCTAAATCTGTCGTTACCGCTGTACTGTTCTGGCTGGGCAAGTTATTTAGTGTCCGTCAAAGCACATTTTTTGTTCTGGGTTGAAATACAATTCCCAATTTAGCAATTTCATAATCTAGTGGTTTCTGCTATATCAGAGCTATTTGAAATCTATCCCTAAAAGGGTATATAATATTCAAGGTGCACATAGGGTCATTCAGAATAACTTCACACACACGCTACTGTGCATTTCCAAGTCTAATTCTGTCAGTAAATCCATACCGGTCACCCAGCGCCTAAATACTAGGCCTCAAATTTATATCCCGCTAAATCTGTCGTTACCGCTGTACTGTTCTGGCTGGGCAAGTTATTTAGTGTCCGTCAAAGCACATTTTTTGTTCTGGGTTGAAATACAATTCCCAATTTAGCAATTTCATAATTTAGTGGTTTCTGCTATATCAGAGCTATTTGAAATCTATCCCTAAAAGGGTATATAATATTCAAGGTGCACATAGGGTCATTCAGAATAACTTCACACACACGCTACTGTGCATTTCCAAGTCTAATTCTGTCAGTAAATCTATACCGGTCACCCAGCGCCTAAATACTAGGCCTCAAATTTTATTCAGCTGAATTTGAATACAATACATTGGGCCAAATAATATTTTTGTTGTTGTGGTGAACGATAACAATGAGGAAAACATCTAGTAAGGGACGCGGACGTGGACATGGTCGTGGTGGTGTTAGTGGACCCTCTGGTGCTGGGAGAGGACGTGGCCGTTCTGCCACATCCACACGTCCTAGTGTACCAACTACCTCAGGTCCCAGTAGCCGCCAGAATTTACAGCGATATATGGTGGGGCCCAATGCCGTTCTAAGGATGGTAAGGCCTGAGCAGGTACAGGCATTAGTCAATTGGGTGGCCGACAGTGGATCCAGCACGTTCACATTATCTCCCACCCAGTCTTCTGCAGAAAGCGCACAGATGGCGCCTGAAAACCAACCCCATCAGTCTGTCACATCGCCCCCATGCATATCAGGGAAACTGTCTGAGCCTCAAGTTATGCAGCAGTCTCTTATGCTGTTTGAAGACTCTGCTGGCAGGGTTTCCCAAGGGCATCCACCTAGCCCTTCCCCAGCGGTGGAAGACATAGACTGCACTGACGCACAACCACTTATGTTTCCTGATGATGAGGACATGGGAATACCACCTCAGCATGTCTCTGATGATGACGAAACACAGGTGCCAACTGCTGCGTCTTTCTGCAGTGTGCAGACTGAACAGGAGGTCAGGAATCAAGACTGGGTGGAAGACGATGCAGGGGACGATGAGGTCCTAGACCCCACATGGAATGAAGGTCGTGCCACTGACTTTCACAGTTCGGAGGAAGAGGCAGTGGTGAGACCGAGCCAACAGCGTAGCAAAAGAGGGAGCAGTGGGCAAAAGCAGAACACCCGCCGCCAAGAGACTCTGCCTGCTACTGACCGCCGCCATCTGGGACCGAGCACCCCAAAGGCAGCTTCAAGGAGTTCCCTGGCATGGCACTTCTTCAAACAATGTGCTGACGACAAGACCCGAGTGGTTTGCACGCTGTGCCATCAGAGCCTGAAGCGAGGCATTAACGTTCTGAACCTGAGCACAACCTGCATGACCAGGCACCTGCATGCAAAGCATGAACTGCAGTGGAGTAAACACCTTAAAACCAAGGAAGTCACTCAGGCTCCCCCTGCTACCTCTTCTGCTGCTGCCGCCTCGGCCTCTTCTGCTGCTGCTGCCTCGGCCTCTTCCTCCGCCTCTGGAGGAACGTTGGCACCTGCCGCCCAGCAAACAGGGGATGTACCACCAACACCACAACCACCTCCGTCACCAAGCGTCCCAACCATGTCACACGGCAGCGTTCAGCTCTCCATCTCACAAACATTTGAAAGAAAGCGTAAATTCCCAACTAGCCACCCTCGATCCCTGGCCCTGAATGCCAGCATTTCTAAACTACTGGCCTATGAAATGCTGTCATTTAGGCTGGTGGACACAGACAGCTTCAAACAGCTCATGTCGCTTGCTGTCCCACAGTATGTTGTTCCCAGCCGCCACTACTTCTCCAAGAGAGCCGTGCCTTCCCTGCACAACCAAGTATCCGATAAAATCAAGTGTGCACTGTGCAACGCCATCTGTAGCAAGGTCCACCTAACCACAGATACGTGGACCAGTAAGCACGGCCAGGGACGCTATATCTCCCTAACTGCACACTGGGTAAATGTAGTGGCAGCTGGGCCCCAGGCGGAGAGCTGTTTGGCGCACGTCCTTCCGCCGCCAAGGATCGCAGGGCAACATTCTTTGCCTCCTGTTGCCACCTCCTCCTTCTCGGCTTCCTCCTCCTCTTCTTCCACCTGCTCATCCAGTCAGCCACACACTTTCACCACCAACTTCAGCACAGCCCGGGGTAAACGTCAGCAGGCCATTCTGAAACTCATATGTTTGGGGGACAGGCCCCACACCGCACAGGAGTTGTGGCGGGGTATAGAACAACAGACCGACGAGTGGTTGCTGCCGGTGAGCCTCAAGCACGGCCTGCTGGTGTGCGATAATGGGCGAAATCTCGTTGCAGCTCTGGGACTAGCCAGTTTGACGCACATCCCTTGCCTGGCGCATGTGCTGAATTTGGTGGTGCAGAAGTTCATTCACAACTACCCCGACATGTCAGAGCTGCTGCATAAAGTGCGGGCCGTCTGTTCGCGCTTCCGGCGTTCACATCCTGCCGCTGCTCGCCTGTCTGCGCTACAGCGTAACTTCGGCCTTCCCGCTCACCGCCTCATATGCGATGTGCCCACCAGGTGGAACTCCACCTTGCACATGCTGGACAGACTGTGCGAGCAGCAGCAGGCCATAGTGGAGTTTCAGCTGCAGCACGCACGGGTCAGTCGCACTGCGGAACAGCACCACTTCACCACCAATGACTGGGCCTCCATGCGAGACCTGTGTGCCCTGTTGCGCTGTTTCGAGTACTCCACCAACATGGCCAGTGGCGATGACGCCGTTATCAGCGTTACAATACCACTTCTATGTCTCCTTGAGAAAACACTTAGGGCGATGATGGAAGAGGAGGTTGCCCAGGAGGAGGAGGAGGAGGAGGAAGAGGGGTAATTTTTAGCACTTTCAGGCCAGTCTCTTCGAAGTGACTCAGAGGGAGGTTTTTTGCAACAGCAGAGGCCAGGTACAAATGTGGCCAGCCAGGGCCCACTACTGGAGGACGAGGAGGACGAGGATGAGGAGGAGGATGAGGATGAAGCATGGTCACAGCGGGGTGGCACCCAACGCAGCTCGGGCCCATCACTGGTGCGTGGCTGGGGGGAAAGGCAGGACGATGACGATACGCCTCCCACAGAGGACAGCTTGTCCTTACCCCTGGGCAGCCTGGCACACATGAGCGACTACATGCTGCAGTGCCTGCGCAACGACAGCAGAGTTGCCCACATTTTAACGTGTGCGGACTACTGGGTTGCCACCCTGCTGGATCCACACTACAAAGACAATGTGCCCACCTTACTTCCTGCACTGGAGCGTGATAGGAAGATGCGCGAGTACAAGCGCACGTTGGTAGACGCGCTACTGAGAGCATTCCCAAATGTCACAGGGGAACAAGTGGAAGCCCAAGGCCAAGGCAGAGGAGGAGCAAGAGGTCGCCAAGGCAGCTGTGTCACGGCCAGCTCCTCTGAGGGCAGGGTTAGCATGGCAGAGATGTGGAAAAGTTTTGTCAACACGCCACAGCTAACTGCACCACCACCTGATACGCAACGTGTTAGCAGGAGGCAACATTTCACTAACATGGTGGAACAGTACTTGTGCACACCCCTCCACGTACTGACTGATGGTTTGGCCCCATTCAACTTCTGGGTCTCTAAATTGTCCACGTGGCCAGAGCTAGCCTTTTATGCCTTGGAGGTGCTGGCCTGCCCGGCGGCCAGCGTTTTGTCTGAACGTGTATTCAGCACGGCAGGGGGCGTCATTACAGACAAACACAGCCGCCTGTCTACAGCCAATGTGGACAAGCTGACGTTCATAAAAATGAACCAGGCATGGATCCCACAGGACCTGTCCGTCCCTTGTCCAGATTAGACATTAACTACCTCCCCTTAACCATATATTATTGTACTCCAGGGCACTTCCTCATTCAATCCTATTTTAATTTTCATTTTACCATTATATTGCGAGGCTACCCAAAGTTGAATGAACCTCTCCTCTGTCTGGGTGCCGGGGCCTAAATATATGCCAATGGACTGTTCCAATGTTGGGTGACGTGAAGCCTGATTCTCTGCTATGACATGCAGACTAATTCTCTGCTGACATAAAGACAGATTCTCTGTTACGGGACCTCTCTCCTCTGCCTGGGTGCTGGGCCTAAATATCTGACAATGGACTGTTGCAGTGGTGACTGACGTGAAGCCTGATTTTCTGCTATGACATGCAGACTGATTCTCTGCTGACATGAAGCCAGATCCTCTGTTACGGGACCTCTCTCCTCTGCCTGGGTGCTGGGCCTGAATATCTGACAATGGACTGTTGCAGTGGTGGCTGACGTGAAGCCTGATTTTCTGCTGTTACATGCAGACTGATTCTCTGCTGACATGAAGCCAGATCCTCTGTTACGGGACCTCTCTCCTCTGCCTGTGTGCTGGGCCTAAATATATGCCAATGGACTGTTGCACTGGTGGCTGACGTGAAGCCTGATTCTCTGCTATGACATGCAGACTAATTCTCTGCTGACATGAAGACAGATTCTCTGTTACGGGACCTCTCTCCTCTGCCTGTGTGCTGGGCCTAAATATATGCCAATGGACTGCTGCAGTGGTGGCTGACGTGAAGCCTGATTCTCTGCTATGACATGCAGACTAATTCTCTGCTGACATGAAGACAGGTTCTCTGTTACGGGACCTCTCTCCTCTGCCTGGGTGCTGGGCCTAAATATCTGACAATGGACTGTTGCATTGGTGGCTGACGTGAAGCCTGATTCTCTTCTATGATATGAAGACTGATTCTCTGCTGACATGAAGCCAGATTGTCTGTTACGGGACCTCTCTCCTCTGCCTGGGTGCTGGGCCTAAATATCTGACAATGGACTGTTGCATTGGTGGCTGACGTGAAGCCTGATTCTCTGCTATGACATGCAGACTGATTCTCTGCTGACATGAAGCCAGATTGTCTGTTACGGGACCTCTCTCCTCTGCCTGGGTGCTGGGCCTAAATATCTGAGAATGGACTGTTCCAGTGGTGGGTGACGTGAAGCCTGATTCTCTGCTATGGGACCTCTCTCCAATTGATTTTGGTTAATTTTTATTTATTAAATTTTTATTTTAATTCATTTCCCTATCCACATTTGTTTGCAGGGGATTTACCTACATGTTGCTGCCTTTTGCAGCCCTCTAGCTCTTTCCTGGGCTGTTTTACAGCCTTTTTAGTGCCGAAAAGTTTGGGTCCCCATTGACTTCAATGGGGTTTGGGTTCGGGACGAAGTTCGGATCGGGTTCGGATCCCGAACCCGAACATTTTCGGGAAGTTCGGCCGAACTTCTCGAACCCGAACATCCAGGTGTCCGCTCAACTCTAGTTATGGCTTATACCGTGGGTATACGTATGTCATCAATATCTAATTCCTGAAAACCCCTTTAAATTTAGACCTTTCAGTGGCTGATTGTATTCTAAAAAAAAGAAATGGCTGCACACCATTATATATACAAACAATAGAGTGGAGAAATGGGGGTCATTCTAGATATTAGTGGTACAATACCGACTATAAATGAGTATTAATGAATAATGGAAGCTCTTAGCGCACATACGTGTCGGGCCCACCTACCAGGCGTCAAGGTGGCTTCCACAGATTGGGCCCTATAACTAAAGAAACTGCCTCACTTTGGACTTACTTAAGCCTACAATATTCAGGGCAGTGTAGGAACCAGCTACAAACTGCTCAGAAGTCCCAGGTAGATGGGCGTGTTTGTATTCTAGATTGATGACAGGATACCCAAGGGTAAGGAGGACAATAGTGTTTCGCTCTTCCCAGAATTCCAGTGGAGCATTGTCTGGCTTATAAGACTCCTCACGCTGTTTAAGTGCTCTCCATAAGGAGATATAGTTTCCCCCAGAGCCATACTCATAGAGTTTACCTTGGAGAACTATATCCCTAGAGAGAATGTCTGAAATGTGGCATACCTTGTGCCACTTTGTATCATGGGTTTTGGAAATGTCCAAAGAAAATGGTCAAATAATGGGCATTAGAATCTGAGGGGACCCATGCCTGTATCCTTTCTATGAGGATTCAATTTCTGGTCTCATACCAGAATATTGTGTATATAGTTGTGTTGGCTGGCTAAAAGATACATTCTGAATAATTGATTCATACTCATTTGTGTTGGGATCACTATTGGGGTTGTTGAGGAAACTTATTGGTCTGGAGAAGATGGAGGTCAAAAGAAAACAAGGGGAATATATAGAAATGTTCTATAAGGATGGGGCTTTTATTGAAAAGGAATTATACAGGAAGATACAGACGTGGACAAAATTGTTGGTACCCTTTGGTCAATGAAAGAAAAAGTCACAATGGTCACAGAAATAACTTTAATCTGACAAAAGTAATAATAAATTAAAATTCTATAAATGTTAACCAATGAAAGTCAGACATTGTTTTTCAACCATGCTTCAACAGAATTATGTAAAAAAATAAACTCATGAAACAGGCATGGACAAAAATGATGGTACCCCTAGAAAACACAGAACATAATGTGACCAAAGGGACATGTTAATTCAAGGTGTGTCCACTAATTAGCATCACAGGTGTCTACAACCTTGTAATCAGCCATTGGGCCTATATATATGGCTCCAGGTAATCACTGTGTTGTTTGGTGATATGGTGTGTACCACACTCGACATGGACCAGAGGAAGCAAAGGAAAGAGCTGTCTCAAGAGATCAGAAAGAAAATTATAGACAAGCATGTTAAAGGTAAAGGCTATAAGACCATCTCCAAGCAACTAGATGTTCCTGTGAGTACAGTTGCACATATTATTCATAAGTTTAAGATCCATGGGACTGTAGCCAACCTCCCTGGACGTGGCCGCAGGAGGAAAATTGATGACAAATCTAAGAGACGGATAATCCGAATGGTAACAAAAGAGCCTAGAAAGACTTCTAAAGAGATTCAAGGTGAACTTCATGCTCAAGGAACATCAGTGTCAGATCGCACCATCCGTCGTTGTTTGAGCCAAAGTGGACTACATGGGAGACGACCAAGGAGGACACCATTGTTGAAAACGAATCATAAAAAAGCAAGACTGGAATATGCCAAACTACATGTTGACAAGCCACAAAGCTTCTGGGAGAATGTCCTGTGGACAGATGAGACAAAAATCGAAGTTTTTGCCAAGGCACATCAGCTGTATGTTCACAGACGAAAAAATGAAGCATATCAAGAAAAGAACACTGTCCCTACTGTGAAACATGGAGGAGGCTCTGTTATGTTCTGGGGCTGCTTTGCTGCGTCTGGCACAGGGTGTCTTGAATCTGTGCAGGGTACAATGAAATCTCAAGACTATCAAGGAATTCTAGAGAGAAATGTACTAGCCAGTGTCAGAAAGCTTGGTCTCAGTCGCAGGTCATGGGTCTTGCAACAGGACAATGACCCAAAACACACCGCTAAAAACACCCAAGAATGGCTAAGAGGAAAAAATTGGACTATTCTAAAGTGGCCTTCTATGAGCCCTGACCTCAATCCTATTGAGCATCTTTGGAAGGAGCTGAAACATGCAGTCTGGAAAAGGCACCCTTCAAACCGGACACAACTGGAGCAGTTTGCTCATGAGGAGTGGGCCAAAATACCTGCTGAGAGGTGCAGATGTCTCATTGACAGTTACAGGAAGCGTTTGATTGCAGTGATTGCCTCAAAAGGTTGCGCAACAAAATATTAAGTTAGGGGTACCATCATTTTTGTCCATGCCTGTTTCATGAGTTTATTTTTTTACATAATTCTGTTGAAGCATGGTTGAAAAACAATGTCTGACTTTCATTGGTTAACATTTATAGAATTTTAATTTATTATTACTTTTGTCAGATTAAAGTTATTTCTGTGACCATTGTGACTTTTTCTTTCATTGACCAAAGGGTACCAACAATTTTGTCCACGTCTGTATAATAGGTTTTATAGCATAATTCATCCATTTGAACAGAAAAAAGTGATGGGCTCCAAGGATGCACTGGGAAAAAGGTGATATCCGAAAGATATAGGGGCTGGAGGGAAATGTGATAAGTATAAAAACTGGCCTGAATTGGATTTGGTATGTAAACTCAATATTATATGCTTGGTTTGGGTGTTGTATGTCTTCATTTTCTTTCTTTCACTGACAAGTTGTAAGGTATAGTTGTGGTGTTAAATTAGAAAATGTTATAAAATGTGTGTGCAAAAAAAAATATGTTCTGTATACAGTAGCTAGATGGTGGGGCCTAATTATTTCCCACTTAATGTAACTTAAAAGTTGCAGCTTAAAGAGGTTTTGCCAAGTTTTTAAGTTATCCCGTGTTCACAGGATAGGAGATAAATAGTTGATCACTGCGGGTCCAACCTCTGGGACCTCCACCAATCATGGGAACAGGGGTCCCATTCCCCCATTCTGATGGAGTAGCAGGAAGTGCCAGAGATAACCAAGTGCTGTACTCCCCGCACCTCACTACACACTACACTGTTCTACAATAGATGGCGATCTTGCCTAAGATATGCCATAATGGCTGAGCAGCCTGACAGGAAAATTCACTGATATGCAGTATATGCAAATACCAGAACAAAGGGGGAGCTTTCTGTCTTGACATCCCCTGCACTGCTGGAGGATGCACCACATTTATGAAGAGGCACACACCTCATCATAAATTAGGTGCATCCTCCTGCAGTCCATGCGCCTAAACAGAAATCTATGACAGTTCAGAGCTGCCATAGATTTCTGGCTCCATTTGTACAATAATCACAGAGTAGATTTACGGATAGGAAGTGAGGACGCTAAAACTACAAATTTTATTAGGTATGCGTTAAAAAGGGCAAGGAAATACAACCCTAAAATACATAAGGACCACCTGTAAGAGATGATAGAGTTGAACCATGCACAGAGGACTTTTAGAACATAGGTTTTGAGCATGAGGGGTAGGAAGACAACACACTCTCGGTCTGTACCCTCTAGTCCATCAACAAATAAAAGGTCACTGAGAAAATGTTTACGTGGCTGTAAGTATTGAATGGGTTACTGGGCAATAATGTTGATGTTCAGCCCCGTAATAGGTGAGAGCAGTAGTCGAATGCCACCAGGTTCCCCACCATATACTGGGGGCGTTAAATCATTGTCCCTGGATAAAGGCACAAGGGGGTAAGAGCTCAGCCACCATTACTGACTGTCTAGAGCTGAAAGACACTGACTCAGCTTCAACAGCAAAAAAAAATGGCAGTACACTAACGCTCAACGTTTCTTCTTTACTAGAATAGTCAGGTGCAATTAAAAACTGCCTAACATGATTTATATGTGCTGAACTAAGCTGTATCACCAACGTGGTGACAGCCTCCGGCGCTAGTTCGGCCGTGAAGCAGCAGTGATTTTTGAAGGGGAAATCACTTTCTCTTGGTGACGAAGGCATGCCAGAGCGGATCGCTGGCAGGGGGCGGCAACAGCCGACTGTATATCCTGGTGAAGGGCCTTTTACTTCAATGAGGAAACGCTCCCACCTTAATCCCCCCATTAATGACATCACCCCTCTTGATGTGTTTCTGAGAGTAGTGGTTGATGAATTAGCGCAATTGGAGGGACAGAGATGGGGTACCAACAACCTCACTAAGCCAGAACTAGAGGGCCTCCTTTCGCTTGAAAATGATTACACCATTTTTATCAAGCCTGCTGATAAGGGGAGTAATATAGTGGTATTAGATCAGGAACAATACATCAAGATGTGTTCCGATATCCTGAATAATAAGGCTTGTTATGACATCCTTTCCGCTAATCCAATTGAGCGTTACTCTATAGAACTTAAAGACATTGTGAGCTCAGCCTTGGTTGCTTGCATCATTAGTAAAGAGGAGTTCAAAGTGATGCTACCTAGGCACCCCCAGATGACATGCTTTTACTTTCTACCGAAGGTGCACAAGGGCCAACATCCCCTGAAAGGTAGACCCATAGTTTCCGTCACCAATAGATTGACTCAACATATTACCACTTACCTGAGGGATACTATGGACATCATTAACAGAATGGATGGTCTCCACGTTAAAGAGGGCATCCTTCTTGCCAGCCTTCTAATCCCAGTCACTATATGCACATTTCATATTCAAGTAGAACAATCATCAGAGGAATCAGTCAGGATATCTAGGCAAGATGAAAATCAAGGGAAGATTGTGGTGGGGGTATATAAACACAAAACCCACACAATCAACAGTGTGATAAACTGTTCCCTCAGTGGATGGAGAGGTGATACCAGTTATAACACACCTCACCACCCAATAGTTGTAAGGAAGAGGGGGAAAGGGAGGACTGGATATAACTCCCTAGGCTCTCAAACAGGCATGATAACAGCCACGGGCAATAGATCACACCCACGCTGTGAGAAGCACCAGGTTACTCTTCTACACCCAGTAATTTTTTTTGATCAGGGAGTGACATACCACCTCAGAAATTGTACCAACCCCCATGAGCAGACAGCCCAAAAATAATTAATTTATTGGATAGGACTTTACTCGAGACTGAAATGGCGGTCCTTAGTATAGACCTTTCATTTGTCCCAACCCTCTGCTTTGATCCTTTCACCTGGGTCAAAGATTAATAACTGTTCGTAAATTACGTTGGCACAAATTCTACAAAAACTGTGATAGGTATTACAGTTGATCTATTACGATGTACAGTTATTACAGAGTTTAGTGGATGAGTCCACTAACTCTGATGGAGTAGGTCCTTTCACCTCTTTAAGGAATAAGAGCAAAAAGATGCCCTCAGTGACCGATATTTCATGCCTGGATGTTTTCTTACAGCTTGTCTCTGAAGAACTTATGGCACTATCTCTACCCTGTCGTACCCCAAATTATATTAGGGAGGAATGGAGAGCAGTTGTCTCCCTAAGGGATGATCCCGCTATTATTATTAAACCCTCCGACAAAGGGGGAAACACTGTGGTTATGAATCAGTCGGATTATCAATCAATGTGTG
Source organism: Bufo gargarizans (assembly GCF_014858855.1). Taxonomy (NCBI): domain Eukaryota; kingdom Metazoa; phylum Chordata; class Amphibia; order Anura; family Bufonidae; genus Bufo; species Bufo gargarizans. The sequence continues at coordinate 370,020,077 of NC_058084.1, read as the reverse complement.
CCCAGATTCTTTGTGACAGAGGAAACTCTGTGATCTTGGCCTCCAATCCCACTGATTTATACCTACTTGAACTCAAGGGATTACTGACAGATGCAATGAATAGAAAACTGATTTTGAAGGAGGAGCATGACTTCCTCTATCCCAGTCTCACTGTAACAGCGACATTCTACAGTCTGCCAAAAGTTCATAAGGGGATGAAACCCTTTAAAGGCAGCCCCGTTGTGTCAGGAGTTGAGAGTATTTGCCAAAATCTAGGCGTGTACATTGATCAGATCCTCATGCCCTTCGTGACAACACTTCCATCATACACTAGGGACATGATGGATCTCCTCAAGAGGTTAGACAGCATCACTATTGAGAAACATGCGATTATGGCGAGCATTGACGTGGTGGCATTGTATTCTTCAATCCCCCACGAGTTTGGCTTGAGAGCTGTCCAACATTTTTTGAGTATGAGGGGCCAGCAGTACTCCCAGCATAATGCTTTTGTGCTGAGATTACTAAGATATCTGCTCACGCACAATTTCTATCTCTTTAACGGTAAGATTTACCACCAACTCAGGGGTACAGCGTTCTTGTGCACCATCTTATACCAACCTGCTCCTGGGCTGGTGGGAATCCACCGTGGTTTTTGGTGAAGGCATGTTGTTGAGTACTGGGGCCATTTTGTTGTGGGCCTGGTGCATTGATGACATATTCAGCATTTGGAACGATTCCAAAACTGCCTTCACACAGTTTGTTGATAAACTAAAGTGTAATGAAATTGGATTAAGATTTGCTTATGAGGTGGACCCAAACTCGTTGCCATTATCGAACATCTTTATTTCTGGGGGTCAATCTGATGAATTGTGCACCACAATTTACAGAAAACCTACCTCTACGAACTCAGTCTTACACTGGTCCAGTAGCCATCCCACCCCTCTTAAAAAGGGTATTCTAGGGGGGCAGTACTTGCATGTACATCGCAATTGCTCCGAAAACTGAGTTTTTCAAACAGGCTTGGGACCTCAGGGAAAGGTTTCGTACTAGAGGTTACCCAGACATTGTGTTGCGATAGGCGTTCCAGAGGTCTAGATCGACATCTGACTCCTAAGGAGAAAAAGTGAGGGGATCATAAGATTCACTAATTGGCACATTTGATGGGATGTCTGACAAAGTAAGAGACATCCTTAAAAAACACTGGTCAATCCTCCTTATAGACCCTGATATCCGTGAGACATTACAAAATTACCCATAAATAACATTCAGAAGGGCCAAAGTCTCAGGGATATCTTGGTCCGTAGTCACTACTCTCCAGGTCCTACATCTGCACCTGGTTGGACCGTAAACCCGTGGGTTGTTTCAGATGTATTGGGTGTGTTGCCTGTGGTACAATGAGGACCTCCAAGACATTTTTCAGCACCAACTTACAACAAACCTTCCATATTCGTGACTTTATCACCTGCAACAGCTGTGGTGTGATCTATAAGATCACCTGTGACTGTAAAATGGAGTACATAGGCAAAACGAAGGCGGAGTTGCGAAGACGAGTTGGGGAGCACCTTGATGATATAGCCAACAAGAGTGACACAGCTGTGTCGAGACATGTGCATGAATGCCACCAAGGCGATCCACGATGCATTAGTGTTGTAGGCATTGAACTGGTAAAACCACTTGTTAGAGGGGGCAATTGGGACCATTTACTGTTGCAGCATGAGGCACAGTGGATTTTCCTGTTGCGTACGGTCTCACCGAATGGACTAAATGAGCAGCTGAATTTTAGCTGCTTTATTTGAAAATATCCCAGGTCATACTGTACTCTAAATATAATTTATTTTAGGTTCAAAGATTTTGGATAGCATGCTTTTGGGCATTGGTTTGAATCCTAATATGCGCTCCCGATACAGTACTTTTTCACTGGCTTCAAATATATAAACAAAAGGTAATTGTTTTATTCCTCATACCTGGTTTCCAACCTTTATTTACGCTATAAATGTCTTGTTATGTTACATGGCCCTAATTTGGGACCGTGTCGGTGTTGGGTGCTGGGCATGCACCCTGGTTCCCTAGCAACCCGACTTACCACTGATCGCACTGCCATCTGTGTGGTCTGACGTAATGACATGTTCACATGACAATGGCGTCATCAACTTGGGAACCTGCATCCTCAAGCATGCGCAGTCCATCAATAGCCGGCTCGTGTGCCCACGTGACTACCCAGGAGGCACGGCCATTATGGCCTCACATTACTTAGGTTAAGCATTTAAAAGCTGGCGTTTCTCACAGCGTGGTTGCGATCTATTGCCCGTGGCTGTTACCATGCCCTTTTGAGAGGCTAGGGAGTTATATCTAGTTCTCCCTTTCCCCCCTCTTTCTTGCAACTATTGGGTGGTGAGGTGTGTTGTAACTGGTATCACCTCTCCATCCACTGAGGTAACAGTTTATCACACTGTTGATTGTGTGGGTTTTGTGTTTACAGTGAGGAACAGAAGTATTTGAACACCCTGCGAGTTCTCCCACTTAGAAATCATGGAGGGGTCTGAAATTCACATTGTAGGTGCATTCCCACTCTGAGAGACAGAATAAAATAAAGTAAATTTGGGAGATCACATTGTATGATTTTAGAAGAATTTATTTGTCTTGCACTGCTGAACATAAGTATTTGAACACCTGAGAAAATCAGTGTTAATATTTGGTACAGAAGCCTTTGTTTACAATTAGACATTTCCTGTAGTTCTTGACCAGGTTTGCACACACTGCAACAGGGATTTTCAGTTCCCTCCAAAGATATTCTATTGGATTTAAGTCTGGAGACTGGCTAGGCCACTCCAGAACCTTGATATGCTTCTTACGGAGTCACTCCTTGGGTATCCTGGCTGTGTGCTTCGGGTCGTTGTCATGTTGGAAGACCCAGCCACGACCCATCTTCAATGCTCTGACTAGGGGAAGGAGGTTGTTGCTCAAAATCTCAAAATATATGGCCCAATTCATCCTCTCTTTAATACAGTTTAGTCGTGCTGTCCCCTTCGCAGAAAAGCACTCCCAAAGCATGATGTTACCACCCCCATGCTTCACAGTAGGGATGGTGTTCTTGGGATGAAACTCATCTTTCTTTTTCCTCCAAACACGACGAGTGAAGTTTATACCAAAAAGTTCTACTTTGTCCTCATCTGACCACATGACTTTTTCCCATGCCTCTTCTGGATCATCCAGATAGTCATTGGCAAACTTCAGACGGGCCTGGACATGTGATGACTTGAGGGGAACCTTCCGTGCAATGCATGATTTGAAACCAGGAAGGCGTAGTGTTCTACCAACAGTGACCTTTGAAACTGTGGTCCCAGCTCTCTTCACGTCATTGACCAGCTCCTCCCTTGTAGTTCTGGGCTGATTTCTCACCTTTCTTATCATCAGTGATACCTCACGAGGTGAGATCTTGCATGGAGCCCCAGTCCAAGGGAGACTGACAGTCGTCTTTAGCCTCTTCCATTTTCTAACAATTGCTCCAACAGTTGATCTATTTTTACCAAGCTGCTTGGCAATTGCTCTGTAGCCCTTTTCAGCCTTGTGGAGGTCCACAATTTTGTCTCACGTCTTATGACAGCTCTTTGGTCTTGCCCATGGTAGTAAGTTAGATTAATGAGTGAAGTAGAGGTGGACTTTTTATAGGCACAGTAACAGGTCTTTGAGAGCCAGAATTCTTGCTGTTTCTCAGGTGTTCTAATACTTATGTTCAGCACTGCAAGAAAAATACATTCTTTAAAAATCATACAATGTGATTTCCTTTTTTTTTTTATGCAGTAAGAATGCTCCTACAATGTAAATTTCAGACCCCTCAATGATTTCTAATTGGGAGTTCAAATACTTCTGTTCCTCACTGTATATACCCCCACCACAATCTTCCTTTGATTCTCATCTTGCCTAGATATCCTGACTATTTCCCCTGATGATTGTTCTACTTGAATATGAAACGTGCATGTAGGGACTGGGATTAGGATAGGGCTGTATCAGGGCCAGCGGACAGGGAAAGGTTCCGGATGGGGTTGCCCTTTTAAGGACGAGTGCCCTGTGGTGAGGCTGCTCCAACATCTAGAGGCTAGGGCCATTCCACCACAGGTCTACATTAGGGACATAATATACCCCAAATTCCTACAGGTATTGCAGCATACAGTCTCCTCTAATTGGATTGATTGGTAACATAGTAACATAGTACATAAGGCTGAAAAAAGACATTTGTCCATCCAGTTCGGCCTGTTAACCTGCAAGTTGATCCAGAGGAAGGCAAAAAAACAACAAAAAAACCTGTTAGGTAGAAGCCAATTTTCCCCACTTTAGGGGAATAAAAAATTCCTTCCCGACTCCAATCAGGCAATCAGAATAACTCCCTGGATCAGTTACCTGGATACTGATTGTATACTGGATTCGGATGACAGAGCCGTAGGAACAAGGTTTTCCATACCAAGTGCCGCCGTGCACTAAGTTTCTTACTTGCGTGAATATTTATGTGATTGCTTACAAGCAGCTATTTTGATTTATTTTCCTACCTTAGGGCCTATCATTTTATTGATGTATAAAGTAATAGTTATGTCTTAGTTAAACAATTGATCACTGTTTTCAGCGACTTTTTGGATCTTTTCCTTGACTTTACACATTGATATTGTGTTATCTTCCTTTCTGAGTTATTTCCACTACAGTACGTTGGCATCATCATTTCGAGCGGACATTCGCTCTGGCGGGGATTTACAGTCGGCTGTTGCCACCCCCTGCAAGCTCTGCAAAAGTGGGGGATTTTCCCTTCAAAAATCAGCGCGTTCGTCCGCTGCTTCACGGCCGAACTTGCTTAGCTCAGCACATATAATTCATGTTAGGCAGTTTGTAATTGCTCCTGATGATTCTAGCAAAGAAGAAATGCATTGAGCCTTAGTGCACTGACAGTTTTTTTTTCTGTTGAAGCTGAGTCAGTGCCTTTCAGCTCTAGAGTCAGTAACGGTGGGAGGTATTCTACAGGTGTACTGAGCTCTTACCCCCTTTTGCCTTCATCCAGAGACAATGATTTAAATCCCCCAGTATCTGGTGGGGACCCTTGTGGTGTTCGACTAATGCTCTCACCTATTATGCCCGCTTAGCCATAGAGGTCTTTGGTCTGGTCAGCTACACACTGCTGTCCTCCCCTGTCATATCGAGGGGTACATCATATTGGCTGCGAGTGTAATTTATTTGCTTTACCTGGCTGTTTATAAATATTGGGACTTAAGTAGGGGCTGAGTATCAACATTATCGCCCAGTAACCCATTCAATACTTACATCCACATAAATATTTTCTCAGTGACCCCTTATTTGTTGATGGACTGGAGGTTAAAGATTGAGAGTGTGTTGTCTTCCGACCCCCCCGTGCTCAAAACCTATTTTCTAAAAGTCTTCTGTGCATGGTTTAACTCTATCATCTCTGATAGGTAGAGATGTCCTGAACTATTCGCCGGCGAACAGTTCCCGGCAAACATAGCTTGTTCGCGTTCGCCGCGGCAGGCGAACATATGCGATGTTCGGTCCACTCCCTATACATCATCATTGAGCAAACTTTGACCCTGTACTTCACAGTCAGCAGACACATTCCAGCCAATCAGCATACCCTCCCTCCCAGACCCTCCCACCTCCTATCAAAAAGCAAGGACAGCATCCATCTTAGATTCATTCTGAAGCTGCAGTGTCTCAAATTTGACTAAGTTGTAATTACAATGCAATTAATACAGGTTATATTAATGGCATTGAGAATTCAAATTAGAGCTGGCCGCGGTGCCCCACCACTCACCAGGCTGCAGTGAGTCACCCCCCCCCCCCCCGTCACCCTTTAGCACGTGACGGCGCGTCTTGCTTGCGAAGTTTAGAAGTTGAACTTGTGACTTGAATTTTGTGGAGTTTTGCCATGGATCCCCCTCCGGCATGCCACAGTCCAGGTGTTAGTCCCCTTGAAATAACTTTTCCATCACTATTGTGGCCAGAAAGAGTCCCTGTGGGTTTTAAAATTCGCCTGCCTATTGAAGTCTATGGTGGTTCGCCCGTTCGCAAACATTTGCGGAAACTCGTGTTCGCCGTTCGCGAACGGAAAATTTTATGTTCGCGACATCTCTGCTGATAGGTGGTCCTTATCCTGTGTCAGGAACCTCCTGGTAGGCCCTATATGGGATAGATACCACCACCCGAGAAGAAACCTATTGTGACTACAGTCTAACAGTAATGTCATTGGCCAATGCAGTTATCATAAAATAATAAAGTTACAACATAAATAAAAAATAGCACATAATACATATATGCTCTCAAATAGACCAGTGGCATCCAAGTTTGATCACCAGTTGAAAAAAGGAGCACATTCTGAGATCCTCTCCTCCGCTCCCTTCAACCGCTCTCTGAGGTGCTGGACGTCTTGTCTAAGTAGGCCCACATCCACACGTACCTCGTCAATCTTGGTAGTGAGGGAAGTTTGACAGGCCAGGATCGCTGACAGGAGTTGTTCATGCGCCTCTTTCGGTGAAAGCTCTGGCATATCCAGGTCATCACTGACCGCTTGTTGAGCCGCCTGGCCGCGAGTATGTTGAGTACGGGGCGTACTAGTTGTTGCAGCGCCATGTTGGACGTCTTGGCGCGCAAACTCTTTCAGGCGGTCAGCCGCCGCTTGAGCCTTGCTGGGACCCATCGTTAGATTCTGTAGGTTCTTGTAATGTCGCTCGTCTTTTTTGTTGTTATAATGACCGTGTCAGTGCTCAGGATTGAACAGGATGCAAAACGGGAGCCGGAGCTCAGATCAGATGCGGCTGCTCATGTCGGCAGTTAGAGATCTCACTCGTCCCATACCTGCCAAGATCCATGCCCTGGAAGATTGAGTCTCCTCATGGAGGCAAAAGTGTGACGATTTGGAAAACAGAGGCAGGAGGAATAATGTGCGCATTTCGGGCCTACCGGAGCGAACGGAGGGTCCAGATTCTGCCACTTTCATAGAAGCCTGGTTCAAATCTACCTTTCCAGAGGCAGCCTTTTCCATGGCGTATGCAGTGGAGAGAGCCCACAGGGTTACAGCTCGTCCACCACCTCCTGGAGCTCCACCTAGGCCGTTGCTAGCACACATGTTAAATTGGAAGGATCGTGACCTTATCCTCACACAGGCGAGGAGGAAGCAGACCATCATGCACGGAAATGCCAAGGTGTCCTTGTTCCCTGACTTCTCCGACGACCTTTGTTTCTGTCAAGAGAAGGCTTCGGGACATGAACTTACCATATTCCATGGCATACCCCACCAGGCTGCGCGTGGTGGATGGAGAAAAATCGCTCTTCTTCACTGACCCAAGGAGGCGGATGAATGGGTCGTCAGGAAATCGCGCAGGGTAGTGCCATCTTGAGCAGCGGTGTGGCATTAATACCTCGCTTTTTTTTCTTCTTTCTTGGGGACTCTATCAACGAGACTTACTGTTAACTGGTGGTGTAGTACAGTTACCTACACTATGCGGAAATGTTCAGTTTTGGACTTTGTAGTGGTTACGAAATGCCACCTCAGAGTGAGTTTCTCTGTTATCTATGTGTGTCACTAGTTATATGTCAGTATGCTATACAATATACGTGGAAGCTGATCAGATACCTGCATGGTTTATATACCACCTTGCAACATGCAGGTCCCTGACGCTGTAGCCACGAGAAAGTTACTTTCCCACATTGGGCAATATGCGCTTTATTGCAGTATTTGTTTATGGCACGTTTTGTTTTGCAGGCAGCACTCTGAATGTGTGGGGTGGTTTGATGGAAGGAAGCTCTTCGATATTGCAGCAGAAGTGTAGACTCGCACTGAGATTTGAGGTACGAACGCTATGGCCACCTTAGTTTTGATGTCCTGGAATGTGAGAGGGTTAGGGGACACGGGTAAAAGAATGTCTGTTTTTACACATGTCCGCAGGTACGCTCCTCACATACTCAGTCTACAGGAGACTCATTTAACAACTGATACGGCCGGTAGACTTCAGAAGTCATGGGTTCAATGTGCATATCACTCGTTCAGTACTTCACACTCCAGGGGAGTGTCTTTATTAATTAGCCGCTCTGTCAGATGGGAGCTACATACAATTGAGAGTGACCCAGAGGGAAGATACGTTTTTGTGCATCCACACGTGAATGGTACTCCGTTTGTGATCCTGAACATTTATTGCCCCCCTCCCCCTGCTGATATGACAATTCTGCAAACTGCAACCATATTTGCAGCTCAGTACCCACACGCAAAACTTCTATGTGTAGGGGACATTAATACGGTCATGAACTCACGGAGGGACCGTTTTTGTGCCCACCCGGCTTCCCCGACTCACAGCCTACCTACTTTGTTGGCGGCTTGGGCTGGAGAAGTGGGATGGTTTGATTTCTGGAGGGAAAGACACCCAGATGTGATAGAATATTCTTGCTTTACTCCTTCTCATGGCGCTTTGTTCAGGATTGAATACATATTTGGGTCCCCTGATGCTTATTTGGAACTGTCCACTATCTCTCATGGCCCTCAAAGTGTATCTGACCATGCACCCCTAATTGCGCAATTCAATATCTTACAAGGGTTAAACCCTCGTTTGAAAACGAGAATCCACCCATTTTGGCTTACCCTATTGAAAGAGCAAGATAGAGTCCCGGACCAATTACAGGTTTTTCTTGAGGTGCATGACGCTGATACGAATGCTCTTCTTATATGGGAAACGATGAAGGCATATTTAAGGGGATGCCTTAGATCATCAATTTCTTATATTAAGAAGGACACTAGGAAAAAGGAGTATTCCCTTAGTGATAGTGTTAGGGAAGCTGAAGCTAGATTTGTGTTAGACCCATCTGAGTCAAATAGACAGGACTGGTTACTGAAGGGAAGAATGTATTTAGTCCACTTACACAAAAAGAGTAACCGCAAGCTATTTTTCTACAAACAGCAGACCTTTGAGATTGGAGATAAGGCGGAAGACTATTGGCTCACATAGTACATAGAAATAACTCTGCCCCACCGGTTTTACGTATTCAGGCCTTGGATGGAGCAGTCAAAGAATCTGTCCCGGATATAGTAGCGAGCTTTGCTGACTTCTATTGAGAGTTATATCACACACGGGTGTCATACTCGGAGGTGGAACTTGAGAACTATTTAGATGAGATAACTTGTCCGACACTCTCAATGGAAGATAGCAACTTACTGGAGGAAGATATAACTCTAGAAGAGATACAAATTGCAATTGACGGACTGGCGAATGGGAAGTCTCCAGGTCCTGACGGGTTGCCATTGGAGGTATACTCTAAGTATGTTGACATTCTTGGGCCTCAATTGAGAGAGATGTTCAAGGTGGCGTGGCGTATAGGTAAACTCCCAGACTCCCTATATGAGGCGTCCATAGTAGTGATTCTTAAACCAGACAAGGATCCAATAGATTGTGCCTCCTATCGGCCGATATATTTACTTAACCGGGACTAAAAAATCTTGAGAAAGATCTTGGCCAATAGGTTGAACAAAATAATAACTAGCATAATTCATAGCGATCAAACTGGGTTCATACCTAGAAGATCAACCTCGAATAACATCCGCAGAGCGCAAATCATAGCCCAAATTGGTACTCATCATGGGAGACAGTGGGCGATGGCTTCGTTAGATACGGCCAAGGCCTTTGACTCGCTGGAGTGGCCATACCTGATGAGAGCACTGGGGAAGTTCAGCTTCGGTCCTAGGTTCTTACAATGGATTCGGATAATATATAAAAGTCTAAGAGCCAGTATTCTAGTTAACGGCACGGCCTCCCTCTCCTTTTCTCTGCAGCGGGGCACGAGGCAGGGTTGTCCTCTCTCCCCCCTGTTATTTGCTATTGCCATTGAACATCTGGCCTTGCGTATTCGTCAGCACTCGACGTTTAGAGGGGTTGGGATAGGGGGAAGAGAGGACAGAATAGGCCTATATGCAGATGATCTCATACTGTACATGACTGATGTGGACTCTTCCTTGCCACGTGCGATCTCGATCATAGAGCAGTTTGGGCACTTCTCTGGGTTACACATTAACTGGGCTAAGTCGGCTCTGATGCCGCTATGGCGCTCCGATTGGCCCGAGGTACACCTTAACCTTAGAGTGGTGTACCACTTTAAATAGGAACTTGGAGGTGGAACTTGAGAACTATCACCAGAGAGCCGAAAGACTCATATTCCAGGAATGTTGCCCCCTTAGAAGCCTTATTCATTGACAAATTCAAGGTATGGAAAACCCTTCCTCTGTCCATCATGGGCAGGATCAATTTAATCAAAATGATCCTATTGCCTAAAGGATTGTATATACTGGAACATGTTTGTACCCCAATACCACGGAATTACTTGGACCGCCTTCACTCCCTAATGGTTCAATTCATTTGGGGTAGAGCCAGGCATAAACTCGCTCTGAGTACATTGCAGAGGTCCAAAGTGCAGGGTGGAGCATCGCTGCCAAATTTTCACTTGTACTTTTTGGCAGGACAGATGAGATTCTTGGCTGGTTGGGTTAATGGGGAGCCCCTGCAGAACATGGATTACTTTATGCAACAGCATTTGGACATATCCAACTTATGGCCAGTACTTGAGAGGGTCGGATCTTTGTCGAACCAACTTCTGCAGATACACAGGTTAGCACAACAGGTTTGGAGAGACGCTAAATTGAGGCAATATCAGGACTGGGCCGACATCATACCTCTATGGGATAACCCTTTATTCCCCCACTTACAAGGGATCGAGGGAACGCACGTTTGGGCAGCATCCGGGATAGTAATTCTGCGGGATTTATATGATGAAGGCGTCTTACACTCCTTCTCTCAAATTCAAGAACGATATGGCATAGCACGCACCCAATTTTTTAAATACTTACAGATTAGGCGTGCCCTTCGGGAACAATTTAGGGACGTGAATAAAGCCATCTCCTCTTACCCCCTTATTGGAGTCATTTAATCGCAGGGGCCTAGAGGCATAGTATCTGTACTCTACACTCATCTTTTGGAGAATCACATGTCGGCACAGCCCATATTAGCTGAGGCTAGATGCAGAGGGAACATTCCACTTCTCTCAGCTGGGGACTGGACTGAGGCATTGGAACGGTCATTAGTGTATCTCCCTCGATTAACAAGAGGTTATTCCAGCTATTTATGCTACACCGCAGCTATTTAACCCCCACTAGGCTACACAAGATGGGGAGAATTCCCCAACCCAACAGTTTGAGATGCTCTCATAGTAATGCAGACTTCTGGCATATGATGTAGGAGTGTGTGCACATTAAGTCATATTGGCAATCGGTACTGGGGATACTTTCATCGCTGGGTTTGGGCCCTATCCTATTATGCCCTAAGATATGTTTATTAGGTATCCTGGATAACGATGGTTGGACCCACTATAACAGAATATTTCTAAGCGAAACCTTATTTTTAGCCCGCAAAGTTATTGCTCTCAAATGGATGGCGGAGGATCTACCAACATTGGGGATGTGGAAGAGGCTTGTCAACCAGGTGATTCCCTTTGAAAAGGTTATATTTGTGAATAGAAAATGTCCTGATAATTTCCAGAAAGTGTGGGGTCTGTGGTGCGAATCACATTCAACTGCTTCAATGGGGTCAGCAGTTTCTATTGGCTCTTGATAGGATTGAAACATTTAAAGCCTCACGCAATGCTTCTGTATAACTCAATTTATTATATTTTCAATGTATATGCTGTGACAGTGATGTACCTTCTCTTTATTGAATTACTTGAGTGTATATTATCCTCATTCTATATGATCTGACCTGTAGTATAACACTGTATTATGCTTACATGAAAGTACCACAAACGCGCCTTGTTACTCTTTTTCAATAAAACGAGTTAAAAAAAAAAAAAAAAGGAGCACATACCATATGTCCCAGGAATGCAAACTTTGTCCCGATCCATTTCTCTGAACCGTTCTCTGGGGTGAGTTCATCAGGGGACCACATATAACAAAAAAACTCCACAAAGCAAACAATACAAAAATGGAGGCAATAATATGTGTGCAAATCAGATTAAATTATTGTAATAATGTCCATATAATAATCGTAAATCTCATGGTCAAAAAGAATAACAATTCCCACAAATTTGGGCCCAAATATAATGCATCTGCATCACACACCTAATGTCTATAATGCTGGTACTAATAAGCCCCTTTTAAAGCATACCACAGACCAGTTAAATACTGATAGTAATAATATGGCTTTATATCTAAAATTGGAATAACAGTAGGAAAGGCTAATCAAAGTACCAATCAATGTAGCAGAGAGGGGAAAATATGGTCATACTTCCCTTTATCCCAACTGAAATGACAGGCAGGGAGAGGGTATGATAATTAGGTCATTCTGGGTCAGCACAGGAAAATTGTTGGTACAGTGGTGGCCATCTAGATGGAAAGTCCGGTCTCTGTCCATACCTACATGCAGTCAGTGTCGTTCTTAATACCCGCGTGCCGAAAGTCACGTGACTGGAAGTCAACGGTGGACCGCATGGTGGAATACAAATACAGGAAGTGAATAGCAGATTTACTGTTAATACAGGAAGGACAAAGAAACTAATGGGCATAACATTTATTTTACAGATGGCAAAGCCACTGTACCCTACTAATACAAGAGGATTGTTTGACTATTGAAAAGTTATATTTTACCATAAACAAGTGTCACTTCATACCAGCTTATAGGACGGGGGATGGGGAGGTTAAAATAGGGGGAAGATTACTATCCCACATATTATAAAGTATATATTGGGTGCAGCATTTGATTATAAGTAGTTCCCTACCTCACCCATAGATCAAAAATAACAATAAACGGACTAGTCCAAAAAAGTCATTATTGAAATAAAACACTCAAAATCAATATACTCACTAAGGCCACAAGGGGTGATAGTATTCAACCTATATGTCCATCTGGCTTCTTTTTGTTTCAAAATGGTGTCAAGATCTCCACCTCTAATACCTGTCCTAATTGTCTCTAACACGCAAAATGTCAGAACTCTAACATCACCATTATGTTTCAAAGTCACATGTCTGGAGATAGGCTTTTCACGCTTGCTTCTCACATCCCCCACATGTTCCAAAATCTGTCTCTTAATTAGTGATGAGCGGCAGGGGCAATATTCGAATTTGCGATATTTCTCGAATACTCGTCATAAATTCACGAATTCGAGAATTTTACATTATTTTCTTGATTGTGAAAATCGGCAATGTAATATGCGCGTATTGCACGCGCAATATAGGCGGGGGTCATTCACTTTTGCAACATTTTTCAAGGTGCTAGAAGTTTCCTGAGACTGGAGAAAATGGTTGGCATGGCAAAACATTACAATAGCTTTATATGCAGATAGAGTGCTCCTATATATTTGCGATTGCACAAAACGGCAATTAATGATGCACATATTTTGGTGCAATACGTGCAACTTCACATTTTAGCAGGTCAGACTACATATTACTGATTGCTGCACTTGTGACATCACAGCACTATGTCTGTAGCATATATGTATGGACAGCAGAACCTATCACACTACCTAACACCCTGCACCCTACACTATATCACAATCTAACCTACACTGACTATCTCCCACTAACTATCTGTATTATATATATAAGCTAACTAACTATCTAATGTAATGACATAGTAAAGCACAGACCACAGCAATGACACTGCTGTCTCTCTCTCAGAACTGCAAAAAGCACTAAATTCTAAATCTTTGCGAATTCTCAAAGTGGAGATATTCACAATTAAAATTTGCAATTCGAATATCCACATTCAACACTGCTCTTAAATGTGCGGCATTTTTTGCCTACATACATCAAATTGCAAGTACATTTACAGAGATATATCACACTCTCATGTTGCAGTTAGAAAAACAATGGGTATTGTATACACTATGTCCACCAGAATCTGAGAACTGAGACAATGTTTCAATAAATTGACAAGCTTTGCAATGGCTACAGCGAAAGGTACCAGTCTGTCTATTGATCAGCCATGTCTCTTTTTTGTGAGTCTCGAAGTGGCTGTGAACAAAGGTATCTCGTAAGCTGCGCCCATGTCTATACGTAATTGCTAGAAAATCAGGAATGAATCCTAAAATGTCTGGATCAGTTTTCAGAAGTGACCAATATTTACCAAGCACTTCCTGTGCCAAGGAATCAAAAGTTCCAAAAATACGTATAGTTTTATCATCTTGTTTTCTGCTTTTGGGGTTAGTAGCTTGGTTCTGTTGCACTTCCGTCCAAATTCCCATGCCTGATTTAACACTTTTCTCGGGTATCCTTTTTCTCAAAATCTCTTATATAGAATGGTACCCTCTTTCTCAAAATCCTCATCCCTTGTTCAGTTCTTCCGTATTCTGAGGAACTGTCCTTTTGGGATCCTCTTCTTTAGTGGGTGGGATGAAATTTCTGCCATTGCAAAAAAATGTTAGTAGAGGTCTCTTTACGATGTAAGGATGTCTGAATTATATAATCTTTTTTCCGTAGCCGAATATCTAGAAAAGCAATAGAATCTTTCTGTATCTCATGGGTTAAAAATAACCCAATATTGTTGTAATTTAGTGCCTCAACAAATAACTGAAGTCTTGTTTATCACCTGACCACAATATCAGAATGTCATCGATACAGCTTACCCCCAGTAAAATATTTGAGACCCAGTTAGCATATTGGTCAGCAAAAACTATTTTATCCTCCCACCAGCACAAGAGCTAATTAGCATAAGTTGGGGAACAGGGACTCCCCATAGTGTAGCCCCTGAACTGGTGGTAATACTTAGAACAGAATACAAAATAGTTATTTCCAGCAAACGAAGAACAAAACTGTTATGGCCCTAGAAATGATTGCTTTTGGTATCAAAGAAATGCTTGGTAGCCCTCAGTCCCATTTGATGTGGGATGGATGTATAAAAGGCCTCAACATCAATCGAGGCCAGCCACACATCCGCTTCAACCACTATTCCTTCGAGTTTATTGAGCAGGTCCATCATATCACGTATACCGTATTTTTTACCCTATAAGACGCACTTTTTTTACCCCCAAAAGTGGGGGAGAAATAGCAGTGCGTCTTATGGGGCGAATGCAGCATTTTGCCGAACTGTCAATACTACGCCGCGCCGCGATGCCGCGCGGCAGGTGTATCAGCTGAGAGGGTGGAGGGGCTGGGGGCCGGCATCTGGTTTTATAATGACAGCGGGGCCCGTGCAGTGACTGTATTCTACTACACTGGCCCCGCTCACTGTATATACCGTAACCTTATCTATAATTGTGGCATTGTTAATAGTAATCAGCGCTGTGTATTACTTACAACAAGCGCTAGGTAGCAGAGAGGAGGGAGGAGGCAGGCCGGGAGGAAGGACACTGGCAGCGTGAGTCACTACGTCACGCACCTGTGCCGCCCACTTTATGAATGAAGCAGGCGGCGTGGGCGCATGACGTAGTGACTCACGCTGCCAGCGTCCTTCCTCCCGGCCTGCCTCCTCCCTCCTCTCTGCTATGAGCACTTGTTGTAAGTATTACACAGCGCTGATTACTATTAACAATGCCACAATTATAGATAAGATTACGGTATATACAGTGAGCAGGGCCCGTGTAGTAGAATACAGTCACTTGCATGGGCCACGCTGTCATTATAAAACCAGATGCGACCCCCACCCCCTGTATTGGGGGTCATTCACACTGCAGGGACACTGTTATGGAGGGGATCTGTGGATGACACATATGTGTCATCCACAGATCCCCCCCATAACAGTGTCATCCACAGATCCCCATAACAGTGTCATCCAGAGACTCCAATAAGAGCCATCCAGAGATCCCCAAAACAGTGTCACCCACAGATACCCCATAACAGTCTCACCCACAGATCCCCCATAACAGTGTCACCCACAGATCCCCCATAACAGTGTCACCCACAGATCCCCCATAACAGTGTCACCCACAGATCCCCCATAACAGTGTCACCCACAGATCCCCCATAACAGTGTCACCCACAGATCCCCCATAACAGTGTCACCCACAGATCCCCCATAACAGTGTCACCCACAGATCCCCCATAACAGTGTCACCCACAGATGCGTCTTATAGGGCGAAAAATACTCTATACAAAGTAAGGGACAGAACAAAGGGACATAGAATTCTATAAATGTAAATACCAGCATTTTAATTTTAATTTCTAACCCCCAAAACTATAGGCCTCCCTTTTAGGGAATGTAACCCCTTGTGGACTTTAGGAAGTCCATAGAAGGTAGCAATTTTCGGATGTTGGGGTAATAGGAATTCGTACTCATTCTGATCTATCCAGTGATCAGGTGTGTACATAGAAATCATTGGGCCCTGTAGCAGGAATCTGAATTGGGCCCCCTAACTCTCCCCACTACCCACCTTGGCCCATCCCACCACCGCCCATCCCACCACCTGGCATTGCTCCTCCCCTGCCACACCCCCGTTGTGTTCCTACTGACACAGAGAATGAAGGGCACAGGTCAGTTTTGCCACAAAGGGAACACCGTAGGAACAAAACCTGTAAAACTGAATTGTTTATTTTTTATTTTTTTCAATTCCACCCCATTTTGATTTTTTTGCCTGCTTCCCAATACATTGTATGCCTTATTAATGTACAACTTATACCACACAAATTAAGCCCTCGTATGGATATGTGAACGGAAAAATAAAAAAGTTATGGCTCAAGGAGAACTGTGATATAGTGATTTTTATACAGAATAATGGAGCAATTTACAACATCTGATGATTGTAAGTTGTGGTCCACTTGGGGGACCTAACAAAAATAAAAATAAAAATAAATTAAAAGTGAAAAAAAGTTTGGAAAATATAAAAAAAGGCAGAGGCTGGGGAGGAGTAAAGTGAAAAGAAGGCAGAGCAGCCTGGGCACCTACACACTGAACTCCTCCCCTGGGCACTTGTGAGTGCTCATTTGCATATGAATTAAACTTCGTTTTTTCTTCTGGTGCAAGTCTAAAGAAAAGAACAAAGGTACTGTTACAATCCTGTATAGGTGTGCTACAGAGCCATGTAAGCGCTGTATGTGGCCATATGGAGGTGACAGACTCCCTTTAACCACTGGGTTATAGATCTTAATGCTAAGTCATTGCTGAAAAACCTCATAGAAGTTTCTCTTGTATTAAATGATAATTATAGTGGATGGCACTCCTTGTGTGTAGCTGTCGGTGCTCAGTGGAGAAGGTCAATCAAAATATATAGAAACCACGGCACTCGATATTGGATATTCAAAATTAATTCATTTATTTATTGTCCATCCCTTGGACAATGGATGGATGGACAATAAATAAATGAATTAATTTTGAATATCCAATATCTCTTGTATTAAAAACCTCATAGAAGTTTATCTTGTATGATACAAGAGAAACTTCTATGAGGTATTTCAGTAAGGACTTAGCACTGAGCTCTATAGTACAGTGGTAAGGTTCTTGTCTTTAATGTAGATAGTTATGAGTTAGAATCCTCACAGAAACATTTAAAAAATAGAGTCTAAATTAGACTTGTAAACACAGGGTGTCCCCCAAGCATAGTGACCATGTCTGGGAATTCCCCTTTCATGTTCATAACATTGACTTCATAAAGTATTTGGACACAACACATCCATCTATGGAGTCAGAACAGGGACTCCTAAGCTGGGAAATTCCCCACTGCGGGGCCTTGACTGAGGGGAAGCAAGCAGGGCCCGGACCAGTAGAAAAGTGGGAGGGGCCCCCCTGTGTCGCATGCCCCATAGAAGCTGTGTGTCTGCCAGTGATTATTTAAAGCCTCCTTTAATAAAATCGACAGTTGCAATTGATACTGTGTGGTAGGATCCCACACCAATATTTCATAGCTTTTTGTATCGGAGAGGACTGATAGGCACATCTGTTTGTACTGTTTACAATTTAATATCACAATATTCCCCGTTATCTGATGATTTAATGATTAAATCCTTTTTCTCACTCAGGTTTTTGAGGCCTGCCATCTTACTAGTAGAGACTTTTTTTTGGATGATGTGGGTGTCGACACATTGATCTAATGATCTAAATGTTCCAGATCTCTAATTACTGAGTTTAGAAATAGATCAATGTGGTGGCATCTTCCTACTTTTATTCCTCAAAGTGGTGAATGGTCCCTTGCCTCTCTCTCTCTATCATTTTCTTCAATCAAATGGGCAAGACCCTCTAGTTGTATTCCCAGTTCTAGACATTTATTCCAATTATATATATAAAGTCATATCAGTATTTTACTGGTCTGCGGTATGCTTTAAAAGGGGCTTATTTGTACCAACATTGTGGGCATTAGGTGTGTGATGCAGATGCATTATATTTAGTCCCAAATTGGTGGGAATTGTTATTCTTTTTGGCCATGAGATTTACCATTATCATATGGGAATTATTACAATACTTAAATATGATTTGCACACATATTATTGCCTCCATTTTTGTATTGTTTGCTTTGTGGAGTTTTTTTGTTATATGCGGTCCCCTGATGCACTGACCCCAGAGAGCGGTTCAGAGAAATGAGTCGGGACAAAGGTTGCATTCCTGGGACATATGGTATGTGCTTCTTTTTTCCAATGGTGATCAAACTTGGATGCCACTGGTCTATTTGGGAGCATATATGTATTATGTGCGACTATTTATTTATGTTGTAACTTTATTATTTTCTGATACATGCATTGGCCAATTACATTACTGTTCAACTGTAGTCATAATAGGTCTCTTCTTGGGTGGCAGTATCCATCCCTTGTCAGGGACATATAGGGCCTACCAGGAGGTTCTTGACACGGGATCGCCCATATCGGGGCGACAATTCCAGTTTGATAGCCAGAGCTTGTAGTTTGATAGGGCAAGTGTGAGGGTGAGATATTTTTTCTTTCCTAGCCTTATTGGCAATTGCTTTTGTATGGGCTCAATCTGGGTGAGTTCTAATGATCATCAGTAAAGGTCATGTTTTACACTGGTGAAGGTACTCTGTGATTATATTATAATTCAATTACACTAGTTAATACATGACACCTGATGTCTATATCTATCAGAACTGTGATTAATCCATTTGTACCAGAAAACTGATGTAAATGAAGATAAATATGTTGGGGTGGCTGTCCTCACCCCCTTCCCATCCTTTCCTCACCCCCTTTAGGTAAAGTGGCGAGGACAGCATAAAATACAAGAGATGCAACACTTTTTTTTTTAAGTCACAAACAGTTGGATGCAACTTTTTAACGCCACTTTTCAGGCACAAGGGAGAAGATAAATCTCCCCCATAGTGTGCAGTGAGGCCCCTCACGCTCCTGGGTAGCTCTGCAACTGGAGGCAACCAGTCCTGCTCACATTTTAGAAGAGGTTGCTGGCGGCTATTTTAAATTATTACCCCTTAATTTGCCTATACACAGGGAGGAGGATCCTTCTGACACCCCATTAACACCCCTGTTGTATGCATTTGGTATGCTGATGTGTTTCTATGACAACTGAGGGCCTGAAAATATACAGTGCCTTGCAAAAGTATTCACCTACTTTAACTTTTTTCATATTTTGGTGCCTCACAAGCTGGAATTAACATGGATTGTTTGAGGATTTGCATAATTTAACTTACAGAACATGCCCACAACTTAGAAGATGTTTGTTTGTTTGTTTTATTGTGAAGCAAACAACAAATAGGACAAAATAACAGAAAAAGTCAATGTGCATAAATATTCACCCCCTTAAGTCAATACTTTGTAGAGCCACCTTTTGCAGCAATCACAGCTCCAAGTCGCTTTGGATAAGTCTCTATGAGCTTTCTACATCTTACCACTGGGATTTTTGCCCATTCCTCCCTGCAAAACTGCTCCAGCTTCTTTAAGTTGGATGGGTTGAGCTTGTGAACAGCAATCTTTAAGTCTGACCACAGATTTTCTATTGGATTGAGATCTGGGCTGTGACTAGGCCATCCCAACACATTTACATGTTTCCCCTTAAACCAGTCAAGTGTTGCCTTAGCAGTGTGTTTGGGGTCATTGTCCTGCTGGAAGGTGAACCTGGTACAGGTTTTGCTGAATAATATCCCTGTATTTAGCACCATCCATCTTTCCCTCAACTCTCACCAGTTTCCCAGTCCCTGCTGCTGAAAACAACCCCACAGCATGATGCTGCAACCACCATACTGCGGGGATGGTGTTTTTTGGGTGATGTGATATGTTGGGTTTGCTCCAGACATAGGGCCAGATTTATCATTAGCTCAGGTCAGAATAATGGAGGGAAAAAGTCCCCAAAAAAGTCCCAAACGCTAAAACTGCGCACAAATTTGTGACATTTTTCTGCTCTGCACTATGCTCGCCAGTTTTCTGAAAGTGGGCGTGTTTTCTTATGTAATTGAATCTCTAGACAGATTTACTATTGGGACTATTTAAAAAGTCGCAAAAAAGTCGCAAAAAAGTTGCAATTTCACTCCAGTGAGGACCATGCTTATCTTATGAGACTTTTTAATAGAACATACGACTTTTTCATAAAAACGTGTGACTTTTTTGTAAAGATGTGCGACTTTTGTAAAGCTGCTTACTGACGGATAAACTGCTACCGTCAAACCACATTTATTACAGTCTTAAAGGGCCGATCATAAATCTGACTTGGCTAAAACTGACTTTAGCCATATGTTAAAGTGGAGTGAGCTGTCAGAGTCATGATAAATCTGGCCCATAGCGTTTTCTTTGATGGATGAAAAGTTCAATTTTAGTCTCATCAGATCAGAGCACCTTCCTCCATACATTTTGGGAGTCTCCCACATGCCTTTCCGCAAACTCACAACGTGCCTTTTTGTTTTTAGCTGAAAGTAATGGCTTTCTTCTGGCCAACTCTATGGAGCGTATGGCTTATTGTCGGCCTATGTACAGATACTCCAGTCTCTGCTGTGGAACTCTGCAGCTCCTCCAGAGTTACCTTAGGTCTCTGTGCTGCCTCTCTGATTAATGCCCTCCTTGCCTGGTCAATGAGTTTGGTGGGTGGCCGTCTCTTGGCAGGTTTGCTGTTGTGCCATGTTCTTTCCATTTGGTTATGATAAATTTCATGGTGCTCCTGGGCATCATCAAAGATTTGGATATTTTTTTGTAACCTAACCCTGACTTGTACTTCTCAACAACATTGTCCCTTACTTGTTTGGAGAGTTCCTTGGTCTTCATGGCAGTGTTTTGTTAGTGATGTCTCTTGCTTAGGCATTGCTTAGGTGTGTATATGTAATAACAGATCATGTGACACTTAGATTGCGCATAGGTGGACATCATTTCACTAATTATGTGACTTCTGAAGGTAATTGGTTGCATCAGAGCTTTTTATGGCCTTTCTAACAAAGGGGGTGAATACATACGCACATGCCAATTTTCTGTTTTCTATTTCTAAACAAAAGTTTTATTTATATATTTTTCTTATTTCACTTCACCAACTTAGACAATTGTGTTCTGATCCATCACATAAAATTTAGATAAAAAAAACATTGAACTTAAGGCTGTAATGTAACAAAATACGAAAAAAGTCACTGTAGTACATGGCTTGCCATGTACGAATTCCTGGTTGTCTATTAGTTTTAAACTGACAGACATAATACACTTATACAACAGCAGTGTATTATTTGAGAGATTATCAATGTTTTAAAAGTGTTATGTACCCCAAAACTATACCAATGAAAAACACAAGTTGTCGTGTGAAAAACAAAATCATACAGCTGTCAATGGAAAAAAAATAAAAATTTTAGGGTGCCTTTGAATTTGGTTTCATAGTATTCATAATGATCTGCTTAATAAAGTTATTGTGTCATTTATAGTGAGTCGAAGCATCCAAAGCAAAATTCGATCCGAACTTTAGGAAAAATTTGATTCGTAACTAATCCGAATTTTCTCGTGCTTTGTGGTAACTAATCTTTTTTTCCTAAAACAACGGCTACACATGTTACAAAGTGAAAGTAAGAAGCCCGGGAACACGAAATGAACCATAATACTGTGCAACCAGTCAATCAGCAGATGGCCTTCCCCTGTTATGTGACGGCCCTTTTAAAGCCGCATCCTGCACAGTCTATGCTATTTCATTGTGATCTGAGCATAGGGTGATATGTGACAAGCGCTAAAGAAAGGGTTCAAGAAGCCTTTAATTGTGGAATATTGTATAGGGAGACTGCAGGGACAGTGCAGGGAGATTGTAGGAAGAGTTTTACACACTGTAGGGTGAGCATAGAGAGACTGCAAGGACGGTGCAGGCTCTGTAATCTGAAGCTGAAGGGATCCATAAGAGACAGCACATTTTGCATCAATCCCTGGGTAGGACACAGAGCTATCTAATTTGTTTCATAGATATGGAATTCCATTAGGCCTTGATTCTCAAATTGGGGTGAATTAGCTGTGTAATTTAACTGTTGGGGTGCCCATCTTGTTTAGTAGATAAGTTATTCTATTACTTCTCGAATCTCAAATTGGGGTGAATAAACTGTCTTATACTATAGTTATTGGGGTGTCCACCTTGTTTAATAGATAAGCAATTCTATTAGATCTTGATTCTCAAATTGGGGGGAATAAGCTATCTAATTCTACTGTTATTAGGGTGTGCACCTGCCTGTCAGAGTAACTGTTTCACTAGCAGAAAGGACTAGCTATGCATGTTACTACAATGCACAGTAATGTACACTGAGATACACTATCCTCACAGCTTCAAGCACAGCGCCATCGATTGTATAGTGGCTGTCCTTGAAATTACAGCTCAGCCCCATTCACTTGAATGGGACTCAGCAGTGCCTAGGCCATGTGACCAATGAACATTATGCTGTATGGCCTAGGAAGAGGCCTAAGAGTTCATGGAGTGTTGCAGCCTCTGATCAGCAGGGGTACTGGGAGTTGAACCCTTACCGATCAAATATTAATGGCCTATCCTGAGGATGGGCCATCAATATCAAAATTCCCGAGAACCGATTTAAATAATACATTATATGAAACCCACAAATAGTGGCAATAAAAACACACCTTGTACTGCAAAAAATAAGCCCTCATTCAGCTAAGTTAACAGAAAAATCAAAAGGTTAAGGCTTTTGGAATGTAGAAATGAAAAATATGACACTGATTCATTAATAAAGGAGTTAACATTCCTGAAAACCAAACCTAGAACTGCAGTATACTACAGTAGATTTACTATCTGATCTATTACCACTTCAAAAATGATTGCATGATTTGTGCTTTTGTTGCCAGAACTTTCTTTTCTGGAACTCTTTTTTCTATCATACTTAGTTAAGTTTCTATTCTCTCAAGTTCCATTTTAATGGGAGGTAATTCTGCATTTAAACAATTAGCTGGCATTGATGAATGCAAGCTTCAGCTCGGCTCATCATGATAACGTCAAGGTGAAGCAGTCACTCAAGTAATAGAGTGAATGATATCTGCGACATAGGAAGGCAATTTCTATTCACACATTTTAGTTCAGGAACATAAAGATTCTATGACCTGTGTAATAGACAATTGGGGAACATTCATCAAAACTGGGGGAAACGAAAACAGACTTTTTTGCTTCTAGAAACTATATTAATCTTTTCATTTTACAAAGGAGGTACGAAAAATGAGGTGGGATCTGATTGGTTTCTATTGGCAACTAAGTCTGTTTTCCTTTTCACCAGTCTTGATAAATCTCCCTCATTGTTCGTGTTTTCCTTTGAAGTTTTTTTTTTGTAGCATATTCAAGTATTTGAGGATCAATCACACTTGCTGAACATGAATAACATTATATGGTTCAATATATGAGTAATTCAGTATCCCTGTTCTTGAAACTGATTAACCCCTTAACCCTTTCAGGAACGGGCCATTTTTTTATTTTGTGTTTTTGTTTTTCACTCCCCGCCTTCCCATAGTCCTAACTTTTTTATTTTTCTGTTCACATAGCCTTATGAGGGCTTATTTTTTTGTGGGACAAGTTGTACTTTTGATTGGCAGTATTTAGGGTTGCATACCATGTAGTGGGAAGCAGAGAAAAAAAATCCAAATGGGGTAGAATTGGAAAAAAATGCATTTCTAATAAAGGTTTTTTTTTTTTTTTCTTATTGCACTGTACACTATGTGGTAAAATTGACCAGTTAAATTCATTCTCCAGGTCAGTACAGTTTCAACGATACCACACGTATAATTTTTCTTGCGTTTTAATACTGAAATAAATTTTAACCTTTGAGGGAAAAAAATGATAACCATATTCTGGCCCCCATAACTTTTTTGTAGTTATGTGTACGGGGCTGTGTGAGATCTCATTTTTTGCAGGATGATCTGTTCTTTTCAGTGATACCAATTTGAAGTGTGTGCGACTTTTTGATCACTATTTATAAAAAAAATTATTGGGTAGTTGAAGTGACAAAAAATGGCAAATTTGCATTTTTTTTTTTTTCCTGTTATGCCATTTGCAGTATACCATTAATATTGTTACATTTTGATTGTATGGGCATTTTCACCCGCGGCAATGCCCAAGATGTTTTTTTTAATTTTTTATTGGTTAAGTATTTTTATTTTAAGGAAAGGGGGGTGATTTAAACTTTTATGGTTTTTTATATTTTTTTATATTTGTAAACTGTTTTTTAAGTCACCTTTGGTGACAATAACTGGCAATCATTAGATTACCCATTGTGTTCATTGATGGCTAAATAGCCATCATTGAACACTTCATTTGGAATATAGCAATGCTGCCACCTAGTGGCCTGTATTGGTATATTCCTGAAATAGACACCGAAGCCTGCTTGACGCTGTTACCCGAACTTCCGGACTGATCAGATGTCGTTGTCACATTTGACCATGGCATCTGAAGGGTAAAATGTGCATGATCAGCCTCCTGGTTGATAACATACATGTGCCGCGGGTCTATGCTATTTAAAATAGCAGAAACCCTGCGGCTATAGCACCCACTGCGCGCGAGCGCCATGTTTAAAGACCGAACCAATGACGGTACGTCATCGGTCCTCAAGGGATTAAGGACCGGGCCAAATTTTGTTTTTGTGTTTTACCGCCGTGGAAGAAATTTAAAGGACGTATTAGTCCATAGTTTCTTTCGCCCAGAACCACCTAAGACAACCTGGTTGAAATCAAATGTTACGGGTACTTACCCTTGTGGGAACTGTGTTTACTGTCCACTTGTGAAACAATGTCGGTCCTTTGTAAACCCTGTTGATAAAAAAGAATACCAGATTAGACAATACATCAATTGCAAGACCAAAGGTATAGTTTACGCCATCCAATGCCCCTGTCTCAAGATTTATGTTGGGAAGACATCTCAAGAATTCAGGAGAAGGATTTGTCAACATATTAGCAGTATCAACACTCTTGCAGACACATCCATCTCGAAACATGTCAGAAGTCATCATGGGGGAGACCATAGGGTTTTGAAGTTTTGGGGCATCTGTAAAAAAACTTTAGGAGCAAGAAAAGGCGACCTGGATGTCATCCTTCTACAAGAGGAAACCAGGTGGATTTATCGCCTTGATAGTTTGAACCCAAAGGGACTCAATGAAGGGTTCGCTTTCACCGCTTTTTTTATAAATACTGGAAAAATAATTTTTTGGAATTGATCAGATATTCAAATATTTCATCCACCCACTATTATAGTGTTTGGATTGCTAGTAGAATCTATATTAATGCACAGACACAGTGTCAGAATAATAGGTTTTGAATTCTCTGTACCGGATCTAAGTATCAGTATCAAAATGAGCACATAACATTCCCAATAATTATGTGGATTATCACTCCACATTTTCAGAATGTTTTATTGTCAAGTAACAAATCACATTGTGTTCAGGATTGGCAAGATGCATCCATTGTCCCATTATATGTGATTGGGGTTATGCTGGTTGATAAATTTATAGATACATCTGTGAGGGGATGTCAGGTAGTATGGGGGTTCGTTCTGCTATGTTTCCCCCTTCCCCCTCTCTAAAAAGATGTCCTTTGATTGATATAAATCACCAGCATATCTTCAGGCTAACATTTAACAGTTGTAATATCACTTGTCATCTTATTCTTCCCACAATGATAGTTAAAATTACCTCCCTTTCTTGCGATGGGAGATATGATGTGTTGGGCCTTGCGGGGATCCGGTCCGCTTAGAGTCTGCGCGCATCCATCCACTGTGCAACGCATGCGCATTGAGCCGCCTTGCTGATGAGCTCATGCCGGAGTTCCGGCGCATGCTCTCTGAGGTATTTTGACGCCGCGATGACGTCAAGTGGGAGGTAACGGAGAGGCTTGGCACAGGGAGATGATGTCAGCCACCTCCAATTACTGTGATTGGGTGTTGGTAGGTTCCGCCTCCATCACCGATGGGCCAGTTGCATCTGCCAATCACGGGGACACCATTTAGTCTTCCGGTACAGGTTTTCATTCATTGCTGCCCGTTACCCCTGAGGAAGCCAGCGAGACTGGCGAAACATGTCGGGGGGCAGTTTTAGGTTTTAATTATCAGACATGTGGCCCCTAGTTGAAGATTATCAGTAGTGACCCGTCCAGCGTTCACGACTGGTCACATATTCAGGAGGACAGCAGCCTTGCTAGCCCTGCATATGTCATTAGACCTGTCTAACACTATCAACAGGCTGCCTTTCAAGTTAGACATAGATCATACTAGTCCTGATTGTGCTGACATGAATTGTCTGGATTCACCAGCAGCCTGCACATTCAGGTCACCAACAGTGTAGCCATCGCCTCTGTTTAAGGGTCAGCTGCCCTATGAGCACGTTTTGGTAGTGTAGAGGGTGGATGCCATAAATCCCCCCTCACAAATAAGGGGCAGCAGTTTGCATCAATTGTTGCCTTTTTGCTGTTAACCAGTTTTTGTTGGTAACAGTATTCAGAGACGTGATAACGCACCCAGTCAGCAACAAATAGTGGCTGGGCTCGTTTACTGGCATCCTACTGGCACTAGTAGCAAGTCCTGATTGTGCTGATATGAACTGTCTGGTATTTACCAGCAGCTCGCACACTCAGTTTATCAACAGTGCAGCCATTGCCATTATCTAAGGGTCAGTTGCCCCAGAGCACGTCTAATTGTGTAGAGGGTGGATGCCCCCACACAAATAAAGGGCAACAATTTGTGTGATTTGTTGCCTTTTGTTGTTAACCAACTTGTGTTGGTAATAGCATTCAGAGACGTGGTTACGCACCCAGTCAACAATTAACAGTGGCTGGGGTCGTTTCACTGGCATTTCATTGGCACCAGCAATAGCTCACACCTTCTAGTCTAGGGCACATATGATAAGTGCCCTGTGTGCTGGCAAATAGTAGACTGTCAAACAGTCTATTAATGTATATAGTGGGATGATGACATCAGTCTCCCACTATTGACATTTGCAAACATCAATCAAGTCTAGCCGGCACTTACTAACATCACACCTTGTGGGCATGCGGAAGCTTTTCTGCTGTTCTCACTTTCGTTGGAGTGAGTGATTATATATATCGCCTCCAATTGATGACATATACCATCTCTCACAGTGGGCCATAAACTGTGTTTTTAATACCCCAGCAGGTTATTTTGTGTGTTGTCTGTGTCCTTTCAGATGTGAATCACAATTATCAGTGACACTTTTTAATGAATTGTCTAATAAAAGTGATGTGATGAAGTACGGACGGCACTCCTCGTTCCAGAGGTCCCGGTGCTCGAGTCAGGGAAAGACAGCCCAGTTAATACGTAGAAAAGACCGACACTCGGGTGTAGTTGAAGAAACTGCTTTATTCAAGCATCAAAGGGTCGAAGCAGAGAACAAATAAGCGACACGTGTTTTGGCTCCGATATGAGCCTTTGTCAAGCATAATACATGTATGTAAACTAGGGATTTAAATAGTGCGCCGCAACTGACGCAAAAAACGTGGTGAGGTCACATTACCATGACTACCATCATCAACAAATCATTATGTGCAGGAATTCTTGTCATTGCTGCACAAGGATCAGATAAATGATTAATTATATTGTCATAACATAGTTGCAAAGAATTACCACATAATTAGATACTTTATAAATATAACTGCAACCCCTTTGTTTGGGCATTATATATTAATGACAAAATCAGATATACAGATCCATAGAAAAAAAAGGGAACAAAAAGAAAACCAAGCAGGCTGTCAGTATGGGACTGCTGCAAGAAACTAAGATATCATACATAGAAATTCATGTTAAATGAAATTACATATATAAATGGAGGCTGGCTGATCTTTATTATCTTCTATTTTTTCTTCTATTATTTTTTCTGTGACTATAAAGGAAAAAATATATATAAATATTTTTTCATATATATATATATATATATATATATATATATATATTTCAAAGGAGAATTTTTTTTTAAAGAAATAAAATAGTATTATTCACAAAAATGCATTCAAATCATATTCTCGATTGAGACCTTTAGGCTCCACTGTCTGCAAAGTATGTATCCAAAAACTCTCACGTTTTTTAAGCATGAGCACTCTATTGCCACCTCTACGTGCTGGCAACACTTGCTCAATAATTTGAAATCTCAATTGAGATACATTGTGGGAACATCTGTCAAAATGAAGGGGAACCGGCAATAGTAAAAAAAATTTACGTATGGTAGATTTGTGATTGCTAAATCTGTCCTTCATTCTGACAGACGTTTCCCCAATGTATATAAGGCCACATGAGCACTTTAACAGATACACAACAAAATTGCTGTCGCAAGTAAAAAAAACTTTTATAGGAAACTGTTACCCAGTGTGTGGATGAGAAAAAGTTTCACCTCTAATAACGGCTGAGCAGTGAACACAATGTAAACAGGGAAAAGTTCCCTTTTTAGGAGCGGTTAAAAAAAGTTGGCGTGGCATTGTGGTGCCTCCTATGTCTGCCTTTACAATTGTATCACGAATATTTTTCGTTCTCTTATAGCAGATCATAGGGACATCACCAAATTCAACAATGTCGGGATAGGCCGTACGCATAATCCCCCAATGCTTGTTAATCACATGACGGAATTTATTTATGAAGGGATGGTATTTCACAATGAAAGGTATGTCCCTATAAATCTCAGCGGACGTTATCTCTTTTATCAATATGCTTGCTTTTATTCCATAGATTCATAAATAATAGTATAATGACGTGTTGTGGCCCATCCAGCCTTCATCAGCTCAACGTATAATACATTCTTACACACTTTTA
The DNA here is from genome assembly GCF_014858855.1 of Bufo gargarizans. NCBI lineage: Eukaryota > Metazoa > Chordata > Amphibia > Anura > Bufonidae > Bufo > Bufo gargarizans. The sequence goes on along the minus strand of NC_058084.1, from coordinate 369,990,951 downwards.
TATCAAAGTTAATTGAACACATGGATCCTGCTGATACGGCAATCTGGCTGTGTGTGAGTCAGACTCACAGACACAGTCAGCTCCAGTCCCTGCTGCCACCCGCCGCCACTCGTCAGTAACCCCCCCTGGCCTGACCCTGTGAATGTGTTGCCATGCTGCTCTGTGAGTGAGGGCCGGGGCCATACGGCGCACGCAGGCTGGGGCGGGCGGCCGGCGGAGCTGCGGTGAAACTTTCAAGTAAGTGATAAAAAAAAAAGAAGGTTCATTTTTCCGCCCTCCCCCAGGGTGCGCCCTAAGGCAGCCGCTTGTTCTGCCTTATGATAGCACCGGCCCTGGTGAGGCAGCATGGATGATCTAATCTGCATCAGGCATTGGTTGGGTGGAAATCCTTGCTGATCCACGCCTAATTAATCTTGACAAAGGTCAGTCTCTCCAAATTTTGGATGGAAAAGCGAGTTCTCCTTGGGGTAACTATGGCCCGCTGCTGTCACGCTTCGGTGTGGGAGGGAAACCAACAGTCGTGGCCAAAAGTTTTGAGAATGACATAAATATTGGAAATTGGAAAAGTTGCTGCTTAAGTTTTTATAATAGCAATTTGCATATACTCCAGAATATTATGAAGAGTGATCAGATGAATTGCATAGTCCTTCTTTGCCATGAAAATTAACTTAATACCAAAAAAACATTTCCACTGCATTTCATTGCTGTCATTAAAGGACCTGCTGAGATAATTTCAGTAATCGTCTTGTTAACTCAGGTGAGAAGGTTGACGAGCACAATGCTGGAGATCATTATGTCAGGCTGATTGGGTTAAAATGGCAGACTTGACCTGTTAAAAGGAGGGTGATGCTTGAAATCATTGTTCTTACATTGTTAACCATGGTGACCTGCAAAGAAACGTGTGCAGCCATCATTGCGTTGCATAAAAATGGCTTCACAGGCAAGGATATTGTGGCTACTAAGATTGCACCTCAATCAACAATTTACAGGATCATCAAGAACTTCAAGGAAAGTGGTTAAATTCTTGTTAAGAAGGCTTCAGGGCGTCCAAGAAAGTCCAGCAAGCACCAGGATCGTCTCCTAAAGAGGATTCAGCTGCAGAATCGGAGTGCCACCAGTGCAGAGCTTGCTCAGGAATGGCAGCAGGCAGATGTGAGCGCATCTGCACTCACAGTGAGGCAAAGACTTTTGGAAAATGACCTGGTGTCACTTCTCTCCAAAAAAGACATCACTGCTGAGGACTGGGGCAAAGTCATATTCTCCGATGAAGCCTCTTTCCGATTGTTTGGGGCATTAGGAAAAAGACTTGTCCGGAGAAGAAAAGGTGAGCGCTACCATCAGTCCTGTGTCATGCCAACAGTAAAGTATCCTGAGACCATTCATGTGTGGGGTTGCTTCTCATTCAAGGGAGTGGGCTCCCTCACAATTTTGCCCCAAAACACAGCCATGAATAAAGAATGGTACCAAAACACCCTCCAACACCAACTTCTTCCAATAATCCAACAACAGTTTGGTGAAGAACAATGCATTTTCCAGCACGATGGAGCATCGTGCAATAAGGCAAAAGTGATAACTAAGTGGCTCGGGGACCAAAACGTTGACATTTTGGGTCCATGGCCTGGAAACATCCCAGATCTTAATCCCATTGAGAACTTGTGGTCAATCCTCAAGAGGCGGATGAACAAACAAAAACCCACTAATTCTGACAGACTCCAAAAAGAGATTATGAAAGAATGGGTTGCTATCAGTCAGGAATTTGCCCAGAAGTTGATTGAGAGCATGCCCAGTCAAATTGCAGAGGTCCTGAAAAAGAAGGGCCAACACTGCAAATACTGACTCTGCATAAATGTCATGTAATTGTTGATAAAAGCCTTTGAAACGTATGAAGTGCGTGTAATTATATTTCACTACATCACAGAAACAACAGAAACAAAGATCTAAAAGCAGTTTAGCAGCGAACTTTGTGAAAACTAATATTTGTGTCATTCTCAAAACTTTTTGCCATGACTGTACACTGAACATAGGAGTGAAAGGCGTGAGTAAAAAAGGCCTGGAAACTAGCAATAGGAGCAGGTCACCTCCTAGAGAAACCCTGAATGAAAGTCCTGACTGACTGCAAGTATGAACTGACCCCAAAGGTAGGTGAGTTCATACACCATAACCTAAAGTCCTAACTCACCCTGTAGGACCCTGGTACTAATGTCAGGACAAGAGAAAACCTGTTCCTCCAAATGGTAGGACGAACAGGAGTCTCCCTCAGGCCCAAACACAAACGACAGGGAAATGAGCAACACTAGTAAACCAACACAATTGTTCTGACTTCATACAAATTCACAGTGTGCAGTCTGACATTCAGCATAAACCATCCCTGTCTTCCAAATAAGAGGACTGTTCTTTGTAGTCTAACTTGTTTATTGGCAAAACAGGAGTATTAGAGATTGGTAAAACTAAAAGAATACAAAAAACATGTATAGAGTATAGATAGCATGTACTATAACATTTGCATAACACTGAAGCAGATGGTAAAATTGCTGCCTATACATAAGATTACATGGCTAGCTAACAGCTAATAACATCCCTGAGTAACAATACAACTAACTGAACAGCTCTGCATAACATAATGTCCCTGAAACAAAGATAGATCTCTTACCAGATATGCTTTTACCAGGATGGAGGAGTTTAAGAAGGAGATATGCAGGAGGACAGCTCGGGACTGTGTCCAGGAGACTTCTCTTTCCCAGGATGCTTTGCCCTACCACAAAGCTTTGCGCCACCCACAATACAGCAGTCTTTGAAACAAGAAAAACAAGGTGCAATACAATTTAAGACTGCTAGTGCTAGATGGTTCTATTACCACATTAATCACCACAGAAATATCTAAACTAAAACAGACGTGAAATAGAATCAAATTCAAACCCTGCTGGGGCAGAACAACAATAAACAAAAGGGGAAGAAGACACTTAACTTCAAATTGCTATGGAAGCCACAATAAATAGGGAAGGTAAAATGACCACATAAGCGACACCTGAAGCAAGGGGTGTGGCCATTACCAGAAAAAACACAGACACGGATTGATCCACAAGAAAGCTGTTAGATTAAACCATGTGTTGCCAGTCTCACTGATCTCCTGGCACCTGTCACTGGAACGTCCATGACAGTACCACCCCTTTTACAGGTGACCTCTGGGCACCCAGGACTGACCTTATCCGGGTGAGACCTGTGAAAAGCTTTCACCAAACGACTGGCATTCATGTTGGATGCTGGTACCCACATCCTTTTCTCTGGTCCATGACCCTTCCAATGAACAAGATACTGAAGAGATCTACAGAGAACTCGTAAGTCAATTATCTTGGCGATCTGAAATTCCAAACTCCTGTCCACCATGACAGGAGTGGGTGGCAAGGAAGATGGTTCCAAGTGTTCAACATATCTCTTTAACAAAGTATTATGGAGCACATTATGAATTTTCAGAGCCTGAGGAAGTTGAAGACGAAAGGCTACCGGATTAATAATGGCCGTGATCTTATATGGACCGATAAACTTTGGACCCAACTTCCAAGAAGGTACCTTCAACCTAATGTTTCTTGTGGACAGCCACACAGAATCACCCACTCTTACATCCAGACCATTTATACGTTTCCTGTAGGCCATACGTTTATACTTGTTGCCCATGTTCCTCAAGTTGTTTAAATTTTCCGCCATATAGATGACAATGATGATGAAAACTGTCCCTAGTCAGGAATACCAGAACTATCAGAACCAGAAAATGTGCCAAACTGCGGGTGAAACCCATATGCCCCAAAAAACAACGACTTATCAGTGGACTCCTGTCTACAATTGTTTATGGCAAACTCTGCTAATGACAAAAATGAAGACCACTCCTCCTGGTTCTCAGAGACAAAACATCTCAAGTAAGTCTCCAGATTCTGATTAGTGCGTTCCGTTTTTCCGTTCCACTGAGGATGAAAAGACAAATAAAAGGACAGTTGTACGCCCAGTCTAGTACAGAACGCCTTCCAGAATTTGGAAACAAACTGAGTCCCCCAATCCGAGACCACATCAGAGGGAATGCCATTTAGTTTCACAATGTTATCAACAAACACTTGTGCCAGAGTTTTAGCATTAGGTAGGCCCGGCAATGCTATAAAGTGCACCATTTTACTAAAGCGATCAACTACCACCAGAATCAATGTCTTTCCTGCAGAATTAGGTAGATCAGTGATAAAATCCATGGATAAGTGAGTCCATGGTCTGGACGGGATGGGCAACGGAAGTAGAGATCCGGAAGGCCGAGAATGTGTCACCTTAGCACATGCACAAGTGCTACAGGCTGACACATAGTCCTCAACACATTTACGCAACCCTGGACACCAAAATCTACGAGAAATGAGGTCAGCAGTGGATCTGCTCCAGGGGTGTCCTGTAAGAACCGTACAGTGATGTTCCTCAAACACCTTGTGACACAATTCAGATGGAACAAACAATTTCCTAGAGAGACAAGAATCCGGTGCGTCTCCCTGAGCCTCTAACACATTCACCTCTAGGTCAGGGTATAGAGCGGATTTCACCACCCCCTCTGACAGAATCGGAATTGGATTTTCAAAATCACCACCTCCAGGAAAACTACGTGACAAGGCATCTGCCTTGACATTCTTAACCCCAGGACGATACCAGGAAAGATTAAAGGGAACCTGTCACCAGGATTTGGGGTATAGAGCTGAAAACATGGGTTGCTAGATGGCCATTAGCACATCCGCAATACCCATTCCCGAAAGCTCTGTGTGCTTTTATTGTGTAAAATAAAACGATTTGATACATATGCAAATTAACCTGAGATGAGTCCTGTCCCTGACTCCTCTCACATACAGGACTCATCTCAGGTTAATTTGCATATGTATCAAATTAGTTTTTTTACACAATAAAAGCACACAGAGCTATGGGGACTGAATATTGTGGATGTGCTAGTGGCCATCTAGCAACCCATGTCCTCAGCTCTATACACAAAATCCCGGTGACAGGTTCCCTTTAAAGGACCTTAACATGTATAGCTTGGAAGAAAGACGAGACAGAGGGGATATGATAGAAACTTTTAAATACATAAAGGGAATCAACAAGCTAAAAGAGGAGAGAATATTTAAAAGAAGAAAAACTGCTACAAGAGTACATAGTTTTGAATTAGAGGGGCAAAGGTTTAAAAGTAATATCAGGAAGTATTACTTTACTGAGAGAGTAGTGGATGCATGGAATAGCCTTCCTGCAGAAGTGGTAGCTGCAAATACAGTGAAGGAGTTTAAGCATGCATGGGATAGGCATAAGGCCATCCTTCATATAAGATAGGGCCAAGGGCTATTCATAGTATTCAGTATATTGAGCAGACTAGATGGGCCAAATGGTTCTTATCTGCCAACACATTCTATGTTTCTATGTTTCTATAAGTGACAATGAAATTGAATCTGGTGAAAAACAAAGACCATCTGGCCTGCCTCGGGTTCAGTCAATTAGCCAATTCCAGGTAAGCCAGATTTTTGTGATCTGCAAACACCGTGATCGGATGAATCGCCCCTTCCAACCAATGACGCCACTCCTTAAAAGCCAACTTAATTGGCAGCAACTCTCTGTTACCTACATCATAATTTCTCTCTGTGGCAGAGAGTTTTTTAGAGAAAAATGCACATGGGCGCCATTTACCAGGTGAGGGGCCCTGCAATAAGACTGCTGCTACCCTGACCTCGGACGCGTCAACCGCCACAATGAAAGGCTCTGACTCATCCGGCTGGACCAATATAGGGGCAGAATCGAAACACCCCTTAACCACAGAAAAGGCTTGCAATTCCGAATCGGACCACACTGAGACATCCGTCCCTTTCTTAGTCATGTCAGTTAATGGTCTCACCACTGTCGAATAGTTCTTAATAAATTTTCGGTAATAGTTGGTGAACCCCAAAAACCGCCTTCAGGTTTTTGGGTCGATCCCAGTCGAATACAGCACGGACTTTCTGTGGATCCATTCGAAAACCCGAAGATGACAACAGGTAGCCCAAGAAAAACGAACACCTCCAATTTTGCATACAATTTATTATCTATTAGAATCTGTAACACCTGTCTAACATGATCCTGATGAGTCTCCACATCTGGAGAACAAATTAGTATGTCATCCAAATACACGACAACAAACTTCCCCACCAGGTGATGAAAAATGTAATTCACTAAATGCTGGAAAACAACAGGAGCATTGGTCAACACAAACGGCATGACCAGGTTCTCAAAATGACCCTCTGGGTATTTAAAGCCGTCTTTCATTCATCCCCTTCCTTGAACCTGACCAGATTATATGCCCCCCTTAAGTCCAACTTAGAGAACTCCTTGGCACCAACAATCTGGTTAAACAAATCAGGAATCAAAGGAAGGGGATAAGGATCGCGGACAGTAATCCAATTGAGCTCACAGAAATCCAGACAAAGAAAAACCCTGCTGCCACAGGAGATTTGGAAGGTCTTATGTGTCCTTTAGCCAAACTCTCTGTAATATACTTTCTCATGGCCATTCTTTCAGGTCCAGAAAGGTTATACAATCTAGATTTGGGCAATTTAGCTCCGGGAATAAGGTTGATAGGACAATCATATTTACGATGCAGAGGTAACTCCTGGCATCCACTTTCAGAAAATACATAAGAAAAATAAGATATAAAAGAGGGTAATGTTTAAGTGGTCAAGGCAGAAAAAGACGTATTTAGACAATTATCAACGCAATGCAACGCAATAATCACCCCAATCCAGAATCTGTCTAGCTTGCCAATTGATGGTTGGATTATGCTTGCTTAACCATGGTAAACCCAGAACCAACGGAGCAGGGAGACCTTCCATCACAAAACATAAGATGAACTCCTCATGAAAGTCACCCACTCTTAATGAGATGCCATGCACTATCTGATACAAACACTTCTGAGTTTGAGGAGCAGAATTAATGGCAAAAACGGAAATGGTTTTCTCCAATGCACTCGGTGACAACCCGTGCATAAGAATGAACTGACCATCAATCAGATTCACCCCTGCCCAACTGTCGATAAACACCTCAATCCCCACAGTCTTGACTCTAGCGCCATCTCGGCAGTCAGGAGAAATCAGGTACTACCAGTCAAAGACAAATGCACGTTCTCTGACTTCCCTCTTACCGCTCCAAGAGTCAGATGGCAATTAGATGTCCCCTTTTCTTTTTGACACTGAATGCATTGACATACATTGATAAAATGTCCCTTTTGTCCGCAGAAAAAACACACACCTCTCCTACGACTAATACTCCTGAAAGCAGATCCAGGAGTAGCTCTCCCTAATTGCATGGGCTCTTCCCACAACCTCAACTCAGGAGTATCTTCACCCAAATTGTCAGAGGAAGCCGATATGTTATGTGATAGTACGTCATGAGAGTGGGGGTCCCTAGACCTCTCTCTCAGGCGTCTATCAATGAGCACAGCAAGAGACATAGCAGCTTCTAAAGACTCAAGATTCTCATGAATGGCCAAAGCGTCCTTTAGCCTCTCTGATAATCCTTGACAGAACTGACTACGGAAAGCTGGATTGTACCACTCAGTATCAGTAGCCCACCTCCTAAACTCAGAGCAATAGATCTCAACAGAACACTCTCCCTGACGAAGGCCGCGTAACTTGGTCTCGACCAGGAAGGTCTGGTCCGGGTCATCATAAATGAGCCTCAGAGCTCTGAAAAATGTATCTACCGACTGGAGGGACTGCAATCCGGCCGGCAGAGAAAAAGCCCAAGACCTAGCGTCCCCTTTAAGCAACAAAATAACCACACCAACTCTCTGACTCTCATCCCCAAGATGAGTGTGGACGTAACTTAAAATCAAATTTGCATGCCTCTCTGAACAAAATGAAATTATCGCTCCCCCCAGAAAATCTGTCCGAGGGGGCCACTTTGGGTTCAGGACAGGCCTGGTAACCACCACTAGGCCCAGGAGCGTGTAGTCTCAGGACCTGAAAGACTGTCATGGGAAGGTCATCTACCTCCAAAGACAGCCCCTGCAGCTGTTCGGCCAGTGCAGCAATAGGATACATGGCTTCATTGACACAAGCAAAAAAAAATATATGGTTTGGCGGTTTATGTCACGCTTTAGTGTGGGATGAAAACCTCCACCAAACGTAGGAGAGAAAGGAGGGAGGGGAAAAAGTATGGAAACTAGGGAAAGGAGCAGGTCACCTCCTAGAGAAACCCTAATCAAAATCTTGACTGACTGCAAGTATGAACTGACCCCGAAGGTAGGTGAGTTCATACACCGTAACCTAAAGTCCTAACTTACCCTGTAGGACCCTGGTACTAATGTCAGGACAAGAGACAACCTGTTCCTCCAAATGGTAGGACGAACAGGAGTCTCCCTCAGACCCAAAAACAAATGATAGGAAAAAGAGAAACACTAGTAAACCAACAAAATAAACAAAAGGGGAAGAAGACACTTAAGGCTACTTTCACAATGGCATTTTGGCTTTCCGTTTGTGAGATCCGTTCAGGGCTCTCACAAGCGGTCCAAAACGGATCAGTTTTGCCCTAATGCATTCTGAATGGAAAAGTATACACTCAGAATGCATCAGTTCACATCAGTTCAGTCTCCATTCCGCTTTGCTTGCAGCATTTTGGTGTCTGTCTGACGAAACTGAGCTAAACACACAATGTAAGTCAATGGAGACAGATCAGTTTTCAATGACACAATCTGGCACAATAGAAAACGGATCCGTCCTCCATTGACTTTCAATGTTGTTCAAGACGGATCTGTCTTGGCTATGTTAAAGATAATACAAACAGATCCATTTTGAATGGATGCAGACATTTGTATTATATGAAACGGATCCGTCGGTGCAGATCCATGATGGATCTGCACCAAACGCAAGTGTGAAAGTAACCTAACTTCAAATGGCTATGGAAGCACAGAACTCCGCCGAGATCCTAACACCAGCTCTCAACAACCAGACTGAAGCTATAAACTGCACAGCATGGTGGGAGAATCCACAATAAATTGGGAAGGTAAAATTACCACATAATTAGCACCTGAAGCAAGGGGTGTGGTCATTACCAGAAATAACACAGACACGAATAGATCCACATGAAACCTGTCAGATCAAACCACGTGTTGCCAGTCTCACTGATCTCCTGGCACCTGTCACCAGGGGCATCGCTAGGTTAAAACATTCGGGGCCTGGGCCCCGGATGTTTTGTCCCATACTCAGAATGTCCTGCCTGCCTTCTAGATACAACTGTTTTGCCGTACACAGAACGACAATACAATTGAATCTAATACACTGGGAAGAGGTGAAGGACCTGTGGTGACAGGTCATGTGAGCAGCAAAAAAGGCTGTGATAGGATGACCTGGATGATGTCCCCATCATGTGACCAGTGCAGGATTGGACCGGAGTGAAGAGGAGAAGGAGCCTAATGGTGATGTCTGTACATAAGGAGAGGTAAGTGAAGGGAGAGGCAGAGCAATGCTGGGAGTTGTAGTTAGTTAACTAGGATGTATGTTAGGGCTGAAGGGAGGGATGTTATTGACATGGAACTGTGTTCTTGAGGTGGCTGGGGGAGGGAGTGATGTTATTTACATGGGACTGTATGTTAAAAGTGGATGGTGGGGGGAATGATGTTTATGTACATGGGACATAATGTTTAGGTTACGTTCACACTTGCGTTTGGGGATCCGCTTGTGAGATCCGTTTCAAGGCTCTCACAAGCAGCCCCAAATGCATCAGTTTAACCCCAATGCATTCTGAATTGATGCAGATCCATTCAGAATGCATTCATTTGGCTCCATACGGCCCCCCGTTCCGTTTTGGAGGTGGACCCCAAAATGCTGCAAGCAGCGTTTTTGTGCCCGCATGGCCTTGCGGATCCAAATGGATCCGTCCTGACTTACAATGTAAGTCAATGGGGACGGATCCCTTTGCATTGACACAAACTGGTGCAATTGTAAACGGATCCGTCCCCCATTGACTTTTAATGTAAGTCAGGACAGATCCGTATTGGGACTTAGAAATTCAAATCTAATACAAACGAATCGTTTGTATTATCGGTGCGGATCCGTCCTGTACAAGTACACGACAGATCCGCACGAACGCAAGTGTGAAAGTAGCCTTAGGAGGAGATGTTTACATGGGATTGTGCGTTGGAGGCAGCTGGGGAGGAGGTGATGTTATTTACATGGGACTGTATGGTGGAGGGAGGATTATAACTGCAGGGGGCACTGCAGATCCAGGGGACATTATAGTTGGTCTTATTACTACTGGGGGCTCTATAGGAGGGTCTTCTAGATCCGCCTTATTTCTACTAAGCGCACTATGGGGGCCTTATTACTACTGAGGGGTCTGTAGATAGCTTTAATACCACTGAGGGAACAATAGGGGGCCTTATTTCTACTGGGGACTCTGTGAGGGTATTATTAATGTGGGAGGGCTCTTCTAATAATGGGAGCATTGTTGAGGAGCATTATCACGGTTGGGGCAGTGTTACTAATAAGGGCATTCTAGAATGGAATTACTATTAGTGGGACTATGAGGAGCACTATTGCTATGGGGGGGCAGTAATGTTTCTTCAGGATAGTATTTGGGGGGGGCAGGGGCGTAACTAAAGGCTCATGGGCCCCGGTGCAAGAGTTCAGCTTGGGCCCCCCTTCCCTCAGCGCTTTGTGTGTCTTCTTATGCGGCACAAGTGTCTTTGGGCCCTTTCAGGCTCCTGGTCCCGGCAGCGACTGCTACCTCTACAACCCCTATAGCTACCCCCCTGTGGGGGGGGGGGGGGCACAGCAAGCAGCAGGATAACACTGTGGGGACTCCATAAGGGGGATAATGATAGAATGTGAGGAAGCTAAGATGTCTGTGGAGAAGATGATGAGAGAGAAGGTCTACAGAGAAGATGATGACAGAGAGGAGACGTCACCTGGAGGCCCTGGATGTGACAGGTGAGTGCTGTTGTATAGCAAGTACAGCAAAGTGCGGGGGGGGGGACATATTTATTGGGGCTTGTGCCCCAGATCTTTTGAGACCCTAGCAACGCCCCTGCCTGTCACTGGAACATCCGTGGCAGCCACACTAAACACCCCCTCTGATGCCACACTACTGGCCGGGCAGGACAGCTTTTCCAGGGCAAACTCCGCCAGTTGCGGCCACAAATCCAGTTTAGCTGCCCAGCGGATCTTCAATGTTGAGTGGCAGGGTGCTGTCCATATATGCCACCACCTGCAGGTTCAGCTTCTGCTTCATATCTAGCTGCTGCTGCTGGTGAGTAGTTTCTTCGCTAGGTAGGTGAAGAAAGCTGCTCATCAGCAACTCTAGACTCAAGTTGCTGCTGATGGAGCTAGTTCTGCTCCTGAAACCCCCCCTCCCAGCAGCCATGGCAGTGGAAAGTGAGCGCAGAGGGACCATCGGTCAGATCTGCGAGAGGATGGACTATGGCGCACATAGGCAGCGGCCAACTGACTACATTTATCGATAGTAGTTCAGTTTGTTCTCCCTCTCAGTGGGTGTAAAAAAGGCCCTCATTTTGGACCAGTAGCGAGGATCTAACATGGTGGCAATCCAGTAGTCAAATAATGACAATTCAGCTGTTACTACCCAAGCAAGTAAGCATGCAGCAGGCCATTTGCGCAGGTGACTCGAGGGACTCCCTGCCTCCATCTCCACTGCATACTGCCACGGTGTGCCTGGGTTATCTGCCTCGTCTTCCTCCTCTCCCTCTTCCTCCTCTGGCTGCTCCTGCTCCTCCTGTCCTGTCACCTGTGTAGAAAAACCAGCCATTTCGCTACACATTGCTTGTGCTCCAATGTCCTCCTCCTCCTTCAGTTCAGCCCCCACAGGGCTCATGTGGCCATGAGATGTAGGGGCCACATCTCCAGTCCCCTGACCAGCCAGACTTATTATCATCTGTTCCAGGACATAAAGCTGTGAAATGACATTGTTCATCCCGTAGTCCTGGCAACTGACAAGTAACGTAGCCTCCTCAAAGGGCCTGAGCAAACGGAAGGTGGCACGCATGAGCTGCCACTGGCTAACATCCAAGTTACACAGGGGAGCACTTCTGTCTGCCTGTATCATCAAGAAATCGTTTATGGCCTTTCTCTGTTCGCAAGGTTGGTCCAACATATGGAGGGTGGAATTCCAACGGGTGGAAACATCCCATATCAGCCTATGTTGGGGGACGCCGTTTTGCCGCTGTAGCCCAAGTAGGGTGTGCTTTGTGGTTTACGTGTGGCTAAAGTGCATGCAAAGTTTCCAGGCCATTTTCAGGATGTCTTGCAAATGGGGTGAGACGCAGAGCAGTTCCTCCCCTGTTTGACTCTGTTCGCCCAGGCAAAGACAGCAGGTGCAGAGCAGCGTGACACCGTCGTGCCCTGCACATGTGGTATGCTAGAGGGGCACTGTGAATTGTCCCTGCAGTGGAGGCTGAGGACACGGTGGAGGATGAGGAGGCAGAGGTAGCCATTGTCGCAGAACCAATGGTGTGAGAACGTGGAGGCGAAAGCGGCATCACCCAGTGGGCCGTAAAGGACATGTATTGTTCCTGCCCTTAGTTACAGCTCCACACGTCGGCGCTGCTGTGCACTTTGCCAGACACCGACAGGCTCAAGGACCTTCTGTTTTACATATGTGCGCAGGGCTAGTACTGCCTTTTTGGCAAAGAAATGACAGGAACTCTCCACCTCGGCTCGGCACAAGCCATCAGTTCATTGAAAGGTGCAGAGTCCAACACTTGGAAAGGGAGGAACTGCAGTACCAGCAACTTGGCCAGGAGCATGTACAGCTTCTAGGCCATAGGATGACCACATGCGTATTGCTGTCTCTTGGCAATCGCTTTGTGATCGACTGCTGACGAAATGAGTGACGAGGAATAGGAGAAGGAGGAGCAGGAGCATAAGGACCGGTAGATGATGGGAAGGGCAGGCAGCTCCCTTCGGCTAAGGAGATGGAGCCTTGACTGCCTGACATCGGATGCATGCCTCTGGGTGATGCAAAGGTTGCTGCAGCAAGGTAGACCACCACATCGGAGCCACGGTTCTCCCAGGCCACTTTATGGTGACGCTGCATATGTTGGCGCTGCAAGATTGGCACCTTGGCCACGCTTCACCTTCTGCCCACAGATTCGGCAAATGGCCAATTGGCCATGTTCACGTACTCCGCTTAACAAAAAACTGCCACACCACAGAGTAGGTAATATAACCCCCAACACTCCGCAACGACTGACTGCTACCACCGCTGCCTCCTTGAAGCCCTGCAGCACAACTTTCCGGGCAGTTCTACAGCTGGTCTACCACAGACACGTTTTGCTCCTGACCTCCCACTGCTGCCACCCTACTGACTCAAAGCCACGCTACCAACTTGCTGGCTCCTCCACTGCTTCACGCGCAAGCTGCCACCCTCTTCTCCAGAGGATGATGATGAAGCCCCTTCGTCACCCGGCTCCCAATTGCAATCGGCTACATCATCGAGTACTGCCTGCACGTCACTGATGTCCTCCTTAATGGTCACTGAGCCAGGAGCCTGACCACTCGCAACAACAGATCCCACGCCACATTTCTCATCACTACATGCCCGCCTAACGGAGGAAGCGGCGGATGTCTTCTCCAGATCTTGACTGGCCAGTAACTGCTGACTGTCCTCTAGTAGCTCGTCCTCGTTGGATAGTGGAGCTGAGCCCACAGTTTATATAATACTTCTCTGGCTGAGGGAACAGAAAAGGACCCAGGCAGGTGAGAGCACAGGGCTTTGCCCGGGCCATGCCAACTAAGGGTTGTGTTTGACAAACTCACTGACTCTTGGCTAGGGGTGTCTGATGTCAATTGGAATGAAGTGGATGACCAAGTCAACCATTTAAGAACCGCTGGGTTGCTGGTCAAGACACGACCTCTAGATGACACTGGGAGCTCAGGCCTCTCGAAGTGACCCCCTTACTCTGCTGTGACCTGTGCCTGCGCCAGAAAATATTTAGGCCTCTGCCCCTCCCCTGTGCAGGGCCTGTCACTTCTCTGTTTGACATACTGTTAAATCAAATAAAAAAGGCTTTAGAACATATAAATGCACCACTGAATGGTAAGTAATAGTTTTTTTTCCCACTAATACAAAAGGCTGTAATTTTGTCACTTTTCCGCACAACGGCTAATAAACCTTTTTTCCCCCACTGATACACCACAAAAAAGGCTTTAAAACATATAATTGCACCGTTGAATGGCAAGTAATACTTTTTTTCCCACTAATACACCCCAAAAAGGCTGTAATTTTGTCACTTCATCGCACAACGGCTAATAAGCCCTTTTTTCCATTAATGAACAAAAAAAAAAGTCTTCAGAGCATATACCTGCACCGCTGAACGTCAAATAAGCCCCTTTTTTCCACTAATACACCCCAAGAAAGGCTTTAGAACATATAACTGCACCGCACAACGGCTTAGGGTCCATTCACACGTCCGCAAATTGGGTCCGCATCCGTTCCGCAATTTTGCGAAACGGGTGCAGACCCATTCATTTTCAATGGGGCCAGAATGTGCTCTCTGCATTTTCGGATCCGCACTTGCGCATCCATGCTTCCAGGGGCTGGCTGGCTGCTGATTGGCTGCATGCATGGAATTGTGAGTGATCCCTCATTCCTAGAGTTCTTTGCTCCATGTCCAGACATTTTAGGAAAAAATTTGATCTGATACCACGAACCGTAAGGAAATTCAGATTCAATGCGAATCAAATTTTTCTGAAATTTGGATCGAATTCCACTTCGTCATCTTCAATTCACTCATCTCTAGTCATAAATTATTATTTTTAAGGATGTTGATTCACACCAGAAAACCCATTTAAGGTCCCATTATTAAGACTCTAACTGCAGGGGCTACAGTGATAGAAACATGCTGCCCATCATTAGTCAAAGTAATGAAATAAAGGGGCTGTTCAATTTTTTTTTTTTTAAAGGACATGGCCCATATTGGAATTCAAAATATGTCAATTTCGTCTCCCCATTTCAACGGCTATAACTTTTTTACTTTTCTATCTAAATAGCCACATGGGGGTTGATTTTTGTGGGTTATGTTGCATTTCCAAATGTATATGTGGTATAACTGCCATGATAACTTTATTGTGCAAGTCATTACAATTACGAAAGTACCACATTTATATAGTTTTGGTTTTGGTTTTGTACATTTGCACAATGCAACTCATTGTGCAAACTGTATTCAAAGACCCATAGCAAGCTGTGTAGGGGCTAGTTTTTTAATTGGGTAAGTTGTAGTTGTCATTGGTCCCATTTTGGGGTATATACAGTATGACTTTTTGATCACTTTTATAGCATTTTTCCATAGGTCAAATAAACCTCAAAAACTGCAATTTTGGCTTTTTTTATTTTAATTTAACGACAATGCTCACCACCCAGAATAAATAATGTGATCACTATATTTCATGGTTGCTTACAGATGTGGCAATACCAATTATGCCTAGTTTTTATCATCTTTTTTATTTTGTCACATAAAGAAAGATTCATATAAGCTAAATGGCCATTCTTAGGGTACTTTCACACTAGCGGCAGGACAGATCCGAAAGACTGTTCACCCTGTCGGATCTGTCCTGACGCTATTTTGCCGTGCCGCCGGACTGCAGCTCCATCCCCATTGACTATAATGGGGACGAAGGCAGAGCTCCGGCGCACACGGCAGTCTGCGGTGAAAGGCCGCCAGACTAAAAAGTTGGACATGCAATACTTTTAGTCCAGCAGCCTCTCGCCGTGCACTGCCGTGCTGCGCCGGAGCTCTGCCCCCCCCCCCCCCTGTCCCAATTATAGCCAATGGGGACGGAGGGGCAGTCCGGCGGCACGGCAAAATAGCGGCAGGACAGATCCGACAGGGTGAACAGCCTGTCGGATCCGTCCTGCCGCTAGTGTAAACGTAGCCTTAGGCTTCATGCCTCCGTGAAAAACCCTCCTACTCTCATCATGGGAGGTGAGGCGAGAGAGGTAGCTCCCTCTTCTCTCTAACTACTTAGGTGCTGTAGTCATCATTGACCTTGACATTTAAGGAGTTAAACAACTGAGATCAAAGTTATCTCTTGACTTTGGTCATTAGACTGGAGTGCCAGCTAAGCAACACATCTGACAAACTCACGTGGCACAGCTCTCGACTTTGAACCCTCACTGTCATATAGTATGCATTAATTACCTTTCTGCTACTATTACGTACTATTACTATATACTATTAGAGTGGGAGCCCTTGGTTTAGGAAAGTTTAGAAATACTAATCTACAAAATCAATAAATGCAAACAATTTATTTTACTGTCTAGTGCATTAATTTATTGCATTTGGTTATTACATTTATTTCAGGACAAAATTTACCATTTGCCAATGATATCCTAAATAACATTCCTAAAAACAGTGCAACCTGACATCAGCATATTTCATTACCTGCGGCTTTATGCTAAGTAATCCATGAGAGAATTCTGTTTTATTCTAACCACACTTACTACAGTCGTATTTTTTTTTCTATATCCAATGAAAAGCTACAAAACAGTATTTGTCTGGGGATAGTAGGCAAGCACAACATCAAGTCTTATCTCGATACTAAAGCAAAGTTTACAAATTGAATTTGTGCCGGCGATCATTCTTATTTTAATATGCTATAAATTGAGAGAAAAATCCTCATTTTAGTAGACACTTCAAATACAAAATGAATTGGTACCATTATGTTATATATAATTCATGTTGCTCACAGATAAACATAAAAGCAAAACAATATACATTTTCATTACCTCAAAACTAATTATTGTTTGTATAAATAGTACTAATGTCGAATTCATTCTTTCCCAATTTAGTGAAAAAATTTGCTATTACAAAAAAATTAATGGCCAGTTACAGTGAACCTAGTGTATTTACCTACGTAAGTAAAATCTGGTTCAAAATCGCTGAATTACAACTACTATAGTAATTTGCATGTGGTCCATATATATTTTTATAGATCCCCACAGAATACTAATCAACTCTAAGGCCTCTTTCACACGACCGTATGGCTTTTTCAGTGTTTTGCGGTCCGTTTTAAACGGATCCGTTGTTCCGTTTTTTGTTTCCGTTGTGTTTCCGTTCCGTTTTTTCCGTTCCGTTTTTCCGTATGGCATATACAGTATACAGTAATTTCATAGAAAAAACGGAACGGATACGGAAGACATACGGATGCATTTCCGTATGTGTTCCGTTTTTTTGCGGATCCATTGACTTGAATGGAGCCACGGAACGTGATTTGCGGGCAATAATAGGACATGTTCTATCTTTAAACAGAACGGAAAAACGGAAATAGGGAAACGGAATGCACATGGAGTACATTCAGATTTTTTTTTGCGGAACCATTGAAATGAATGGTTCCGTATACGGACCGTATACGGACCGCAAAAAAACGGCCCGCAAAACGGAAAAAAAAACGGTCGTGTGAAAGAGGACTAAGGCACAAATAGTATTCATAAGCAAAGGCAATAACGTAGCAAATGTACATACCCATTTTCATACAGGATTAACCACTATCCGACACCTCTAGCTTATCTCCTCCAAGAAAAAAAAAATCAAGCATATTGAAGGCCAACATGCCCAATCCTTCTTTCCCTCTAAGATCTGCTGTCGGAAAACAGTCTGTAAGCCTCCTGTAAACATCAAATCCTCAGTTGATCCTACCAATATCCAGAGGCGTCGTCAATTTTTCTTAGACAGTTTCTCATGAGGAGAATATTTTAAGATACTTTTCTTTGAATCAGTATTGATGTAATTTGCACGAAATGTATCATAATTTGCATGATAGTTGATAAATATGGCAGATCTATACAAAGGACTCTTATCTAGAGGTGCTATTCTTATGATTGTGCCTTTTTTAAATAGACAACGTTGATAAATCTAATCTAATATACAGTCAGGTCCATAAATATTGGGACATTGACACAATTCAAAAAAAAATTGCGCTATACACCACAATGGATTTGAAATGAAACAAACAAGATATGCTTTAACTGCAGACTGTCAGCTTTAATTTGAGGGTATTTACATTCAAATCAGATGAACGGTGTAGGAATTAGAACAGTTTGCATATGTGCCTCCTATTTGTTAGGAGACCAAAAGTAATGGGACAACTAGCTTCTCAACTGTTCCAGGTGTGTGTTATTCCCTCATTATCCCAATTACAATGAGCAGATAAAAGGTCCAGAGTTCATTTCAAGTGTGCTATTTGCATTTGGAATCTGTTGCTGTCAACTCTCAAGATGAGATCCAAAGAGCTGTCTCTATTAGTGAAGCAAGCCATCATTAGGCTGAAAATACAAAACAAACCCATTAGAGAGATAGCAAAAACACTAGGCGTGGCTAAAACAACTGTTTGGAATATTCATAAAAAGAAGGAATGCACTGGTGAGCTCAGAAACACCAAAAAACCCAGAAGACCACAGAAAACAACTGTGGATGACCGAAGAATTATTTCCCTGGTGAAGAAAACATGCTTCACAACAGTGGGCCAGATCAAGAACACTCTCCAGGAGGTAGGTGTATGTGTGTCAAAGTCAACAATCAAGAGAAAACTTCACCAGAGTGAATACAGAGGGTTCACCACAAGCTGTAAACCATTGGTGAGCCTCAAAAACAGGAAGGCCAGATTAGAGTTTGCCAAACGACATCTAATAAAGCCTTCACAGTTCTGGAACAACATTCTATGGACAGATGAGACCAAGATCAACTTGTACCAGACTGATAGGAAGAGTATGGAGAGGGAAAGGAACTGCTCATGATCCTAAGCATACCACCTCATCAGTCAAGCATGGTGGTGGTAGTGTCATGGCCTGTGCATGTATGGCTGCCAATGGAACTGGTTCTCTTGTATTTATTGATGATGTGACTGCTGACAAAAGCAGAAGGATGAATTCTGAAGTGTTTCAGCCAATATTATCTGCTTATATTTAGCTAAATGCTTCAGAACTCATTGGACGGCACTTTACAGTGGAGATGGACAATGACCCAAAGCATACTGCAAAAGCAATCAAAGAGTTTTTTTAAGGGAAAGAAGTTGAATGTTATGCAATGGCCAAGTAAATCACCTGACCTGAATCCGATTGAGCATGCATTTCACTTGCTGAAGACAAAACTGAAGGGAAAATGCCCCAAGAACAAGCAGGAACTGAAGACAGTTGCAGTATATGGCCTGGCAGAGCATAACCAGGGATGAAACCCAGCATCTGGTGATGTCTATGAGTTCCAGACTTCAGGCTCTAATTGAATGCAAAGGATTTGCAACCAAGTATTAAAAAGTAAAAGTTTGAGTTATGATTATTATTATGTCCCATTACTTTTGGTTCCTTAACAAGTGGGAGGCACATATGCAAACTGTTGTAATTCCTACACCGTTCCCCTGATTTGGATGTAAGTACCCTCAAATTAAAGCTGACAGTCTGCAGTTAATGCACATGTTGTTCGTTTTATTTCAAATCCATTGTGGTGGTGTATAGAGCCAAACATTTTAGAATTGTGTCGATGTCCCAATATTTATGGACCTGGCTGTAATTAAGCAAACCACACTCCCTTTTTGAACCACTTTTCAAAAGTCGGAAGAAAGGCATAAAATTATACAAATTAGCAAATTTCGCACAAAAAATGTACCACTTTTTTACAGCAGAAAACCAGTGCAAAACAAATTATAAATTCCCCCCCTCCGAATACTCAGATATACTCATATATACCTAGTTTATCTCAGTCTTCCAAGATGTACTATGCCCAGTACATTTCCTTGTAGCAGAGATATTGCAATCCATCAAAACCACGTAGCCATACATCTAATGGAAGTTGTAGGAAAAGACATATTGTTTTCTCTAGTCCACGAATGGCATCTTTGACTAACACTTCATCTGAAACCTAGTTTGTAAAGAAAGCGTTAACATTTAGCACTATGTCAGTAGCTTGTCCTCAAGGTATAGTAGCACATTTTCTCAAGACTGCACTTATACATTGCAAACACAAATTTCATCGGTTGTCATCTGATAGAACCATCCGTTCTGCCTTATCTTTCCTTCTGGGTATCTCCTCCAATACATTCATCTGCTGTCAAAAGGTAAAGCTGAAAATAGCACTGAGCGTTTTTATGAAACATACACTTGTTTGGAAGACTGGGATGCAAGCTACTAATAATCATAAGAATCATTAATTGCACATAAGTAATCTTTATACTATACTGATTTCTGCATTCATGAGATTAATATGAAAAATAACTGACCTTCAGAATGTAAAGATTTATGAATTCAACATACAGTAAATATTTAAAAGAACGCTAAAAGCAAAGAATATACATTATGCTGCGCCCAGTGCAAGGCCTAAAGGAGTGGAGCATAACACAAGGATTCTCTCTTTGGTGTTCCTCAAATTCCTGTGTCATGCTCCACCCCCTTCATCCCTGTAATAGACAAACACATATACAAATTTGTGGTTGTGGTGCATGTTTAAACCTGCAGTTGTCCTTGTGCCTGTGGCACAGCTTCATCGACAGCTTGCCAAGATCCTATAGACTACAATACTATACTATTGCAGTCTATGAAATAAGCGATAAGAAGATCTGATGTTAAAGTCTCCAAAGGGAACTAAAAATGACAGTATAGGAATTAAAATGTTTTTGTGGCGTGGCCTGGCAGCTGATGGAGGAAGACGCATGAGTGCTGAGCAACGCTTCTGCGCTGCTGTCTTCCATGCCCCGAGCCTTTTATGCCTTCCCAGAAAGCCCCCACAGGGGACCCTACCTGCCACAGACCCTCCACCACTGCAGTCCAGTCAGAGTGTGCCGCCATCTCCACCATCTTCTCCCCCTGCTCTTGCCCTGGCTCTGTGGGACGCACTCCCGCAGAGCTGCACAGAGTACTGGGCCTCTGTTTATTCCCAACTCCCCACTTTCAAGCTCTAGTCACAGGGGACTTTCAAGCTCTAGTCACAGAGGTCACCGTGACATGCTCTCTGAATTCTCTGCGGTACGGCGTCACCTACACTCTATTGCCACCCGAGTGGAGACCCTGGAGAAAGATCATGACTGGATAGGGCGGGATCATGGGAGACCCCCAGTCATATACTAATAAACTGGACAGGGCCCATAGAGCTCTTCGGCCCAAGGGATCATCTCCCCAACCCAGGGACGTTTTTTTTTGTGTCCATGACTTCACACATTAAAGAAACAGCGCCATCTCCGCACCCTACTGAAAGCTTTGAGAGAACGTCGGATCCCCTATCGCTGGGTGTATCCCTTTGCCCTGACTGCCCAGATGGACGGTCGCTCCGTATTCTTACGCTCCTATGCTGACCTTGATCCGTTTTGTGCTGCACTGGACTTGTCTGTTCCTAACCTCTCTGACTGGTAGACTCCTATGGCATCCCTGCCCGGTCCACTTGCCTGGCAAACAACAGGAGGTCCTAAAGGACGTTGCCTACCCTCGCCCAGAGTGATGGCTGCTGATCCCCAGGGGTGTAGCCCCCTCAACGAGATTGGAGCACGCCGCCCCTGGAAGACTAACTCCCATCATTGATGGACTTGCCGTCATGTTTAAGCATTTTCCCTTGCCTTATCGGGGACTCTCGATTCTTTTCTAGTAGCGCAGTTGCTGCTAGTTTGTTATGTTTGTTTTTGCTGTTTCCGACCTACAGGTCCTGCTCAGATTATCTCCTGGCTCTCTTGGGACATGAGTAACTCAGTCCCCAGACAGCGGGGTTCAGTGAGTCCGCTCTGCTGACCTTTGTCTCAGCGGAGTTGGTCTCTCCACAGACTTTTATAGTCTGTTTTCTCTCTATATTGCGTTTATTATCTGTTACTGTTTTATGTGAGGTCTTTTAGTGTCTGTGTCCTTCCCTACTCCCTACCTTCCTATTATGCCTCCCCTGTCTCTCCTCTGGTGCTTTTATCTCTCCTCCTGCTCCTCCTCTCTAGGCCTCCATCTCCCCTTGCAGGAAGCAGCCTGGAGGACGCCTCCCTGAAGTGGATGCCTTCTCTCTCCCCCCAAGGTAGCTTTCCTTGAAGTGGGTGAGTGGCATAGCTTTTTTATTCCTCCACCATGTTCAAGTGTGTCACCCTAAAAGCTTAGGGGTTGGGCTCCAATGCTAAGAGGCGCTTAGTGCTTTGAGACCAGACGGGATCCTTTAATTTCGCAAAACGCTACTACCCCCATGCTTTCCTTGCTAGCCATACCCGTTGAAAAGCGGATTCGACATACTTCTGTCGACCTCTCCCATTTCGCTGACTGCCTCCCACATTAACCCAGTTGGCCACTGGTGATGAGCGGCAGGGGCAATATTCAAATTTGCGATATTTCGCAAATATTTGGGTGAATATTCATCATATATTCGTGAATTTGAGAATTCGTGATTATTTTCTTGATTGCAAAAATCGGCAATGTCATATGCACGTATTGCGCACGCAATACAGGCGTAGGTCACTGTTGCTACATTTTTCAAGCTGCTAGAAGTCTCCGGAGACTGGAGAAAATGGTTGGCACGGCAGAACATTACAATAGCTTTATATGCAGATAGAGTGCTCCAATATATTTGCGATTGCGCAAATCTGCAATTAATTATGCGCACATTTTTGTGCAATACGTGCTAACTAGCTAACTAACTATATATTGTAATTACACAGCAAAGCACAGAGCACAGCAATGTCACTGCTGTCTCTGTCAGAACTCCATAAAACTACAGAAAATGGCTGCTGGGGAGGTTCTTATATATATTAAGGGGTAGGCAACTTTCCTATTGGTTGCTAGTGATGTTGCTAAGCCCAGACAAAGACATTGCAGCCTTCTCATTGGCCCACAAGCAAGAAGGGAGGTTACTGATGAAAAAAAAAATCTAGAATATTCGTGAATACAAATATAAAGCTCTATATTCTAAGTGAATTCTCGAAGTGGCGATATTCGCGATTAAAATTCACAATATGAATTTTTGGGCACAACACTAGCTTATACATCATCCTAGAAGGGTTTTTCCAAGGTCGCCCCATTGTGCTCTGTAATATCTATGCCTCCAACACCTCACAGCTCCCGTTTGTGTGCCGAATCCTGGTCAAACTTCAGGACCTGCTCCCGGCAGCGTGGATACTGGGAGGGGAACTTGATCTTCTCTGAGTCTGCAGATAGGTCGTCCCTCTTTTCCACTCCACCCCCTTCCACCCAATGTTGCATGGCCAGGGATTTTTTATAGCACGATCCGGCGATTTGCCCTATACGACCTCTAGAGGGTGGACAGCCCCTCGGGCAGAATGTTTACCTTTTACTCCCCCCTCCATAAGCTCCACACCTGGATAGACTACTTTGGTAATACCCTGACCCTGAGGATGATGTACAATGTATCTATTGGGCTCATCTCTTGGTCAGACCATGTCCCTGTCACCCTCACTCTCTCCTCCCAACCCATACCACAGTGCACCTGTCTTTGGCGCTTAAACAATTCCTTGTTAAAATCACCATCCACCCACGCTGATGTTGAGCGGTACATCCAAACGTATTTTAGTGAAAACGCCAAATCAGTCTCCTCCCTGGCGGTGCTCTGTGAGGCCCACAATGCATTGCTCTGGCCTCTTTTCTTAAAAAGCATAGAATGCTCCAGGTAAAAGAACGATAATTAATTCTCTACAAACCCGACAACATGCCAGGCCGAGTCTTTCCCTCCTCCAGGAGCTCATGACGGGCCACACAAAGCTGAAAGAAGCCGCCATGCACAACGTTGAACGTATGTTGCTTTACTCTAGACAGCGGTACTAGGGTAAAAAAGCCCACACGATTTTAGCACCTCAATTACAAGACGCTGCCTTCAAGCATGACCCCCAGGCAGTGAAGGACTCGACTGGCTGCCCCCAATACCACCCTGACACTATTGCCTGCTGCTTCTGCTACTACAGTGCCCAGCTGTACAATCTAAAACAAATACAAACCCTCCCTCCCTGCCCTATATACGGGACTACCTGTCCTCCTGTCAGTTACCCAAACTTTCTTTGGAGGCTGCTGACTCCTTGAACAGCCCCATAACCGCTGAAGAGCTAACGGACATGATCAAAACTCTCCCCATGGGTAAATCTCCAGGACCTGATAGGTTCACAGATCTGTACTATAAAGCCTTCTGATCTGAGCTCTACCCCCATCTCCTTATTTAATTCATTCCTCCTGGGCTTGACTGGTCTTTTCTATTTGAAACCCTTTGGCATGTCGGGACCCTACCTGCAAGCCATTCTCAGTCTGTACTCTGCCCCTTCCACCCTTGTCAAACCTCCCTTCTGCTCCTCTACACCGTTTAACATCTCCAATGGTACTCATCAGGGATGCCCACTCTCGACACTCTTTGCACTGTGTATACAACCCCTTGCAGCACATGTCCAGCTGAACCCCAACATCCAGGGGCTTTAAGTGACGTCCTCCTTACACTGACCAATCCCCACATCACACTGCCCAACCTGCAGAAGACCCTATCGCAGTATGGCATCCTCTCAGAATTGTAGCAAAGCGCAAAGGGCCATCATTGATGGAAGATATGTGTCACCGAGGTTCCTGGCCTCGGTGAGGTAAGAGCTGGTAATTTTAAGTGTCAGCGGCAGCTAGTGCTGACTTGACACTATTGGTTATTTAGTGTGGCTGTAAAGCTGATCCGGGCCGGCTCTTACTGGGAGAAGCCAAAGTGCAGGGTGGGTGGCTGTTCCCCACGTTCCAGCCGAGTTTTGGTTAGGAATATAAAACCCAGCCAGCAGTCTCAGCTGGGTGTGGATTATCCTCCATCTAACAGTGGAGTTTTGCCAGTCTCTGTGTTGGGGCCTGAGAGTTTGAGCCGGGATTAAGGCCTGCTATCTTGTTTGGATGAAAGCACGTGGACTTCTGTTTCACCCAAGGACTTATGTGTTGCTGCCTGGTGTTAAAAAACACCAGACTTAATGTGACAGTTTTTTCCTTGAAACTGACTTTTTGTTGTCACTTTCCTTATGTGTGAATAAAACACTGAACTGTTTAAGTTAAAGACGTTGTCGTTGCCTCTATACTGCATCCGCACGCCTGTCTACCAGAGCAAATCCACACAGGATATAAAGTCAACACTTCCTAAACAGTAGCCCTACCTCTCCTGGTACCCGACCATGACCTTTCACTACTCCAAATTAACTTTACTTATTGCTGGTCTTAAAGTGATACTTGGCCCTATGTTAAAATAGCACTGTGATAGGGTGCACTGCAGGCACCACAATCCATGTGTTTGTGGCAGTCACTATAGTCAGGGATAGTTAGGCCTCTTTCACATGGGCATTGCGGGAAAAGGTGCGGGTGCGTTGCGTAAACATGCGCGATTTTTCCGTGCGAGTGCAAAACATTGTAATGCGTTTTGCACTCGCGTGAGAAAAATCGGCATGTTTGGTACCCAAACCCGAACTTTTTCACAGAAGTTCGCGCTTGGGATCGGTGTTCTGTAGATTGTATTATTTTCCCTTATAACATGGTTATAAGGGAAAATAATAGCATTCTGAATACAGAATGCATAGTAAAATAGCACTGAAGGGGTAAAAAAATAAATAAAAATATTTAACTGACCTTAGTCCACTTGTTCGCGCAGCCCAGCATCTCTTCTGTCTTTAACTGTGAGCAATAGGACCTTTGATGACGTCACTGCGTCCATCACATGGTTCGTCACCATGGTGATGGATCATGTGATGAATGCAGTGACATCATCAAAGGTCCTATTGCTCACAGTTAAAGACAGACGAGAAGCCGGGCTGCGCGAACAAGTGGACTAAGGTGAGTTAAATATTTTAATTTTATTTTTAACCCCTCCAGTGCTATTGTACTATGCATTCTGTATTCAGAATGCTATTATTTTCCCTTATAACCATGTTATAAGGGGAAATAATAATGATCGGGTCATCCCGATTGTCTCCTAGCAACCTATGGGGCCTGCGTAGCGTGAAAAAACTCACAATATAGAGAATGCTGCAATTTTCCCGCACCGCACAAGTGATGCGTGAAAATCACCGCTCATGTGAACAGCCCCATAGAAATTAATGGGTCGGTATTCAGTACGGGTGCAATGCGTTCAACTCATGCATCGCATCCGCGCAGAATACTCGCCCGTTTGAAAGGGATTGGGAATTGACACTAGGTGTACTAGACAATAGTAGTAGAAATAAAGATGTGAACATATATATATTCCTGTGTGCCAAAACCAGTCACTAACAGTATATACTCCATTAATATACTGTGGCAAACCATATACAGTACAGTTACAATTATATTTGTTGCTTTGGTGTCGGCAAAGTTAATACAATAAATTACTGACACTGTCACTGGATAACAGGATAGGAGAATATTAGGGATATGAATATATATCAAATATTATGAAGATAGGCGCTAAAACAAAATAACAATCATTTTATTAGCTATTCTGCATTAAAATAAAGGGTGTCCACCTATCAGTGCCACGATCAACACTGACTAATATTTAATAGCTGAGAACAACCTACATCTATGTCCAGGATATTGACCCGGAGAATGTGTAGGTCTCACACACTAAACCCACCAACACATAAGGGGGCTCAATTCACCACAGGGTCCAAAGCAAGTGACCCAGGTGAAATTTTTTCATTAAATACCATCAAACCCGCAGGTCTCAATGACGCCATCTCATTTGTTCCTTTTATAGGATAATAACTTTTTGGGTGCATCTTGCACCATGTCTCTGCTTGACAAAACCAGAATGAGAGAGTTATTATGAGCT
Organism: Bufo gargarizans; assembly: GCF_014858855.1. Classification (NCBI taxonomy): domain Eukaryota; kingdom Metazoa; phylum Chordata; class Amphibia; order Anura; family Bufonidae; genus Bufo; species Bufo gargarizans. Next base: position 369,964,202 of record NC_058084.1, on the reverse strand, counting down.
GGATGGTTATTTCCCTATGCATGTTATGCGATCGCTTATTCATATACTGTTCTATTGTCAATTCTTTCCAGCAATGAGTGAGTTAACATGAGCCGTTTGTCCATTTCTGGATATCTACAAGGTTATGTGATCGCTCGTTACTATATCCCTCCATTGTGAATCTTCCCCACTGTATATGGATTAATATGGTGTGATGTTGCGGCGACATTATGTCAAGCCGCCTTTTAATTCCCTTATCTAATGCGGCGCTTTGCGCCTTCCCTGAGACCCATGTAGTTCCTCCTCTGCTCAGCGATTGGTTGGTATGGAGCGAGCCTCCCTAACCTGAATGGCTGGGAGATGGGAGCGTGTCTGGCAGGGCGGGGTTTCTCCTGTAAATCTCGGCGTTCTGTGGGCCGCTTCGCGGCCATTACAGCGCCGATGTGATTGCACACTAGCACGCTACGCCTCAAACTAGAGGTGTGCAGCTTTAGGCAGGACAGTGGTCTGTTGTTTAAAACACCGTACCTCACACTAGAGGGACTCGGTGTCAGGCAGGGTACCTTACTGTTCCATGTCATCTATCGCCTCTGCTTAACACCATTGCAGAGGCTGTGGGCTTTGATATAGCGGCAGGACAGTGGTCTGTTGTTGAAAACACCGTACCTCACACTAGAGGGACTCGGTGTCAGGCAGGGTACCTTACTGTTCCATGTCATCTACCACCTCTGCTTAACACCATTGCAGAGGCTGTGGGCTTTGATATAGCGGCAGGACAGTGGTCTGTTGTTGAAAACACCGTACCTCACACTAGAGGGACTCGGTGTCAGGCAGGGTACCTTACTGTTCCATGTCATCTACCGCCTCTGCTTAACATCACTGCAGAGGCTGTGGGCTTTGATATAGCATGGTGCATACAGCTCCTGATGAAGTGCAGCATTTATGCATGGAAACGCGTTGAGCTGATAACATATAGGAGTGTGTCAGTGCAATCCCTTCTCCATATACCTATTTGGAGTAAGGGCTAATGCTCTGCCGCAGTCCTGCACCGTTACTATCTTGGTGCAGTGAGTGTATGCGCGCCTACACTCACTGTTAGGCGTGTCACTTGGTGGTTTCACAGCACCAGGGATCCTCCCAGATAGTTTTTTCACCTAGGTCACTTGCTTTGGACCCTGTGGTGAATTGAGCCCCCTTATGTGTTGGTGGGTTTAGTTTGTGAGACCTACACATTTTCCGGGTCAATATCCTAGACATAGATGTAGGTTGTTCTCAGCTATTAAATATTAGTCAGTGTTGATCGTGGCACTGATAGGTGGACACCCTTTATTTTAATGCAGAATAGCTAATAAAATGATTGTTATTTTGTTTTAGCGCCTATCTTCATAATATTTGGTTCAAGTGTATTAATAGGCGTATACTAAGTATACCACAACAGTTTTTTGTTTTCATTGAGTTTAAGTTTATTATAGGGAATGGCAGGCTTTTTGTCCTGCAGCATTGACACCGCTCAGTGGATGGGAGATTCTAGTGAGGTGTTTTCTGAACGAGATATATCCTTTTCCTCCCAGACCATCACCATTTCGTCTGCTTTCAAATTAGTTACCAAGATCTACAAAAATTTTGTGAGATCTTGGTGGGAAGTGCAATCTCTGGAAACATACATTGGTAACAAGATTGTCCCTAGGGGACTGAGGAACCCCATTACACCAGCAGTCCGACTCAGATCTGCGGATTTTCTCAAGAAGTGGGAGAGGGAATCCGTAGACTCATCCCTGAGGTTAATGAAACTCCTATTAGAAGAGGAAAAGAGTGTGGTGGCTTCTCTGGAGACTGAATTGAAGGAAGCCATTGAGGCAACCAAAAAATTCAGTAGTCATAATAAAAAAGAGTCACTTCTACAAATCTCTATAGAGAAGTATACTGCCCAGTTAAAAGAAAAGAAACACTCCCTCTTCAATAGGGATATTAGAGACTTCAAAGAGGGAAAAATATTTGATTATAGTGTTAAACACTCAGACGCCCTTGAGTTAGACACTGAGGTCTCTTCCTCAGAGGGTGACCTTGAGTCGGAAACAGGTGGGGTGAAACGCACGGGGCCCCAATCCGCCAGAAGACCATACGGTGGTAGAAGTAGGGGACAGGGCAGAAGAGGACGAGGGGGTAGAGGTCGTAGCGGCAGAGGGGGTTTTTTAAACGATACCCCGCCGATGTCCCAATACCTACTGAGGAACAAGTAATGACGTTCTCCCACTCGTCTCAGATGTCATCTCAATTCTTACCTAGTTCAAAGAAGGATGAGTTACAAATCATCAACTTATCTTCTCGGGTCCTCACCACTATGGAGACACAGATTTTACAAAAAGGCCTTTCCTTTGTGCCTATGCGAAGGTTTGATTGCTTTGGTTGGGTGAAGGACTTAAATTTATTTGCGCGCAAACTCAAATGGCGTAAATTTTTTGTCACCCATGACCGTAGAAAGTGTGAGGAACTGGGAATTGAGATGTCTGATTTGCCTGATGTGCGTATTCTGTCGGATTTGTTGGCGGAAGGGCAAAGAACCCCAGGGGATGGTCCCTTTACCAATCTTAGGTTACCGTCAACCAAGATGCCACCTATTGGCGACTGTACCCCCATAGACACCTTTTTATCAGTAGTTTCCAGTAAGCTAAGTCAGATGGATCCTCATGTACTCAGTAGGGACAACTTGAATGAACAAGAGAGAGGGGCTCTATGGTTGCTCCAACAGGATAAAGATTTGGTGATCAAAGCATCAGATAACGGGGGGAATATAGTGATACTTGGGCACGAGCAATATCGCAGTATGTGCATGAGAGTGCTCAAGGACAAATTCACATATGAACAGCTTCCGTCTGATCCAACTCCAATCTACAGAACGGAATTATCCTGTATTCTAAATCGTGCTTTGGAGAGCAATCTGATTGATAAAACTGAACTAGCCTTTCTTCTTCCTGCACACCCGGTTACTGCGGCCTTCTATTGTCTCCCCAAAGTCCACAAGGGGTATGAACCTCTAAAAGGGAGGCCGATAGTATCCGGGAACAACTGCCTGACGGCCAATATTAGTACCTATGTGGACACCATCCTGCGTCCCTCTGTTAATAGTTTACCCTCACATGTTAGGGATACTATGGATGTGCTGGGACGGTTGGATGGTGTCCAATGTGACATTGGTACTTCTTTGGCCAGTCTGGATGTGGAGGCGCTCTACAGCTCGATTCCTCATGAATTGGGCTGTAGAGCAATAATGACATTTCTCCAACAGAGAGGCGAGCAGTGCAGGAACCATAACATCTTCATTATGGAACTTCTGAGTTTCATTCTCAAACACAATGTGTTTTTGTTTGATGGTCGCATTTTCCACCAGCTCAGGGGGGTCGCAATGGGCAGTCCTTGTGCCCCTACTTTTGCGAACCTCTACCTGGGCTGGTGGGAAAGGGAGGTGGTCTTCTGTGAGGATATGGAGCGGTTCACATGTGTCGTCCCCCTCTGGGTCAGATACATAGACGATGTGCTGATCCTGTGGGGGGGCGATGGTGAGCTGTTACGAGAGTTTGTTGCAGCCCTGAATAAGAACAGTTTGGGCCTTTTTTTCACCTCGGAAATTGATTCTACCACCATCTCCTTTCTGGATCTCACCATTTCGCTCGCCGCTGATGGGCGCATTAGTACTAATGTCTTTAGGAAGCCCACAGCTACCAATAATTTGTTGAAATGGGAGAGCGGACACCCTTTGGCCCTCAAAAGAGGGATTCCGAAGGGCCAATATTTAAGGGTGAGGAGGAATTGTTCCCAACTAAGTGACTTTAGGGTGGCTGCCAAAGATCTGCAGCAGAGGTTTCAACGTCGGGGTTATCCACAGCAATGTTTGAAACAGGCCTACCAGCATTCACTAAGTACCAACAGGGACCTTTTGTTGTCCCCAAAAAAGAGGGACACTAGTGACAACACTGCGAGGATCATTGGGACGTATGACAGTGCCCATGACACAGTACGCCAGGTTCTTGCTGAACATTGGGATATTCTTAAATCTGATCCCGACATTGGCAGCATAATTCCACCTAGACCCTCAGTCACATACCGACGCAGCAACAACTTACGGGATATGTTGACACATAGCCTATATGCCAGTCCCCAATCACAATCATGGTTACGGAACCCACTCACAGGGACATTTCCCTGTGGATCTTGTAAATTTTGTGGCTTTATCAACAAGTCAAGGAGTTTTGCAAATAGCACCTCAGACAAAACCTTTTTTACTAGATCATTTTACAATTGTAAATCGGTGGGGGTTGTCTACTTAATGACATGTGTATGTAACATCAAATACGTAGGCAAAACCATTAGAGAGTTAAGAAGACGGATTGGGGAACACGTTTTGGACATTTCTAATCTCAAAGACACTCCAATTGCGCGCCATGTGCTTGATCATCACAGAGGGAACACTTAGGCTCCTTTCACACTAGCGTTCGCTGGTCCGCTCGTGAGCTCCGTTTGAAGGAGCTCACGAGCGGACCCGAACGCAGCCGTCCAGCCCTGATGCAGTCTGAATGGAGCGGATCCGCTCAGACTGCATCAGTCTGGCGGCGTTCAGCCTCCGCTCCGCTCGCCTCCGCACGGACAGGCGGACAGCTGAACGCTGCTTGCAGCGTTCGGGTGTCCGCCTGGCCGTGCGGAGGCGTGCGGATCCGTCCAGACTTACAATGTAAGTCACTGGGGACGGATCCGTTTGAAGATGCCACAATATGGCTCAATCTTCAAGCGGATCCGTCCCCCATTGACTTTACATTGAAAGTCTGGACGGATCCGTCCCAGGCTATTTTCACACTTAGCTTTTTTTAGCTAATATAATGCAGACGGATCCGTTCTGAACGGAGCCTCCGTCTGCATTATTACGATCGGATCCGTTCAGAACGGATCCGATCGGACGCTAGTGTGAAAGTAGCCTTAATCGGTCAAATTTCAAGTGATCGACTCTGTGAAATTATCCTCTAGGGGTGGAGATTATGATCGCATTTTGTTGCAAAAAGAGGCAAGATGGATTTTTTCATTAAATACCATCAAACCAGCAGGTCTCAATGACGCCATCTCATTTGTTCCTTTTATAGGATAATAACTTTTTGGGTGCATCTTGCACCATGTCTCTGCTTGACAAAACCGGAATGAGAGAGTTATTATGAGCTGGATGGTTATTTCCTTATGCATGTTATGCGATCGCTTATTCATATACTGTTCTATTGTCAATTCTTTCCAGCAATGAGTGAGTTAACATGAGCCGTTTGTCCATTTCTGGATATCTACAAGGTTATGTGATCGCTCGTTACTATATCCCTCCATTGTGAATCTTCCCCACTGTATATGGATTAATATGGTGTGATGTTGCGGCGACATTATGTCAAGCCGCCTTTTAATTCCCTTATCTAATGCGGCGCTTTGCGCCTTCCCTGAGACCCATGTAGTTCCTCCTCTGCTCAGCGATTGGTTGGTATGGAGCGAGCCTCCCTAACCTGAATGGCTGGGAGATGGGGGCGTGTCTGGCAGGGCGGGGTTTCTCCTGTAAATCTCGGCGTTCTGTGGGTCGCTTCGCGGCCATTACAGCGCCGATGTGATTGCACACTAGCACGCTACGCCTCAAACTAGAGGTGTGCAGCTTTAGGCAGGACAGTGGTCTGTTGTTTAAAACACCGTACCTCACACTAGAGGGACTCGGTGTCAGGCAGGGTACCTTACTGTTCCATGTCATCTATCGCCTCTGCTTAACACCATTGCAGAGGCTGTGGGCTTTGATATAGCGGCAGGACAGTGGTCTGTTGTTGAAAACACCGTACCTCACACTAGAGGGACTCGGTGTCAGGCAGGGTACCTTACTGTTCCATGTCATCTACCGCCTCTGCTTAACATCACTGCAGAGGCTGTGGGCTTTGATATAGCATGGTGCATACAGCTCCTGATGAAGTGCAGCATTTATGCATGGAAACGCGTTGAGCTGATAACATATAGGAGTGTGTCAGTGCAATCCCTTCTCCATATACCTATTTGGAGTAAGGGCTAATGCTCTGCCGCAGTCCTGCACCGTTACTATCTTGGTGCAGTGAGTGTATGCGCGCCTACACTCACTGTTAGGAGTGTCACTTGGTGGTTTCACAGCACCAGGGATCCTCCCAGATAGTTTTTTCACCTGGGTCACTTGCTTTGGACCCTGTGGTGAATTGAGCCCCTTTATGTGTTGGTGGGTTTAGTTTGTGAGACCTACACATTTTCCGGGTCAATATCCTGGACATAGATGTAGGTTGTTCTCAGCTATTAAATATTAGTCAGTGTTGATCGTGGCACTGATAGGTGGACACCCTTTATTTTAATGCAGAATAGCTAATAAAATGATTGTTATTTTGTTTTAGCGCCTATCTTCATAATATTTGGTTCAAGTGTATTAATAGGCGTATACTAAGTATACCACAACAGTTTTTTGTTTTCATATGAATATATATCCCAGCGATATCTCCCTGAACTTTACGAGTGATAAGCGAACCTTATGGTTATACACTCACCTAAAGAATTATTAGGATCACCTGTTCTATTTCTCATTAATGCGATTATCTAGTCAACCAATCACATGGCAGTTGCTTCAACGCATGTAGGGTTGTGGTCCTGGTCAAGACAATCTCCTGAACTCCAAACTGAATGTCAGAATGGGAATGAAAGGTGGGCTACAACAGCAGAAGACCCCACTGGGTACCACTCATCTCCACTACAAATAGGAAAAAGAGGCTACAATTTGCACGAGCTCACCAAAATTGTGAAGACTTTTGAAGACTGGAAAAATGTTGCCTGGTCTGATGAGTCTCGATTTCTGTTGAGACATTCAAATGGTAGAGTCCGAATTTGGCGTAAACAGAATAAGAACATGTATCCATCATGCCTTGTTACCACTGTGCAGGCTGGTGGTGGTGGTGGATGTTTTCTGGGCACACTTTAGGCCCCTTAGTGCCAATTGGCCATCGTTTAAATGCCACGGGCTACCTGAGCATTGTTTCTGACCATGTCCATCCCTTCATGACCACCATGTACCCATCCTCTGATGGCTACTTCCAGCAGGATAATGCACCATGTCACAAAGCTCAAATCATTTCAAATTGGTTTCTTGAACATGACAATGAGTTCACTGTACCAAAATGGCCCCCACAATCACCAGATCTCAACCCAATTGAGCATCTTTGGGATGTGGTGGAACGGGAGCTTCGTGCCCTGTATGTGCATCCCTCAAATCTCCATCAACTGCAAGATACTATCCTATCAATATGGGCCAACATTTCTAAAAAATGCTATCAGCACCTTGTTGAGTCAATGCCACGTAGAATTAGGGCAGTTCTGAAGGTAAAATGGGGTCCAACACCGTATTAGTATGGTGTTCCTAATAATTCTTTAGGTGAGTGTATATTGACAGTGAAATATATTTAGTATTACTCTGCACAAGCTTAGGGCCAGTTTCACCCTTTTAATCATTGTCTACTGTACAGTCGTGGCCAAAAGTTTTGAGAATTACATAAATATTGGAAATTGGAAAAGTTGCTGCTTAGGTTTTTATAATAGCAATTTGCATATACTCCAGAATGTTATGAAGAAGGATCAGATGAATTGCATAGTCCTTCTTTGCCATGGAAATTAACTTTATCCCCCAAAAACCTTTCCACTGCATTTCATTGCTGTCATTAAAGGACCTGCTGAGATCATTTCAGTAATCGTCTTGTTAACTCAGGTGAGAATGTTGACGAGCACAAAGCTGGAGATCATTATGTCAGGTTGTTTGGGTTAAAATGGCAGACTTGACCTGTTAAAAGGAGGGTGATGCTTGAAATCATTGTTCTTCCATTGTTGACCATGGTGACCTACAAAGAAACGCGTGCAGCCATCATTGTGTTGCATAAAAATGGCTTCACAGGCAAGGATATTGTGGCTACTAAGATTGCACCTCAATCAACAATTTATAGGATCATCAAGAATTTCAAGGAAAGAGGTTCAATTCTTGTTAAGAAGGCTTCAGGGAGTCCAAGAAAGTCCAGCAAGCGCCAGGATCGTCTCCTAAGGAGGATTCAGCTGCGGAATCGGAGTGCCACCAGTGCAGAGCTTCCTCAGGAATGGCAGCAGGCAGGTGTGAGCGCATCTGCACGCACAGTGAGGCGAAGACTTTTGGAAGATGGCCTGGTGTCAAGAAGGGCAGCAAAGAAGCCACTTCTCTCCAAAAAAAACATCAGGGACAGATTGATCTTCTGCAGAAAATATGGTAAATGGACTGCTCATATGGTAAATGACTGGGGCAAAGTCATATTCTCCGATGAAGCCTCTTTCCGATTGTTTGGGGCATCAGGAAAAAGGCTTGTCCGGAGAAGAAAAGGTGAGCGCTACCATCAGTCCTGTGTCATGCCAACAGTAAAGCATCCTGAGACCATTCATGTGTGGGATTGCTTCTCATCCAAGGGAGTGGGCTCACTCACAATTTTGCCCAAAAACACAGCCATGAATAAAGAATGGTACCAAAACACTCTCCAACAGCAACTTCTTCCAACAATCCAACAACAGTTTGGTGAAGAGCAATGTATTTTTCAGCATGATGGAGCATCGTGCAATAAGGCAAAAGTGATAACTAAGTGGCTCGGGGACCAAAACGTTGACATTTTAGGTCCATGGCCTGGAAACTCCCCATATCTTAATCCCATTGAGAACTTGTGGTCAATCCTCAAGAGGCGGGTGGACAAACAAAAGCCCACTAATTCTGACAAACTCCAAGAAGTGAGTATGAAAGAATGGGTTGCTATCAGTCAGGAATTGGCCCAGAAGTTGATTGAGAGCATGCCCAGTCAAATTGTAGAGGTCCTGAAAAAGAAGGGCCAACACTGCAAATACTGACTCTTTGCATAAATGTCATGTAATTGTCAATAAAAGCCTATGAAGTGCATGTAATTATATTTCACTACATCACAGAAACAACTGAAACAAAGATCTAAAATCAGTTTAGCAGCAAACTTTGTGAAAACTAATATTTGTGTCAATCTCAAAACTTTTGGCCACGACTGTATATTTGGGTAGTTTTATTTAATAATAAAGAATACAATTACGTTTTAGCAATGGCCAAAAACAGGTATTGTAGACCTTTGGCTTCTGAATCTTGCTTATGTCGGAACTACGCCTCCTTCAACAGGCCATTCTCGATTTTGTGGTAGGGTAAACATCATCGTTCCCCCCCCCCCCCCCCCTTGCAAAGTCATGCTTGTGGCTACGGACAGAGGTGGTTTGTCAGTCCCTAACATAATGCACTATTACTGGGCTACCCATCTTTGCGTAATCTCATTCTGGGCATCCCAGTTGGCATTTACCAATAGGTGGAAATAGAAAAGCTCTGGCTTTCCCCAGTGCACCCGAATACTATGTTATGGCAGCAAACCCCTGTACCCGCTTGAGACCGATGGCCTTTACCAAGCACATATGGGACACATGCCATGGACGATTTGCCTTAGTCTCGCGGCACTCCTCCATGATCTCCTTCCTTTACAATCCAGTTATTCCCTCCAGCTTAACCTCCCCAATGGTTCGGGTCTGGTCGATGTTGGGTCTATTTCGCTTGGTGGACATTGTGGATGCTTCCACTTTGACACCTAAACCCTTTGCACAACTGCAGGAGCACTCGAATATACCGGAGATGGAGGGCTTTCACTACCTCCAGATCCGTCACTTTATGAGTTCTATCTTTGGAGTACTCCAGGTGTATCTCCCCACCCCTTTTGAATGTTTATGCCGCTTGGGCATGGGAAGAGAGGTTTGACCACTATTATTTACCGCCTCCTGTCTACAGTGAAAGAAGGCGAGACCCCCCCCCCCGTCATAAATACATGGATAAATGGACCAACTCCCCCCCCCCCCCTGCTTGCCAGCCTCTTGCCAGCCTCTTGCCCTGTGGCTATGGCCCCTGGGACACTATTTGGGCATATTGGATTTTAAAGGCACTGTTTCTGCCCCTTGGACATTTAACTGGAACAGACTCAAACATGTGGCGGCCATCTTAAATTGTCCTGCAGTGTTTTGCCATCGAGTGTATGAAACAATTTTGGGCATGGGACCATGTGTACGGTGGGGCAAAAATAAGACTTCCAGGAAATTCCTGAACCCCTGAACCGATCTGGGTGATTTTTGGATAGGTTGTTCATTCAGATCGAGGATATCAGGGGATGTGACTTTTATGAGGATAAGAGGTGTTTTCTGTGTGTTTTCTGCCTGAGTGATTAATGTGTTTGGTAATTGTATCACAGGCACAGCCCATTGTATTTTGTTAATTGTGTCACAGGCAATGCCCCTTGTATTTTGTTAATTTTGTCACAGGCAATGCCCATTGCATTTGTTAATTGCTTCACAGACAATGCCCATTGCATTTTGTTAATTGTATCACAGGCAGAGGGGGGGGTTGTGTACAATTGCTGGGAGTGTTTCATTACTGTAAATGCAAGTGATTGGCTAATTTACTGTCCTGATCAAAAGTTTAAGACCACTTGAAAAATTGCAAAAAATCATATTTAGCATGGCTGGATCTTAACAAGGTTCCAAGTAGAGCTTCAACATGCAACAAGAAGAAATGAGGGCGAGAAAAAACATTTTTTGAGCATTCAATTTTATGAAAACAACAAATAAACTGAAACAGGCTGTTTTTCAGCTGATCAAAAGTTTAGGACCACACTAGGGACATCCTCTGCGTCTGGAGGAAAGAAGGTTTGTGCACAAACATAGAAGAGGATTCTTTACAGTAAGAGCAGTGAGACTATGGAACTCTCTGCCTGAGGAGGTGGTGATGGTGAGTTCACTAAAAGAGTTCAAGAGGGGCCTGGATGTATTTCTGGAGGGTAATAATATTACAGGTTATAGCTATTAGAGATGGGTAGTTGATCCAGGGAGTCATAATTGCCTGATTGGAGTTGGGAAGGAATTTTTCCCCCCTTAAGTGGGAAAAATTGGCTTCTACCTCACAGTTCTCATCACAGGCATCTATGCCCCTTTTGATGCAACCCATTATCCTATTGGCCTTGGCAGCAGCTGCCTGACACTGGTTTTTACAGCTTAGTTTGCTGTTCACTAAAATTCCTAGGTCCTTTTCCATGTCAGTGTTACCGAGTGTTTTACCATTTAGTATGTACGGGTGACTTGTATTATTCCTACCCATGTGCATAACCTTACATTTGTCAGCGTTAAACCTCATCTGCCACTTCTCTGCCCAAGCCTCCAATCTATGCAGATCCCTCTGTAGCAGTATACTGTCCTCCTCCGTGTCAATTACTTTACACAGTTTAGTGTCATCTGCAAAAATTGATATTTTACTGTGCAAGCCTTCTACAAGATCATTCATAAATATATTGAAGAGAATAGGGCCCAATACTGACCCCTGAGGTACTCCACTAGTGACAGTGACCCTGTCATGCCCTGCTCAGGTTAGCTGCACATGTGTAGCCTTTTGTTTTGGAGTAGAGATGGATCCGCCTCCCTTCAGGTGCACTGGGTGGGGTCGTTGGTATGAGTTTAAATTACGCCCACTCCCAGTGTCCTGTGCGGGTTATAGCTTTTTGTTTTGCTCAGTGGAAGGAAGGATAAGTTTGTTTTGTTTTTCTTGTGGTTGTCTGTCTAGGCTGTTAGAGAGATGCCTGCCCCCTCCAGGTCCTGAGGGAGCAGGCTGCCTCTTTCCCCCTTTCACCATCTTAGGGATTTTAGGGAATCTTCAGCCTAGGCACGGGGACACGCTCATTCCCACCTTCAGGGTCTGAACATGGGCATAGAAGTCTAGGGAGAGCTGGTAGGGATTTGTCAGGAGGTGACCTTTATCCCCAGCTTCTTGAGTAGACACTTGTTTGGTGGTATTCTGTTTATCTTGTACCCTGTCCAGTGTGATAGCCCCAATCTGAGTGTGTACCATTAATAACCACCCTCTGTTTTCTATCACTGAGCCAGTTACTTACCCACATACAGACATTTTCTCCCAGTCCAAGCATTCTCATTTTATATACTAACCTTTTATGTGGTACAGTGTGAAATGCTTTGGAGAAGTCCAGATATACAACATCCATTGATTCAAAACACTGTCAAGTCTAAAACTTACCTCCTCATAGAAACTGATTAAATTAGTTTGACATGGCTGATCCCTCATGATGCCATGCTGATATAGTGTTATTTTCTTATTTTCATTGAGGTACTCCAAGATAGCATCTCTTAGAAAACCTTTAAACAGTTTACCCATGACAGATGTTAAACTTACCGACCTATAGTTTCCAGGCTCTGTTTTTGGACCCTTTTTGAATATTGGCAGCACATTTGCTATGCGCCAATCCTGTGAAACACTCCCTGTCAGTATAGATTCCTTAGATATCGTGGAACCTCTTTGATGATACACAGAATGGTCTACTGAGGAGGCAAATGAGTGGTGTGGAATCGATGTGTTCCTATATCTGAAGGTGCATCTGGTCCTAACCTTAAAGGGAACACCTCCTGAGGAGTTGTATGCAGCGCGGTCCGAAAAACACAAAGAAAAACTACCGCTGACCTTGCAAAAAGCTATTTTTTTAATGCAGTCAAGCAAGTCTAAAAATGTAATATTACCGATCCACAGAATATCAGTTTTAGCACATAAGGAATGCCTTTAGAAATATGGGTGGAATTGGGCTTCCCACTAGATCATAGAATATTAAGTGGGACCATTAGAAAGCACAGCTTATCTAGTCCTGATTTGGTTATGTAAAGAGAGAAATAAAAATGTTTTTTTTTTCCTGTACAGCAGGGAGTAAAAAATAGGGAGACAAAAAAAAAGGAAATGGAAAGTATCTAAAAGGTTTGTACCTGTCACCAGTCTTACCTCCTTCAAGTATTGCTGGTCAAATTTCCATAGCAGAATTACTGTATTATAGCACATATATAATTATATTTGATTTTATTATCTGTATTGACTCAAGCATCACGTTGTTCTCTTATTTGTTTAGTTTATATGTGTCAAAAAATGACTCTTAGAATTCTGAAAGAGAAGATTGTACTCAAGTTTATTCTTTAGTTATAAAGTTTTATGTCAGAAAATGTGATCTATTTCCACATCTTTCATAACCACCTGCAGTAGACACACTTTTCATTCTACAGGGAGACAATGAAACAAGTGAACTAATTAAGCAGAGCGGATGATGAATTGTATTCTAGAGAGATCTGACAACTATTTCTACTAAGTCTTTTTTATTATGGCAAGGAGAAAAAGTGTCAAGAGGATATAATCTGAGGTGAACAAAACCACATAACAGATGGACACAGCAGGAAAATCTAAAGGAAAAATATGAGGCTGAAAAAGGGAAAGAAAAAGCCAAAAACACCCAAAAGTTCAAACGATTTTCACATCCAGATGCTTTCTGAGTGTAGAAGGGACAGCACGTGAACTGAAGCCTGACATATGGGCCAAAGTCAATGGGCCTATGCATCTGCCCAGTTTTCTTCACAGACCATAGATTTGTGCAGCGAAAATCACAATATTCGTTATTTTAGTCAAGAGATCTATATACAGTTCATTTTCATAGATGGTTGCTAGATAATGCTGGATGAGTATTCTCCTGTTTTTCTGATTGTTGTGAAAAATGGATGAATGAACTGATGTCATATTGATGGAAAAAAGACAAATGGAACGCAGTCAGAGACAAAACTTAAGGGAAGTCATTAGTCTTTAACGGACAGAATACAAACAAGATTTACATCACTCATCTGAATGAGCCCTTACCTCAGTGTGACTTTCTTCTGATGAACCCCAGTGTGATTCATGCTTACTAAATTTGTTAATATTGTAGAGTGCATGAAGAGGAGTGAGGGGGGAGGGACAGGCATACCATAGGTGCTACCTGTATAGCTGCATAGGGGCCCAGAAGGTAGGGAAGCCCACTGGTACCCTATATACAGCTTATGTGCATGTAAGGGACTGAACTAATGAGGGAAGGGGCAGGGAAGCGTTCAGTACAGATAGCCAAAAGCACTTAACACAAAAGGACCACCTCCAGGGCACCGATGGCATCGGTGGAATGAAAACTTTGAATTCTCAGTCACACAACCTGCATGACCATTACTCTAGGATCATACATCTGCACAGCTCTCCTATCACCTATATACTGCTGTCAGAAGTTCTGAGGGATCAAAATCACTGAAGGACAGGAGGATTACTTGTTTATACATTTTTTTAAATGAAGAAATAAAGAATCATTGATTTTACTCGCTTAATCCATTTGGGTGTGAACACAACCTGGATCCTTGTAGAGCAGGTCAGAGCACCTTTACCACTTGAGAGTGGGACTTTGCGCTATTAACATAACTTTTGGATGCCTGATCCCAGCAAGCCGCTGTTATTTCTGATAACACTATGTATGTTTAAAGAACAACTACACTTTTTTCAAATGTTTGATTTGTCATAGGGACATATCAAAAGTGTTGATTGGCTGTGGACCCAGCGCTGAGACCCCCACCGATCGCTAGAACAAGGAGTCAGAAATGCTCAGTCGAATGCTGCTTCCCCCGTGCTGTTGAGTGTGAGGCTGTAGACCAGGGTTGGCCAACCTGTGGCTCTCCAGCTGTTGTAAAACTACAACTCCCACTATGCGTTGCTGTAAGCTGATATCTGTAGGCAGTGTGGGCATGCTGGGAGATGTAGTTTTGCAACAGCTGGAGAGCCTCAGGTTGGCCATCCCTGCTGTAGACGATCTCATAGACTTCTGTCTACAGTCTCGCACTCAGCAGCGAGGAGAAGCAGTGTTCTCTATGACATCTCAATATTTTTTTTTTAAGTGTAATTACTCTTTAAACACCATCTGCACTCTCAAAGCACTAAATGCAAAATCTATATGATATGAAACTGTAAATATAGCAAATATATTTTGATGAAAAAATATCTGTGCCAACCTACTACGGCACAGTGACCTTATTCCAGGTAGCAACTTACTCAATGTAATACCTATCTCTATGCTGCATGGGCATCTAATTTTAGGAAAGTGGAACCCACACATATACTGTGTTGCTGCAATTGTTACCTCTGTGTGCCATAAAGTATCCAATGAGAGGAAGAGCAAACACAGCTATATGTTTCACACTAATTAAAAGAAACCTGTGGAATAGGTAGGATATTAAAAGTGCATTCAGACTTGGAGGTGGCCGCATCTTTAAGTACACATCACAAAGAAAAAAAAAAAAGATAAACACGCACGATATGATAAATAGATACTCGGATGTACACAATTAAAGAAAAAAAATGAACATAACAGCACTCCCAAAGCACTGAAAATCTATATATAAACTAATACCCCATTTGATATGATAAATAAATATGAGGTTCTTAGCAAATATATTTTGATTGAAAAATATCTGTGCCCACCTGCCACGGCAATGTGACTTGCGGGAACCTACTCAATGGCCACCTCCAATTCTGTATGCACTTCTATTATCCCAAACAATAGAGCAGAGAAATCATTTTCTAAATTAAAGTGGTATTATACCTACTATAAATGGAAAAGTAGAAGCTCTTTGAGCACATTTTTGATCATGTGTGTGTCGGGCCCATCTACCAGGCGTCAAGGTGGCTTCGGGCAGACGGGTACCTAAGACTAATACACCGCCTCTCTTGGACTTACCTAAGCCTACAATTGCAGGGCAGTGTAGGAACCAGATACAATATACTACAAGTGAGCAAAGAGCTTCTATTTTTCCATTTATAGTAGGTATAATACCACTTTAATTTAGAATGATTGCCATTTCTTAGCTCTATTGTTTGTATGTGAAATGTTGTGCAGCCATTTTTTTAACAACCACGTTTACTTGATGGATATGCACCTGTGACTATGAATATGAATGTGCTAGTCTAAATTTTCTTGTAGTACTTCTATAATCTCAGATATTTAAAAGGTTGCTTTACATTAGTGTGATACACATAGCTGTGTTTGCTTTTCCTTTTTATTGTATGCTTTATGGCACACAGAGGTAACAATTATAAAAAAAAATGCAAAAAATAAATAAATTATA
This sequence comes from Bufo gargarizans, assembly GCF_014858855.1. NCBI lineage: Eukaryota > Metazoa > Chordata > Amphibia > Anura > Bufonidae > Bufo > Bufo gargarizans. The sequence continues at coordinate 369,948,146 of NC_058084.1, read as the reverse complement.
AAAAGATATTACAAAAAAATTGAGCCCTAGTAGACCTTACGGTGTTATATACCAATTTTCAAGCCAATTGGAGCATATTTGATTTGTGTACAATCAATTCGGACACTAATCAATTTTTTTTTTTAATCTGACGAATCAGACATGAAACAAACTTCGCTCATTTATAAAATGAATACATTATCTCCACACCTCTGGAGTGTTACACTGTTCAAGTGATATGTGCTGCTGTGTCATTCCCTTAAGGGTTATTTGGCTTCCAGCATAGTGACTCACACAACAGCTGTTACATTACCTTGTTCTAAGATACAAGAATTTACCTGCAAACACTGCAATCAATCTGGACAGAAACATGTTGAAATTAATTACTTTATTTGCCTTAACATAATGCATCTGTTTAGTTTTATGTTTATTTTGTTTTGTATTTTGAAATAAATTTGTTGACTGGATGTATATTACTGTATAATCATAAGCCATTATAATTAGATACAGGGATAGCATTATACTGTAACGGATCTTTATTTACTGACATGAATGTATTCTGAAAGGATAGGGACAGAGGCCAGGGATGAGCTCATGGAATTCTCTGCTACATACACTGTGATGACATCTCTTCACCCCTTAGGGACCCATGACGTACCGGTACGGCATGGATTCCGAGTCCTTAAGGACCCATGACGTACCGGTAAGTCATGAGTTTAAATTGAGATTGTGGCGCCCCAGGGGTTAATCCGCACAGGATGCCAGCTGAAATCATTCAGCCGACATCCTGTCATATCCCCCCCCCGTATCGGCGATCGCAGCAAACCGCAGGTCAATTCAGATCTGCGGTTTGTTGCGATTTCTGCTGTTTCTGATTGCCGCAGTCCCTGACCGCTGCGATCAGAAACTTTAGTGTGGCACAAATATATAGTTATCACCCCCCCTGCACCTCTGCATGATTTTAGCCTGGTGGGAGGTGCAGGGGGGGTGTTGCGGGCGGTGTGGTCGGTGCGGGAGGCGGGCGGTGTGGCAGGCGGGATCGCGATCCCCCGCCCGCCTCCCGCCGAATAATCGTTGGCTTCTAGTGGGTATACCAGGGTGTCAGCACATTGCTGACACCCTGGTATAAACGGCTGATATCTGTGAATGGATGTCAGCCGTTTAACCCTTTCCATTCAGCGGTCCGTACGGACCGTTGTATGGAAAGAGTTAACAGTAAGATGCGGCTCCCTCCCTCTCCCATCGGGGGGCTGCTGTGCCTTTGCAGCCCCCCGATGGGAGAGGGATAGAGCCCCCAGACAGCCCCCCGAAGCCCCAGTCCTTACCCTTCCCCGTCTGCGAAGTTGTGGCCACAACTTCGCAGCGGGGGAAGGTTCCCATGGCAACAGGACGCCTTCTCAGGCGTCCTGCTGTCCATGGTGCTGAACAGATTTATGCTAAAAGCATAGATCTGTTCAGTGTAAGTAAAATACAGTACAGAACCCTATATAGGGTTCTGTACTGTATTATACAGACATCAGACCCACTGGATCTTCAAGATAATCGCCCAAAAACTGAAAAAACTATGACTCTTAGACTATGGAGACACTAAAACTTTTTTTGTTTTAAAAATGAAATCATTGTGTTAAACTTACATAAATAAAAAAAAAAGTATACATATTAGGTATCACCGCGTCCGTGACAACCTGCTCTATAAAATTACCACATGATCTAACCTTTCAGATGAATGTTGTAAATAACAAAAAAAACGGTGCCAAAAAATCTATTTCTTGTTCTTGCTGCACAAAAAGTGTAATATAGAGCAACCAAAAATCATATGTACCCTAAACTAGTACCAACAAAACTGCCACCTTATCCCGTAGTTTCTAAAATGGGGTCACTTTTTTGGAGTTTCTACTCTAGGGGTGCATCAGGGGGGCTTCAAATGGGACATGGTGTCAAAAAAACCAGTCCAGCAAAATCTGCCTTCCAAAAACCGTATGGCATTCCTTTCCTTCTGCGCCCTGCCATGTGCCCATTTACGACCACATATGGGGTGTTTCTGTAAACTACAGAATCAGGGCCATAAATATTGAGTTTTGGCTGTTAACCCTTGCTTTGTTACTTGAAAAAAGATATTAAAATGGAAAATCTGCCAAAAAATGTGAAATTTTGAAATTGTATCTCTATTTTCCATTAAATCTTGTGCAACACCTAAAGGGTTAACAAAGTTTGTAAAATCAGTTTTTAATACCTTGAGGGGTGTAGTTTATAGAATGGGGTCATTTTTGGGTGGTTTCTATTATGTAAGCCTCGCAAAGTGACTTCAGAGCTGTAGTGGTCCCTCAAAATTGGGTTTTTGTAAATTTCTGAAAAATTTCAATATTTGCTTCTAAAGTTCTAAACCTTGTAACATCCCCAAAAAATAAAATATCATTCCCAAAATAATTCAAACCTGAAGTAGACATATGGGGAATGTAACGTCATCACAATTTTTGGGGGTATTACTATGTATTACAGAAGTAGAGAAACTGAAACTTTGAAATTTGCTAATTTTTCCTAATGTTTTGTAAATTAGGTATTTTTTTATGCAAAAAAAATAAATTTTTGGACTTCATTTTACCAGTGTCATGAAGTACAATATGTGACGAAAAAACAATCTCAGAATGGCCTGGATAAGTCAAAGTGTTTTAAAGTTATGAGCACTTAAAGTGACACTGGTCAGATTTGCAAAAAATGGCCAGGTCCTTAAGGTGAAATGAGGCTGAGTCCTTAAGGGGTTAAGAGCACCTCTAACCAGAATCATCCTCCTAAACCAAGCATTATGACTGATAGGTTGACCAAGCTGGTTGCAGCATTTTTGAGAAAAAAAAGTTTTATTATTTATGCAAATTAGGGCTTAAGTGCACCGAAGGGTAGTGCAGCAGACCGGACCACAGGGGCAGTATGTGAGTGCACGGTGGGCTGATGGGGGTAATATTCGTACTCACGGTTTTGCTGCTCCTTGGGTCGGTGTGCAGTGATAAGGAAGACAGCACTAAATTCTCTGGGGCACTCTATTGCAGGGAAAACCAGCCAGATGGAAGTTGAGGTGCCCTTGATTGTAATGGGTATGCTAAGGCTACTTTCACACTTGCGTTTGATCGGATCCGTTCTGAACGGATCCGATCATATTAATGCAGACGGAGGCTCCGTTCAGTACGGATCCGTCTGCATTAATAACTTAGAAAAATTTCTAAGTGCGAAAGTAGCCTGAGCGGATCCGTTCAGACTTTCAATGTAAAGTCAATGGTGGACGGATCCGCTTGAAGATTGAGCCATATGGTGTCATCTTCAAGCGGATCTGTTCCCATTGACTTACATTGTAAGTCTGGACGGATCCGCACGCCTCCGCACGGCCAGGCGGACAGCTGAACGCTGCAAGCAGCGTTCAGCTGTCCGCCTGGCCGTGCGGAGGGGAGCGGAGCGGAGGCTGAACGCCGCCAGACTGATGCAGTCTGAGCAGATCCGCATCCATTCAGACTGCATCAGGGCTGGACGGAAGCGTTCTGCTCCGCTCGTGAGCTCCTTCAAACAGAGCTCACGAGCGGACAGCAGAACGCTAGTGTGAAAGTAGCCTTAGGGTGCTTTGGTGGCTGGGCCCCTGTGTTCGTGACGCCACCACCATGAGGTGCAATTAGGAGATTATGTGGAATAAGGTGACCAAGTTTCTTAACAAACTCCCAGTACTTTATTGAAGCTGATTCAAAAGTCCTCAATGTATGCAAAAGTCATTCACAGCAAGGCAGCTTTTACAGTGATTCAGATTAGTTCCCAAAAGTTGCATAAGGGGCAGTTTTCTATGACAATCAATCTGTCTCCCTTGTTTCTCCATGCTGGAGGGATGGACTATCTCTGCTGTACTGTTTAATCATATACTTCTGTATTCTCTCTAGGAATACTGTATTCTGACAGATGGCCTTTCTGTCCTTGATTATGGTGGGCAGCTTGTAGCTTAGAATCTCTCCACCTAATGCAAAGGAGACTAGAGCCTGACAAATGACAGTTAACTTCCTTTGCCAATATTCTCACTCCCTCTCTGAGTTGCCTGTTTTTTCTGTAATCTTTCCCTTCCCTGCTGGTACATGGAACTAACTCTAGAGTTTTGATAGCTCTCCAATATGACTGCTGAGGTGCAGCTTTGTCCTCAGACATCACACACACTCGCTGACCTCCTCTCCTCTGTACTGTGTGTAGGGCGGAGTCAGCCCTGGGAGGCTTGTTAGAACCTCCCCCTCCCTATGCAACCTTATGAAAACTGTTTCAGGACACTGCGGTAGGGCCTAGCCCCTTGTGCACAGAAGCCCTAAAGAATGGAAGTTATTTTTTCTTGGGAACGCCACATCCAAATTCCACAAGACAGGCATCAACCCTACAAGGCAGTATGACTGGTTTATGAGAGTTTATCCTGCTGAAATATGTTCTTTAATTGAATTTCACACCTACGTTGCTATTTAGGGTGTTTTCAGACAGCTGATAAATTGCACCATAAAAGGAGTTGTCTCACTTCAGCAAATGGCATTTATCATGTAGAGAAAGTTATTACAAGGCAGTTACAAATGTATTGTGATTGTCCATATTGTCTCCTTTGCTGGCTGGATTCACTTTTCCGCTACATTATAAACTTCTCAGTTCCACAGTTACGACCACCCTGTAATCCAGTAGCAATGGCTGTGCTTGCACACTATAGGAAAACGAACTGGTCTCTCTGGTGACCAAGACCTTGGGAGTATGCATAGACTGCCGCTTTTTCCAGTGCTGGCCAATCGCAGCGCACAGCTCATAGCCTGGCTATGAGCTGTGCGCTGCGATTGGCCAGCAGTGCAGCAAGGGACACGCCTCTTACAAGAAATCAGTCAGAGGGAGCGCAGACACCGGAGCCTATACCGGGCGAATGGAGCGGTGCCCAGGTATACTAGTAAGTGCAGGGGGACCCCTGGGCGCCGCTCTGCCTACTGATCTAGTTAGTTTTTAGTTTATACAGTAGTGAAAGGTATACTAGTAAGTGCAGGGGGACCCCTGGGCGCCGCTCTGCCCACTGATCTAGTTAGTTTTTAGTTTATACAGTAGTGAAAGGTATACTAGTAAGTGCAGGGGGACCCCTGGGCGCCGCTCTGCCCACTGATCTAGTTAGTTTTTAGTTTATACAGTAGTGAAAGGTCCTCTTTAATCTCTTATTTTATATATACTGTATAATTACTGTGCCTCAGTGTTGAAGGGCGGTCTAGTAGATCATCATCTGTATCTTGTTCAACTACTCACACAATCCCTGTTAATCTTTTAGTTCATATATAGAATTATTGTGCCTCAGTATTAAAGGGCGGTCTAATATATTGTCATCTGCATCCTGTTCACCTGCTGCCACAATCCCAGTTAATCTTTTAATTTATACATAGAATTCCTGTGCTTCAGTATTAAAGTGTAATATATCGCCATCTACATCTTGTTGAACTGCTCTCACTTTTACAGTTAATCTGTTACATTACTAATATAGTTACTGTACACTATGACAACCAGAGAGTCGCCTGGGCCCTCCAAAGGAAGGGGCAGTGACAAAAAAAAATTGTAGCTGGCAAAAGTAGCAGCAGAAGAAGGGTTAGTGGTAGCAGTATCCGCAGTGACAGGCCAGAGCTGCCACTGTCATCCAGCGGTCGTGTATTGACAGCTGTATTGGAATAGTCGACTTGCTCTTCAACATCATCTCAGGTGACAACAGATACTTACACACAGCCAGGAATCGGTCGGTTCCTCTGACACCACACTTAGTTGGCATGGCCCAGGAACTGCTTCTGTGCCCTCACTTGTCCTTAATCAGTCTGTCCTAAAATAGCACTGCACAAGTTACAAAGTGAAAGTAAGAAACCCAGGAATGGGATATGACCCAAAATGCCATGCAGCCAGCCAATCAGCTGTTAGCCACTCCCCTGTGATGTCACAGCTCTATAAAAGCCTCATACCGCATGGTCTCTGCCATTTCACTGTGAGCTGAGAAAAGGTAAAGATGTGGAAAGCGTTCATGCGCTAGGGACAGTGTTACTGAAAACTGGTTTAAAAACAGAATACTGGAGATGGCGAGTGCATGGACAGTGCAGGGAGACTGTTTTGAGACTGTAGGGAGACAGTAGGGAGACTGCAGGTTGAGTGTATTGCCATCTGCATGATGTTCTACTGCACTCACATTAAGAGTTAATCCATTATTTTACTATACAGATAGTGGGGGAGATTTATCTAAACTAGTATAAAGGAAAAACAGCTTAGTTGTCCATAGCAACCAATCAGAATCCAATTTTCATTTTGCAGAGCACCTCTGGAAAAAGAAAGGTGGAATCTGATTGGTTGCTATGGGCAACTAAGCCAGTTTTCCTTTATACTAGTTTTGATAAATCTCCCCCAGTGTGCCTCAGCATATAAGGCAGGTGCAATACAGATGTATCCAAGCTAAAATTGACTCTGATAACTCTGATAACACATGTCACACTGTTATTTCGTGCCATCTTGTGACAAAAGCCCTTGAAATATATTGAAAGAGTTAGTTAACCTTTTTGTGAAATTTTTTACTTAATGCGTTAACCATCAAGTTTAGCTTTGCTGCATCTATATAACTCCATGTGCAGCATGTTCTACTGAACCCACATTCAAAGTTAATCCGTTAGAGAAACAGTTACGACGTCCTGTTCAGCTGTGCAGTGGAGCCAAATTTATCATAGTAAATGCATTCTGTTAGTTGTTGCATTACATAGCGTCAGTATTAGGCTACAGTTAAAGATCCAACTATGAGCTTCTTAACTTCATGAATCTTTATTACACACTGGAGCTTTAATTACTCTGGCTTCAAGTGTAATATATAGCTGTGACAGTGGCGTACACACAATCCATGGGGCCCCGGTGCGTAACTGATCTATGGGGCCCCCTCCCCGTCCCCCCCCCCAACCTGCCTCCAAGCCCCCCCTTCACTACCTCCCCTACTAGTGTTGTAACTAGAGTGTAATGGGCCACAGTGCAAACATTTTTATAAAGAACCGGCAGATTTTCTTACTAAGGGCTCTTTCCGTGCGGGTAATCCACTGCGTGACTGAGTGCCAAGCCCCATTCTGGACAGCAGAGACACGAAGCAGTAACATGATTGACTGTGATCTTTTTACTGCAAAATCACGGTGACAACTTTATGTCTCTGTGATTTTGTAGTAAAAAGATCACAGGGAGGCACAGAGCATTACCAATCATGTTACTGCTCCGTGTCCCTGCTGTCCGGAATGGGGCTTGGCTGTCTTTCACGCAGTGGATTACCCGCACAGGATCCGCTCGTGTTAAAGAGCCCTAAGCCCAATGCATGGCTACATTCACCCAGTCCTAATAAAATCTGGTCCTACCTCATCCAGGTTGTCGCTGGCGTCGGCGTGATGTCCTCTGGATCCAGAACAAGGTCCCTGTGGTGATAGAGAAAAAAAGAATAATCACATAAGGAAGGGATGGTGACTGCCCCTGTGAAATCACCAGCAGGGGGCGCTGTGCTGGCCTGTAAGACTGAGCCATGCCAATGTATAGCAGGGTAATCTAGGACATTTCCCCTAAGTAGAACCACACAGTACTAATGCCCACCTTGTGGCCCCTCACAGTAGTTATGTCCACTTTTGTTCCTGTCACAGTAATTATGCCCAGATATGTGCCCCCTCATAGTGGTTATGCCAGATTATGTGTCCCCTCACAGTAGTAATGCCAGATTATGTGTCCCCTCACATTAGTAATGCCAGACTATGTGCCCCTCACCTAGTAACGCCAGATTATGTGCCCCTCACAGTAGTTATGGCAGATTATGTGCCCCTTCACAGTATTTATGCCCAGTTATGTGTCCCCTCAAAGTAGATATGCCCAGATATGTGCCCCCTCAGAGTGGTTATGCCAGATTATGTGTCCCCTCAGAGTAGTAATGCCAGATTATGTGCCCCTTCACAGTATTTATGCCCGGTTATGTGCCCCCTCAAAGTAAATATGACCAGATATGTGTCCCCTCAGAGTGTTTATGCCAGATTATGTGCCCCTCACATTAGATATGCCCACATATGTGCCCCTCCCCCTCACATTGGTTATGCCAGATTACATGCCCCATCACAGTAGTTATGCCTTCATATGTGCCCCCTCATAGTTATGCCTTTATATGTGCCCCCCTCACAGTAGTTATGCCACATTAGGTGCCCCCTTAAATTAGTTATGGCAGATTAGGTGCCCCTCAGTAGAGATGCCAACTTTTGTGCCCCCTCACTCTAGTTGTGTTGTGCCCATCAAACGAACCCCCCCTGCCCCCAGTTTGCAGCGTTAGAAAAAAACACATACTTACCTTCTTCCCTGATGAGAGGAGGCAGATTGCCGGGCTTTCAGGTCTCCTCCCACAGGCAGCAGCGCAATCTGGGGCCAGCAGGGGGAGCTCCTGAGCTCTGAAGATCAGTGAAGCAGGGAGCAGAGAGGTTTCCCTGCTTCACTGTGGAAACGGAACTGCCGGCCGTGTGTGTGTGAGTGCACTCCCCCACCACTCTTTCTTGACCCTCCGGCCCCCCCACCCCCATATTATACATGTAATGGAGGCATGGAGAGCGCTCTGATGGGGCCCAAAATTGCCACTGTACTTCATGCCGGGCCCCATCAGAGCGGGGGCCCTGCCAGCGGCCTGGGGGGGTCCACAGGCGGCCGGGCCCCCTGGAGTGCCGGGCCCGGTTGCAACTGCGACCCCTGCGACCCTGGTATGTACGCCACTGAGCTGTGAGCATGACATTCTACGGCACCGATATTCGGAGTTAGTCAATTTTTTTAATGAAACAGTTAAATATTTCGCAGTGAACGCAAATTCATCATCGCTAATAGGATCTGTTAGCAGAAAAATTATTCTACCTCAGTATTGCTATCCCAGATCCCTATGACGAACGCTGTTGAGAAGGTTACCTGAGCCTGTTGACAAAGGGTAGATATTGGTGTTGGGCGAGCATGCTCGGCCGAACACCATTTTGACTCGAACATCGCGATGCTCGGCACATCGTGGTGTTCGGCTCGAGTCTCCTCCCCGCACGTTTGTTGGCTGCTACACAGCGAATAAACATGCGGGGAAGTACTCACTGTAATGCCGCAGCCATGTTGGTTACCGGCATTACAGTGATTGGCTGGCCGGAACGCGTCATTGGGTGCTATATAGCACCCGATGACACGTGGTTCCGCTCAGTCTTAGTCAGAGTGAGCTGCAGCAGAAGGGACAGATAGTGTATTTTTTTAGGCAGGGTTTAGGGTTGAAAGAGACCCAAAAATCCTTTTAAGGACTATTGATTTATCTGGCTGCAATATATATTATTAGCGCAACCTGCGCTAAATTGCGTGCAATTGTTTGGCCGCTACTGACAGTGACACAACCTCTGTTATGCTACATTTGTGCATCCCAAATATCTGTGACATTAAGTGCAATTGTTTGGCAGCTGCTGACAGTGACATTACCTGCGCTACATCTCCTGTATAACATTTGCGCATCCTAAATATCTGTGACATTCAGTGTAAGTTATTTGCGCATACACTTACTAAACCTGCGCTACTGTACGTGTGACATACTTGCAAGCATATACTGTATACCATTTAATATGCTCAAGGCGAGCAGTAAGGCTGCATTCACACGTCCGTGGAACGCGGTCCGTGTGATACCGGCCCGGATTTCTTCAGAGTGAAGGAGCGCACTGCGTCATTGGTTGCTATGACGCCATGCGCTTCCTGCCGCCACCGCAGTACAGTAATACACTGGTATGATCTATACCAGTGTATCACTGTACAGCGGCGGCAGCAGGAAGCGCACGGCGTCATAGCAACCAATGACACCGTGCGCTCCTGCACTCTGCTTTTAGTGTTTTTATGTGCTAACTTTGGGGAACATGGGGGGGGGACACACAGGAGGACATGTAAAGAGACATCTGTAAGATCCTCACCTGCTTTGCACTCCAGGGGAACCAAGAGGAGTCCTCGTGGAGTTGCGGGACAGGTTATGCGTGTCTCTGATGCACCAGCGCTGACCCCTTTGCGAGCCAGTGCGGAGATGCATTCGCGTGGACATCGGAGGGGAGGACCGTCGGAGTCCCGGGGACAGAGTGGCCAGGCGAGTGACAAGACGCCGCGGCCAGGGTTGTCTCCGGTGTCTCCTGCGACTTCCGTTTCCGCATCTGGGTCCACGCGCTCGCATACTCGCGCTGAGTCAATCATGCGTCCGTGCGTACGCACGAGGGCAGGTTCGCAAAGGGATACACGGTCGCGAGTACGCGCTTCTTATGCACTTCGTCGACCAGTGGCGCATATTATACTGACTCACAAGAGCAAAGTGGATTAGGGAGCCAGCCATGGGTTAATCAACTTGTGATTGCCTTAGGCCTTGTCCTCAGGTGCAGGGCAATTTGTTCACCTATGGTAGTGGACACTTGGCACCCTGGGATTGGTCAGCAGGCATTTAAAAGGAGGTCTCTCAGGGTGATCAGTGCCCACTGTTATTTTCCCTCAACCAGGTATAGGTCACAACTCCTAGTGACTGAAGACTGCCAGGAACTTTGTCCTTACAGCGGACCCAAGATCTGGAGTGACTCGACTGCCAAGTGCACAGCATCATTCAGCACTGGTTGGGACTATTCCTGGAATCTCCTTGCCTGGTTTTTTGTTATTGTTCCTTGTTACCAGCAAGTGTCCTGGACGTTTGTTTCTGGTGAATAAACACCTTTTTGCTTTCATCACTGGTCTGTTTGTTGGTGCCTTGCATTACAACATCGGGGTGAAATTGCAGTATGGGGGAAATTACTATGTGGGGGAAAAATATTACGGTGGCATTACTGTGCGGGGGCAAATTATTATAGGTGGGATTACTATGTGGGGACAAATAATTTTGGATGGGATTACTATGTGGTGGAAAATTACTATATGGGGAAATGTGGGGGAAACTACTTTGTGGGGGCAGTGTGGGGAAAATTACTATATGGGGCAGCGTCGGGGGTGTATAGGGAGTGTATAATGTGATGGAAAAATAATCAAGCTAGCAAAGGAAGCAATATAGACCATTACAATACTTTAGAAAGTGCCTTTTTCTACATGACAAACGCTATTTGCTGAAGTGAGACAACCCCTCTCCTCCTTCACATATAAATTTCGTTCAGTTTATTTATTTATTTATTTTCAGGTAAAAACAGCCAGAAAAAAAAACTCATGCATTTTTCATGTGATAAACATTTTTTTATGTTTTTGAGGCATTTTTGTGGTGTTTTTGTGGCTTTTTAAAAAGTGTACCAGAAACTGGCATAAAAATATCACAAACCCTATATTTGGGCACAAAAGGTGTTTCTATGCTGCCCTTGCCACTTTCTGGAAAGGGGGAGTGGCAGGAGCATGCCGTGGGAAGGGCCATCAGCCCCAGCTCATCATTTATAGCAATTTACAGGTCTACAGGTCAGTAGATTTCAATCTAGGAGCATGGACTGCCTGCACCTCATCATAAATGACCTCCAGTGTGTTTTATGGTGATTTTTTAGCTAGCCATGCATTTAAAAAAAGGAAAGTGTGTTTCCCCCTCACTTCCATCCAAAATAATAAAAGGCGAAAGCAAAAAAAAAAAATTCAACACACATGTGGTTTTTAAAGCAAGCGTAAAAACTACTGGATGCCTCTGGCACAAAATGTCAGCACAGTGGACAAAATAAATAAAAATAGCAGCAGAAGTGAAAACACAGCACTATCCAAAAGGTATATTTAAAGTCAGTTTTGCTTGAATCTGCTTTGGCATATAGTATGCCACATTTATCAAATGTCACTTTTTTTTTTTATTTGTCTTATCTTTAAACCTAACACTTGTCTAGAAAAGTATACTCCAGTTTTCCTATTCCTAACTCCTACTGGAGTGAGATTACGACTTTAAAGAAAAACAGAAGTCATTAACACAGCTAACAACATGCACTTTTCCACCCACATTTCTAAATTGGAAACAAAAGACCTTTTTTGCTACTTTTTGAAGCCAGAATTCTGGAGTGAAGGCATGATAAATCAGGGTCTAGGAATCCACCCTAGAAACGTATACTCTTTCGTAACACACTCCAAAATAGCGTTAGATGGTATATGTTCGAGTCTTAATCATAAATTCTCAGGTTGAAATTTTTTATGCAATTGTTCTTAATAAAAATGTATTATTTTGTTTCCTTTAATCTTTAGTATTCCAATCTATGCCAGCAATCTAGACCTGGTGTGAGTGGGGGGAAAAGTCGCAGATTATGGCACAAATAACCTTTGGCGCCGCAATCTGCGGCAGATATATACCAGAAAACTGGCATATATCAGTTCGGTAATGACCCCCTTAATAAACTATTTTTTATGCCACATTCCTATTTCAATAGGTTCACATTTGGGAGAAAAACATCACTATTTTGCAAACAGTCAGCAAAAACACATTAGGCATAGATGTGATTATGGAGCATTAAAAATTACAGGAAATCTCCAAGGAACATTCTCTAATGCATAATTCCTCGCTGAATTTAATAAAGCAAGAAAAGTTCCACACCTAGAACCTTAATGCAGTTTCTAAGACAATTTTTACATATTTTTCCGTAGAAAACAGATATTATTGTACTTATATAAATATATTTCTGAACAGGAATTCTAGGAAAACAATAGTAATTAAGATCTTGTACAGACGTAGCAAACGCCATCTATGGAGACACCACTCTATTTCATTATCAGGCCACAGTTCTTATTGTAAGTGTATTAGAACGAAGTGCTAAACAAATAGGGGAGCACACAGTGGTTTGAGACTCAAAATGTAGTGCACCATACGATGGCTATAGCTACAGCTAAATGAATCCAATTTATCACGAATTTCCCAAAAATTCTACTTCTGAATGAAGCTGAAGTTTTGGTGTTACGATTAAGACAAATTGAGCAAAACTGTACCATTTTACCTTACAAAAAGGTAAATGTACCATTTTACCTTACAAATTCAGTATCCTAGTGAAGGAAACAGGGCAGGGAAGATAAAGATGACCCCTGCGGGACCCTGGTCAGCAGGTTTGCCCTTAATACTTTGCAATCAGCCTCACAGTCAATCAGGAGGGAAAATATTGACTGGTCATTTAGTGATTATGTAAGGTACCAAGCAGAGACACCTTTCACGTCTCAGCCATTGATGTAATAGGATATGTCTATCACAGACTAGTGCACGAATATTAAAAAAGCGAATTTTTATCACTTCGAGAATTCGCGAATATTTAGAATATAGTGCTATATATTCGTTATATCGAATATTCATAATTTTTTCCATCTCTACACATGATTCCTCCCTGCTTCTTGCTTGTGGGCCAATGAGTCATTGGCCCACAATCAACTTAAGCTGCGAGGAATCATGACTTCAGATGGAAAAAAATGACGAATATTCTAAAAAACAAATACAGTGTATATAGCACTATATTCAATATAGTGCTATATATTCGTATTTTTGAATATTCAGCATTTTTTCCATCTGAAGTGAACAGTGTTCAGTGTTCACTTCAAATAGAAGAAAATCACGAATATTCTAAAAACAAATATATAGCACTATATTCTATAGTGCTATATATTCGTTTTTGACCCACGCCTGTATTGATTGTGTAATATTTGCATATTACGCGATCATTACCTTGCCAATTTTTGAGGGGAAAAAAAAGAATGAAGAATATAACAAATATTCAAATTCGCGAATATTCTACAAATATTCTAAAAAATATTTGCAAAATATCACTAATTCGAATATGACCCCTGCCGCTCATCACTATCACAGACACAGCAATTAGACACACAAAACAGCCAGATTACAATTTTACACGGACAGTGTTAGGGATTAAGATTATATTTTTAGTTAGATTGAATTACTTGACTATTTTTTTTCCAAATAGTTGTTGTATGTATACTAATGCCAGAAGCCTGACTAATAAAACTGGTGAACTGGAATTAGTGATGTGTGAGGAGGACTATGACATAGTGGGAATAACTGAGACATGGCTGGATGATAGCTATGACTGGGCAGTTAATGTACAAGGTTACAGTCTGTTTAGAAAGGATCGTCAAAACCGGAGAGGGGGAGGGGTCTGCCTTTATGTAAAGTCCGGTCTAAAGACCACACTCCGTGAAGATATAAGTGAGGGACATGAACATGTGGGTAGAGATACATGGCGCTAAAAACAATAATAAATTACTAATAGGAGTTTACTATAAACCACCTAACATACCAGAGTCCACAGAAAATCTACTACTAAATGAGATAGACGAGGCGGCAAATCATAATGAGGTGGTTATTATGCGGGACTTCAACTACCCAGATATAGACTGGGAAACTGAAACTTGTATATCTCATAAAGGAAACAGGTTCTTGGCAATAACCAAAGACAATTACCTCTCCCAACTGGTTCAGGACCCGACTAGAGGGATGGCCATACTGGACTTAGTATCAACCAATAGGCCTGACAGAACAACAGACGTGCAGGTTGGGGGACACCTAGGAAATAGTGACCACAAAGTAATAGCCTTCCAATTATCAATAAAGAGAGCATTTCTACAGGGAGGAACAAAAATACCAAACTTCAAAAAAGCTAAATTTAGCCAACTAAGAGAGGCCATAGGCCTAACTAAATGGGATAAAGTCCTCACAAATAAAAATACAGCCACAAAATGGGATATCTTTAAAAGCATCCTAAAATCTCATTGTGAGAGGTACATACCGTATGGGAATAAAAGGTTAAGGAACAAAAAGAAACCAATGTGGATAAACAGAACTGTAAAGAAAGCAATAAATGACAAAAAGAAAGCATATAAAACACTAAAACAGGAAGGTAGCACGGAAGCACTGAAAAACTATAAGGAAAAAAATAGAACATGTAAAAAACAAATAAAAGCGGTAAACTAGAGACCGAGAGATTAATTGCCAAAGAGAGTAAAACTAACCCTAAAATGTTCTTCAATTATATAAATGTTAAAAAGTATAAATCTGAAGGTGTCGGCCCGTTAAAGAGTAATGAGGGGGGAGTCGCAGAGAGCGACAAGGAGAAAGCAAAGCTGTTAAATATTTTTTTCTCCAATGTATTCACTGAGGAAAATAAACTGTCAGATGACATGCCGAATGTTGAAATAAATTCCCCATTAAAAGTGTCCTGTCTGACCCAGGAAGAAGTGCAACAGCGACTTAAAAAGATTAAAATAGACAAATCGCCAGGACCGGATGGCATACACCCTCGTATCCTAAGGGAATTAAGTAATGTCTTAGCCAGACCCTTATTTCTGATATTTACAGATTCTATATTGACAGGGAATGTCCCACAGGATTGGCGCATGGCAAATGTGGTGCAAATATTCAAAAAGGGTCCAAAAACAGAGCCTGGAAACTATAGGCCGGTAAGTTTAACATCTGTTGTGGGTAAACTGTTTGAAGGTTTTCTGAGAGATGCTATGTTAGAGCATCTTAACGGAAATAAGCAAATAACGCCATATCAGCATGGCTTCGTGAGGGATCGATCATGTCAAACAAATTTAATCAGTTTCTATGAGGAGGTAAGTTCTAGACTTGACAGCGGCGAATCAATGGATGTCGTGTATCTGGACTTCTCCAAAGCATTTGACACTGTACCACATAAAAGGTTAGTATATAAAATGAGAATGCTCGGACTGGGAGAAAATGTCTGTAAGTGGGTAAGTAACTGGCTCAATGATAGAAAACAGAGGGTGGTTATTAATGGTAAATACTCAGATTGGGTCGCGGTCACTAGTGGAGTACCTCAGGGGTCAGTATTGGGCCCTATTCTCTTCAATATATTTATTAATGATCTTGTAGAAGGTTTGCATAGTAAAATATAAATTTTTGCAGATGACACTAAACTGTGTAAAGTAATTTACACTGAAGAGAACAGTATACTACTACAGAGGGATCTGGATAGATTGGAGGCTTGGGCAGATAAGTGGCAGATGAGGTTTAACACTGACAAATGTAAAGTTATGCACATGGGAAGGAATAATGCAAGTCACCCGTACTTATTAAATGGTAAAACACTCAGTAACACTGACATGGAAAAAGATCTAGGAATTTTAATAAACAGCAAACTAAGCTGCAAAAAACAGTGTCAGGCAGCTGCTGCCAAGGCAAATAAGATAATGGGTTGCATCAAAAGGGGCATAGATGCCCCGTGATGAGAACATAGTCCTACCACTTTACAAATCACTAGTCAGACCACACATGGAGTACTGTGTATAGTTCTGGGCTCCAGTGAACAAAGCAGACATAGCAGAGCTGGAGAGGGTCCAGAGGAGGGCAACTAAAGTAATAACTGGAATGGGGCAACTACAGTACCCTGAAAGATTATCAAAATTAGGGTTATTCACTTTAGAAAAAAGACGACTGAGAGGAGATCTAATTAATATGTATAAATATATCAGGAGTCGGTACAGAGATCTATCCCATCATCTATTTATTCCCAGGACGGTGACTGTGACAAGGGGACATCCTATGCGTCTGGAGGAAAGAAGGTTTGTACACAAACATAGAAGAGGATTCTTTACGGTAAGAGCAGTGAGACTATGGAACTCTCTGCCTGAGGAGGTGGTGATGGTGAGTACAATAAAGGAATTCAAGAGGGGCCTGGATGTATTTCTGGAGCGTAATAATATTACAGGCTATAGCTACTAGAGAGATATCGTTGATCCAGGGATTTATTCTGATTGCCTGATTGGAGTCGGGAAGGAATTTTTATTCCCCTAAAGTGAGGAAAATTGGCTTCTACCTCACAGGGGTTTTTTGCCTTCCTCTGGATCAACTTGCAGGATGACAGGCCGAACTGGATGGACAAATGTCTTTTTTCGGCCTTATGTACTATGTTACTATGTACAGTTAAAAAGTGTACAATAAGTGTATTTTCCAGCTTCACTGGCAGTGTACATGTTTTTTGCTGCAGACGTTGTGCAGTTGCACCTTTTTTTCTAAAAATTTCCCCAAAAATTTGTTGCTAAATTTCTATAATTAAGGGCTCATTCAGACAGCTGTATGCTGTCTGCAAAAATACAGATCTGTTTTTTTGCGGATTAGATGCTGTCCCATTCACTTCTTTGGGGCACTTTTCTTCCATTGCATGGCTCAGCAAAAAAATGAAACATGTCCTATACTTGTCCGTGAAAATCAGGACATGGCCCTATTGAAGTCTATGGATCAGCAAAAAAACTGAATGCAATGCAAAAACGGATCTGCATTTTTGCGGACAGCATACGGCCGTTCACATCACTGTTATGAATTCCGTTATTCATTTCCGTTATAACATGGTTAATGGAAAAAAGACGGAATTTAAAATGGAAACCTTTAGAGACGTTCTATTTTGATCCTTTATAATAAAGGTCTATAGGCAAGCATAACTGGTCCATCTGGTTTCCGTTATGCAGGTCGGAAAAGAAAGTTCTGTTTACAGGACTTTCTTTTCCGTCCTGTATAACGGAAACCAGACTGATCCGTTATACTTGCCCATAGGCCTCTATTATGATGGATCAAAACGGAATGCCTCTAAAGGTTTCCATTTTGAATGCCATCTTATTAATTCTGTTATTTTCCGTTATAACCATGTTACAACGAAAAGAAATAACGAAATTCATAACGGTGATGTGAACCCGCCCTAATAGGTGTACAATCAGCATATTTTATTGTGTCAACAGCAGTGTCCAATTATGATTTTTTTCCCAAAAAAATCTTCTGCAGTTTCTCCAATTAATTCAGAATAACCCAATGCTTTTCACAATACTGCTACTGTATGTGTGCATAAACACGGACAGGCATCGGCCCCTGTTAAGGCATAATTTGTAGTGATCTCCTCCACAGTATGGGAGGAGCAATCGCTAATGCCATTACTTTTTCCCATACTGGCTCTTTGTTTGCCAGCAGCAGTTGCTGTTTACATAGCACGATTTGCTGCGTGAAAACAATGATTTTCGTGTCCACATAAATAATCTATTACCTGATGAACGAGTGTTTCGTTCGTTCATCGGGTAATCAGCGGCACTTTGACACCGTCAGATAACAGCTATGAACCTCGTTAGCAACTATCTGTGGGATTCTCGGACAGTGTAAAGGGATTGTCTAATCTCAGACAACGCGGGCATATCGCTAGGATATGCCCCCATTGTCTTATATGGGAAAATCCCACCGCTGGGACCCACCCGCACCTATCTCCTAAACGGAAACCCCACAAAGTGGTGGCTGGATGACTCCTGTTCGGCTACCACCAAGCTCTTTCCTCATAGAAGTGAATGGGAGCCCACTGCACATGACCGCCACTGCTCCTATTCATTTCTATGGGCCCAATGGAAATTGGCGAGCCAGCGCTTGGCTATTTTCGCCGGCCCCATAGAAAGAACGGAGGGCAACTGGGGGGCTCCGTTCTCTATATAGGAGTGGGTCCCAGTGGGAGGACCTGCATCTGACAGACAATCGGGGCATATCTTAGCGATATGCCCCCATTGTCTGAGATGAGACAACCCCTTTAAGGAATACTTTGCCAGCAGTACAGTGCACCCCTGACCTCAGCCTACAGCCACAGTAGTAAAGTATATTGTGGTGCTCCCCCATGCCTCTTCTCTGTCTCCCCTTTCATACTAAAATGTCCCTCAGCTTCCTTAACTCTTCTGCTTGACCATGTCCTCTCCCTTCAGTAATAAAATGTATGTATTCTATACTCCTGTTCCTGTGCCTTCTTACATTTTTTTCATGCCTCCTGCCTTTCTATTAAATAATAGAATCTTCTGTATTTTGTAGCAATATAAAGTTAATGCCAAAATATATGTACGTGAAAATGCTTTCTATGAAAACTACAACTCATCCCACAAAATAAAAGGTTGCATACACAAAATTATGACCACTGGAACACAAAGGGGAAAAACATTCTTCTGGTCTTTAAGGCTAAAATTAGCCAGGTCACTAAGGTTTATATAAGCATTTAAAGTGTACTGTCAATTATAAAACAACTTTTCATGAATGAATAGTGCACGTGAATATTGCACGTGAACTTTGTAATATATCTAATTAAAGCAAAGGACTTTATCTCTGTTTATCAGACTGCTTTGCACTTTCCTGCCTTTAACACTGATGTCTAGGGAGAAAGGAGGCTGTTGGATGGGAGACTCACAAACTGCAGTTGCTTAGCTGTGCTAGACTTAGCACTCTTGGCTTTACTATATCTAATAAGATAAGGATTTACCACTGTTCAGACTTAGGTAATAAATCATTTGCTAGCTGTCAGAAGCCTCCTCATCACTTCTCCTCTATCCATAGACTTATGGGCAGCCAGAAAAGCCCATAAGGAAGCATAATTATTTAATAATATATATTACAAAGTTTCTTATAGTCATCTGTACAATTTATTTATGAAAAATTGTTTATAACTGGAGGTACACTTTTAGTAGTTATGCACTAATTTTATGTATATGAGACATACATTTAGGATTTACAATTTTAAAAAAATGACATTTTTGGGAGGGTTTTTTAGAATGTTACAATGTTACAGATGAAGAAACTAGTTGCCCAGAAAGAGCACATCTTGGGTCTGATATTGCAACTCAACCCCATTCACTTAATTCTTTTCATAGCTGAGATCAGAATACTATACGGTGGATAGAAGTGACTGGGGTTATGAAAATAGCCTGGTGGTCTGTGTTATGCTTTTTCCATAACTCCCATAAAAGCTAATGGTAGATATGGAAAAACATAGCACAGGAAACTATGTGGTTTGTGCTGCAAAATGTGGCAGTGTAGCCTTAGATGGACTCAGAAGCTCAAGAACACGCTGTTAATGAAGAGAGAGATGGAAATACACCTTTAAATAGACATACGTTTCACTACCAGACATGGGCAATGGGTAGGTGTCGGTCTATAATCTTAAAAAGCAAGCCATTTTTCTTAAGGTCCTATTCACACAGAGTCTTCTGCCTGTGCAGATTATGTACCAAAAATCCAACGGTGGCTACATGGAATTTGCACTGCACTTGATGAGACCACAGTTTATAGCCGTGATCCCACCAAGAAAGGTAATTTTCTTTTATTGGCAGAGTGTTTGGACAGATGCCACTGGAAACAACAGCGAGTGTGTGCTTATGGTTTAGCGCCTTTGAAAGGGTTAAAGTGGGGCCACAGAATTCACATTGGAAAACCAATATATTGTTCATGATACCATTTAATGATTATGACAAGTTTTAATCTTGTAATATAATCTATGTTTTATATTATTCCTTTAAGACATGATGGACACATTATTTCCCACAGTTTAATTTTAGAGAATTATGTTACCAAACAAAAACAAAAATCAATGCTTTCCTTAATGCCTCCTTTTACATTTTAACCAACACAGATTTATTGTTGCTTTTATGTATATATATATATATATATATATATATATATATATATGGATAGGGTACTCTCAGAAATCAAGGACCATGCAAAGATACAGGAAATATGTTTCTGTATGCTAAATATAAAAGGATGATCAACAATCAATAGTTTATAGCAGATTAAAAATATATTAATAAAATAATAGCAGCATAATGGATATGTTCAAATGCACCACTCCTAAAACACCTGCTTGGTTGGCAGTGAATAAATACCAGCAGAATATAAACAGTGAATGCAAGCAGTAAAAATAGTAGCAAAATACGATCAAATGGGTAAGTAGCAGCAATATAATCGAATATGAACAGTCCCAATAGCAATGACTCGATGATATAGAAATTGGGTAAGCTGTAAAAATTCTAACTGCAAGTAAATCAACCTGCAAAATAATCGGAAGTCAATAGTGTCCACTATTAGTGATCGATAAGAAAACTTCAAAGTTCTTTACTTAATTCCACAAAAACCAATCCGTCCTTAAACATTGATTATAGTTAATTTAGTTGTGAAAACTTTCCTGAATGAAGCGACGTCCCGCTGAAACAGGATGGGTAGCGGCGTCCCACTACTTAACAGCTTGCAAGCGATTATTTATTTACCTTTAATCCAGCTATTCAACACGTGGGCCAGTGATGTATCGGTCCCTCTATGTGTTAGCCGTCAAATCGCGTAGGTAACTTTCGAAGATATTAAATCCCACTTTTTCCGGGTCGGTTACAGTCGATGGTTGGTAAATGTATCTGGTCACAAATTGCGGGGGATGTGGCACCAGACGCGTTTCAGGGTACTTGCATTCACCCCTTTCTCAGTGGTAGACATCCCCCCTTTGGCATTCCTCTTTTATAGTGATCACCCTATTACGTAATTCATGGACTTGGTGGTTAATTGAAAAACATCAGTTTCGGTTTATAAGGTGTATGTATTTACTCAGATTGGTATAGGACACAAATGTCTGTTGTTGGTTCATATATATTGCCCAAAAATAAGAGTGAAAATAGCAAATTTCGTGCTTTAGCAATTGCCTAGATGTATATAATTGCATACTTTTTTTAATAGTAGATAAATGTATCATCTGTAGAAAAAACGCACCTATGCATATCTTCGAAAGTTACCTACGCGATTTGACGGCTAACACATAGAGGGACCGATACATCACTGGCCCACGTGTTGAATAACTGCCCGCCAACGTGGTTCCCATTAAGAAGAAACTCCTGAAACCTGAGTGCTACAACATCGCCGGCACAACGCAGGGAGCGAAAATATCCCAAGGTTCGATAAAGTCTGTTTTGACAGAAGCTGGATTAAAGGTAAATGAATAATCGCTTGCAAGATGTTAAGTAGCGGGACGCCGCTACCCATCCTGTTTCAGCGGGACGCCGCTTCATTCAGTAAAGTTTTCACAACAAAATTAACTATAATCAATGTTTAAGGACGGATTGGTTTTTGGTGGAATTAAGTAAAGAACTTTGAAGTTTTCTTATCGATCACTAGTAGTGGAAACTATTGACTTCCGATCATTTTGCAGGTTGATTTACTTGCAGTTAGAATTTTTGCAGCTTACCCAATTTCTATATCATCGAGTCATTGCTATTGGGACTGTTCATATTCGATTATATTGCTGCTACTTACCCATTTGATCGTATTTTGCTGCTATTTTTACTGCTTGCATTCACTGTTTATATTCTGCTGGTATTTATTCAATGCCAACTAAGCAGGCGTTTTAGGAGTGGTGTATTTGAACATATCCATTATGCTGCTATTATTTTATTAATATATTATTAATCTGCTATAAGCTATTGATTGTTGATCATCCTTTTATATTTTATATTTTTTATTTAGCATAAATAAAAATATTTCCTGTATCTTTGCATGGTCCTTGATTTCTGAGAGTGCCCTATCCATATATACAGTATATACATTTTTCCATTTATCAAGTGAGTGTTCTCGTTAGGATAGGAGCACCTCATTTTGGAATTCCGGTTTCTTAGTGCGACATCTTATCCTGCAATTGTTGCTTTTATGTAGACAAATTGAATTACAGATATTTATCACTACCGAGCCACTTTTCACCTTAAATCCCAGGCCGATTTTTGCAAATCTGACATATGTCACTTTAAGTGGTAATAACTTTGAAATGCTTTGACTTATCCAGGCCATTCTGAGACTGTTTCCTAGTCAACATATTGTACTTCACAAAAGTGGTAAAATTGAGTAAAAAAAATGAGTAAAAAAAATTTGGAAAAATTAGCAAATTTCAATTTCTCTACTTTTATAATAGATAGTAATAACTCCAAATATAGTTATTACTTAACATTCCCCATATGTCTACTTCATGTCTGGATCATTTTGAAAACAATTTTTTTTTTTGGGGGGGGATGTTAGAAGGCTTAGAAGTTTAGAAGCAAATCTTAAAATCTGAAAACATTTCTAAACCCCAATTTTTTCAGGACCAGTTCATTTATGCAGTCATTTTCTGGGGCTTACATATTAGAAACCACACCACTCAAGCTATTCAAAACTGATTTTACAAACTTTCGTAACCCTTTAGGTGCCCAACGAGAATTAAATGAAAATGGGATTGAAATTTGAAAATTTCATTTTTTTTTGCAGATTGTACATTTTAATCAATTTTTTTTAAATCTATTACCCTGAATCAGGAGTTTACATAAACACCCCATGTGTGCTCAAAAACTGATATATGGGCGCACAGCATGCTTCAGAGTGGAAGGAGCACCATATGGTTTTTGGAGAGCGGATTTAGCTGGAATGGCAATTGGGAGCCATGTCACATATCAAGACACCCTGAGGTGGCCTACAGTGGAAACATCCAAAAAGTGACCCCATTCCAGAAACAACACCCCTCAAGGAATATTTCAAGGTGTGTAGTAAGCACCTTGACCCATCAGGCATTTCACAGAATTAGGAAACGCTTGGCTGTGAAAATGAAAAAAAAATATGTGTTTCCAGAAAAATGGAATTTAGGCCCAAATTTTTCACTTTCAAAAATGGGAACTGGAGAAAATGCACCCAATAATGTATTGCCCATTTTCTCCTGATTACAGCAATACCCCATATTTGCTTTTATACTGTTATATGGTCGTACCACAGGGGTCAGAAGGAAAGGAGCACTAAATGGCTTCTGGAAGGCAGATTTCACCTGAATAATTGACAGGCGCCATCTTGCAATTGAACACACCCTGAGGTACCCCTAGAGTGGAAACCCCCAAGGAATATTTCAAGGTGTGTAGTGAGCACTTTGACCCATCAGGAATTCCACAGAATTAGGAAATGTTTGGCTGTAAAAATGAAAAATTAAAAAAACTTCCAGAAAAAGTTGCTTTACACCCACATTTTTCACTTTCAGAAGGGGAAACAGAACAAAATGCACCCCACATTTTGTTCCCCATTTCCCCCCGAATATGCCAACACCCCATATGTGCTAAAAAAAAATGATGTATGGATGCATAGCAGGGTTCAAAAGGGAAGTAGCACCATAGGGCTTTTGGATGACAGATTTTGCAGGAGTGTCTTTTGGGAGCATATGAAGACACCCTGAGGTTCCCCTAGAGTGGAAACCCCCCAAAAATGACCTGATTCTGGAAACTACACCGCTCAAGGAATATTTCAAGATGTGTAGTGGGAACTTTGTCCTCACGGGGGATTCATGTAATTGGCTATGAAAATGAAAAATGACAATTTTTTCCATGCAAATGGACTGTAGGCCCAAATGTTTCCCTTTCACAAGGGGGAACTGGAGAAAATGCACACCATAATTAATTGCCCATTTTCTTCTGATTACAGCAATATCCCATATGTGATTGTATCCTGCTATATGGGAGTACCACAGGGGTCAGAAGGAAAAGAGCACTAAATGGCTTCTGGAAGGCAGATTTCACCAGAATAATTGACAGGCGCCATCTTGCAATTGAACACACCCTGAGGTACCCCTAGAGTGGAAACCCCCAAAAAGTTACCCCATTCTGTAAACTACACCCCTCAAGGAATATTTCAAGTTGTGTAGTGAGCACTTTGACCCATCAGGCATTTCACAGAATTATGAAATGCTTGGGCTTTGAAAATAAAAAATATAATTTTTTTCTAGAAATTGTTGCTTTACACCCACATTTTTCACTTTCCCAAGAGGAAACAGGACAAAATGCACCCACATTTTGTTCCCCATTTATCCGTGAATATGCTCATTAAGTGCTCAAAAAATTATGTATGGGCGCACAGCAGGGCTATAGAGTCAAACAGCTAAATATGGATTTTGCTGACCTGAATTGGCAGACATTTATTTTAGGTGCCATGTCGCATTAAATACATTTCCTGAGGTGCCCAGAAAGGAAAAACCCCAAGAAGTGACCCCATTTAGGAAATAGCACCCCCGTACGAACATTTTAAGTGGTAGAAAGGGTACTTTTCAGCAAACAGGTGTCTCACGGAAGGCAGAAACACTTGTTAAAGGATTTCAAAGCACATATTTGTGAAAATGAAAAATTACTAGCAGACCCCAAATTTTCAATCTCACAAGGGCTTAAAGGAGAAAAATGCACTTCAGCATAAGTTCACCATTTTCTGCCTTTTTTTGCAAACACCCCATATGTGCTTGTAGCCTGTATTGGCGCACAGCAGGTCTCTAGAGGCAAAGTGCTAAAAATGTTTTTTGCAGGCCTGAATAAACAGACATGTATTTTAGGTGCCATCTCGCATTAAATAAATGAAAAACCCCAGAAATAAAAAAACTCCAAGAAGTGACCCCATTTCGGAAAGAGCACCCCCGTACGAACATTTTAAGTGGTAGAAAATTACTAGCAGACCCAAATTTTCACTTTCACAAGGGGTTAAAGGAGAAAATGCATCCCAGCTTATGTTCCCCATTTTCTCCCCCTTTCGCAAACACCCCATATGTGCTTTTAACCTGCTGTATGGGTTCACAGCAGGGCTCTAGAGGCAAACTGGAAAATATGGATTTTGTAGGCCTGAATAAAGAGACATGGATTTTAGGTGCCATGTCGCATGTTAAAAAATTCCTGAGGTCCCCAGTAATAAAAAAACCCCAAGAAGTGACCCCCATTTTGGAAAGAGCATCTCTGTACGAACATTTTAAGTGGTAGAAAGGGTACTTTTCTGTAAACAGGTGTCTCACAGAAGACATAAACACTTTTTAAAGGATTTCAAAGCACATATTTGTGAAAATGAAAAATTACTAGCAGACCCCAAATTTTCACTTTCACAGGGGGTTAAAGGGAAAAAATGCACCTCAATATGTGTTCCCCATTTTCTACCCATTCAGGAAACACCCCATATGTGCTTCTAACCTGCTGTATGTATATTTTATTTTTATTTGGGACCTAATCTGGGTAAGGTTATTTTACTATTTTATTTACAAATGCCTAGCTAGGCAATGGAACCTATCTTGACCCAGATATAAATTAATACTTCACTTTTATTGAATTAATTCTAAAACATGATATACTAGCTGAGTGCACATGCACTCTTTAATTGAACTTGAACAACACCAAAAAATTAAAAAATAAAAAAATACAGTGCACCTCAACACTGATGAGAGTGTAATCTGGACAGAATGGAGGGAAGAGAGATGTGCACTATCTCTCACCCTATATTCCTGTAAGCATGAAACTCATACTGTCCACAAGGGAGGGGGGTTCGCACACTGCCGTAGCACCGTCCGTAAATCAACACCAGCTAAAAATGGTTGTCATCGCAACCTTATTGAGAAGTGTGGGGATATAAATACAGCCCCCTATACACATAGCGCGTTGCGCATTTCAATTGATCACAAGCTAGAAGTAATGGCGATAAGAACCGCTCCTGAGGTTCGGTGCCCAGCAGTGAGTGCCCAGATGTGTGAATTATGTGACTTAACCAAGCACAGCCAGCCACTGGCCACTGGGTGCTGGTAATCAGTGAGGAGGTACAGAGCAAATTTAAAATCTAAAGCTGTCCCCCAACATGTTTCGCCAGTAAAGTTCAATTAAAGAGTGCATGTGCACTCAGCTAGTATATCATGTTTTAGAATTAATTCAATAAAAGTGAAGTATTAATTTATATCTGGGTCAAGATAGGTTCCATTGCCTAGCTAGGCATTTGTAAATAAAATAACCTGCTGTATGGGCACACATCAGGGCTCTAGAGGCAAACTGCTAAATATGGATTTTGCAGGCCTGAATAAACAGACATGGATTTTAGGTGCCATGTCGCATGTTAAAAAAATTCCGTAGGTCCCCAGAAATTAAAAACCCCAAGAAGTGACCCCATTTTGGAAAGAGCACCCCTGTACAAACATTTTAAGGGGTTGAAAGGGCACTTTTGACTAAACAGGTGTATTATAGAAATTAATATGTAATGGTTGGTGAAAAGTGGATATGTAAGCTCTGTGGGAAAAAAAATCACTTATAAGGTGGTAAAATTACAGGGTACATCAAGGATGAAATTATGCCATGGAAGAGTGATAGATTCTGAAACAATCCTTGATGCACAGGCCAGGTTTTTCAGGGCAGGTTTCGCAATGGTGAATGGTGTCTTTCCTTATCCCCCTTTTGGAACACACTCTGCATCTTTTTTGGGTCTTTCCTGTTCTTGCTGTTGGGGGACTTTACCAGGAACATCTGGCCCTGGTACAACTCGGGCACCGTAACTTCCAGAACTACTGTGGCCCTCGATTGCTTGGTTAGAAAAAATTAGGGCCTTTATCACCACCTCTTGAAACTGTAGGAATGTTCTTGGATGGCCTCTAGATTTAAAAAGCACAAACGCATTGTACAGCGCCATCTGTGCGAGGTGCACAGACAGCTTTTTGTACCCCACATTCATTTTTCGTGTGGCATCGTAGGGCATCAGAACTTGATCTGAAAGATCACCCCCTTCCCATGTGTTTATTGTAGTCCAGTATGCAATATGGCTTGGGAACAGTGGTTGTGGTACCTTGTACAGCTGCAGGGGAGCTGGTGTTAGTGTGAATGGTGGTCAGTAAAAGGAAATCCCTCTTGTCCTTGTACTTAACCACCAACATGTTCTCATTGAGGAGAGCACGGCTTTCTCCTTTTCTTAGTGGTTGCCCTACCAGGGATCTATGGAGGCCTCTCTGATTTTTGCATACTGTGCAGCATGCCACAGTACCTCTGGAAACTAGAAACTGGAAGAGTGGTAGACTCATGTAGTAATTATCCACATAGAGATGGTAACCCTTATCCAGCAATGGGTGCAGTAAGTCCCACACTATCTTCCCACTACCTCCTAGGAGAGGGGGGCATTATGGGGTTTCAATCCAGGTGTCCCTCCCTTTGTAAACCCGGAACTTATGAGTGTACCCAGAGCTACTCAGACAGATTTTATACATTTTTATGCCATACCTTGCCCACTTGCTGTGCATTATCATTGTAATGCAAACATTTCAGGATTGCTTGGAATCTATTACGGGCCATGGCACTACTGTAAATTGGAGTGTGGTACAAGACATCCACACTCCAATACTGAGTAACCTTTGGTTTTTTAACAATGCCCATATGCAGCAAGAGCCCCCAAAAGGTCATCATATCTGCTACATTTACTGGGGTCCAACCTAGGGGGTCTAGCATAGGGCGATGTGTGGTTCTGGGAACTGAATTGCTGGGCGCATAAATTTGTTTGGGTTACCATCAAATTTATTAAATCTTCAGAGAAAAAGATTTAAAAAAAAATCAATTTCAGTAAAGCCCGCACAATCTATCTGAATTCCTGAGCTGCCCACAAACTCAGGAATTTGGGGCTGATAATCATCAGGGGGTGCGGTCCATATGGGGTCACTCTGGGGGGGCTGTCTCCACTGCTACCCTGTGGCACCTTCGAGATGGTCCCTCATCACCAGATGATGATGATGATGAGAGGGTAGAGGAGTAGAGGAAAGTGGAATACTCTTCTCAATTACTGGCTGACTGAGTATCAGAGGCAAGATATGCGTATGCCTCTTCTGCTGAGTAAACGCATTGGGACGGACTGGCCATTTTTATTTTATTGGGGTGTAATGTGTGAAATGTGTAAAACTTTATTTAGTGTGGGGTGTGTGTGATGTGCTTTCACACGTGAAGGTGCTTGCAATAACTAAAATAAATTTAGGAGAAAAAAGGAGAACAAAAACTAGCCCAAAAAATCCTTTTCTGCACAAAAAAATCCTTTTCTGCACAAAAAAATCCTTTTCTGCACAAAAAAACCTCTTCTGCACAAAAAAAAGGGGTGAAAACTGAGCAGACGCGATCAGTAATGGACACTACTGATCGGTGCTCAGTGGTTGCAAAATGTACGCACGCAGATGGTGCGTTTGTGAAAAATCCTAAACTGAAACTAACTGAAATTGATATGTAAATGCATGTGTGCAAAAACTGTACTGTAAAAAATCACTACAGTGCTTGGTGGTTTTAGCGCCTCCGGACCGCCTAATGCAGGATTGCGGTCCAGAGGCGGCAGCTCTGTGCAGAGTGACGCATATACGCGTCATCTCCGTGAGCCGAGATTTCCTGTGAACGCGCGCACACAGGCGCACGCGTTCACAGGATCGGAAGGTAAGAGACAGGATCTCCAGCCTGCCAGCGGCGATCGTTCGCTGGCAGGCTGGAGATGCGATTTTTTTTAACCGCTACCAGGTATATTAGACGCTGTTTTGATAACAGCGTCTAATATACCTGCTACCTGGTCCTCTGGTGGTCCCTTTTGCTTGAATCGACCACCAGAGGACACAGGTAGCTCAGTAAAGTAGCACCAAACACCACTACACTACACTACACCCCCCTGTCACTTATTAACCCCTTATTAACCCCTGATCACCCCATATAGACTCCCTGATCACCCCCCTGTCATTGATCACCCCCCCTGTCATTGATCACCCCCCTGTAAGGCTCCATTCAGACGTCCGTATGATTTTTACGGATCCACGGATACATGGATCGGATCCGCAAAACACATACGGACGTCTGAAAAATGATGATTTTTTTTTTTTCTTACAAAGTCTCATATTCCACTAACTTGTGACAAAAAATAAATAAAAAATTCTAGGAACTCGCCATGCCCCTCACGGAATACCTTGGGGTGTCTTCTTTCCAAAATGGGGTCACTTGTGGGGTAGTTATACTGCCCTGGCAATTTAGGGGCCCTAATGTGTGTAAAGTAGTTTGAAATCAAAATCTGTAAAAAATGGCCGGTGAAATCCTAAAGGTGCTCTTTGGAATGTGGGCCACTTTGCCCACCTAGGCTGCAAAAAAGTGTCACACATCTGGTATCGCCGTACTCAGGAGAAGTTGGGCAATGTGTTTTGGAGTGTCATTTTAGATATACCCATGCTGGGTGAGATAAATATCTTGGTCAAATGCCAACTTTGTATAAAAAAATGGGAAAAGTTGTCTTTTGCTGAAATATTTATCTCACCCAGCATGGGTATATGTAAAAAGACACCCCAAAACACATTGCCCTACTTCTTCTGAGTACGGCGATACCAGATGTGTGACACTTTTTTGCCGCCTAGGTGGGCAAAGGGGCCCACATTCCAAAGAGCACCTTTTGGATTTCACAGGCCATTTTTTACAGATTTTGATTTCAAACTACTTCCCACACATTTGGGCCCCTAAAATGCCAGGGCAGTATAACTACCCCAAAAGTGACCCCATTTTGGAAAGAAGGCACCCCAAGGTATTTCATGATGGGCATAGTGAGTTCATGGAAGTTTTTATTTTTTGTCACAAGTTAGTGGAATATGAGACTTTGTAAGGAAAAATAATAAAATAAAATAAATCATGATTTTCCGCTAACTTGTGACAAAAAATAAAACGTTTTATGAACTCACTATGTCCATCAGTGAATACCTTAGGGTGTCTACTTTCCGAAATGGGGTCATTTGTGGGGTTTTTCTACTGTCTGAGCATTGTAGAACCTCAGGAAACATGACAGGTGCTCAGAAAGTCAGAGCTGCTTCAAAAAGGGGAAATTCACATTTTTGTACCATAGTTTGTAAATGCTATAACTTTTACCCAAACCATTTTTTTTTTACCCAAACCATTTTTTTTTTACCAAATCATTTTATCAAAGACATGTAGAACAATAAATATAGTGATAATTTATATATGAATGTTGTTTTTTTTGCAAAATTTTACAACTGAAAGTGAAAAATGTAATTTTCTTGCAAAAAAATCGTTAAATTTCGATTAATAACAAAAAAAGTTAAAATGTCAGCAGCACTGAAATACCACCAAATGAAAGCTCTATTAGTGAGAAGAAAAGGAGGTAAAATTAATTTGAAATAAACGGTGAAAGTAGTGTAGTGCAGAAGTGTAAAAAGTGGCCTGGTCATTAAGGCTGTTTCAGCTAGGGGGGTTTAAGTGGTTAAAATGCACGCACACAGATGGTGAATTTGTGCAAAATCCTAAACTGACACTAACTGAAATTGATTTATATATACAGTATAGACCAAAAGTTTGGACACACCTTCTCATTCAAAGAGTTTTCTTTATTTTCATGACTATGAAAATTGTAGATTCACACTGAAGGCATCAAAACTATGAATTAACACATGTGGAATTATATACATAACAAAAAAGTGTAAAACAACTGAAAATATGTCATATTCTAGGTTCTTCAAAGTAGCCACCTTTTGCTTTGATTACTGCTTTGCACACTCTTGGCATTCTCTTGATGAGCTTCAAGAGGTAGTCACCTGAAATGGTCTTCCAACAGTCTTGAAGGAGTTCCCAGAGATGCTTAGCACTTGTTGGCCCTTTTGCCTTCACTCTGCGGTCCAGCTCACCCTAAACCATCTCGATTGGGTTCAGGTCTGGTGACTGTGGAGGCCAGGTCATCTGGTGCAGCACCCCATCACTCTCCTTCATGGTCAAATAGCCCTTACACAGCCTGGAGGTGTGTTTGAGGTCATTGTCCTGTTAAAAAATAAATGATGGTCCAACTAAACGCAAACCGGATGGAATAGCATGCCGCTGCAAGATGCTGTTCAGTATGCCTTCAATTTTGAATAAATCCCCAACAGTGTCACCAGCAAAGCATCCCCACACCATCACACCACCTCCTCCATGCTTCACGGTGAGAACCAGGCATGTAGAGTCTATCCGTTCACCAGTTTCTTTGTAGTGCTTGATGGTTTTTGTGACTGCACTTGGGGACACTTTCAAAGTTTTCCCAATTTTTCGGACTGACTGACCATAATTTCTTAAAGTAATGATGGCCACTCGTTTTTCTTTACTTAGCTGCTTTTTTCTTGCCATAATACAAATTCTAACAGTCTATTCAGTAGGACTATCAGCTGTGTATCCACCTGACTTCTCCACAACGCAACTGATGGTCCCAACCCCATTTATAAGGCAAGAAATCCCACTTATTAAACCTGACAGGGCACACCTGTGAAGTGAAAACCATTTCAGGTGACTACCTCTTGAAGCTCATCAAGAGAATGCCAAGAGTGTGCAAAGCAGTAATCAAAGCAAAAGGTGGCTACTTTGAAGAACCTAGAATATGACATATTTTCAGTCACACTTTTTTGTTATGTATATAATTCCACATGTGTTAATTCATAGTTTTGATGCCTTCAGTGTGAATCTACAATTTTCATAGTCATGAAAATAAAGAAAACTCTTTGAATGAGAAGGTGTGTCCAAACTTTTGGTCTGTACTGTATATATATATATATCTATATATATATATATATATAGATATATATATATATACTGTGTGTATATATATATATATAGTAGGAAGGAACAAGAGCTCGTCATTGATGGGCGGTATGTGTCACCGAGGTTACTCGCCTCGGCGAGGTAAGAGCAATTTTTTCCCCTGAAATGTCATTATTGCAGTCTGACACTTCAGCTGGTTAGTATAGCTGTAAAGCTGATCCAGAACGGCTCTTACTGGGAGTAGCCAAAGTGCTCTTTGGGTGGCTACTCCCCACGTTCCAGGCCGGGTCTTCGGAGGCTTATAAAAAGCAGTCAGCACTGTCAGGTGGTGTGGATTATCCTCCATCTCACAGTTAAGCTGTGGAGTCTCTGTGTTTTGGGATCTGAAGATGTGTGGGGTGCTAAAGGGCTGAGAGCGGCATGCTGGAAAACAGGCTCCTAAAGCTTGCTGGGGACCGCTGATGAAAAACTGCTAACAAGGTGAATGTTTTTGTTCTGTGGACTTTCCATGGTGTGAACGAACACCAAGACTGCGAACTGTCATTTTGTTTTGCCTTCTGTGTGAATAAACACTGAACTGTTTAAGTTAAAGACTTTGTGATTGCCTCTATACTGCGCCAGCTAACCTGCCTACCGGAGTGAATCCCCACAATATATATATATATATATATATATAACTACCTACCACTAACTGCAGGTCTTTTTTCACAGAAAGAAAAAAAATGTCCAGATGTAAATGAGCACACTAGTTATCGGTGCTCTGCAGAACGCTCGCATATAGATTGTGCGTGTGTGCAAAAACTGTAGTATAAAAATTCACTACAGTGGTTAAAAAGTGAACACTGGCCAAAAATGTTACTTATATCTATATATATATATAGAAATATAGAGCTCTATATATATTTATATAAACCCCAAACTACAGATGTGGGGGGGGGGGGGGAGTGCAAAAATTAATCCCCAGGTGCTGATCAGGCAGGTATGCACTGAACAGCACTTGGCGGTCACAGCTCGCATGCAGAAAAAGTTGCGCAGAGCTTGACAATTGTAACTAAAGAATAAAAAAATATAAAGAAATGCAAGGACCAAATGGCGTCCGTAAAAAAGGACGAGTGGAGGGGGGTACTTAGGGGCGGGCGGGAAGGGACAGGGACAGAGGGTGTTTTAGCAATCTAGAACTGCTGCATATGGAAAAAAAATCACTACAGCAGTTCCTGATGTTCTTCTTTTCTCTTCTTTATAGGAACAGTTGAAGTCACAGTGGTGGTGCACCACAAGTCCCAGCAAGCCAACCAGCAGCACAGAGGGGCACAGATCCTCTCTGCATGCAGTCACCAGCTAGAATGGCTGCATGCAGGGAAGTTCAGCCCTTTCCTGTGCAGCTGTAGCGCTGCCATTGGCTGGAGTGTTGTTCCAGCCAATAGCATCACTGGCAGGGGACACCAAACACTGGTGTCCCCTGCCTGACCCAGGGTTTACAGGTGCTGACAAGTTCAGCACCAGTCACCCCTGTACAAACTCTGTTCCACCCCCCTGCAGCTTCCTGGATGAATGAAAAATCATCCGGAGCTGCGATTGGGCGGTCTGCAGAAATCAGGCAAACGCAGCGATCTATGTTGCAGGGGGGCAGAAAAACCTCCCTGCACCCCTAGGTAAGATGGCTGCCTGCCGTCCTGAGCAACCATCGTCACCCGGTCACCGAGCGATTTCGCTCAGGGGTCGGGGGAACACCGCGCCGTAGTTGTACTGCGCTGGTATTTTGTACCTAGTTCGTAGCGGTGTACAGCTACGGTGCTGGTAGCGAACAGGTTAAAGAATTTATCATAAAAAGATGCAGCAGTGAACCTTTAACAAGAAAGATATTTCATCTTTGTACACAACTCTGTTTGCCTACAACACACACATTCATGACCCTTTTTAGAGCATACCCGAGGTGCAGGATGTATGCAGATTTGGAATATTCTATTGCAAATATATGCTCATTTCACTGGAATGTCATCTTAGGCCTTTTTCACACTTGCGTTGTCCGGATCCGTTGTGTACTCCACTTGCCAGAATTACACGCCGGATCCGGAAAAACGCAAGTGAACTGAAAGCATTTGAAGACTGATCCATCTTCAAAATGCGTTCAGTGTTACTATGGCAGCCAGGACGCTGTTAAAGTCCTGGTTGCCATAGTAGGAGCGGGGAGCGGGGGAGCGGTATACTTACCATCCGTGCGGCTCCCGGGGCGCTCCAGAATGACGTCAGAGCGCCCCATGCGCATGGATGACGTGCCATGCGATCACGTCATCCATGCGCCTGGGGCGCCCTGACATCACTCTGAAGCGCCCCGGGAGCCGCACGGACAGTAAGTATGCTGCTCCCCCGCTCCCCACTACACTTTACCATGGCTGCCAGGACTTTAGCGTCCCGGCAGCCATGGTAACCACTCTAAAAAAGCTAAACGTCGGATCCGGCAAAAAGCCGAAACAACGTTTAGCTTAAGGCCGGATCCGGATCAATGCCTTTCAATGGGCATTCATTCCGGATCCGGCCTTGCGGCAAGTCTTCAGTTTTTTTGGCCGGAGCAAAAAGCGCAGCATGCTGCGGTATTTTCTCCGGCCAAAAAAACGTTCCGTTCTGGAACTGAAGACATCCTGATGCATCCTGAACGGATTTCACTCCATTCAGAATGCATTAGGATAATCCTGATCAGGATTCTTCCGACATAGAGCCCCGACGACGGAACTCTATGCCGGAAGACAAAAACGCAGGTGTGAAAGAGCCCTTAGCAAGTACATATAGCAACATGCATTAGATAACATATCATATCTAAGATAAGTTAGCAAAAAGGCCTTTAGATTCCATCTCTGCCTCTCAAAACAAAAAAATTCCAATATCATACAAATCCATACATAGCTAGGTTTTATGAGATAAGGAAAAGGCTCTTGTCCATCGGCAGTGTTTGGTAAGGCAAATCAAGCATGTTCACCTTAATATGGCTAAGCTGCAATTCAAGTCTAGCCTCTGTAACAAGAGTGTCATTGCCACAAATAAAAACATTGGGGGTCATCGCGCCACCTGAGCCGTACAGCGTGGGACACAGGCCAGAAGAGACCTGCATCGCATCGCTGCCAGCCTGATGGAGGTAAATATAAGTGTTTATTTTTTTATATGTTACTACTACTGGCACATGATTGGGGGCATCTATGGGGGCACCTGTTACTGGCACATAATTGGTGAACATCTATGGGGGCACTTGTTACTGGCACATGATTGGGGGCATCTATGGGGCACTTGTTATTGGCACATGATTGGGGATATCTATGGGGGCACTTGTTACTGGCACATGATTGGGGGGCATCTATGGGGGCACTTGTTATTGGCACATGATTGGGGGGGTATCTATGGGGGCACTTGTTACTGGCACATGGTTGGGGGGCATTTATGGAGGCACAACTTTCTGGTACATTATTGGGGGCATCTATTGGGGGACAACATACTGGCACATTATTGTGGGGCACTGTGGGGGGCATCTATGGGGGCACTTCTTACTGGCACATTATTGGGGGCACGATGGGAGCATCTACTGAGGCCACAAAGAAGGGGTATTTTATATGGGGGAAGGGGGAGAGGAACACTATGGGGGCTTCTACTGAGGCCACAAAGAAGGGGTATTTTATATGGGGGGCTCTGAATAGGGTTATTTTATACTGGGGCACATTATGGTGGGTACTATGGGGAAGGGGAGAGAGGAGTACTATGGGCTCATCTATGGGGGGCACTAAGAAGGGGTGTATTTTATACTTGCAAATTATGGGGGACACTGAGGGCATCTACTGGGGTACTATATACGGGGCATTTTATACTGGTACATTATGGGGGGCACTAGGAAGAAGGGGGGAGAGGAGCACTATGGGGCATTTACTAGGGGCACTATAAGGATATTTTATACTGGCAAATTATGGGGGCACTATGGGGACATTAGCTCAACTGGGGGCATTAAAAGGCGGTATTTTTGCACTGGTACATTATAAGGAGAATTATTACTACTAGGGGGGCATTATGATGGGCTTTATTACTACTGGGGTCTATGGGGAACATGATTACTAGTATGGGCAGTAAGGGAGCATTATTACTTCTGGGGCACAGTGGGGACATGTTGGGGGCACTGTAGGAGCCCTATTACTACAATGTGTGCTCTAGCAGAGAATGGTTCCTATTGGTTGGACTTTTGGGAGCACTATTACTGTGGAAGCACCTTGGCACAGTGTCAGCTTACCACAATTATTTTTGGGGGACTTTATGTTTACACTATTAGTGTCAGGGGCACAATTTCCTGGGCACAGTTATTTTAGGGCACTGTGTGCCAATAATTATTGAATGCACTATCTGCATGGTACTACTATTATCAGAGGGTTTATCTGTTTCTGCAGTATAATATTGGGGAGCACAGTGGCACAGTATTTGAGGTGGTAGGATGATTTGTCCAGAAGATGGGAGGATGATGGAAAAGTAGTAAACTAAGATTTTGTTTGTCAAACTGCAGAGACGAAAAATGGGTGAAAAATGGTGGTCTGGTCTAAAGGTCTGTAAGGAGAAGATGAGGAAAGAGAACATCTACATCAAAGAGACGTCACTGGATGTAAGCGGTATGTGGCGCTGTATTACCCCGTATGTAGGGGTGGATGGAGGGGTTAGTAGTACAGTACTATCTGCACATTGTAAAAAAAAAAAAAAAAGTAATCTGCAAAATACTATATATTTGGGTCAGAAGTTATGCTTTTTTAATTTTTACAATAATGATACAGCCATTTTATTTGTTAATTTTGTGCTGATTCTTTTTTTCCCCTCTATATTAAGGGACACAATAGTCACAAGAACCACAGCAGCTAAACGTAGTAGTTCTGGTGTCTATAGCATGTGTCTGCAAGCTTTTTATTGTAAACACTGCCCTTTCAGAAAAAAAGGTAGTATTTACATTACTGTCAAGGAACACTTCTAGTGGCCACTCATCGTTATTAAAGTTTACTACTCTACGAGGTGTGTGGATTTTTTGTGTGTGTTGTGGTGGAGGGCTAGATTGCATGCTAGGGTGGGGGAAGGTGGGATCCAGGGGGCCCAAGTAAATTCTTGCCCAGGGTCCAATCAATATTAAAGACGGCCCTGTAGCAGCCATGTCCTTTGAGGTTCTTCTACACAGTTTAACCTTGATCAGTTATGGTTTATGCTATTTTAATAATCTCAATGTAGTCCAAAGCTTCTGGCTGCATTCCTGATAGCAAAAATGCCTTCAAGTTAAATGTAGGCTAAATTTCCGTTATGTTCAAATTTGTAGTGAGACTACATTCTTGCAAATAGCCTATTAGTCGCATTGTAGAAAATTACACCAATTCAGACTTCATTTCAGTGATATATCCGTAATTGCTTATCATATACTTCACATTTCCACATAATTATTGTTGGAGGCAAGTTATACATTGAATCCCCATGTGCCTCTACCTACAGTGTATTAACTAAAAATATAAATTCCTCCCTCTGTGCTAAGTAGTGTAGAAGGGTTATATCTTCAGGCAATCAGCTAAATGAAATTTTGACTTGTCTCCTGAAAGGATCTAACATACCTGAACAAAAAAAAAATTATAACTACTTTTGGCCATTTATGTGCTTCATTTTCATATATTTATCATCTCTGACAACCATGAAAAATTCATAAAGTGAAATTCCTGCAAAAGTATTTTATGGACTATCGACTAGATACGCCATAAACGTCAAATTGGTAGCGGTCTTAGAAATGTTTTCTCAACTATTTAGACACTGGAAGATCCAGAAAATAACGGTGCCTGGTTCCCAGAGGACATTTCTGCATGCTTACTCTAGAGCAAGATAAAATGTTAATGGAGGTTCCTCCACAAAATATTGGGTGGGAACCCCTATAATAAGGTGATGAATTACTATTGGCAGAAAGTAAACATAATGTGCAATAAAGTATCTCCAACAACTGTTCATGTCATATCAATGCTGGTGTATTAATTGAATAAGATAATGGAGGTGTCCTCAGCTCCCCCTCGGTAAGTACAAACTTATTTGCTCTCATTACCATCCGATGTGCTGATTAACCCTCCATTAAAGTAAATGTAATGTAATTACCAGTTCATCTTCCGGTTGCGAGCTCGGCCTCTCTGTTGCAGTGCAGCTGGGATCATTCCATTGCTGTGGCAACTGGCTCACCTATCAGGGAGCAGGGACGCTGGTTCAATCAGGCTCAGTGCCGGCCTCACATGCATATTGTCAGTGGGAGATTTAAATGGGCGGCTGCTGGCAGCAGGTGCTTGTGATTGGTCTTTTTGCTTCACTAGTCTGATTTGTACTATTGTTTGTACTCCTGGTATTTTGACTTCTGGATTGTCCCTGACCTTGCTCCTGACTGCCTATGATTTTTCTGACATTATCTCCTGGCACTGACTCTGTCTGGTATTTGACTCTGGGTTTTTATCTTGCTTTGGTTCTGATTTGTCTCTCTGGTTTGGACTCTGACTTGATTTTGACTTAGCTTTTGGATTCTGATGCGGTCCTGGTTTTGCCTGTCTGGTTTTGACCTCTTTCTGTTTCACTACTCTTTTAACCCACCAAGGTTTGGGCCCCTGCACTTAGTCAAGTCAGGGATCGTCACCATGCTGTGGGCAACCATGTAAGGAGGATCGAGCAAGTATGTAGGGACAGTGTTGCAAGTGCAGTGCAGGGCTGCACTGTTCCCTACTCTGTGTGACACTACATTTGAGATATGAAAACTACTAAGTAAATGCTGCAAGTTGAAATAATGACAATTTAAGGTGCAGTCAGGCAATTAATAGTTAGGTGAAAGCATCTCCCATGGCCAATGTAAATGTAATAGCACCCTTATTCATAGACTATTATTACAATCAAACAAGGCAATATGAGTGTATATTTTCAACCCAAACTTTCAAGGGTATGTACTTTTTTGACTAGAGCAGAGCAATATGTGATGATAAATAGTTACATATGTGTGGTACATGGTTCTGAAAATGGTACATATGAACACAATTGTAAGTATAGTAGTTGTGGGGATTTGCTCTGGTAGACAGGTTAGCGGATGCAGTATAGAGGCAAGGAGCCAGGTTGTAAATCAACTTCAGTGTTTTATTCACACTCACAAAAACATCACAGTCTTGGTGCTTGTTCACACACAGCAAAAGATAACAATGGTCACCTGGAGTCCTTGGTGTCAGTTCACACCCGGCTACGGTATATGCTTAGCCACAGACAAGTTCACTGGCAGGCTTCCAGGCAGCCTGCACGCCTGTTTGCAGTCCTCAGCACAGGGTACTTCACAGCTTTTCTGTCAAATGGAGGATAATCCACCCACCTGATAAAGCTGACTGCTTTTTATCTTTTTATAAGCCTCCCAAGACACGGCCTGGAACATGGGGAGTAGCCACCCAGCCAGTCCCGGATCGGCTTTACAGCCATACTAAACAGCTGAAGTGTCAGACTGCAAAGCAATAATGACACTTCAGGGAAAAAAACGGCTCTTACCTCACCGAGGCCAGGAACCACAGTGACACATACCGACCATCAATGATGGCCCCTTCTTTCTTCCTACATAGTCCACAGTATGGTAGTCTAAAGTAGTAAAATAAGATAGCGGCACATATCCTTTTTTATCTAATCTGTTTTTATTTTCTGATTGCAAATTTATTCCCTTTCCTGAACATGATTAAGAGGGCGGCCACCTTGACTGAGATGTTCTCAACAGCATTTAGAAAAGCATTAATAACATTTCTTAACGTAGCCACATGGGCCATAGACACAATGGTCTGGAGGGGACCTCATTTACTTCTATGGGAGAGTGTAGTGGGCATGCTCTGTGACCTGTGCACATAGATAAGGTTATACAGTCACCTATTGTGAATGGGGGATCATGTGTTATCTATGCAAAGAGGTAATATATGTCATTCGAAACGTGCCTGTAATGATAAGACGATAACTGCAGTAAAGTGATTTGTATAGACCATGAAGTGGAACATATTATTAGGCTTAGTGGCCAGTTTGAAAACTGAGGGATTTCATTATTTTTCTTTAAATATAGAAAGAAAAAAATAACCAACACAAATTCTTAAAAATATGTTAAACATAAAAGCTTAATTTAAACAATAGATAATTTTATGATGATACATTCTCTTTAAGTACAGAAAAGGTATTCTATTGGATCTTCAGATGTTGAACCCTTGTACACTGCCCAATTGCCAGATTTCACTCTATACTGGTGCCATTTGTTATTTATTCTCCTGTGCACGCACAGACCTATGGCTAACACATGTCTAGTGCTTACATTGCTTCCACAAAAAACGGTCTTTTCACGTTGCCTGGAAATACCCTACTTACAAATTTCTATTTTGAGAAAATGGCCACTTGCCTAGTAAACTTAATAAAATCTACAGTGCCAAATAATCTTTTTATTATTTTTGTAATTATGTATCTAACAATCACACACAAGATTAGAAGTGGCATATTCCTCAAACCAGAGGGGAAAATAGCAGGTTACACATCTGTCTGGGAATTTCCAGCTCAGATTGCTCAGAGTTGTATTCATCTATGTTGCACTGGCTGATAACATGCTTAACCATCTGTTTGGATGGCACTGTGCCTCCTACTAGTTTGTGTGAGTTCTCCATCATGGGCAGGAGCCAATATTTGATACATTTGTATAAACACCAAGTTTTAAACTAGCAGCTTATCAACACATACACACTTGCATGCAAAGATGACAACCAACAATATGTTTCATGCACTTTCTCATCTGTATGTTCTACATCTCAATTCTTCCTGTTGATAAACACATCCATTAGTTTTTACAATTAATAACGCGCAACAGACAAAATTAATAATAATTGTATAAAATATACACTGACGAGTAAAGGGGTTACAATGTTTTGAACTTTTGACTTTCAGGCTCTATATCCCACTCATCCACTACTGCTTCAGACATAAGACTACCATAATTTTATAGATTTTCATCTTGTCTAATACATAAATTGGACTAGCAAATATTTAGCATATGATTAGCTATGCAGATTCTTGTCATGTAACTGCATTGTTACTGTTTTCCTCCTAAAATTCTAAACTTTAATTTTTATTTTTTTGTTATTATTTTGTAAATCCACCTTTGGCTTTCAAAATTGCCTGAATCCTTCTGGGCATGCTTTCGATCACATTCAAGCATGTCACGACCTAAATCTGTTCCCAGGTCTCTTCTACAATTCCCAATGTTGGTGCATACTGGTCGACTCACTTGGGTATGAATGCAGGTTTTTCTGCAAATCTATCCACAAGTGTTAGATTGGATTGAGGTCTGGGGACAATGGGGGCCAATCCAGCACCTCTACTTTATGTCATTGACCATTTCTTCACCAATATCAACGTATGTTTTGGAACTCATTGTCCTTTTCATACCCATAGTACTAGAGTATACAAAGTAACTCGTCCCGTAAGATACTCACATATAGTTCAGCATTGAAACCACCATCGATTCTGGTCAAGTATCCAATGCCTTTGGCTGTGAAACAACCCCATATCATCAGGCTTCCTCCACCAAACTTTACAATTCCTTCAATTTCTCGATTCATTAGCCCCCTTTTCCCTTGTTTCTTCCAGACCCATTTGCACCCATGAGAGCCCAGTCTATTGACTTTTGTCTCATTATTTTAAATTACCTGTTTCAAATATTCTACTGTTTGTACTTTTTTCAAACTTGAACCGAAGCTTCTATTGGCAATACTGAAGTCGAGGATTCTTCACCTTTTTTTGGGCCATTATTCCAGACTTTTGTAATGACCACTGCACGGGCCTTGCATGGACATCTGTGATCTCACTATTACGAAGCATACGAGCCACCTCCCCTGCCATGTTCCTAGTGCAAGAACTGATAGACTTTGTGATGATCAGACTTGCTGACTCCGATATTTTTCATGGATGTCCACGGAACGGATGGACAGACTTAATTTAGTATTCTTCCAACTGTCATGGCACTCACATGATGCAGTTTGTCAATTTACTTGGTCGAGATACCGCTATTGAGCTGGATGATGCTGTTTCTCTTTTCCTGGGAAATCTATATGGCTGTTCCTGGCTTCAAACCAGTGACCTTTCACTTGGGAATCAAGCTAATAACACACTGAGCTCTTATGGAATGTGAGAACAGGTTGTAATTTGTAGTATACAAGAAGAAAAATATTGTTCCACCTCCAGGAGCAAAACAGTAGTAATGCAGTTACATGACAAGAATCTGCATAACTAATCATATGCTAAATAGTTCAATTTATGTATGAAATAGACAAGATGATTATAAAATGATGGTAGTCTCACATCCAAAACTTTAGTTCTGAACCTTGCTTGTCTTATGATTCTGCTCCTTGCTGCCTGCCCCGACCATGGAACTGTGACATGGATTACGCTTGTACTCAGCCTGCCCTGACCTTAGAACTGCTATTTGGAATGCTCATGGAATGAAAGGAGGCGCTAAAAACTAACACTTTAATCGATATACAGGGTGGGCCATTTATATGGATACACCTTAATAAAATGGGAATGGTTGGTGATATTAACTTCCTGTTTGTGGCACATTAGTATATGTGAGGGGGAAACTTTTCAAGATGGGTGGTGACCAGGGCGGCCATTTTGAAGTTGGCCATTTTGAATCCAACTTTTGTTTTTTCAATAGGAAGAGGGTCATGTGACACATCACTT
Organism: Bufo gargarizans; assembly: GCF_014858855.1. NCBI lineage: Eukaryota > Metazoa > Chordata > Amphibia > Anura > Bufonidae > Bufo > Bufo gargarizans. The sequence goes on along the minus strand of NC_058084.1, from coordinate 369,905,309 downwards.
ATTGGGAATTTCACAAGAAAAACAATGGTGTGCTTGGTTTTAACGTAACTTTATTCTTTCATGAGTTTTTTACAAGTTTCTGACCACTTATAAAATGTGTTCAATGTGCTGCCCCATTGTGTTGGATTGTCAATGCAACCCTCTTCTCCCACGCTTCACACACTGATAGCAACACCGCAGGAGAAATGCTAGTACAGGCTTCCAGTATCCGTAGTTTCAGGTGCTGCACATATCGTATCTTCACCCGTGCAGCGGTCATTACAAAAGTCTGCCACCACAAAAGGTTGCAAAATTATATCAACATACGTGCTGATTGGCAGTGATGAGCGTCAGGGATCACATTCTAATTTGCGATATTTTGTGAATATTTTGTAGAATATTCATATAATATTCGTAGAATATTCGCGAATTTGAATATTCGTTAGCAGTAGTGTTGATTGCCAATTTTCGGAATGAGAATAATGAGATCATGAAAACTCATATCCAATGGTATATTCTAACCCCCAGGTGTTCCCATGGTGATGGGGACGCTTGTCGGGAAGGAGTATGCCAAAGTGGAACAACTGTACAGATAAAAAAAAAGACGAATATTCTAGAAAACTAATATATTTGTTTTTTAGAATAGTCGTAATATTTAAAAACAAGAATATATAGCAATACAGCGAATATTCGACAAAAAAATGAACATAGAGCAATTTAGCTAATATAGTGCTATAATCTTTGTTGTCTAATAGTTGTAATTTTTTTCTCATCTGAAGTTCAGATTGGAAAAAAATTACAACTACAAAATAAAAACATTACAGCACTATATTAGCTAAATTGTTCTACATGCATTTTTTTTCTTCAAATATTTGCTATATTGCTATATATTCTTGTTTTTGAATATTACAAATATTCTAAAAGCGAATATATTTGTTTTTTAGAATATTCGTCTTTTTTTTTAAATCTGTACAGTTGTTCTAATTTGGCATACTCCTCCCCGACAAGAGTCCCCGTCACCATGGGAATGCCTGGGGGTTAGAATATACCATTTGATCTGAGTTTTCACAATCTCATCACAAAGATTCGCATTATGAAAATTCGGATTACGAAAATTCCCAATCAACACTACTCCTAAAGTCAAAGATATTGCAGCCTTCTCATTGGCCCACAAGCTAGAAGCAGGGAGGGATCATGTTACGAATATCACTATATTCTAAATATTTGCAAATTCTCGAAGTGCCGATATTCGCGATAAAAATTCGCAATTCGAATATTTGTGATCAACGCTACTGATTGGTTGGGTAAGACTATTGGTGCCCGATACAATGGGGCTGCCTTTTAACGGGTGTAAGCCCTTGTGCACCTTCGGCAAACTATAAAAGCAAGACATCTGAGGATGTCTGGAGATGAGTACATCCAGTTGCGTCTTGCTGATTAAATGGGCTTCAATGGCTGAACTCAGGATGTGCTTCAGCTCTTTAGAGTACTGTTCAGTTGGATTAGAGGAGAGAACGTCATAACAATCATGATTACTGGATGTCCATACACATCTTGATGTACACTTCATGATCCAACACAACAATGTTGCCCCCTTTATCGGCAGGCTTAATGACAATGGTATCATCACTCTCCAAAGCTAGAAGACCCTCAAGCTCCTGCTTGGTAAGGTTGTCAGTAACCCATTTGTGTCTCTCTAGTTGAATTAGTTTGTCAATAACTATCCTGAAGAAAACACCCAGAGGGGTTGTCTCGTTAATAGGGGGATTTAAATGGGAGCGCTACCTCATAGATGTAAAGGGACCTTCCTAGGGGAGCCTTTCTCCCTCATTAAGGGGGTCCGCAAGGTTTTATACATCCTCCAAGTCAGCCATAGCAATGCCCATAGTCTCACATTGACGTTTATCGTGATGGACACATATTTTTTTTCCATTTAAGGTTCCTTATAAATAAATTCAAGTCCTTGACCCAGGTAAAAAAGTCAAAATAGTGAGTTGGAACAAATGAAAGACCTTTCTTAAAAAGGCATATCTGGTCCTCAATGTCCTGTTAGACAAATTAATTACCTGTAGCTCATCCGTTGTAGGCGCACAATGTGGGGATTTGGATCCCTTCTCTCCCGCAAAAGATATGTCAACAGGGGAGGGTCCTGGCCTAAAAAATTCCACCTAGACTGGGCCCCCCTGCGTCTACGTGGTTTGCCCCTGTTGTAACCCCTTGATGGTTTAGGTGGATGGGGATGTGAGCTCCCACTGTGGGCCTTCCGTATCAGTGCTATTTGGAATGCACAATTACTCAGCCTGCCTTGACAATTGGACTGTGTTCAGACTAGGCTTTTGCCTGTGTCCTTGGTGCTTCGCTCCATTGCCTCACGCTGTTCAGTATTCGGCATAGGCTAAGGGAAGGACGCTCGGTGGCTGCTGACTTCCTCACTGCACCTTCGCCGAGATTTACACTGCAGACATGGCAGCCGGGAGGAGAGCAGCGCTGCCCTGGCCCTGTCAATCAAGAGAAGAAGGGCGTGAAAAGAGGTGGGAAAACTGAGCCTCTAGGAGCAGGTGCAAGCCCCCTGCTCCTAGAGGCTAATTAGCATATTAGACAAGTTTGTTTTTCTCAATAACAGTGGCAGGCAGTGAGATGGCACTAATATAGTTATGTTCAGCTGACATTAGCACATCGCTAATGTCAGCCAGCTTAATACCCATTTTTTAGGTGACAGAAACCCTTTAATGTCACAATACTTCCGGAAACCCAAAGGATAAAATTTATGTGAATGGAGATTCAGCAGTATCTGGTAGTGTCCAGCTATGCCGGATACGGTAACTCTTTTAGTCTGCTCCTCTGTGAGAACAAACTGCCAAATTTACCTAATGGAGATTTGAACCTATCATAAACTAAATCTATAGTTAATATAAAAACTACAACTAGGGCATCAAAAAGAACCTTGGGGGTCATTTATCATAACTGGGGTAACGGAATATTGGCTTAGTTGTCCATAGCAACCAATCAGATTCCACCTTTTATTTTTCAGAGCTTCTTTGGAAAATGAAAGTTGGAATCTGATTGGTTGCCATGGGCAACTAAGCCTGTTTTCCTTCACACCAGTTTTGATAAATCTCCAACCTTATGAGTAGTAGGTACATAAATCTACTGGTGTTTTTATAAGCTGTTCGTAATCTTTGCCCAGTTGGCATCAGGAGATCTGTGCCCCAAAACTAAAATCAATACCTGCCAGATGCTGATGTGAACTTTAGGTATAAAGTACTCCAGTTTTTTGGGCATAAATGAATAATTGTGTTGGGTTGTCTAGGCTTAGTCTATTTTGGAAAAGTGGTGAGTGGGGTGAAAAACCCCCTCAAATAGCTGCAAATTTTTGCGAAAGTTGGAAATTGTTAAAAAATGTATACCTTTTTGATAAAGAAACGCATAGGAGGCTTAATAAATGTGTCTCCTAGTCAGGGTCGTCTTTAATATTAGACCCTGGGCAAGAATCTACTTGGGCCCCCTGGATCCCGCCTTCCAACACCCTAGCATGCAATCACGCCCTCCACCACAACACACACACACAAAAAAAGTAATATATATATATAATATAGCTTACAGTGAATTACTGTAAATACTTACAGTTCTGAAGACTCCAGCAGGCTCAGGATCAGCTGGGCTCAGGGCTGGAAGTGCAGTTCAGGAAAGAGAACGGGCCTTGGCTCACCCTAGCGTTGCAGTGCCTCTGCATGACATCACGAGTGCGGAGTACGCAAAGGGCAGGGGAGGTCGGGGGGAAGGAGCAAGCAAGTACCGTATTTTTCACCCTATAAGACGCAACCTGCCCATAAGATGAAGCTAGGTTTTAGAGGACAAAAATATTTTCCATTACACCTCAGGTCAGACCACCAATCAGACCCCCAATATTAATCAGACCTCAGCTGACAGCCCCAATCAGCCCCCAGCCTCATAAGACCCTCAATAAGACCTCATATCATCCCCCAATGGCATATACCAGCCCCCCAATGCCATATATCAGCACCCCAGCCTCATATATCAGCCCCCAATGCCATAAATCAGCCCCTAGCCTCATATATCATCCCCCCAGCCTCATGTATCAGCCACCCAGCCTCATGTATCAGCCCCCCAGCCTCATGTATCAGCCACCCAGTCTCATGTATCATCCCCCAGCCTCATGTATCAGCCCCCAGCTTCATGTATCAGCCCCCAGCCTCCTGTATCAGCCCCCCAGCTTTATGTATCAGCTCCCCAGCCTCATATATCAGCCCCCCAGCCTTGTGTATCAGCCCTCAGGCTCATATCAGCTCCCCAGCCTCTTTTATCAGCCCCCCAGTCTCATGTATCAGCCCCCAGCCCCCAGCCTCATGTATCAGCTCCCTAGCCTCATGTATCAGACCCCAGCCTCATGTATCAGCTCTCCAGCCTCATATATCAGCCCCAGACACATATCAGCCCCCCAGCAACATATCAGCCCCCAGCCTCATATATCAACCCCCAGCCTCATATATCAGCCCCCCAGCCTCATGTATCAGCCCCCAGCCTAATATCAGCCCCCTAGCCTCGTGTATCGGCCCCCAACCAACATCGCAAATAAAATAAATAAACAACTTGCCTCTCCTGCTCCTGCACGCCACCGCTCCTCACCACCAGCACTCTCTCTCTTCTTCCTGGTCCTTGGCTGTCGGCTATGAAGGCTGCGCACAGTGTGAGGTCATGCTGCGCACAGCCACTGGACAGCTGACAGCCGAGAACCAACAAGCGGTGAGTACAGAGCTTTCACCATTTCTTGGTCCTCTGGTCCTCCGGTACTAATCAGCACTTCCATAATAGAAGCGCTGATTAGTATTCACCCGCATGCATCATATGGGACTAAAAAAAAAATTGTGGGCAGTGGTCAGCGGGGCTCAAGAGGCAGCTGCCTTGGGCCCCCCAAGAGCAACTGGGCCCAGGGAAGCTGCCCCTTTTGAACACACCATGTAAACATTTATAGTGCAGGTGTAAAAATATGTGAACCCCTAGACTAATGACATCTCCAAGAGCTAATTGGAGGGAGGTGTCAGCCAACTGAAGTCCAATCAATGAGATGAGATTGGAGGTGTTGGCTACAGCTGCCCTGCCCTATAAAAAACACACACCAGTTCTGGGTTTGCTTTTCACAAGAAGCATTGCCTGATGTGAATGATGCCTCACACAAAAGAGCTCATAGAAGACCTACGATTATGAATTGTTGACTTGCATAAAGCTGCAAAGGGTTATAAAAGTATCTCCAAAAGCCTTGCTGTTCATCAGTCCACGGTAAGACAAATTGTCTATAAATGGAGAAAGTTCACCACTGCCGCTACTCTCCCTAGGAGTGGCCGTCCTGTAAAGATGACTGCAAGAGCACAGCGCAGACTGCTCAATGAATTGAAGAAGAATACTAGAGTGTCAGCTAAAGACTTACAAAAGTCTCTGGCATATGCTAACATCCCTGTTAGCGAATCTACGATATGTAAAACACTAAATAAGAATGGATTTCATTGGATGATACCACAGAGGAAGCCACTGCTGTCCAAAAAAACATTGCTGCACATTTACAGTTTGCACAAGAGCATCTGGATGTTTCATAGCAGTACTGGCAAAATATTTTGTGGACAGATGAAACCAAAGTTGAGTTCTTTGGAAGAAACACACAACACTATGTGTGGAGAAAAAGAGGCACAGCACACCAAAATCAAAACCTGATCCCAACTGTGAAGTATGGTGGTGGGGGCATCATGGTTTGGGGCTGCTTTGCTGTGTCAGGGCCTTATTGCTATTATTGAAGGAAAAATGAATTCCCAAGTTTATCAAGACATTTTGCAAGAGTACCTAAGGCCATCTGTCCACCAGCTGAAGCTCAACAGAAGATGGGTGTTGCAAGAGGACAACGACTCAAAGCAGTAAATCAACAACAGAATGGCTTAAACAGAAGAAAATACACCTTCTGGAGTGGCCCAGTCAGAGTCCTGACCTCAACCCGATTTAGATGCTGTGGCATGACCTCAAGAAAGCGATTCACACCAGACATCCCAAGACTATTGCTGAACTGAAACAGTTCTGTAAAGAGGAATGGGAAAGAATTACTCCTGACCGTTGTTCACGTCTGATCTGCAACTATAGGAAACATTTGGTTGAAGTTATTGCTGCCAAAGGAGGTTCAACCAGTTATTAGATCCAAGGGTTCACATACTTTTTCCACCTGCACTGTGAATGCTTACATGGTGTGTTCAATAAAAACATGGTAGCATTTAATTATTTGTGTGTTATTAGTTTAAGCAGACTGTGATTGTCTATTGTTGTGACTTAGATGAAGATCAGATCACATTTTATGAGCAAGTTGTGCAGAAATCCATATCATTCCAAAGGGTTCACATGCTTTTTCTTGCAACTGTGTTTCTACTTAATTGGAATGACACAAATTATTACTTGATATTTGGTGCATGCATTATTGTGTCTAATAATTTTCTTCCAGAACAACATATGTGCAGGTTGGGGGACATCTGAAACTGCCCCAGGCCTTGAAGAGTGTTGCCTTGCCTCTGTTGGAACTGCTGTGTATTCCCCTCGTCTCCCCTTCTCAGTTGCCCAAGGAACTACGTACTCTGCTACCAGAGTTGTCAGCTGGAAATTTTTGGAGCAATTTTTCCACAATGACCTTCTGGTTTGCACCATTTTGCTAGTCCTCTCCACCACAGGAATGAGAGATGAGAGGTTCTCTTTGTAGCGGGGGTCGAGAAGGGTGAACAACCAGTAATCGGTGTTGGCCAAAATGCGTATAACGCGAGGGTCACAGGAAAGGCAGCATAACATAAAGTCAGCCACGTGTCTGCTAGAGTCCCAACAGACAAGACTTTGCTGTCCTCATCAGGAGGATAACTCTTAATCTCCTCATCCTCTTCCTCCTCTTTGGCCCATCCACACTGAACAGATGGAATAAACCTTCTGTGGGTACTACCCTCTGTAGCGGGAGAAACCGTCTCCTGCTCCTTCTCATCATCATTATCCAATTTGTGCTGAGAAGACGAACGGAGGGTGGTCTGGCTATCACCCTGTGTACTGTCTTCCCCCATTTCCACCTCTTCCACATCCAAAGTTTCCTCCTTCATTGATCGCAACAAGAGTTTCAGTAGACAAAGAAGTGGGATTGTTACGCTGATAATAGCGGCATCACCACTCACCATCTGTGTTGATTCCTAAAACTTGCGTAAAACCTCACAGAGGTCAGACATCCATGCTCACTCGTCGCTTATGAAGAGCGGAAGCTGACAGGAAAGGTGACGACCATGTTGCAGATGGTATTCCACTACTGCTCTCTGCTGCTCACAAAGCTTGACCAAAATGTGGAACGTGGAGTTCCAGCGTGTGCACAACAGTCAGTGAGCTAGCAATTGCAAGCGCTGCTGCAGCGTTGCCAGATCGGCAGCAGCTGCAGATGACTTTCGGAAATAGGCACATACGTGGCGCACCATCACCAGTAGCTCAGCCAAATTGTGTTAGGTTTTGAGAAACCACTGAACCACTAAGTTGAACACGTGGGCTAGGCATAGTATGTGTGTGTGATTGCTGAGCTCCAAAGCCGCCACCAAGTTACTGCCATTATCAGACACAACCATGCCTGGTTGTAGGTTGAGTGGCGAGAGCCACAGCTCAGTCTGGTCCCTTATACTCTGCCACAGCTCTGCAGAGGTGTGCTGTTTGTCACCTATAGATATTAGTTTCAGCACGGCCTGTTGCCGCTTCCCCACTGCAGTGATACACTGCTTCCAGCTACTGACTGATGGATGACTGGTGCTGCAAGAGGCTAATTCAGTGGTGGAAGTGGAGGAGGAGAAAGGAGGGTTGCAGCCACTAATGTAGGTGGTGGTGGAAATACTGATGGAAGTAGGGCCCGCAATCCTTGGCGTCGGTAGCACCTGTGCCATCCCAGGGTATGACTCGCTCCTGGCCTCCACAACGTTCACCCAGTGTGCCGTCAGGGAAATGTAGCACCCTAGCCACAAGCACTTGTCCAAGTATCTGTCGGCAGGTACCAGGAGATTGGAGAGACTGGTAACTCGTGGGTTAAATTGACAAGTTCCCTGTGGATCTTATTGTGTCTGTGTTTTGGTGAATGCCACACCTCTTGCTTCAGGTGTTGCTTGTTGGTAATTTACCTTTCCCATAAGTAGCTGCTTCTCACTCTTAAAGGTGCGGTTTATAGATTTTCTTCCTGTCTTCTAACTAGCTGGTCAGTTGTACTCTGTGGTGTTTCTGGAGTTGCCATTTTTTTACTTTCAGCTAAGTCTTGTCTTTTCTTATTGCATTGTGTTTGTTATATTCCCTGTTGTTTGTATCTGGGCCTGAGACAGAGTCCTCCTCAGATAGATGAATGGATTGTCTTTGGTCCTAACCTTATTCCAGGGCCATATAGGGATATAAGGGCCTAGGTATACAGCTTATGAATATTGATAGGTAGTTAGGGCCCGGATTAGGGTTGTTTAGGAGATGACCTGCTCCTTCCCTAGTTTTCAGGCCCAGTTACTGTTCCCCTTCCCTCCTGTGTTTAGTGTGGAGTTTTCCCCCCACACTGATCGTGACAGTGGACCTTCCCAATAACTGCGTTGGTCAGAGCACGGGTGATGTTACGGGACACATGCTGTTGTAAGGCGGGGACGGCATACCGGGAAAAATTGTGGCGGCTGGGGACTGAGTAACAAGGGACGGCCGCTGCCATCAGGCTACAGAAAGCCTTAGTATCCACAAGCCTAAATTGCTAAATTTTCAGGGCCGGCAATTTGGAAAGGTGTGCTATGGCCTGTGGGTGGGTGGCTAAGTATTTGCACTTTCGTTCAAAGGCTGATGGTGCTTGCGAAGGTCCAGGTTCCGGGGCGGGAAGCATCCGGGCCTGCGTCTTGGACAGGGGATAGGCCAGCACGTAACACAGAGGAAGAGGAGGCAGTGGTGTGACCTCAGACACTGATTATGGACCCAGGTGTTCGGCCCACCTATTAGGGTGCTTTGATGCCATGTGGCGGCTGATGGTGGTGAGGTTGCTAGTGTTCATGCCCCTGCTCATTTTGGTACGGCACAGGTTGCAAATGACAATTCTTTTATCGTCAGCACTTTCCCCAAAAAAGCACCAGACTGTGGAACACCTACCCCTTGGCAAGGTAGATTTCCGCAAGGGGGTGCTCAGGGGAACAGTTGCAGGCCTGTTGTCACAACCAGACATCTGAGAAGCTCTGACAGATGCCTTTAAGAACCTCCTCCTTGAGCTTTCTTTGTTTTGGTTTTCAGTTCCTCATCTCGTTAGCCTCTCTCAGCTGTCATGTAGTTGGACTGATTGCATCCCTTTAAATTCCTCCCTATAATGCATTAGTGTGCGGTTTATACAACTTCCTGGAGTGTGTGTGCATGCTGATCCTATTTCCCAGTCTTCTACAAGATAAGTGTTGTACATTCATTTGTGATTTTCTGTTTGCTGGATCCCAGGTGACCCTGACTCCCTCCGTGTCTAGTGTAGGGAGCCGGTGGTCGTGTCCCCTCACTATTGTAGGGTGTTCAGGTGTTATATAGTCGAGGTACGAGGATATGCGATCATCCACCATTGGGGTGTTCGCATAGGCTGAGCAGTCAGGGAGAGTGCCAGGTCTTATGCAGGGTCTCCCTTTTGTTCCTTAGTTTTGGATCCAGTGAGTCATATATTCATTTTGCATTGTCTTGTTTCCTGTACACCTTCCGTGACACCTGTTTGGTGTGGCCCACCTTCTCCCTTTTGCCACCCCACTGCCTCTTCCAGCCTGTTGCGGTGCTGCGGATCCCTCCCGCTATGTACTGCTGTCCTCACTTGGCTTGCCACCTTCCCAGGTTGGGTCAGTGATTTCATCGTCCACCATCTCCTCTTCCACTTCCTCAATCTGGTCACCCTCCTGACTTGTTGACCTAACAACAACCTCACTTATTGACAACTGTGTCTGATCCTCATCATCTACCTCGTGAAACACTAATTGCCATTCCCCACCGTCATCTTCTTGTGACTGTGGATGCTCAAGAGTTTGGGCATCAGTGCACACGATCTCCTCATGTCCCTCTTCAAGCAGGCTTGGCGAGAGGCCCAAATCAAGGAATGGCAATGAAAAGAGCTCCTCTGAATATCCGAGTGTGGGATCAGTTGTTTGCCAAGACTCTCCATGGTGGGAGGAAGGAGGATCAGGATGAGGATTCTGCTGACCAGACTTTTGGCTACTGAGACTGGACTTTGTGGAAGACACCTACTGCAATCCAACCGACCACCTGGTCGCACTGGTGTGACTTTGAGAGTCGTGTCCTGCGCCAGCCTGCAAACTGGGACATGAAGCTAGGTATCGTGGATGAGTGTGTTTCTTGTGCTCTGGCAGCAGGCACAGTTTCACTGCGCCCAGGGCCACGGCCTTTTGTGTGCACCATCAGCAGCACGGCCACTTCCCCGTCCCTTACTGCCAGACTTCTGCATATTAAATGGTATATATGCTTGCAAGTATGTCACACGTACAGTAGCGCAGGTTTTGTAAGTGTATGCGCAAATAAATTAAACTAAATGTCACTGATATTTAAGATGTGCAAACGTTATACAGGAGATGTAGCGCATGCAATGTCGCTGTCACCAGCGGCTAATAAAAAATTACAGGGAATGTCACTGATATTTATGATGCTCAAACGTTATACAGGAGATGTAGAAACATAGAATGTGTCGGCACATAAGAACCATTTGGCCCATCTAGTCTGCCCAATATACTTAATACTATGAATAGCCCCTGGTCCTATCTTATATAAAGGATGGCCTTATGCCTATCCCATGCATGCTTAAACTCCTTCACTGTATTTGCAGCTTCCACTTCTGCAGGAAGGCTATTCCATGCATCCACTACTCTCTCAGTAAAGTAATACTTCCTGATATTACTTTTAAACCTTTGCCTCTCTAATTTAAAACTATGTCCTCTTGTAGCAGTTTTTCTTCTTTTAAAAATTTTCTCCTCTTTTACCTTGTTGATTCCCTTTATGTATTTAAAAGTTTCTATCATATCCCCTCTGTCTCGTCTTTCTTCCAAGCTATACATGTTAAGGTCCTTTAATCTTTCCTGGTAAGGCTACTTTCACACCTGCGTTAGGTGCGGATCCATCTGGTATCTGCACAGACGGATCCGCACCTGCACAGACGGATCCGTTTGCATTATTCTTTAAAAAAAAAGTCTAAGTCCAAACAGATCCATCCTGACTTACATTGAAAGTCAGTGGGGGACGGATCCGTTTTCAACTGCACGATATTGTGTCAGTGAAAAGGGATCCGTCCCCATTGACTTACATTGTAAGTCAGGATGGATCCGTTTGGCTTCGCATCGCCAGGCGGACACCAAAACACTGCAAGCAGCGTTTTGGTGGAGGCGGAACGGAGCCAAACTGATGCATTCTGAACGTATCCTTATCTATTCAGAATGCATTTGGGCTGAACTGATCGGTTTTGAACAGTTTGTGAGATCCCTGAAACGGAATTCAAAATGCCAGTGTGAAAGTAGCCTAAGTTTTATGCTGCAATCCATGTACTAGTTTAGTAGCTCTTCTCTGAACTCTCTCCAAAGTATCAATATCCGTATGGAGATATGGTCTCCAGTACTGAGCACAATACTCCAAATGAGGTCTCACTAGTGCTCTGTAGAGCGGCATGAGCACCTCCCTCTTTCTACTGGTAATGCCTCTCCCTATACACCCAAGCATTCTGCTAGCATTTCCTGCTGCTCTATGACATTGTCTGCCTACCTTTAAGTCTTCTGATATAATGACCCCTAAATCCCTTTCCTCAGATACTGAGGTTAGGACCGTATCACTGATTTTATATTCTGCTCTTGGGTTTTTACGCCCCATGTGCATTATCTTGCACTTATCAACATTACATTTTAGTTGCTAGATTTTTGACCATTCCTCTAGTTTTCCTAAATCCTTTTCCATTTGGTGTATCCCTCCAGGAACATCAACCCTGTTACAAATCTTTGTGTCATCAGCAAAAAGACACACCTTACCATCGAGGCCTTCTGCAATTTCGCTGATAAAGATATAAAACAATATGGGTCCTAGAACAGATCCCTGAAGTACCCTACTAGTAACAAGACCATGGTCTGAAAATACTCCATTGACTACAACCATCTGTTGTCTGTCCCTCAGCCACTGCCTAATCCATTCAACAATATGGGAGTCCAAGCCCAAAGACTGTAATTTATTGATAAGCCTTCTATGTGGGACAGTATCAAAAGCCTTAATAAAGTCTAGATAAGCGATGTCTACTACACTTCCGCCATCTATTATTTTAGTCACACAATAAAAAAATGTGGTGCAGGTAATGTTAATATCACCAGCGGCAAACATTTTTTACTGAATGTCACTGATATTTATGATGCGCAAACGTTATACAGGAGATGTAGCGCAGGTAATGTCGCTGCTGTCACCAGCGGCTAATAAAAAATTACAGGGAATATCACAGCTATTTGGGATGCGCAAACATTATATAGGAGATGTAGCACAGGTAATGTCGCTGCTGTCACCAGCGGCTAACGTTATACAGGAGAAATAGCGCACGTAAGATTGCTGCTGTCACCAGCGGCTAACGTTTTACAGGAGATGTAGCGCAGGTAATGTCGCTGCTGTCACCAGCGGCTAACGTTATACAGGAGACGTAGTGCAGGTAACGTCGCTGCTGCCACCAGCAGCCAAACAATTGCATTGTTGCAATTTATATATATAATATATTTCTCAGCCAGATAAAACAATAGTCCTTAAAAGGACTGTTAGGTCTCTAACACCTTTCAACACTCAAAACTCCCTAAAAAAAAACACAGATAAAACAATAGTCCTTAAACGAGCGGGGAGGAGACTCAAGCATCTCGCTCGAGCACACGCGGTTTTCGGCCAAACACTGCAATCTGCCGAGCATCGCGATGCTCGAGTGAAAAAGGTGTTCGGCCGAGCATGCTCGCCCAACGCTAGTAGCATTGAAAAACTATAAGGAAAAAAATAGAATATGTAAAAGACAAATAAAAGCTACCAAACTATAGACCGAGAGATTTTTTGCCAAAAAGCGTAAAATTAACCCTAAAATGCTTTCCATTATATAAATGGTAAAAATTAGAAATCTGAAGGTATCAGCCCTTTACAGAGTAATGAGGGGGGAGTTGCAGAGAACGATAAGGAGAAAGCAAAGCTATTAAATATTTTTTTTTTCTCCACTGTATTCACTGAAGAAAATAAACTGTCAGATGAAATGCAGAATGTAAGAGAAAATTTCCCATTAAAAGTGCCCTGTCTGACCCAAGAAGAAGTACAGCGGCCTCTTAAAAAGATTAAAATAGACAAATCGCCGGAACCAGATGACATACACCCCCCGTATCCTAAGACAATTAAGTAATGTCATAGCCAAACCCTTATTTCTGATATTTAAAGGGAACCTGTCACCGGGATTTGATGTATAGAGCTAAGGACATGGGTTGCTAAATGGCCGCTAGCACATCTGCAATACCCAGTCCCCATAGCTCTGTGTCTGTTATTGTGTAAAAAAAAACGATTTGATACTTATGCAAATTAACCTGAGATGTGTCCTGTACGTGAGATGAGTCCAGCGTGAAGGAGCCCAGCACCGCCCTGCATCCTCAGAATCTCCTCCTTGCTCCCCGACGTCAGAAAGCCAGAGCGCCGAAATCTCGCGATGCGCGAGCTAGCACATGCGCAGTTCCTTCCCTGAGGCTGATGCCAGTACAGGGAAGGAACACTATGACGACACTGCGCATGCGCAAGCTCGCGCATCGCGAGATTACGGCGCTGTGGCTTTCTGACGTCGGGGAGCAAGGAGGAGATTCTGAGGATGTGGGGCGGTGCTGGGCTCCCTCACTCATTTAATTTGAGCGTATTTACATCCAAATCAGGTGAACGGTGTAGGAATTACAACAGTTTGCATATGTGCCTCCCACTTGTTAAGGGACCAAAAGTAATGGGACAGAATAATAATCAAAAATTAAGCTTTCACTTTTTAATACTTGGTTGCAAATCCTCTGCAGTCAATTACAGCCTGAAGTCTGGAACGCATAGACATCACCAGATGCTGAGTTTCATCCCTGGTGATGCTCTCCCAGTCCTCTACTGCAACTGTCTTCAGTTCCTGCTTGTTCTTGGGGCATTTTCCCTTCAGTTTGGTCTTCAGCAAGTGAAATGCATGCTCAATCGGATTCAGGTCAGGTGATTGACTTCGCCATTGCATAACATTCCACTTCTTTCCATTAAAAAACTCTTTGGTTGCTTTTGCAGTATGCTTTGGGTCATTGTCCATCTGCACTGTGAAGTGCCATCCAATGAGTTCTGAAGCATTTGGCTGAATAGGAGCAGATAATATTGCCCGAAACACTTCAGAACTCATCCTGCTGCTTTTATCAGCAGTCACATCATCAAAAAATACAAGAGAACCAGTTCCATTGGCAGCCATACATGCCCACGCCATGACACTACCACCACCATGCTTTACTGATGAGATGGTATGCTTAGGATCATGAGCAGTTCCTTCCTTCATACTCTTCTCTTCTCATCACTCTGGTACAAGTTGATCTTGGTCTCATCTGTCCATAGGATGTTGTTCCAGAACTGTGAAGGCTTTTTTAGATGTTGTTTGGCAAACTCTAAAACCTCCTGTTTTTGAAGCTCACCAATGGTTTACATCTTGTGAACCCTCTGTATTCATTCTGGTGAAGTCTTCTCTTGATTGTTGACTTTGACACACATACACCTACCTCCTGGAGAGTGTTTTTGATCTGGCCAACTGTTGCGAAGGGTGTTTTCTTCAAAAAACATTTTTAATAACTGTTTATTTAAAATTTGAAATTGCATAAAAGCAGCAGTTACTAATAAGCATGTCACATTTAGTACAAAGTATACTTTTTTATTTTTCATTTGGCTAATCAAATACAAGGGTCTTTATTTTCATCAAAGTGGTCGTGCCCTGGGTACTGCAGCTTGGCTCCAATTCACTTCAGTGGGAGCTTGGCTACAGTAACTCAGAAGCTGTGCTTCCTAAGATAAATCGAAGCTATGTTGCAGTACCCTGGCATGGCCACTTTACTTTGAACAGAGCCGTGTTTCCAGTTGCATTCACAGTTCTATTTACAGTGCCAGAGGCTGCAGGGAACCAATTGGATTCTAATGACCTAAAGATAAGTCATCATTATCAGGAGCCTGGAAAACCCCTTAAAAAATAAAATAAAATTAGAATCAGGTGTCCTAGATAGAATGCAGATGATTAGAATATTGCAAGGACGCCTATTTACAGTCATATTGTCTGTTTGGAGTGGTCATAGGGCTTCCATACAGGTGCATGAGTCCTCTACTGTACACTTGTATGGCTGATTTTACATTAATTCTGCAGAGAAAAACATGGTGGCATGCTCCATTGACTCATTTTAAGTACTGCCTGTACTGCAGTGCAAGGAGACTGTACAGGCTGTCATAAAATCTTCATGTTAAAGAGGACCTTTCATGTGTTTTTTTTTATTCTAGATAAATAACTTTACTTGCAGGGTATTTTTGCAATTGTTTATTTTTATTTTCATTTTGGGAAAAGGGGGCTGATTTAAATTTGTATATATACATGGGATATAAAAAGTCTACACACCCCTGTTAAAATGTCAGGTTTCTGTGATGTAAAAAAAATGAGACAAAGGCAAACCTAGGATCCGCAAAAAACGTCTGCCGCCCGTGTGCCTTCCTCAATTTGCGGAACAGAACAGGTGGCCCATTGTAGAAATGCTTATTCTTGTCCGCTTATGCTCGGGCCCGCACGTGAGTAACATCAGAGCATGCGCGAGGCTACGGCACACTTAGAAAAAAAGAAAAGACGAGGACAGCAGTGAATAATTAACAGCGGGACGGCGCTGGGCTTGGCGATAATGGACGCAGCTGGGCACAAATGGCCGGAGGGACAGCCCTTTGGGCACGTTAGGAAGGTAATTTGCATATAAATAAAAAAGATTTTTATAAAAAATAAAAAAGGACAGGTGGGAGTAAAAATAGTATATAAAAAATTGGGCGGGGGCTGGGGGGGTCCATACAAAAATTTCCTGTGGACTTCTAGTTACGCCCCTGATCTAATGCCTTGGAAATTCTTTTGTACACTTCTCCTGACTGATACCTTTTAACAATGAGATCCCTCTGATGCTTTGGAAGCTCTCTGTGGACCATGGCATTTGCTGTGGGATGCGACTAAGAAAATTTAAAGAAAGACCAACCAGAGCAGCTGAACTTTATTTGGGGTTAATCAGAAGCACTTTAAATGATGGCAGGTGTATGCTGACTCCTATTTAACATGATTTTGAATGTGATTGCTTAATTATGAACACAGATATATCCCCATTTATAAGAGGGTGTGCACACTTATGCAACCACATTATTTATTTATTTATTTCTTCCCTCCACCTAAAAGATTTCAGTTTGTTTTTCAATTGAGTGGTACATTTTATAGGTTACATTAAAGGTGGAAAACGTTCTGAAATGATTTGTCTTTGTCTCAATTTTTTTACATCACAGAAAACTAACATTTTAACAGGGGTGTGTAGACTTTTTATATCCACTGTATATTTATAAATATTTTTAAAAACCTTATTTTTAACATTTTTAATTGTTCCCCTAGGTAACTTGAACAAACAATCATTATATTGCTTTGTTCATAGACTCTAATGCATTAGCAATACATTTCACCGTGTTCCTATGGAGCCCTATCTGCGGCAGCCTCAGACCATTCAGGAGGACCAAGGCCTCTGCGCACACTATCTAAGGGTGCTAGCTACATTATCGTCGATTGTATCAGCCCTGGGTATCGGCTATTTAAAACAGCAGGCACCAGCTAACTATGACACCTACTGCACTCACATGTGAGCATCATATTTAAATACCTGACTTCTGACATAAATTTACATTGGGGGGGTCAGGAGGGGTAATGAGGCATGTGCTTAATAAGTTTGGTGCATCTTTCTCTAGCACACTTTTTTACTAAGACTGGCATAAGAAACACCCGTCTTAGTAAATCTGTGTCATAGTGTTCACCGTTAGGACATTCAATCAGTTGTGACTTACAGCAGTTTTATGAAAACTTTCTAAAAAGAAAACTTTATTTTCTTTATTGTTCGTAGCAACCACTCACAGAGCAGCTTTAATTTTTTTGAAATCAGAATAAGAAATGAAAGCTGAACTGTGATTGGTTTCTCTGGGGCATTTTTTTTCTATTATAGCATTGTACTTATTTTGAGCTAAAAATCATTTTTCGAATTGGTCTATTAAAAATATGGAATCCTTTTTTCTATACATAGCTGAGATGCTTTAGTAGAAGCCTCTGGATTTTCTCTTTTCCGTCAGTTGGGGAGCTGACAGACTCCTTATCTCTGCTCCCTGACATATTAAACACTTATTGTAGCTCATTTCTTATTTTACTGATAAGAATGTGGCTTAAATAAGTGTTTTTGACCTCTTAGTAGTTTAGAGATAATTTTTATTAGATGACCAGCAGAAAGTTAAAGTACCAGTCACACAGTTAGAAAAACAGTTAACCTTTTGTGACAGAACGGCCCAATATTTTTAATAAAGGCTAATTAAAAATAAGATTTTTTGCCAAAAATGAGTAAAATGCAATCATAAACAAAAAATTGCCTCAGAAGGTGTGTACAGGGCCTTTAAATTCTTACATTTCTCTCATGTGTCCATAGTAATTTTTCTAAAGATAATGGTCATTTCAGTCTTTAAGTTCGGATAGCTTTTTTTCTAAAACATTTTATGACTGGTCTGTGTGTCTGCTCAGCTTAAAAATAATTTCCAGAGCACCTCCTACCAGTGGTCAGTTCAAAAACGGAACAAACACGGATGCTCTCTATGTTGTGTCAGTGTTTTTTCATGGAACACAGACTTAAATGGGCGTGTGTGGTCCACAAACCAAAGTAATGAATGTCTCAGTTATTTTTTCTCTAACCCACAGTGTAATCAAACACATTGGAATCAATGAGTACATGTGCTGTCCACAGAAAATATGGATGGCACGCATCTGAGAAAAAATTGTATGCTTCCCCCCCATTTTGTATGATGCAGTCCGCTAGTGCACTTTGTACACTGGGGCTGCATCTAATTGTACAGAATCCTGCTGCCACAAACATTTACAGTACATAGAGGGCTGCTTTTTGGGAGAATCCATGGTGTGCCAGGGAGATTTATTAACTCTTCTTTTTTCTGTGGCTTCCCAAGCTTTTCAGTAGAGTTGGCAAGCAAGCTTTTTTTTCCCAGCAATTGCCTGCTTGTCAGCAGAGGAGACTGCTGACATTGCATGCAACAATCTCCTCCACAGTATGGGGAGGAGCAATCGCTAATGCCATTGTTCGTCCCCACATAGAATCATTATATTTCTCAGCAGCAGATAGTGATTAAGCAGCACAATCTACCACCAGCAAACAATGATTTTTTAAATCTGTTTAAAGATTGTCATTGGTAATTGGTGGCATTGATTATACAGGTATATCATTGCTAGAAATGAGCGAATCAAAGCTGACGAAGTGGAATACGATCCGAATTTCAGGAAACATTCGGTTTGCACTGAAGCCGAATTTCCTCACGCTTCGTGGTAACGAATCACATTTTTTTCCAAAAATGGCTGCTGCACGTGTGAGGACATGGAGAAAGGAACTCTGGGAAGGCAGGATCACCCATAATGCCATGCATGCATCCAATCAGCAGCCAGCCAGCCCTGTGATGTCACAGCCCTATAAATAGCGGCAGCCATCTTAGATTCTGCCATTTTCCAGTGTACTTAGTGCAGGGAGAGACATCTGCAGGCTCTAGGGACAGTGATAGGACAGACATAATTGTGGTGAAAAAACTATTTACAAGTGCAGGAAAGGATAGGGAGGAATCATTCCACAGCATTTATGTTGAACAGGGTTCAGTAGGGGAAGTTACAGTCTGGGTAATAGGAACAATCCTGTTACCCCTTGCTACACTGACTAGGGATCCAAATTGTCATTATACAGCTCTGTAATTCCAGCAATACGAACAATCCTGTTACCCCTTGCTACACTGACTAGGGATCCAAATTGTCATTATACAGCTCTGTAATTCCAGCAATAGGAACAATCCTGTTACCCCTTGCTACACTGACTGGGGATCCAAATTGCCATTATACAGCTCTGTAATTCCAGCAAACCATTTTTGTTATCGGGTGCAAGTGCTGTTTGATACAGGCATTAAAAGGGTTTATTACAAGGAAATATTTCTACAGTATGTCTTATTTGCCCTTGTGCGGTGCAGTTATATGTTAAGCCCTTTTTG
Organism: Bufo gargarizans; assembly: GCF_014858855.1. Lineage (NCBI taxonomy): Eukaryota > Metazoa > Chordata > Amphibia > Anura > Bufonidae > Bufo > Bufo gargarizans. The sequence continues at coordinate 369,885,959 of NC_058084.1, read as the reverse complement.
CCTCGTATTAGTGGCAAAAGAAAAATATATTTTCCCTTGTGCGGTGCAGTGATATATTCTACAGCCCTAGTTGCCGTGTATTAATGGCGAAATAAAAATATATTCGCCGTCCAGCATTGCACTTATCTCAGGGGTCAAGTCCTGGGAAAAAAAGTGTGGGAACTCACCCAAATGCCTCTCTGCGTGACGTCACGGTGCATGGCGTACGCAAAGGGCAGGGGAGGTTGGGAGGAGGAGCAAGCAAGTACCGTATTTTTCGTCCTATAAGATGCACCGGCCCATAAGACGCACCTAGGTTTTAGAGGAGGATAATAGGAAACAATATTTTTCATTCCACCTCAGGTCAGACCCGCAATGTTAATTAGACCTCAGCTGACAGGCACAGCCCCAATGCCTCAGATCAGACCCCCATGTCAGCCATCAGCCCTCCATGTCATATTTCTCCCTGTCCATGGCACAGACAGACTACAGACATTGTCTCCGGCCCATCATGTAACCCCATCCTCACCCATGTCACATTTCTCCCCCTCCATTTGTTGCTCTAACACCTAAAGAAAAAATTATAATTTAAAAAACCTGATGTTTCTCCAGATGATCTTATGCTAAAAGTAGTGGTAATAGAGTCTCAAAGGTCTATAGAAGCAGGTACACTATTTTTACACACCTTTGAGACTCTATTAACACTACTATCAACATTAGGTCATTTAGAGAAACAGCATGTTTTTTTAATTATGTCTTTCCTTTAGGTGTTATAACATAACTTTCATTTGATTGCTGTAACACCTAAAGGAAAAATCCTTTTAAAAACCTGTTGTGTCTCTAAATGACCTTATGTTGACAGTAGTGTTAATAGAGCCTCAAAGGTCTGTAAAAATAGGGTAACTGCTTCTATAGACCTTTCAGACTATATTACCACTGCTATCGACATAAGGTCATCTTGAGAAACAGCAGGTTTTTAATTTGTTTTCCTTTAGGTGTTCAAGCAATCAAATAAGTTATGTTTTAACACCACATTGAGCTTCCAGCAGCAGACAGATGCCAGGGCACTTCTGTGGTCACCTCACCTGGGCACATGGTCTTTGCTCAGCAGAGTTCTGCCATACATGCTGGGTAGATGCTAGAATGGATTTGTTAGAAGGAGGTCTGTGACGTCACTGGTCACATGCTCCTTCATGGTCACATGATCCACTGTGAGAACGCCTGCCTCCTGCTGTGTTCAGCTCCAGAGAGAAGGGGGTGTGAAAGGATAAACCAATGGCAGAGCAGCTAGCTGATACTGGCCAATCAGCAGCCTCCTGCTCCTATCTGTGGCTTAGAGTGAACACTGGCTGAAGAGGACGCCCGGCAGCGCTGCGTTGCTGGCAAGTAAGTGATTTTAAAAAAAAAAGTTTGTTTTTCCGCCCACTCCTTTCTCTGTGCAGAGTGCGCCCTAAGGCAGCCGCTTGGTCTGCCTTATGGAAGCGCCGGCCCTGTGAATGGGACCGGTGTTCCTGCTGTGAAAAAAGTGCAGGAACGCGGTTCCCACCCGTTCCCCCTCGACTCGAGCCCTGACTTATCTGTTATAAACTTTTGTGTAGTTTAAAAGTAGAAAAAAATTAGGGCCTAATTGCCATTCAGCAGTGCAGTGATATATTCTCCACCCCTGTTTGCCGTGTATTAGTGGCGACATAAAAATCTATTCGCTGTACAGCGTTGAACTTATCCGTTGAAAAGCCTTTTGTGTAGTGTAAAAGTAGAAAAAATTAGGGCCTAATTGCCGTTCAGCGGTGCAGTGATATATTCTACAGCCCTGTTTGCAGTGTATTAGTGGCAAAATAAAAATATATTTGCCGTCCAACGTTGCACTGATATGTTGAAAAGCCTTTTATGTAGTGTAAAAGTAGAAAAAAATTAAGACCTAATTGCCGTTCATCGGTGCAGGTATATGTGGTGAAGCCCTTTTTGAGGTATGGACCAAATTGCGTAGTGGTGAAGTTTTTTTATGTTAAACAGGTTTTTTGGGGGGAAAATTTATGGGTGATTGTAGACTTTGTTGAATTCCATTATCCTTTCATTGGTGAAACTTTTTATTTCAAACATGTTTTTTTTCCTGAAAATTGATGGATGATTGTAGATCTTGTTTTGCTGTATGGACCGAATTATGTAGTGGTGAAATATTTTTTGTGAAACAGGCTTTTTTGGGAAAATTGATAGGTGACTGTACACCTTTTGCTGTATGGGCTGAATTATGCAGTGGTAAAATTTTTAATTTCAAAGCAAACTCCGCTGCTCTGTATCGCTTGTGAAGTCAATGTCTCCAACTATGCCCCTTGCGCGATTTACACCAAATACATTATTTTCATGTAGAGATCCAAGAATTATGTTCGGAGGCATGTAGTTTATGCAAGCCATGTGTGACCCCTCTCATCACTCTCACGCTGTCCTGCACCTGGTTTGTCTGGGCAAACGGAGTCACACAGGGGAGAAACTGCTCTATGTCCTTCAGCAAGAAATTGAATCCTGGCTTTCTCCACGACAACTCAAAATTGGAACCATTGTGTCGGCGCTGTGTCAAGGAAAGCTGAGCCATGCACCCTGCATGGCACACGTGTTTAATCTGGTTGTCAAGCGGTTCCTGAAGTCTTCGACCCATCTGCAAGACATCCTAAAAATGGCCAGGAAACTTTGCATGCACTTCAGCCACTCGTACACCGCAAAAGCACACCTTCCTTGACCTGTAGTGGCAGATCAGCATCCCCCCAACATAGACTGATATGCAACATTTCCACCCATTGGAATTCCCCCCTCCATATGTTGGACTGACTATACGAACAGAGAAAGGCCATGAACGATTTCTTGATGATCCAAGCGGACCGGAGTAGTAGTCCCCTGTGTAACTTCGATGTCAGCCAGTGGCAGCTCATGCGTGACACCTGTGGTTTGCTCAGTCCCTTTAAGGAGGCCACGTTATTTGTTAGTCGCCATGACTACTGGAAGAAAGATGTCATTCCACTGCTTCATGTCCTGGAACAGATGCATAAATCTGGCTGGTCAGGGGACTGGAGACGTGGCATCTAAAAAGATGGCGGCAGAATTTGATACATTTGTCTGTCAAGATCTCTGTTTACAGTCAGTGAACGGGAATATCATTTATCGCAAGGCTATGCAAACACCAACCGATGGGGTGTTAACCCCCAGAAGTAGGTCATCGACAAGAAGGAGTAGTCATTTTCACAGCCCAAGGTATCCTCCCGGAAGCTTGACCTCTGCACGTCGACCGTCTGCATTGCAAAGCTTGTCTAAAAGAAAAATCCTGCAGTGCACCCCCTTGGAGGAAACTCTGGATCCGGCACAGGCTGCTTTGCTCCTTCAAAAACAATGGACTCTGTACAGCGTGACACCGATGTATAATTTCTCATACACCAGACTGAAAGAGTATTCCAAGCACCTGTCTGCCCACATAGATGCCGAGAAGCAGAAGAGTCTTGCCATTGCAGTGGGCTCACAGCTGAACCTAAAAGCCACATTTTCCTGTTTACCCGGACTCAAAGAAAAGGACAGAGATCCACTGGCTGTGCTCTTACAGATTTCATCCAAGCATCCATACACCAAGGCAAGCACAGAAGACCGGATTGTGTGGACAGGTTGGTTCTGCAGGACGTACAAAGAGGATGATCTATTGGAGGTGTTACCTAAGATGTTTACTTTCCTCCCACTCTTCCTGTATAATGGCTCTGAGGTGCTCATGGCTATCGTAGGGACATGATTAAAAAGACTGTTGTTTTGGTAATCAGTACTCAGGACCTTACGTGGCTAGCAGCGATGTGGACTGGGTATGACGTGTCTGGATCAGTGTCAGCCACAGAGCTTGTTTTCTCTGTGCCCGTCTAACCTCACATGGACATTTCTTATGCCATCCACGCAGAGGACTTCAAGACTTTATGGAATGATATTTATAAATCAAAAGGAAGAGGTCACATTGGAGGAAGTGGACAATTTATTCCAATTTCTTTACTCGCATTTTTTCAGACACTTTAGAATCGACATATCAGCAACCCAGCTCGTCACGGAATGAGCTGGACTCTGCTTGTTTGCTGGACTGTCCTCAAGTTATCAGCCATAACCCCATACATTTCTTGATCTGTATGCATTACCCTCGTGGTCAACCCGACACTGGTCGTCAATCCATTCTTGTTGATGAAGCACTTTGTTTTTCCAGTTTCTCTTTAAAATCTTGTGGTTTTGCCCCTTCTGTGTTGCATTTTAAGTGTGTTAATGTCCTGTTTGTTAAATAAACATTTATTATTTTTTGGTAGTGACATGGTAACCAAAAGCAGGAGTGGGTACAAAACACAGAAGACATACAAATATTTAATTCACGTGTCATCTCTGTTTTGGATCCATCTGTTTTTTTGGGCATTAGCAATACTGATGGATTACTGCCCAAATGCTGACCGAGAGAAGGCAGATGCTCCACAGACAGGATCCGTTTTTTGTGGGTTATTTTTCTGACAGATCAGAGGAAGGGCAAAATAATCAGTGATGTCAACACAAATTTGCTGCTGACACCCTCTCCACTCTGTCGGGGAGCTCTACTTGTATAATTGTTTCAAACACTTGGTTCTGTAGACATCTATGTCGAATCAGCTGACGACGGGGTAAAAGGAGTGCGCTGAGTTCATACTTGCATTATTTGGTCAGTTTTGGCCCCATGATTCTAAGAGCGATGCCTGTCATCTGCATGTCATACGGACTCACTGTATTTTTTCACTACTAAAGCAGACTCCCTATGTGTGTTACTGCAAGGTACACCACTATAAAGGCTGTCTGCATCCAGGAAATATTTTTTTTTAATGTAATTCGCCGTGAATAAATTTGTATCGAACCAAATCTTTCCCAAAAAAATTGGCGAACCGGCAAATGAATTTTTAAAAAATGTGCTCATCTCTAATCATCTCTAATGAGTGTTCCTACGAATGCTTGTTAGTGATGATCTGCCCGACTATTGTTAGGTCTAATACAGCCCTTACACAGCTTTAAATTTTGCGTATACCTTCCTACCTATCCACCATTGTTCCCTTTAAGCTGTCCAGCCACGCAGCTTCCATAGTGCCCAGTTCAGGGCCTCACCATTGCATCCGGCTACCCGGACTTCAACAAACTGTCTGTTCTGAATTTTAGGCCAGCTTACCCAAACAATGCACACACTTTCTGCTGTGTACACTGCCATGGTGGGAAGAACTCAGAACAGATAGCTAAAGGACCTTCCTGACATCATTTCCTATGTGACCAGAGGAGGGGCCGGAGGAGCAGAGAGCTGTGTTTCTGTGGTTACAGTGAGGTTACAGTCCTAGCTGAAATATTGTGCAGTCTGTGTGTGTCTGTGTGTGTGTGTGTGTGTGTGTGTCTGTCCCTGTGTGTGTGTCTGTGTGTGTCTGTCCCTGTGTGTGTGTCTGTGTGTGTGTGTGTCTGTGTGTGTGTGTGTGTGTCTGTCCCTGTGTGTGTCTGTGTGTGTGTGTGTGTCTGTCCCTGTGTGTCTTTGTGTGTGTGTGTTCCTGTGTATGTGTGTGTTCATCCCTTTGTCTGTGTCTCGCCATGCCCACAGTGTTCCTATGTCCTGATGCAGCTGCGTCAGGATGTTCTCTGTGGGGCAGCGCTGCTTCTCAAAAAACAAAAGGAGGAAGAGGAGGAGGCAGCACTGCCAGCGTGGAGTCCCATGGGAGAGACAAAGGGAGGCACACTAAGGATGCAGGTAACACTACCACATGATCTTCTCTAGTGTTATCTGTAGTTTTACATAGGACTGCAGGCAACACTACTACATCTCTTAGTAAGAGATTGCCCACCTTTTACAATGTATCACCCAGCTATCTAACTGCTCCACTTAGCAACAGCAGAGGCTTAGAGGAACACTGCTGTCCACCACCCTGATGGAAAGGAAGCACACGTAGTTAGACCTAGAATAAATGCATTCTACTGTAGGTGTAGCTTCAAGGCAATCAACTAATTATCTACATCCTATTACAACACCCTTTGACTGACATCTAGCCGTTTATATATCAAATATACGTGCTCTATTTCAATGCTGCCATACATATTAGATTATCATCCGTCAACTATGGGGGGCCTCATAAATCTGCTCCACAGGGGTAAGAAAAGTCGATCAACTTTAATTTCAACCACCATTTCCTTAGTTCTGGCAGGAGATAAGCAACCACTAGAAGTGTCTGGCCACAGCTTCCTCTTCTCATGGCATTAAAAACTTGAGCAGCAATGGGAACTAGAGATGAGCATATCGAAGCTGACGAAGTGGAATTCGATCCGCATTTCAGGAAAACTTTGATTCACAATGAATGCTAATTTGCTCGCGCTTCATGATAACGAATCACAATTTTCCTAAAATGGCAGCTATATGTGTGAGGACTGAGGACATGGGGCAAGGAACTCTGGGAAGGCGGCATCACCCAGATTGACATACCTGCATGCAGCCAATCAGCAGCCAGCCCTGTTATGTCACAGCCCTATAAATACGGCAGCCATTTTAGATTCTGCCATTTTCCAGTGTTCAGAGTGCAGGGACAGACGTGTGAAGACACTAGGGACAGCTATTGGAAAAACCTCTATGTTTAAAAAAAATAAATGAAAAAGGATTTATAAGTGCAGGGAAAGGATAGGGAGGAATCATTTCACAGCTCTATTCATTCCAGCTTTCTGTTATTGGGCTGCAAGTGTTATGTTGAAAAGTCTTTAGTGGCTTATATTTCAGTATCTTATTCAGTACGACAAGAAAAATATAAAAAAAAGTGAAAATCCGGCTCTTGAACAACAGGAGACACTTTTTATTTAGCGGTAAAACTTCCAATCCTCATAGGCAGGGTATAGTCAACAAGTTTCGGACCTTCGTATATCAGTCCTTACTCATGACATCTTGTCATGATTAAGGACTGATATACGAAGGTCCGAAACATGTTGACTATACCCTGCCTATGAGGATTGGAAGTTTTACCACTAAATAAAGTGTCTCCTGTTGTTCAAGAGCCGGATTTTCTCTTTTTGTTGATTTGCTGCTAAGGCCGTGCCCAGGTTGATACCATGCTCACTACAGGTGCAGCAGGTGAGAGCTGCTCAATCTTCTCATTTACGACAAGAAAAATATATACGCATTTCACTTCTGCAGTTATTTCTGTTGAACGCATATAGGGGCGTATTACAGTAAAAAAAAGAAAGATATATACGCACTGCACTGTTGCAGTTATCTCTAGTGAAAGCGTATAGGGGAGTCTTTCAGTAAAATAAGAAATATATACACACTGCACTGTTGCAGTTATTTCCGGGGAAAGCGTATAGGGGCGTATTACAGTGAAAAAATAAAAATATATTATTAGTGCATTTCTGCAGTTAATTCTGGTGAAAGCGTATAAGGGCGTATTTCAGTAAAAGAAGAAAAATATATACACACTGCACGATTGCAGTTATTTCTGTTGAAGGCGTATAGGGGTGTATTTCAGTAAAAAAAGACAAATATATACGCACTGCACTGTTGCAGTTATTTCTGGTGAAAGCGCATTGGGGTGTATTTCATTAATATAAGAAAAATATATACGCACTGCGCTATTTAATTGTTTTCTGGTTAAAGCTTATAGTGGCCTATTTCATTCCAACAAGAAATATATATTCTCAGGTCGCTTCTGCAGTTATTTCTGTTAAAAGCGTATAGGGGGTATTACAGTAAAAAAAGAAAATATATACGCACTGCACTATTGTTTTCTGGTTGAAGTGTATATATATATATTCTCAGGTCACTTCTGCAGTTATATAAACCTAAAAGTGTTGCTAGAAAAACAACCATGGAATGCCCAATAAAAATATAAATACTGCAGTTATTTCTGGTGAAAGCGTATAGGGGAGTATTACAGTAAAAAATGGAAAAATATATATGCATTTCGCTGGTGAACTTATTTGTGGCAAAACATTCAGTGGCCTATTTCAGTTGTAGTTATTTCTGTTAAAAGCGTATAGGTGCGTATTTTAATTTAAAAAAGACTAATATATACACACTGCACTGTATGCAGTTATTTCTGGTGAAAGCATATAGAGGCGTATTTCAGTAAAATAAGAAAAATATATACGCACTGCACTATTTAATTGCTTTCCTGTTAAAGTGTATAGTGGCCTATTTTATTCCAACAAGGAATATATATTCTCAGGTGACTTCTGCAGTTATTTCTGTTGAAAGTGTATAGAGGCGTATTTTATTAAAAAATTTAAAATATATATCCACTGCACTGTTGCAGTTATTTCTGTTGAAAGCGTATAGGTGCGTATTCCAATAAAAAAGATAAATATTGTATATACACACTGCACTGTTGCAGTTATTCCTGGTGAAAGCGTATAGGGGTGTACTTCAGTAAAATAATAAAAATATATACGCACTGCACTATTTAATTGTTTTCTGGTTAAAGCATATAGTGGCCTATTTCATTCCAACAAGAAATATATGTTCTCAGGTCACTTCTGCAGTTATTTCTGTTGAAAGCCTATAGGGGCGTATTTCAGTAAAAAAAGACAAACATATACGCACTGCACTGTTGCAGTTATTTCTGGTCAAAGCTTATAGGGGCATATTTCAGTAAAATAAGAAAAATATATACGTACTGCACTATTTAATTGTTTTCACAAAAAACATAAAGTGCTACAAAGAAACTGGCTCACATGCAGACCGCCCCAGGAAAGGAAGACCAAGAGTCACCTCTGCTGCGGAAGATAAGTTCATCCAAGTCACCAGCCTCAGAAATCGCAGGTTAACAGCAGCTCAGATTAGAGACCATGTCAATGCCACACAGAGTTCTAGCAGCAGTCACATCTCTAGAACAACTGTTAAGAGGAGACTGTGTGAATCAGGCCTTCATGGTAGAATATCTGCTAGGAAACCACTGCTAAGGACAGGCAACAAGCAGAAGAGACTTGTTTGGGCTAAAGAACACAAGGAATGGACATTAGACCAGTGGAAATCTGTGCTTTGGTCTGATGAGTCCAAATTTGAGATCTTTGGTTCCAACTAGAGTTGAGCGAACACCTGGATGTTCGGGTTCGAGAAGTTCGGCCGAACATCCCGGAAATGTTCGAGTTCGGGATCCGAACCCGATCCGAACTTCGTCCCGAACCCCATTGAAGTCAATAGGGACCCGAACTTTTCGGCACTAAAAAGGCTGTAAAACAGCCCAGGAAAGAGCTAGAGGGCTGCAAAAGGCAGCAACATGTAGGTAAATCCCCTGCAAACAAATGTGGATAGGGAAATGAATTAAAATAAAAATTAAATAAATAAAAATTAACCAAAATCAATTGGAGAGAGGTTCCATAGCAGAGAATCTGGCTTCCCGTCACCCACCACTGGAACAGTCCATTCTCAGATATTTAGGCCCCGGCACCCAGGCAGAGGAGAGAGGTCCCGTAACAGAGAATCTGTCTTCATGTCAGCAGAGAATTAGTCTGCATGTCATAGCAGAGAATGAGGCTTCACGTCAGCCACCACTGCAACAGTCCATTGGCATATATTTAGGCCCAGCACCCAGGCAGAGGAGGGAGGTCCCGTAACAGAGAATCTGTCTTCATGTCAGCAGAGAATTAGTCTGCATGTCATAGCAGAGAATGAGGCTTCACGTCAGCCACCACTGCAACAGTCCATTGGCATATATTTAGGCCCAGCACACACACAGGCAGAGGAGAGAGGTCCCGTAACAGAGAATCTGGCTTCATGTCAGCAGAGAATCAGTCTGCATGTCATAGCAGAGAATGAGGCTTCACGTCAGCCACCACTGCAACAGTCCATTGGCATATATTTAGGCCCAGCACACACACAGGCAGAGGAGAGAGGTCCCGTAACAGAGAATCTGGCTTCATGTCAGCAGAGAATCAGTCTGCATGTCATAGCAGAGAATGAGGCTTCACGTCAGCCACCACTGCAACAGTCCATTGGCATATATTTAGGCCCAGCACACACACAGGCAGAGGAGAGAGGTCCCGTAACAGAGAATCTGGCTTCATGTCAGCAGAGAATCAGTCTGCATGTCATAGCAGAGAATGAGGCTTCACGTCAGCCACCACTGCAACAGTCCATTGGCATATATTTAGGCCCAGCACACACACAGGCAGAGGAGAGAGGTCCCGTAACAGAGAATCTGGCTTCATGTCAGCAGAGAATCAGTCTGCATGTCATAGCAGAGAATGAGGCTTCACGTCAGCCACCACTGCAACAGTCCATTGGCATATATTTAGGCCCAGCACACACACAGGCAGAGGAGAGAGGTCCCGTAACAGAGAATCTGTCTTCATGTCAGCAGAGAATCAGTCTGCATGTCATAGCAGAGAATGAGGCTTCACGTCAGCCACCACTGCAACAGTCCATTGGCATATATTTAGGCCCAGCACCCAGGCAGAGGAGGGAGGTCCCGTAACAGAGAATCTGTCTTCATGTCAGCAGAGAATTAGTCTGCATGTCATAGCAGAGAATGAGGCTTCACGTCAGCCACCACTGCAACAGTCCATTGGCATATATTTAGGCCCAGCACCCAGGCAGAGGAGGGAGGTCCCGTAACAGAGAATCTGTCTTCATGTCAGCAGAGAATCAGTCTGCATGTCATAGCAGAGAATGAGGCTTCACGTCACCCACCACTGCAACAGTCCATTGGCATATATTTAGGCCTAGCACACAGGCAGAGCAGAGAGGTCCCGTAACAGACAATCTGGCTTCATGACAGCAGAGAATCAGTCTGCATGTCATAGCAGAGAATGAGGCTTCACGTCACCCACCACTGCAACAGTCCATTGGCATATATTTAGGCCTAGCACACAGGCAGAGCAGAGAGGTCCCGTAACAGACGATCTGGCTTCATGTCAGCAGAGAATCAGTCTGCATGTCATAGCAGAGAATGAGGCTTCACGTCAGCCACCACTGCAACAGTCCATTGGCATATATTTAGGCCCAGCACACACACAGGCAGAGGAGAGAGGTCCCGTAACAGAGAATCTGGCTTCATGTCAGCAGAGAATCAGTCTGCATGTCATAGCAGAGAATGAGGCTTCACGTCAGCCACCACTGCAACAGTCCATTGGCATATATTTAGGCCCAGCACACACACAGGCAGAGGAGAGAGGTCCCGTAACAGAGGATCTGGCTTCATGTCAGCAGAGAATCAGTCTGCATGTCATAGCAGAGAATCAGGCTTCACGTCAGCCACCACTGCAACAGTCCATTGTCATAAATTTAGGCCCAGCACCCAGGCAGAGGAGAGAGGTCCCGTAACAGACAATCTGGCTTCATGTCAGCAGAGAATTAGTCTGCATGTCATAGCAGAGAATGAGGCTTCACGTCAGCCACCACTGCAACAGTCCATTGGCATATATTTAGGCCTAGCACACAGGCAGAGGAGAGAGGTCCCGTAACAGACAATCTGGCTTCATGTCAGCAGAGAATCAGTCTGCATGTCATAGCAGAGAATGAGGCTTCACGTCACCCACCACTGCAACAGTCCATTGGCATATATTTAGGCCTAGCACACAGGCAGAGCAGAGAGGTCCCGTAACAGACGATCTGGCTTCATGTCAGCAGAGAATCAGTCTGCATGTCATAGCAGAGAATGAGGCTTCACGTCAGCCACCACTGCAACAGTCCATTGGCATATATTTAGGCCTAGCACACAGGCAGAGGAGAGAGGTCCCGTAACAGACAATCTGGCTTCATGTCAGCAGAGAATCAGTCTGCATGTCATAGCAGAGAATGAGGCTTCACGTCACCCACCACTGCAACAGTCCATTGGCATATATTTAGGCCTAGCACACAGGCAGAGCAGAGAGGTCCCGTAACAGACAATCTGGCTTCATGACAGCAGAGAATCAGTCTGCATGTCATAGCAGAGAATGAGGCTTCACGTCACCCACCACTGCAACAGTCCATTGGCATATATTTAGGCCTAGCACACAGGCAGAGCAGAGAGGTCCCGTAACAGACGATCTGGCTTCATGTCAGCAGAGAATCAGTCTGCATGTCATAGCAGAGAATGAGGCTTCACGTCAGCCACCACTGCAACAGTCCATTGGCATATATTTAGGCCTAGCACACAGGCAGAGGAGAGAGGTCCCGTAACAGACAATCTGGCTTCATGTCAGCAGAGAATCAGTCTGCATGTCATAGCAGAGAATGAGGCTTCACGTCACCCACCACTGCAACAGTCCATTGGCATATATTTAGGCCTAGCACACAGGCAGAGCAGAGAGGTCCCGTAACAGACAATCTGGCTTCATGACAGCAGAGAATCAGTCTGCATGTCATAGCAGAGAATGAGGCTTCACGTCACCCACCACTGCAACAGTCCATTGGCATATATTTAGGCCTAGCACACAGGCAGAGCAGAGAGGTCCCGTAACAGACGATCTGGCTTCATGTCAGCAGAGAATCAGTCTGCATGTCATAGCAGAGAATGAGGCTTCACGTCACCCACCACTGCAACAGTCCATTGGCATATATTTAGGCCTAGCACACAGGCAGAGCAGAGAGGTCCCGTAACAGACAATCTGGCTTCATGTCAGCAGAGAATCAGTCTGCATGTCATAGCAGAGAATCAGGCTTCACGTCAGCCACCACTGCAACAGTCCATTGTCATAATTTAGGCCCAGCACCCAGGCAGAGGAGAGAGGTCCCGTAACAGACAATCTGGCTTCATGTCAGCAGAGAATTAGTCTGCATGTCATAGCAGAGAATCAGGCTTCATGTCAGCCACCACTGCAACAGTCCATTGGCATATATTTAGGCCTAGCACACAGGCAGAGGAGAGGTTCATTCAACTTTGGGTAGCCTCGCAATATAATAGTAAAATGAAAATAAAAATAGGATTGAATGAGGAAGTGCCCTGGAGTCCAATAATATATGGTTATGGGGAGGTAGTTAATGTCTAATCTGGACAAGGGACGGACAGGTCCTGTGGGATCCATGCCTGGTTCATTTTTATGAACGTCAGCTTGTCCACATTGGCTGTAGACAGGCGGCTGCGTTTGTCTGTAATGACGCCCCCTGCCGTGCTGAATACACGTTCAGACAAAACGCTGGCTGCCGGGCAGGCCAGCACCTCCAAGGCATAAAAGGCTAGCTCTGGCCACGTGGACAATTTAGAGACCCAGAAGTTGAATGGGGCCGAACCATCAGTCAGTACGTGGAGGGGTGTGCACACGTACTGTTCCACCATGTTAGTGAAATGTTGCCTCCTGCTAACACGTTGCGTATCAGGTGGTGGTGCAGTTAGCTGTGGCGTGTTGACAAAACTTTTCCACATCTCTGCCATGCTAACCCTGCCCTCAGAGGAGCTGGCCGTGACACAGCTGCCTTGGCGACCTCTTGCTCCTCCTCTGCCTTGGCCTTGGGCTTCCACTTGTTCCCCTGTGACATTTGGGAATGCTCTCAGTAGCGCGTCTACCAACGTGCGCTTGTACTCGCGCATCTTCCTATCACGCTCCAGTGCAGGAAGTAAGGTGGGCACATTGTCTTTGTAGCGTGGATCCAGCAGGGTGGCAACCCAGTAGTCCGCACAGGTTAAAATGTGGGCAACTCTGCTGTCGTTGCGCAGGCACTGCAGCATGTAGTCGCTCATGTGTGCCAGGCTGCCCAGGGGTAAGGACAAGCTGTCCTCTGTGGGAGGCGTATCGTCATCGTCCTGCCTTTCCCCCCAGCCACGCACCAGTGATGGACCCGAGCTGCGTTGGGTGCCACCCCGCTGTGACCATGCTTCATCCTCATCCTCCTCCACCTCCTCCTCATCCTCGTCCTCCTCGTCCTCCAGTAGTGGGCCCTGGCTGGCCACATTTGTACCTGGCCTCTGCTGTTGCCAAAAACCTCCCTCTGAGTCACTTCGAAGAGACTGGCCTGAAAGTGCTAAAAATGACCCCTCTTCCTCCTCCTCCTCCTCCTCCTCCTGGGCCACCTCCTCTTCCATCATCGCCCTAAGTGTTTTCTCAAGGAGACATAGAAGTGGTATTGTAACGCTGATAACGGTGTCATCGCCACTGGCCATGTTGGTGGAGTACTCGAAACAGCGCAACAGGGCACACAGGTCTCGCATGGAGGCCCAGTCATTGGTGGTGAAGTGGTGCTGTTCTGTAGTGCGACTGACCCGTGCGTGCTGCAGCTGAAACTCCACTATGGCCTGCTGCTGCTCGCACAGTCTGTCCAGCATGTGCAAGGTGGAGTTCCACCTGGTGGGCACGTCGCATATGAGGCGGTGAGCGGGAAGGCCGAAGTTACGCTGTAGCGCAGACAGGCGAGCAGCAGCAGGATGTGAACGCCGGAAGCGCGAACAGACGGCCCGCACTTTATGCAGCAGCTCTGACATGTCGGGGTAGTTGTGAATGAACTTCTGCACCACCAAATTCAGCACATGCGCCAAGCAAGGGATGTGCGTCAAATTGGCTAGTCCCAGAGCTGCAACGAGATTTCGCCCATTATCACACACCACCAGGCCGGGCTTGAGGCTCACCGGCAGCAACCACTCGTCGGTCTGTTGTTCAATACCCCGCCACAACTCCTGTGCGGTGTGGGGCCTGTCCCCCAAACATATGAGTTTCAGAATGGCCTGCTGACGTTTACCCCGGGCTGTGCTGAAGTTGGTGGTGAAGGTGTGTGGCTGACTGGATGAGCAGGTGGAAGAAGAGGAGGAGGAAGCCGAGAAGGAGGAGGTGGCAACAGGAGGCAAAGAATGTTGCCCTGCGATCCTTGGCGGCGGAAGGACGTGCGCCAAACAGCTCTCCGCCTGGGGCCCAGCTGCCACTACATTTACCCAGTGTGCAGTTAGGGAGATATAGCGTCCCTGGCCGTGCTTACTGGTCCACGTATCTGTGGTTAGGTGGACCTTGCTACAGATGGCGTTGCGCAGTGCACACTTGATTTTATCGGATACTTGGTTGTGCAGGGAAGGCACGGCTCTCTTGGAGAAGTAGTGCCGGCTGGGAACAACATACTGTGGGACAGCAAGCGACATGAGCTGTTTGAAGCTGTCTGTGTCCACCAGCCTAAATGACAGCATTTCATAGGCCAGTAGTTTAGAAATGCTGGCATTCAGGGCCAGGGATCGAGGGTGGCTAGGTGGGAATTTACGCTTTCTATCAAATGTTTGTGAGATGGAGAGCTGAACGCTGGCGTGTGACATGGTTGAGACGCTTGGTGACGGAGGTGGTGGTGGTGGTGTTGGTGGTACATCCCCTGTTTGCTGGGCGGCAGGTGCCAACGTTCCTCCAGAGGCGGAGGAAGAGGCCGAGGCGGCAGCAGCAGAATAGGCCGAGGCGGCAGCAGCAGAAGAGGTAGCAGGGGGAGCCTGAGTGACTTCCTTGGTTTTAAGGTGTTTACTCCACTGCAGTTCATGCTTTGCATGCAGGTGCCTGGTCATGCAGGTTGTGCTCAGGTTCAGAACGTTAATGCCTCGCTTCAGGCTCTGATGGCACAGCGTGCAAACCACTCGGGTCTTGTCGTCAGCACATTGTTTGAAGAAGTGCCATGCCAGGGAACTCCTTGAAGCTGCCTTTGGGGTGCTCGGTCCCAGATGGCGGCGGTCAGTAGCAGGCGGAGTCTCTTGGGTGTTCTGCTTTTGCCCACTGCTCCCTCTTTTGCTACGCTGTTGGCTCGGTCTCACCACTGCCTCTTCCTCCGAACTGTGAAAGTCAGTGGCACGACCTTCATTCCATGTGGGGTCTAGGACCTCATCGTCCCCTGCATCGTCTTCCACCCAGTCTTGATCCCTGACCTCCTGTTCAGTCTGCACACTGCAGAAAGACGCAGCAGTTGGCACCTGTGTTTCGTCATCATCAGAGACATGCTGAGGTGGTATTCCCATGTCCTCATCATCAGGAAACATAAGTGGTTGTGCGTCAGTGCATTCTATGTCTTTCACCGCTGGGGAAGGGCTAAGTGGATGCCCTTGGGAAACCCTGCCAGCGGAGTCTTCAAACAGCATAAGAGACTGCTGCATAACTTGAGGCTGAGACAGTTTCCCTGGTATGCATGGGGGTGATGTGACAGACTGATGGGGTTGGTTTTCAGGCGCCATCTGTGCGCTTTCTGCAGAAGACTGGGTGGGAGATAATGTGAACGTGCTGGATCCACTGTCGGCCACCCAATTGACTAATGCCTGTACCTGCTCAGGCCTTACCATCCTTAGAACGGCATTGGGCCCCACCATATATCGCTGTAAATTCTGGCGGCTACTGGGACCTGAGGTAGTTGGTACACTAGGACGTGTGGATGTGGCAGAACGGCCACGTCCTCTCCCAGCACCAGAGGGTCCACTAACACCACCACGACCATGTCCACGTCCGCGTCCCTTACTAGATGTTTTTCTCATTGTTATGGTTCACCACAACAACAAATATATTATTTGGCCCAATGTATTGTATTCAAATTCAGCGGGATATAAATTTGAGGCCTAGTATTTAGGCGCTGGGTGACCGGTATGGATTTAGTGACAGAATTAGACTTGGAAATGCACAGAAGCGTGTGTGTGTGAAGTTATTCTGAATGACCCAATGTGCACCTTGAATATTATATACCCTTTTAGGGATAGATTTCAAATAGCTCTGATATAGCAGAAACCACTAAATTATGAAATTGCTAAATTGGGAATTGTATTTCAACCCAGAACAAAAAATGTGCTTTGACGGACACTAAATAACTTTCCCAGCCACAACAGGACAGCGTTAACGAGAGATTTAGCAGGATATAAATTTGAGGCCTAGTATTTAGGCGCTGGGTGACCGGTATGGATTTAGTGACAGAATTAGACTTGGAAATGCACAGAAGCGTGTGTGTGTGAAGTTATTCTGAATGACCCAATGTGCACCTTGAATATTATATACCCTTTTAGGGATAGATTTCAAATAGCTCTGATATAGCAGAAACCACTAAATTATGAAATTGCTAAATTGGGAATTGTATTTCAACCCAGAACAAAAAATGTGCTTTGACGGACACTAAATAACTTTCCCAGCCACAACAGGACAGCGTTAACGAGAGATTTAGCAGGATATAAATTTGAGGCCTAGTATTTAGGCGCTGGGTGACAGGTATGGGTTTAGTGACAGAATTAGACTTAGAAATACACAGTAGCGGGTGTGTGTGAAGTTATTCTGAATGACCCAATGTGCACCTTGAATATTATATACCCTTTTAGGGATAGATTTCAAATAGCTCTGATATAGCAGAAACCACTAAATTATGAAATTGCTAAATTGGGAATTGTATTTCAACCCAGAACAAAAAATGTGCTTTGACGGACACTAAATAACTTTCCCAGCCACAACAGGACAGCGTTAACGAGAGATTTAGCAGGATATAAATTTGAGGCCTAGTATTTAGGCGCTGGGTGACAGGTATGGGTTTAGTGACAGAATTAGACTTAGAAATACACAGTAGCGGGTGTGTGTGAAGTTATTCTGAATGACCCAATGTGCACCTTGAATATTATATACCCTTTTAGGGATAGATTTCAAATAGCTCTGATATAGCAGAAACCACTAAATTATGAAATTGCTAAATTGGGAATTGTATTTCAACCCAGAACAAAAAATGTGCTTTGACGGACACTAAATAACTTTCCCAGCCACAACAGGACAGCGTTAACGAGAGATTTAGCAGGATATAAATTTGAGGCCTAGTATTTAGGCGCTGGGTGACAGGTATGGGTTTAGTGACAGAATTAGACTTAGAAATACACAGTAGCGGGTGTGTGTGAAGTTATTCTGAATGACCCAATGTGCACCTTGAATATTATATACCCTTTTAGGGATAGATTTCAAATAGCTCTGATATAGCAGAAACCACTAAATTATGAAATTGCTAAATTGGGAATTGTATTTCAACCCAGAACAAAAAATGTGCTTTGACGGACACTAAATAACTTTCCCAGCCACAACAGGACAGCGTTAACGAGAGATTTAGCAGGATATAAATTTGAGGCCTAGTATTTAGGCGCTGGGTGACAGGTATGGGTTTAGTGACAGAATTAGACTTAGAAATACACAGTAGCGGGTGTGTGTGAAGTTATTCTGAATGACCCAATGTGCACCTTGAATATTATATACCCTTTTAGGGATAGATTTCAAATAGCTCTGATATAGCAGAAACCACTAAATTATGAAATTGCTAAATTGGGAATTGTATTTCAACCCAGAACAAAAAATGTGCTTTGACGGACACTAAATAACTTTCCCAGCCACAACAGGACAGCGTTAACGAGAGATTTAGCAGGATATAAATTTGAGGCCTAGTATTTAGGCGCTGGGTGACAGGTATGGGTTTAGTGACAGAATTAGACTTAGAAATACACAGTAGCGGGTGTGTGTGAAGTTATTCTGAATGACCCAATGTGCACCTTGAATATTATATACCCTTTTAGGGATAGATTTCAAATAGCTCTGATATAGCAGAAACCACTAAATTATGAAATTGCTAAATTGGGAATTGTATTTCAACCCAGAACAAGAAATGTGCTTGAACGGACACTAAATAACTCGCCCAGCTACAGCACTAAGGACAGATTTAGCTGGATATAAATTTGAGGCCTAGTATTTAGGCGCTGGGTGACAGGTATGGGTTTAGTGACAGAATTAGACTTGGAAATGCACAGTAGCGGGTGTGTGAAGTTATTCTGAATGTCCCTATGTGCACCTTCAATATGATCTACCCTTTTAGGGATAGATTTCAAATAGCTCTGATATAGCAGAAACCACTAAATTATGAAATTGCTAAATTGGGAATTGTATTTCTACCCAGAACAAGAAATGTGCTTGAACGGACACTAAATAACTCGCCCAGCTACAGCACTAACGACAGATTTAGCTGGATATGAATTTGAGGCCTAGTATTTAGGCGCTGGGTGACAGGTATGGGTTTATTGACAGAATTAGACTTGGAAATACACAGTAGCGGGTGTGTGTGAAGTTATTCTGAATGACCCAATGTGCACCTTGAATATTATATACCCTTTTAGGGATAGATTTCAAATAGCTCTGATATAGCAGAAACCACTAAATTATGAAATTGCTAAATTGGGAATTGTATTTCAACCCAGAACAAGAAATGTGCTTGAACGGACACTAAATAACTCGCCCAGCTACAGCACTAAGGACAGATTTAGCTGGATATAAATTTGAGGCCTAGTATTTAGGCGCTGGGTGACAGGTATGGGTTTAGTGACAGAATTAGACTTGGAAATGCACAGTAGCGGGTGTGTGAAGTTATTCTGAATGTCCCTATGTGCACCTTCAATATGATCTACCCTTTTAGGGATAGATTTCAAATAGCTCTGATATAGCAGAAACCACTAAATTATGAAATTGCTAAATTGGGAATTGTATTTCAACCCAGAACAAGAAATGTGCTTGAACGGACACTAAATAACTCGCCCAGCTACAGCACTAAGGACAGATTTAGCTGGATATAAATTTGAGGCCTAGTATTTAGGCGCTGGGTGACAGGTATGGGTTTAGTGACAGAATTAGACTTGGAAATGCACAGTAGCGGGTGTGTGAAGTTATTCTGAATGTCCCTATGTGCACCTTCAATATGATCTACCCTTTTAGGGATAGATTTCAAATAGCTCTGATATAGCAGAAACCACTAAATTATGAAATTGCTAAATTGGGAATTGTATTTCAACCCAGAACAAGAAATGTGCTTGAACGGACACTAAATAACTCGCCCAGCTACAGCACTAACGACAGATTTAGCTGGATATGAATTTGAGGCCTAGTATTTAGGCGCTGGGTGACAGGTATGGGTTTAGTGACAGAATTAGACTTGGAAATGCACAGTAGCGGGTGTGTGAAGTTATTCTGAATGACCCTATGTGCACCTTGAATATTATATACCCTTTTAGGGATAGATTTCAAATAGCTCTGATACAGCAGAAACCACTAAATTTTTAAATTGCTAAATTGGGAATTGTATTTCAACCCAGAACAAAAAATGTGCTTTGACGGACACTAAATAACTTTCCCAGCCACAACAGGACAGCGGTAACGAGAGATTTAGCGGGATATAAATTTGAGGCCTAGTATTTAGGCGCTGGGTGACCGGTATGGATTTAGTGACAGAATTAGACTGGGATATGGCCAAAAAATAACCACACTATTGCTGGTTAAATGCACTTGGTGATGGGCGCAGCTTGCCCCTGATGTAGTATATGGCCAAAAAATGAACAGACTATTGCTGGTTAAATGCACTTGGTGTCACAGCTTGACCAACCACACTACTGAGGGTTAAATGCACTTGGTGACGGGCGCAGCTTGCCCCTGATGTAGTATATGGCCAAAAAATGAACAGACTATTGCTGGTTAAATGCACTTGGTGACGGGCGCAGCTTGCCCCTGATTTAGTATATGGCCAAAAAATGAACAGACTATTGCTGGTTAAATGCACTTGGTGTGATAGCTTGACCAACCACACTACTGAGGGTTAAATGCACTTGGTGACGGGCGCAGCTTGCCCCTGATGTAGTATATGGCCAAAAAATAAACAGACTATTGCTGGTTAAATGCACTTGGTGTGACAGCTTCACCCTGATGTAGGCTTTAGCCAAAAAACAAACGCACCATTGAGGGTTAAATGCACTTGGTGACAGGCGCAGCTTGCCCCTGATGTAGTATATGGCCAAAAAATAAACAGACTATTGCTGGTTAAATGCACTTGGTGTGACAGCTTCACCCTGATGTAGGCTTTAGCCAAAAAACAACCACACCATTGAGGGTTAAATGCACTTGGTCGCAGCTTGTGCTGGCGCACCACAAGACACAAAATGGCCGCCGATCACCCCAGAAAAATGTGACTGACAAACGGTCTGGGCAGCCTAAAAACAGTGAGCAATTGAGGATCAGCAGCTCAATGATCCACAGCTGCAGATCGATCAGTTAATCAAGTCCTTTGGAGGAGTTAATCTGCCTAATCTCGCCCTACTGTCGCAGCCGCAACCTCTCCCTACGCTAATCAGAGCAGAGTGACGGGCGGCGCTATGTGACTCCAGCTTAAATAGAGGCTGGGTCACATGGTGCTCTGGCCAATCACAGCCATGCCAATAGTAGGCATGGCTGTGATGGCCTCTTGGGGCAAGTAGTATGACGCTTGTTGATTGGCTGCTTTGCAGCCTTTCAAAAAGCGCCAAGAAAGCGTCACAAAAGCGCGAAGAAAGCGACGAACACCGAACCCGAACCCGGACTTTTACGAAAATGTCCGGGTTCGGGTCCGTGTCACGGACACCCCAAAATTCGGTACAAACCCAAACTATACAGTTCGAGTTCGCTCATCCCTAGTTCCAACCACCGTGTCTTTGTGCGACGCAGAAAAGGTGAACGGATGGACTCTACATGCCTGGTTCCCACCGTGAAGCATGGAGGAGGAGGTGTGATGGTGTGGGGGTGCTTTGCTGGTGACACTGTTGGGGATTTATTTAAATTACTGCAAGAGCGCAGTGTGTATATATACAGTACAGACCAAAAGTTTGGACACACCTTCTCATTCAAAGAGTTTTCTTTATTTTCATGACTATGAAAATTGTAGATTCACTCTGAAGGCATCAAAACTATGAATTAACACATGTGGAATTATATACATAACAAAAAAGTGTGAAACAACTCAAAATATGTAATATTCTAGGTTCTTCAAAGTAGCCACCTTTTGCTTTGATTACTGCTTTCTGCCCACTCTTGGCATTCTCTTGATGAGCTTCAAGAGGTAGTCACCTGAAATGGTCTCCCAACAGTCTTGAAGGAGTTCCCAGAGATGCTTAGCACTTGTTGGCCCTTTTGCCTTCACTCTGTGGTCCAGATCACCCCAAACCATCTTGATTGGGTTCAGGTCCGGTGACCTTGGAGGCCAGGTCATCTGGCGCAGCACCCCATCACTCTCCTTCATGGTAAAATAGCCCTTACACAGCCTGGAGGTGTGTTTGGGGTCATTGTCCAGTTGAAAAATAAATGATGGTTCAACTAAACGCAAACCAGATGGAATAGCATGCCGCTGCAAGATGCTGTGGTAGCCATGCTGGTTCAGTATGCCTTCAATTTTGAATAAATCCCCAACAGTGTCACCAGCAAAGCACCCCCACACCATCACACCTTCTCCTCCATGCTTCATGGTGGGAACCAGGCATGTAGAGTCCATCCGTTCACCTTTTCTGCGTCGCACAAAGACACAGTGGTTGGAACCAAAGATCTCAAATTTGGACTCATCAGACCAAAGCACAGATTTCCACTGGTCTAATGTCCATTCCTTGTGTTCTTTAGCCCAAACAAGTCTCTTCTGCTTGTTGCCTGTCCTTAGCAGTGGTTTCCTAGCAGATATTCTACCATGAAGACTTGATTCACACAGTCTCCTCTGAACAGTTGTTCTAGAGATGTATCTGCTGCTAGAACTCTGTGTGGCATTGACCTGGTCTCTAATCTGAGCTGCTGTTAACCTGCGATTTCTGAGGCTGGTGACTCGGATGAACTTATCCTCCGCAGCAGAGGTGAGCCAGTTTCTTTGTAGCGCTTGATGTTTTTTGTGACTGCACTTGGGGACACTTTCAAAGTTTTCCCAATTTTACGGACTGACTGACCTTCATTTCTCAAAGTAATGATGGCCACTCGTTTTTCTTTACTTAGCTGCTTTTTTCTTGCCATAATACAAATTCTAACAGTCTATTCAGTAGGACTATCAGATGTGTATCCACCTGACTTCTCCACAACGCAACTGATGGTCCCAACTCCATTTATAAGGCAAGAAATCCCACATATTAAACCTGACAGGGCACACCTGTGAAGTGAAAACAATTTCAGGTGACTACCTCTTGAAGCTCATCAAGAGAATGCCAAGAGTGTGCAAAGCAGTTATCAAAGCAAAAGGTGGCTACTTTGAAGAACCTAGAATATGACATATTTTCAGTTGTTTCAAACTTTTTTGTTATGTATATAATTCCACATGTGTTAATTCATAGTTTTGATGCCTTCAGTGTGAATCTACAATTTTCATAGTCATGAAAATAAAGAAAACTCTTTGAATGAGAAGGTGTGTCCAAACTTTTGGTCTGTACTGTATGCACTGCACTGTTGCAGTTATTTCTGTTAAAAGCGTATAAGGGCGTATTTCAGTAAAATAAGAAAAATATATACACACTGCACTATTTGTTTTCTGGTTGAAGCGTATAGTGGCCTATTTCATTCCAACAAGAAATATATATTCTCAGGTCACTTCTGCAGTTATTTCTGGTGAAAGTGTATAGGGGAGTATTACAGTGAAAAAATTAAAATATATATGCATTTCGCTGGTGAACTTATTTGTGGCAAAAGCATTCAGTGGCCTATTTCAGTACAAAAATAAAAATATATTCTCAGTTCACGTCGGGGGTTATATGTGTTGAAAGCATGGCTGGGAGTCAGCAGGGTGGCAGCAGTGGGAGGTCGGAAGCCAAACGTGCCCACAGTAGAGCACCTGATTCGCTGCAGCCTGCCTGCCAGGGAAGTGGTGGTGCAAGGGTTCACGGAAGTAGTGGGTGTAGCAGTCAGTCAGTGTGGCGGTTATATGTGTTATTTAATATTTCAGTACAAAACGAAAAATACATTGTTAGTTCACGTGGGCGTCGGTTTGATGTGTTGAAAGCGTTTAGTGGCCTATTTCAGTGCAAACAGAAAAAAGCATTCTCAGTTCATGTCGACGGCAGTTAGATGTGTTGAAAGCGTTTAATGGCCTATTTCAGTACAAACAGAAAAATACATTCTCAGTTCACGTCGGCAGCGGTTAGATGAGTTGAAAGTAGAGTTGAGCGGACACCTGGATGTTCGGGTTCGAGAAGTTCGGCCGAACCCGATCCGAACTTCGTCCCGAACCCGAACCCCATTGAAGTCAATGGGGACCCGAACTTTTCGGCACTAAAAAGGCTGTAAAACAGCCCAGGAAAGGGCTAGAGGGCTGCAAAAGGCAGCAACATGTAGGTAAATCCCATGCAAACAAATGTATGGGGAAATGAATAAAAAGAAAAATAAAATAAATACAAATTAACCAATATCAATTAGAGAGAGGTCCCATAGCAGAGAATCTGGCTTCACGTCACCCACCACTGGAACAGTCCGTTCTCAGATATTTAGGCCCCGGCACCCAGGCAGAAGAGAGAGGTCCCGTAACAGAGAATCTGGCTTTATGTCAGCAGAGAATCAGTCTGCATGTCATAGCAGAGAATCAGGCTTCACGTCAGCCACCACTGCAACAGTCCATTGGCATATATTTAGGCCCAGCACCCAGGCAGAGGAGAGAGGTCCCGTAACAGAGGATCTGGCTTCATGTCAGCAGAGAATCAGTCTGCATGTCATAGCAGAGAATCAGGCTTCACGTCACCCAACATTGGAACAGTCCATTGGCATATATTTAGGCCCCGGCACCCAGACAGAGGAGAGGTTCATTCAACTTTGGGTAGCCTCGCAATATAATGGTAAAATGAAAATAAAAATAGGATTGAATGAGGAAGTGCCCTGGAGTACAATAATATATGGTTAAGGGGAGGTAGTTAATGTCTAATCTGCACAAGGGATGGACAGGTCCTGTGGGATCCATGCCTGGTTCATTTTTATGAACGTCAGCTTGTCCACATTGGCTGTAGACAGGCGGCTGCTTTTGTCTGTAATGACACCCCTTGCCGTGCTGAATACACGTTCAGACAAAACGCTGGCCGCCGGGCAGGCCAGCACCTCCAAGGCATAAAAGGCTAGCTCTGGCCACGTGGACAATTTAGAGACCCAGAAGTTGAATGGGGCCGAACTATCAGTCAGTACGTGGAGGGGTGTGCACACGTACTGTTCCACCATGTTAGTGAAATGTTGCCTCCTGCTAACACGTTGCGTATCAGGTGGTGGTGCAGTTAGCTGTGGCGTGTTGACAAAACTTTTCCACATCTCTGCCATGCTAACCCTGCCCTCAGAGGAGCTGGCCGTGACACAGCTGCCTTGGCGACCTCTTGCTCCTCCTCTGCCTTGGCCTTGGGCTTCCACTTGTTCCCCTGTGACATTTGGGAATGCTCTCAGTAGCGCATCTACCAACGTGCGCTTGTACTCGTGCATCTTCCTATCACGCTCCAGTGCAGGAAGTAAGGTGGGCACATTGTCTTTGTACCGTGGATCCAGCAGGGTGGCAACCCAGTAGTCCGCACACGTTAAAATGTGGGCAACTCTGCTGTCGTTGCGCAGGCACTGCAGCATGTAGTCGCTCATGTGTGCCAGGCCGCCCAGGGGTAAGGACAAGCTGTCCTCTGTGGGAGGCGTATCGTCATCGTCCTGCCTTTCCCCCCAGCCACGCACCAGTGATGGGCCCGAGCTGCATTGGGTGCCACCCCGCTGTGACCATGCTTCATCCTCATCCTCCTCCACCTCCTCCTCATCCTCGTCCTCCTCGTCCTCCAGTAGTGGGCCCTGGCTGGCCACATTTGTACCTGGCCTCTGCTGTTGCAAAAAACCTCCGTCTGAGTCACTTCGAAGAGACTGGCCTGAAAGTGCTAAAAATTACCCCTCTTCCTCCTCCTCCTCCTCCTCCTCCTGGGCCACCTCCTCTTCCATCATCGCCCTAAGTGTTTTCTCAAGGAGACATAGACGTGGTATTGTAACGCTGATAACGGCGTCATCGCCACTGCCCATGTTGGTGGAGTACTCGAAACAGCGCAACAGGGCACACAGGTCATGTAAGCCCAGTCATTGGTGGTGAAGTGGTGCTGTTCCGTAGTGCGACTGACCCGTGCGTGCTGCAGCTGAAACTCCACTATGGCCTGCTGCTGCTCGCACAGTCTGTCCAGCATGTGCAAGGTGGAGTTCCACCTGGTGGGCACGTCGCATATGAAGCGGTAAGCTGGAAGGCCGAAGTTACGCTGTAGCGCAGACAGGCGAGCAGCGGCAGGATGTGAACGCCGGAAGAGCGAACAGACGGCCCGCACTTTATGCAGCAGCTCTGACATGTCGGGGTAGTTGTGAATGAACTTCTGCACCACCAAATTCAGCACATGCGCCAAGCAAGGGATGTGCGTCAAACCGGCTAGTCCCAGAGCTGCAACGAGATTTCGCCCATTATCGCACACCACCAGGCCGGGCTTGAGGCTCACCGGCAGCAACCACTCGTCGGTCTGTTGTTCTATACCCCGCCACAACTCCTGTGCGGTGTGGGGCCTGTCCCCCAAACATATGAGTTTCAGAATGGCCTGCTGACGTTTACCCCGGGCTGTGCTGAAGTTGGTGGTGAAGGTGTATGGCTGACTGGATGAGCAGGTGGAAGAAGAGGAGGAGGAAGCTGAGTAGGAGGAGGTGGCAACAGGAGGCAAAGAATGTTGCCCTGCGATCCTTGGCGGCGGAAGGACGTGCGCCAAACAGCTCTCCGCCTGGGGCCCAGCTGCCACTACATTTACCCAGTGTGCAGTTAGGGAGATATAGCGTCCCTGGCCGTGCTTACTGGTCCACGTATCTGTGGTTAGGTGGACCTTGCCACAGATGGCGTTGCGCAGTGCACACTTGATTTTATCGGATACTTGGTTGTGCAGGGAAGGCACGGCTCTCTTGGAGAAGTAGTGCCGGCTAGGAACAACATACTGTGGGACAGCAAGCGACATGAGCTGTTTGAAGCTGTCTGTGTCCACCAGCCTAAATGACAGCATTTCATAGGCCAGTAGTTTAGAAATGCTGGCATTCAGGGCCAGGGATCGAGGGTGGCTAGGTGGGAATTTACGCTTTCTCTCAAATGTTTGTGAGATGGAGAGCTGAACGCTGCCGTGTGACATGGTTGAGATGCTTGGTGACGGAGGTGGTTTTGGTGGTACATCCCCTGTTTGCTGGGCGGCAGGTGCCAACATTCCTCCAGAGGCGGAGGAAGAGGCCGAGGCGGCAGCAGCAGAAGAGGCCGAGGCGGCAGCAGCAGAAGAGGCCGAGGCGGCAGCAGCAGAAGAGGTAGCAGGTGGAGCCTGAGTGACTTCCTTGTTTTTAAGGTGTTTACTCCACTGCAGTTCATGCTTTGCATGCAGGTGCCTGGTCATGCAGGTTGTGCTAAGGTTCAGAACATTAATGCCTCGCTTCAGGCTCTGATGGCACAGCATGCAAACCACTCGGGTCTTGTTGTCAGCACATTGTTTGAAGAAGTGCCATGCCAGGGAACTCCTTGAAGCTGCCTTTGGGGTGCTCGGTCCCAGATGGCGGCGGTCAGTAGCAGGCGGAGTCTCTTGGCGGCGGGTGTTCTGCTTTTGCCCACTGCTCCCTCTTTTGCTACGCTGTTGGCTCAGTCTCACCACTGCCTCTTCCTCCGAACTGTGAAAGTCAGTGGCACGACCTTCATTCCATGTGGGGTCTAGGACCTCATCGTCCCCTGCATCGTCTTCCACCCAGTCTTCCTCCCTGACCTCCTGTTCAGTCTGCACACTGCAGAAAGACGCAGCAGTTGGCACCTGTGTTTCGTCATCATCAGAGACGTGCTGAGGTGGTATTCCCATGTCCTCATCGTCAGGAAACATAAGTGGTTGTGCGTCAGTGCATTCTATGTCTTCCACCGCTGGGGAAGGGCTAGGTGGATGCCCTTGGGAAACCCTGCCAGCGGAGTCTTCAAACAGCATAAGAGACTGCTGCATAACTTGAGGCTCAGACAGTTTCCCTGGTATGCATGGGGGTGATGTGACAGACTGATGGGCTTGGTTTTCAGGCGCCATCTGTGCGCTTTCTTCAGAAGACTGGGTGGGAGATAATGTGAACGTGTTGGATCCACTGTCGGCCACCCAATTGACTAATGCCTGTACCTGCTCAGGCCTTACCATCCTTAGAACGGCATTGGGCCCCACCATATATCGCTGTAAATTCTGGCGGCTACTGGGACCTGAGGTAGTTGGTACACTAGGACGTGTGGATGTGGCAGAACGGCCACGTTTTCTCCCAGCACCAGAGGGTCCACTAACACCACCACGACCATGTCCACGTCCGCGTCCCTTACTAGATGTTTTCCTCATTGTTATCGTTCACCACAACAACAAAAATATTATTTGGCCCAATGTATTAAATTCAAATTCAGGCCTTTTTTTACAGACACCTAACACTATCTGGCTATCTATTTAGGTACCGTATTACACTAATACAGGCACAGCAGTAACCACAGATTTAGCTGACTATGAATTTGAGGCCTAGTATTTAGGCGCTGGGTGACAGGTATACGTTTTACTGACAGAATTAGACTTGGAAATGCACAGTAGCGTGTGTGTGTGTGTGAAGTTATTCAGAATGACCCTATGTGCACCTTGAATATTATATACCCTTTTAGGGATAGATTTTAAATAGCTCTGATACAGCAGAAACCACTAAATTAGGAAATTGCTAAATTGGGAATTGTATTTCAACCCAGAACAAAAAATGTGCTTTGACGGACACTAAAAACCTTGCCCAGCCACAACAGTACAGCAGTAACGACAGATTTAGCTGGATATAAATTTGAGGCCTAGTATTTAGGCGCTGGGTGACAGGTATAGGTTTACTGACAGAATTAGACTTGGAAATGCACAGTAGCGCGTGTGTGAAGTTATTCAGAATGACCCTATGTGCACCTTGATTATTATATACCCTTTTAGGGATAGATTTCAAATAGCTCTGATACAGCAGAAACCACTAAATTAGGAAATTGCTAAATTGGGAATTGTATTTCAACCCAGAACAAAAAATGTGCTTTGACGGACACTAAATAACTTGCCCAGCAACAACAGTACAGCAGTAACGACAGATTTAGCTGGATATAAATTTGAGGCCTAGTATTTAGGCGCTGGGTGACAGGTATAGGTTTACTGACAGAATTAGACTTGGAAATGCACAGTAGCGTGTGTGTGAAGTTATTCAGAATGACCCTATGTGCACCTTGAATATTATATACCCTTTTAGGGATAGATTTCAAATAGCTCTGATACAGCAGAAACCACTAAATTAGGAAATTGCTAAATTGGGAATTGTATTTCAACCCAAAACAAAAAATGTGCTTTGACAGACACTAAATAACTTGCCCAGCCACAACAGTACAGCAGTAACGACAGATTTAGCTGGATATAAATTTGAGGCCTAGTATTTAGGCGCTGGGTGACAGGTATAGATTTACTGACAGAATTAGACTTGGAAATGCACAGTAGCGTGTTTGTGAAGTTATTCAGAATGACTCTATGTGCACCTTGAATATTATATACCCTTTTAGGGATAGATTTCAAATAGCTCTGATACAGCAGAAACCACTAAATTCGGAAAAGCTAAATTGGGAATTGTATTTCAACCCAGAACAAAAAATGTGCTTTGACGGACACTAAATAACTTGCCCAGCCACAACAGTACAGCAGTAACGACAGATTTAGCTGGATATAAATTTGAGGCCTAGTATTTAGGCGCTGGGTGACAAGTATAGGTTTACTGACAGAATTAGACTTGGAAATGCACAGTAGCGTGTGTGTGAAGTTATTCAGAATGACCCTATGTGCACCTTGAATATTATATACCCTTTTAGGGATAGATTTCAAATAGCTCTGATACAGCAGAAACCACTAAATTAGGAAATTGCTAAATTGGGAATTGTATTTCAACCCAGAACAAAAAATGTGCTTTGACGGACACTAAATAACTTGACCAGCCACACCAGTAACGACAGATTTAGCTGGATATAAACTTGAGGCCTAGTATTTAGGCGCTGGGTGACAGGTATACTGACAGAATTAGACTGGGATATGGCCAAAAAATAACCACACTATTGATGGTTAAATGCACTTGGTGTGACAGCTTGACCAACCACACTACTGAGGGTTAAATGCACTTGGTGACAGGCGCAGCTTGCCCCTGATGTAGTATATGGCCAAAAAATAAACAGACTATTGCTGTTTAAATGCACTTGGTGTGACAGCTTCCCCAACCACACTACTGAGGGTTAAATGCACTTGGTGACAGGCGCAGCTTGCCCCTGATGTAGTATATGGCCAAAAAATAAACAGACTATTGCTGGTTAAATGCACTTGGTGTGACAGCTTCACCCTGATGTAGGATTTAGCCAAAAAACAACCACACCATTGAGGGTTAAATGCACTTGGTGACAGCTTGCCCCTGATGTAGTATATGGCCAAAAAATAAACAGACTATTGCTGGTTAAATGCACTTGGTGGGACAGCTTCACCCTGATGTAGGATTTAGCCAAAAAACAACCTCACCATTGAGGGTTAAATGCACTTGGTGGCAGCTTGTGCTGGCACAACACAAGACACAAAATGGCCGCCGATCACCCCAGAAAAAAGTGACTAAAAAACGCTCTGGGCAGCCTAAAAACAGTGAGCAATTCAATAGCAGCAGTTCAATCATCCACAGCTGCAGATCGATTATTGGATGGAGTCTTTTGGAGGAGTTAATCAGCCTAATCTCGCCCCACTGTCGCAGCTGCAACCTCTCCCTACGCTAATCAGAGCAGAGTGACGGGCAGCGCTATGTGACTCCAGCTTAAATAGAGGCTGGGTCACATGGTGCTCTGGCCAATCACAGCCATGCCAATAGTAGGCTTGGCTGTGACGGCCTCTTGGGGCAAGTAGTATGACGCTTGTTGATTGGCTGCTTTGCAGCCTTTCAAAAAGCGCCAAGAAAGCGACGAACACCGAACCCAGACTTTTACGAAAATGTCCGGGTTCGGGTCCGTGTCACGGACTCCCCAAAATTCGGTACGAACCCGAACTATACAGTTCGGGTTCGCTCATCCCTAGTTGAAAGCATTTAGTAGCCTATTTCAGTACAAACAGAAAAATGCATTCTCAATTCACGTTGGCGGTTATATGTGTTGAAAGCATGACTGGGATTCAGCAGGGTGGCAGCAGTGGGAGGTCGGGAGCCAAACGTGCCCGGGGTAGGGCACCTGCTTCGCAGAAGCCTACCTGCCCTGGAAGTAGTGGTGCAGGGGTTCACAGAAGTAGCGGCTGTAGTAGTCAGTCAGTGCGGTGGTTATATGTGTTAGTTAGTATTTCAGTACAAACAGAAAAATACATTCTCAGTTCATGTCGGCAGCGGCTTGATGTGTTGAAAGCATTTAGTGGCCTATTTCAGTACAAATAGAAAAATGCATTCTCAGTTCACAGCGGCAGCGGTTAGATGTGTTGTAAGTGGTTAGTGGCCTATTTCAGTGCAAACAGAAAAATACTGGAATGGGAAGCTGGCGACGCGCTTCCTCCTTCCTGCGTCACCAGCATCCAGCCTCTGTGAAGGAGCGAGGACATAGCCAGCTTCCTCATCTCCATGGAGACCAGGCGGTGGGGAAAAACCGGCCATGCACGCCTCCTCAGCGCAGCTGGCCTCCTCCTAGTTGATGTGTGAACTGTGTGGTTTGGGCTGGACTTGGGTCACGTGACTCTGGCCACGTCACGTGACTCACTTATTCCTGCTATTTTAACAGGCAGCCTGCTGGTTACAGGTTGCCCGTGATTGGTCTAGTTACCCTCACCAGCTTTCTTTATATATTGAGACCTTGCTTGTTTTGACCTCGGCTTTGTTTGTGACCCCGACCTCGCTACCTTCCTTCCTTCAGTGACAGAATCACAGGCCATACTATACCATGAAACCTTTGTGAGTGCTCACGGATCAGGTAAATAGTCTTGCCCAAATGGGTCAGGAATTGGGAGCAAGTCTATAGCAGCAGGAGTTGCTTCATACCATGCGTATAGCGGCCTCCTCCACTCAGAATCCTGAACCTCGTGTTAAATTGCCCGATTGTTTTTCAGGGGATCGAAAATAGTTTCTAACATTTAAGGAAAGTTGTAAGGTTTATTTTCGTTTACACCCTCATTCTTCCGGTCCCGAGCAGCAAAGAGTGGGAATAAGTATCTCTTTGCTGCAGGGGGACCCACAATAATTAACTTTCTCTCTCCCCACGGGCTCCCCTTGCCTAATTTCTGTTGAAGCGTTTTTTCAGGCTTTGGGTGTATTATATGACGAACCTGACAAATCGACTGCAGCTGAGTCCCAATTAAAATCTCTGAGTCAGTGGGACAGACCTGTGGAAGAATACTGCACCCAATTTCGGAAGTGGTGCTTTTCCTCTAGCTGGAATGATCCAGCACTGAAGTGTCAGTTCAGGGTAGGACTCTCTGAAAATGTAAAGGACATGTTGGTCAGTTATCCCCCTCCTGACACTTTAGAACAGACTATAATTTTGGCTGTTAGACTAGACCGACGTATTAGGGAAAGACAACGAGAACAACAGATGTTTCCACAGGTGGTGATCAACCCGGATCCCTCACCCTTGAGAGTCAGTTGGGAGAATCCTCCTGAAGAGCCCATGCAAATCGGTATGACCAGGAAGGATCAAAGACGTCAGAGGGGTGCCTGCTTTTATTGTGGAGAGTCTGATCACTGGCTATGACAATGCACTAAGATTCCTCCCTCCAGGAGATCACCAGGGCCGAACGCCCAGAAGGATAAGGAAGTGGTTAAAAGGAAAATATTGTTACCAGTAGCTATTTCCTTGGGTTCCTGTAAAGGTTTTGGTAAAGCGTTTATTGATTCAGGGTCCGCCTCTAATTTTATTGACCATGATTTTGTTATTTCCATGGGGACACCCATATTATCTCTTTCTGACCCTATCCACATTATTACTATTGATTCTACTCCTTTGGTGGGCAGTACTGTGGAGATTTGTACTCCGGAGATAACCTTGACTGGTGGTTTGTCATACTGAAAATTGTTATTTTTTGATCTTAAAAAATGTACCTGTGGAGGTAGTTTAACGCATGCCTTGGCTCCAGAATCAGAACCCAGTCATCAACTGGTCCATGGGTGAATTAGAGAAATGGGGACTTAAGTGTGATTCATGCTGTCTACCCGTTATTCAGGCTGGAATCACTACTGGGTCGGAAGCCCCTCAGTGACTTAGTCAATGTTTTTTCGATAACTGATGCTGAATTCCTTGCCCTTATAGAGCTTATGATTGTGCCATCGAGTTGGGTCCGGGATCCAAGTACCCTAGGGGTCGTACTTATAATTTGTCCGGTCCTGAACGAAAGAAGGCTATGAGGGATTATTTGAAGGAAAGTTTACTAAAAGGTCATATTAGACCCTCGGTCTCTCCAATGAGGGCAGGATTTTTATTTGTTGAGGAAAAAGATGGGGGATTAAGATCGTGTATTGACTACAGAGAGTTAAACAAAATTACTGTTAAAAATCTGTATTCTTTGCCATTGATTTCGAACCTGCTCAATCAGGTACTTGGTGCTCACTGGTTCACTAAACATGATCTAAGAGGAGCCTATGATCTCATTCAAATTAAGGAGGGGGATGAGTGGAAAACGGCCTTTAATACCTCTGAGGGCCATTATGAATATTTAGTGATACCAATGCCCCCGCAGTTTTCCAAAATTTTGTTAATGATCTTTTCAGACAGTTTATTGGGAAATTCATGATTGTGTATTTGGATGACATTTTGATTTATTCACCTTATTTTTATTCTCACATTAGCCACATTAGGCAGGTACTGAAGGTTCTTCGTGAGAATAAATTATTCGCTAAACAGGAAAAGTGTATCTTTGGGGTACAAGAAATTTTATTCTTGGGATACATTCTCACACCCCGATCCTTTAAGATGGATCAGGGAAAGGTACAAGCTATTCTAGAATGGGTGAGACCCTCCTCCCTTAAAGCGTTACTACATTTTTGGGGTTTCTCTAATTATTAGGAAGTTGAGAGATCCGCTCACCTCTGTTACCTCAAGGTAGGTGCACCAACCAAAATTTGAGAACACCCCTCAAAAATGGAATATGAATATTTTCCTGTAATTTCATAGATATAATAATCATGCACCAATCTTTAAAAGTTGCCACTTATAGTGGTATAATCAGTCCTATATTTGGATAATAAAACGCACAATTGTGCTTAAATGCCACTGAGTATCATAGATCAATTCAACATATATCCAAGAATAGCGTTCCACATATATATTGTATCCTCTGTATTTGATTTTCATTACAGGATGTGTCCAGTCTCTTTTAAATCTGTGGGATACTGTTACAATTTCATCAGAATTCAATTACTGAGAACAAGTCCTTAGTGTATATTTTGGGTGCAGTTCGTTGCTCCCCCTTCTAATATCTTAGTGTAACGTCTCACGAATTTTTACCCGCTATGTGGGCTTACCTTTGCCTGTGTTCTTTGACTTGATGGGACTTGCGAATGAATTTATGCTCCACGCTGTATGCCGGCGTCCCGGTTATGGAGTTAGTCGCATCCCACGTGTCTCTCACAGCTGATTCCAAGATCCAACTCGGTGTAAGGATCACGTACTTTCCAGGCGCAGGTAAATTACGTCTTGAGAAATTCCTTTTTCTTTACAGTGCACTTGTATCCATAAAAAGCGGGGTATTTAACCAAAGTACTATGCCAGACATGTTTCGGGGAGACGCTGTCCCCTTCCTCAGTGCCTCAGAAACTTTAAAATGCCCAAAATATAGATTTTTCACCCCCCTGCACCCCTGAATGATTTTATGCCGGCGGGTGGTGCAGGGGGAGTGTTGCGGGCGGTGCGGGAGGCGGGCGGTGCGGCAGGCGGGATCGCGATCCCCCTCCCGCCTCCTCTTGAATATTCATTGGTGTCCAGTGGGTATACCAGAGTGTCAGCACTTTGCTGACACTCTGGAATAAACGACTGACATATGTGCTGCAATGTCAGCCGTTTAACCCTTTCCATACCGCGCTCCGTACGGACCGATGTATGGAAAGGGTTAACAGTCAGGGAGCTCCCTCCATCTCCCATCGGGGGGCTGCTGTGCCTTTGCAGCCCCCAGACAGGATGGGGTCACAGAGGGAGGGAGCTCCCCTCCTTCCCCGTCTGCTCAGTTGTGGCAGACGGGGAAGGTTCCCATGGCAACAGGACGCCTTCTCAGGCATCCTGCTGTCCATGGTGCTGAAAAGATCTGTGCTAAAGGCATAGATGTGTTCAGACAAAGTGTAAGTAAAATACAGTACAATACACTATATAGTGTACTGTACTGTATTATACAGACATCAGACCCACTGGATCTTCAAGAACCAAGTGGGTCTGGGTCAAAAAAATCTAAACATAAAGTGAAAAAAGTAAAGATAAAAAAAACACATTTATCACTGAATAAAAATTAAAAAAATAAAATACACTACACATGATAGGTATCGCCGCATCAGTAACGACCTGATCTATAAAATGGTCATGTTACTTTTCCTGCACGGTGAACGCCATAAAAATAAAAAAATTAAACTATGAGGAAATTGAAATTTTGCCCACCTTACTTCCCAAAAAAGGTAATAAAAGTGATCAAAAATGTCGCATATATGCCAAAATAGTACTAATCAAACTGTCATCTCATCCTGCAAAAATCATACCCTACCCAAGATAATCGCCCAAAAACTGAAAAAAACTATGGCTCTTAGACTATGTCTGTGAAGGTTCTCATTTATCCAGGTCATGGTATATATCTGTAAAGAATAATTCAAGGCAACTGGACGTACTGTAGATTTCTTGAAAACGTTTCACTCGTTCTTCCAACGAGCTTTCTCAATTCTGAGTGATCACTCAGAATTGAGAAAGCTCATTGGAAGAACGAGTGAAACGTTTTCAAGAAATCTACAGTACGTCCAGTTGCCTTGAATTATTCTTTACAGATATATACTCTTAGACTATGGAAACACTAACACATGATTTTTTTGTTTAAAAAAATGAAATCATTGTGTAAAACTTACATAAATAAAAAAATATATACATATTAGGTATCGCCGTGTCCGTATCGTATACCAGCTCTATAAAAATATCACATGAACTGAGCCCTCAGGTGAACACCGTAAAAAAATAAAAATAAAAACGGTGTAAAAAAAAAGCAATTTATTGTCATCTTACGTCACAAAAAGTGTAATAGCAAGCAATCAAAAAGTCATGTGCACCCCAAAATAGTGCCAATCAAACCGTCATCTCATCCCACAAAAAATGAGACCCTATCTAAGATAATCGCCCAAAAACTCGAAAAACTATGGCTCTCAGACTATGGAAACACTAAAATATGATTTTTTTTGTTTCAAAAATGAAATCATTGTGTAAAACTTACATAAATGAAAAAATTGTATACATATTAGGTATCGCCACGTCTGTGACAACCTGCTCTATAAAAATAAAACATGATCTAACCTGTCAGAAAAATGTTGTAAATAACAACACGGTGCCAAAAAAAGCTATTTCTTGTTACCTTGCCTCACAAAAAGTGTAATATAGAGCAACCAAAAATCATATGTACCCTAAACTAGCACAATGTACAACAAAACTTCCACCCTATCCCGTAGTTTCTAAAATGGGGTCACTTTTTGGGAGATTGTACTCTAGGGGTGCATGAGGGGGGCTTCAAATGGGACATGGTGTCCAAAAAAACTGTCTAGCAAAATCTGCCTTCCAAAAACCGTATGGCATTCCTTTCATTCTGCGCCCTGCCGTGTGCCCGTACAGCAGTTTACGGCCACATATGGGGTGTTTCTGTAAACTACAGAATCAGTGCCATAAATAATGAGTTTTGTTTGGCTGTTAACCCTTGCTTTGTAACTGGAAAAAAAATTCTAATGGAAAATCTGCCAAAAAAGTGAAATTTTTAAATTGTATCTCTATTTTCCATTAAATCTTGTGCAACACCTAAAGGGTGAACAAAGTTTGTCAAATCAGTTTTGAATACCTTGAGGGGTGTAGTTTCTTAGATGGGGTCACTTTTATGGAGTTTCTACTCTAGGGGTGCATCGGGGGGCTTCAAATGGGACATGGTGTCAAAAAAAACAGTCCAGCAAAATCTGCCTTCCAAAAACCAAACGGCGCACCTTTCCCTCTACGCTCTACTGTGTGCCAGTACAGTAGTTTACGGCCACATATGGAGTTTCTGCAAACTACAGAATCGAGGCAATAAATATAGCATTTTGATTGGCTGTTAACCCTTGCCTTGTTACTGGAAAAAATCTATAAAAATGGAAAATTTGCCCAAAAATCTAAATTCTGAAATTTTATCACCATTTGCCATTAACTCTTGTGGAACACCTGAAGGGTTAACGATGTTTATAAAATCAGTTTTGAATACCTTGAGGGGTGTAGTTTCTAGAATAGCGTCATTTTTGGGTGGTTTCTATTATGTAAGCCTCACAAAGTGACTTCAGACCTGAACTGGTCCCTAAAAAGTGGGTTTTTGAAAATTTCAGAAAAATTTCAAGATTTTCTTCTAAACTTCTAAGCCTTGTAACATCCCGCAAAAATAAAATATCATTCCCAAATTGATCCAAACATGAAGTAGACATAGGGGGAATGTAAAGTAATAACTATTTTTGTAGGTATTACTATGTATTATAGAAGTAGAGAAATTTAAACTTGGAAATTTGGTATTTTTAAAAAATTTTGGGTAAATTTGGTATTTTTTTATAAATAAAAAATATATTTTTTTTTTACTTCATTTTACCAGTGTCATGAAGTACAATATGTGGCGAAAAAACTATCTCAGAATGGCCTAGATAAGTCAAAGTGTTTTAAAGTTATCACCACTTAAAGTGACACTTGTCAGATTTGCAAAAAAATGGCCTGGTCCTTAAGGTGAAATAAGGCTGTGTCCTTAAGGGGTTAAAACCAGGATTCGACTGCATATTTCTGACATTCCGCATGTGCTGACTAGGAACATCTCTGCGGTCAGTTCACATTATGCGACTTGTCATGCAGGTGATATCAGTGGCCTCGTTGTGCAAGGGGTGGAACGAGTTAAATTTCCTAAACGTGGAGGGGAACATAGGAGAGTTCTTTTAAATAGAGAATCTTATTGGATCTTTACTATGGGTACCTGTGTACCAATGGGTCTTAATTGCAGGCATGATCTCATACTGCATTATTGACCCTGGTACTTTATTGTTTCCCTTGAAGTTTTTCTTCTTTTCTTTTTTAGCATATGTTTTTATGTCTCAGAGGTGGAGCTATGTGTTGATTGTGTCCACCTGATAGGTTTGACCTGCCCCTTATTTAAGGCCAGTGTCTTACACTATCTTGTTGTAATGAGTAAGGATCTGAATTTATTGATCTGAAACGCATAGACTTGATGTACATGTCTGGATTTTAGCACCCTTTTCATTAAAGCATCTATATGTTGTTTGGAAGCTGGATCTCCTTCTTCACTTATATTTCTACCATCGCTTAGTTCCTGGTGAATATCCGTGCTTCCTTTTCAACCTGGGACCAGGTGAGCCTCGACAATTGCTTTTCTTGGATTAGCCTCTTTCCATTAGTCCGTCTCCTTAGCACTGTTAGCTGCCCGCCACGGTGCCACCGCCATGAAAATATAGTTAGTTGCGGGCCGGTGTTGGGTGGTCGGCTGGGTGCCCCTATATACTCGGGAGGCCCAGGGGAAATTGCCCCCTTGCCTATATGGAAGCGCCGGCCCTGTGCACACAACCATATCCATTTTGCGATACACATTTTTTGTAGTCCCATTGAGTTCTATGGATTTGAGGTCCTCATTTTGAAGACCAGAATAGGACATGTTCTGTCTTTACTGGAACTGACATACAGATGTAAAAAAACACACTGATGAAGTCCTTGTGCTTTCCACATCCATATGTCAGTTCTGCGAAAGATAGAACATGTCCTATTCTGGTCCTCATAATGCAGATCTAAGACTCATAGAACTCAATGGGACTGCAAAAAAAATGTGTGAATCGCACACGGACAGTAACCTTATTTAGTGAATCTGCAACTTGCAGACTGCAAAACCGAAACGGTTCTGTGCATGAGCCCTATCACTTATACTCAGCGCCCATAACAGTGACATCCACAGTGCCCCCATAACAGTGACATCCACAGTGCCCCCATAACAGTGACATCCACAGTGCCCCATAACAGTGACATCCACAGTGCCCCCATAACAGTGACATCCACAGCGCCCCCATAACAGTGACTTCCACAGTGGCCCCATAACAGTGACATCCACAGTGGCCCCATAACAGTGACATCCACAGTGGCCCCATAACAGTGACGTCCACAGTGCCACCATAACAATAACATCCACAGTGCGTCCATAATAGTGCCATTCACAGTACGTCCATAACAGTGACATCCACAGTACGTCCATAACAGTGACATCCACAGCGCCACCATAACAGTGACATCCACAGTACCCCTTGTGTCATCCAGTGCCACCTTGTTTTCCATCCAGTGCCCCCTTGTTTTCCATCCAGTGCCCCTTTGTTTTCCATATAGTACCCCTGTTTGCCATCCAGTTCCCCTGTTTGCCATCCAGTGCCCCCATTGTGCCATCAATTGCCCCCTTGCACCATCCAGTGCCCTCATTGTGTCATCCATTGCCCCTTTTTGCCATCCAGTGCCCCTTGTGCCATCCAGTGCCCCCTTGTGCCATCCATTGCCCCCTTGTGACATCCATTTCCCCATTGTGCCATCCAGTGCCCCTTGTGCCATCCAGTGCCTCTTTGTGCCATCCAGTGCCTCCTTGCGACATCCATTGCCCCCATTGTACCATCCAGTGCCCCCTGTTTGCCATCCAAAGTGCCCCCAGGGACATGCACAGCCAAAGAGGCTGATCGCTGAGCTGTCACTCCTGCACAGCGCTTACATCGCGCTGTGCAGGAGTCAGTACAAACTTCACATAAAAGCAGAGAGCGG
The DNA here is from genome assembly GCF_014858855.1 of Bufo gargarizans. NCBI lineage: Eukaryota > Metazoa > Chordata > Amphibia > Anura > Bufonidae > Bufo > Bufo gargarizans. The sequence continues at coordinate 369,846,277 of NC_058084.1, read as the reverse complement.
CCCGCAATCCCTTGCATGCACACTATAATTCAGCATAATGCGCTTGCGTTTTAAGTGAAGACGGCCAAGTGGAGCTTTCTTTTGCAGGAGGCGGTGACGTCATTCATGACGATCCGTCTCCTGCACAAGAAAGGAAGAGAAGACAGGAAGAGAAGAAGACGGAGACTCCCCGGAAGAAAAGAAAGCATGACAGGAGCAGTCACATGACCGGGTGGTGGATATTGGAACCGGCTGCACTGTGGAAGGTAAGTATGTGCTCAATCTTTCCTCCACAGGTTAGCTTTTAATCCAAAAAAAAGGTTAAGCCTGGAAAACCCCTTTAAAGAACTGTGCACAGTTTGGGCCCAGGTTCAGTCGAACCTGAAAAAAGCCCAAGAGATTAAAAAAACTAATGCGGATAAAAAGCGCTCTTGAGGTGGGGCGTGGTCTGGCTGCCTAGGCGAATGGGTGCATAGAGCCTGAGCTCCCGTGCCGGCACCGAATAAAGCAACTAAAAGCGAACTCAGCGATTAGCATTGAGACCCCACTGCACTTCTAAAAGGGAGAAACCCTCTCCAGCCATGACGGGCCGAAGGAAAAAAGCGGCCAAACAGCCCAAGCTTACGAAATTTTACTTCTCTAGAGATGCCGGAGAAATCCAAGATGGCGCCGGAAGCGACATGGTCCCTCCTGGTAAGCGCGTGGTGAATGCAGATGTGCCGCTGACTTCCCCCATAACAAGCCTGCGGAGATCACTGTCCGACTCGGCGCTACATTCCCAGATAGATCTGGTAGAAGGGGACTCAGACGCAGGCGGGGAACCTGATAAAGCCGCAAGCCGGAACGACACACATGGCCAGGTGAGCAGAGTTCATTCACCCAGCAGCGCATTGTGGGAACTCGCCTCGGGCCACCAGGACATTCCATGGTCAAAGACCAGTTGGGGGGCTGCTTTTACACCTCCGCAGGGGGCCACTAAGCCTGCCCAAACAACCCCGGATGATGATGGGGAATCGGCGCTGCAAGCGTTACCGGTATCTAATTCCGCCCTCACTGACACTGCCATGAGGGACATGCTTATTTTACAAAGGCGCTCAATGTTGCTGGACATAAAGTCCATTATAGCTCCTCTACGCTTGGACATTGTAGATCTGGGGGCCCGGACGGACCACCTAGAAAATAAATTTGGGGACTTTGCTGCTTCACATAATGCGTTAATTGACGCGCACGCAGATCTGGAAGCAGAGGTGGAGAGCATTAAGGCCAAAATGGCCGACCTTGCCGACAGAAGCAGGCGCAATAATATTAAGCTGAGAGGGATCCCAGAGTCGGTGTCCCTCAAAGACATTCCTGATTACGTGTGGTCTCTTCTGAAAGCGGTGTTACTGGACTGTCACGAGAGAGATCTAGAAATCGACAGAGCGCACCGTGTACCGCGCCCGCGCCACCTGGAAGAATCGGTACCCCGAGACGTGTTAGCCAGGGTGCATTTCTTTAAAATAAAAGAACAGCTGCTGGCGTCTGCGAGGAAAAACTAAGGCCTTCCTGCGCCATTCCACAAGGCGCTCTTATTTGCGGATTTGTCTGCAGTTACCCTGCGATTGAGAAGAGCCTTTTTACCAGTCACGTCGGCCCTCAGAAGCGCAGACATACCTTATCGGTGGGGTTTCCCGGTACGCCTGCTGATCCATCATGGTGGAGAAATCCATGCCGTCAAAGCTTTGGAAGAGGGGCTGGCGCTACTTCACAGTTGGAATGTAACTGTCAACACAGCCGAGGAAGCTGCTCGCCAGGCCCCTGCTAAAGTCCGGAAAGACTGGTCGAGAGTTCGCTGAATACAGCTTCATCCAGGGCGAGTGTACCTCGCCACTCAGGTGCTGTACGTTAGTACAGGTTTTGTCGCCCTAACATACCTTGTTGTCCTAGGTTGCAGACAGGACATTTGCCCTACATTTAGTACGGAGTCTTATCAGGCTCTACATGTTCTATATTGAAATGTTATTGCTACCTTACCTCCTATGTTTTGGGGGGCTTCAGTTGTTCAGTATTAATGATCTGCCTGTATCTACTAGCGCTACCTTTGCCAGGAAGACACGGACATCCTCGCTGGGAGACGATCCGTGTTTGATGTCTCTTTTATTACCTACTACTATGCAATTGTTGTTTATTCTGATATATAATGGTAATAACCTTTGCTAGTCTGAATGCCAATGGCTTAAACAGTCCTATGCGTAGGTCCCATATGTGGAAAGAAGCCAAATTGTTGAAATGTGACATTTTGGGAATTCAGGAAACACACTTGCTTCAACGGGATGCGTTTAGATTGAAGCATCCGCTGTTTCCCCACATATTTCAATCACACTTTCATTCTAAATCCAGGGGGGTCATGTTAGCAGTTAAGAACACAGTTGCGTTTAAGCATATAGCTGACCATGCGGACCCTATGGGGAGATATGTTATATTGATCTGTACCCTAAACAACGTGTTATTCACGATAGTAGCATTATATGCACCTAATAAGGGTCAATTGCATTTCCTCCACAAAGTGTTGAAGTTGGTCAAAAAAAAGCAACAGGGAAAATTAGTGGTTTGTGGGGATTTTAACTTGACTTTAGACCCTACGGTTGACACCTCCTCGCCCACGACAAGGGCCACCCCCTCCCTGGCTGATACTTTCTGGAGAGAAGAACTTTATGATGTTTGGCGTATACACCACACGTCTGCTAGAGACTATACATTTCATTCGGGAGTTCACAATATGTACTCCAGATTGGACATGTTTCTTGTGGACAGAGCACTTCTCCCACACGCCCAAGCCTCCTCCCTAGAAACTATCAAATGGTCAGATCATGCTGCTATCACTCTGTCAATATCAGAAAAGGTTAGTTCCCCCCAAACATATATGTGGAGAAGTAGCCCATTCCTATTATCTGATCCCCAATATAGGTCAAAAATAGAGTCAGATGTGAAGGAGTTCTTCCAGCTAAATGATTCTTCACACACGGACCCAGCAATCCGGTGGAACGCCCACAAAGCATTAGTTAGGGGATCCTTTATACAGCAGGGGGCAATTAGGAAAAAATGGATGGAAGCCCAAATGACAGACATTTTAGCCCAATTACGACTTGCAGAAACAAATAACAAGGCAGGCCCTTCTCCGCTTTTGGCTGAGGAAATTAGAAGCCTCAGACAGGAGTTGAGAGGGTATATTCTTTCCGCCTTTGAAAAAATGCATAGAAAATCGAAGGCGTCTTACTACTCGCAGGATAATAAGGCGGGTAAATTGCTAGCTTCGCGATTTAAGGCCCGGTGTACAAAAAGTAGAATACCTCACATCTTTCACCCACACACGCAGGAGAAGGTCTATTCTCCAGTATATATCGCCAATGGATTTAAGGCATACTATGCTGACCTGTACAACTTACGCAATGCTCAACCTACGCCAGGTGAGATCAATGTCCAAGTTAACCAATATCTCCGGTCCCTGCAATTGCCCACACTGGATAGCTCCCAGCTTCTAGGTCTCAACTCTCCGATTGAGATCGGGGAGGTGGAAGCGGTAATTACGTCTCTGCCACGAGACAAAGCGCCTGGCCCTGATGGCTTTGCTAGCCACTATTATAAGGAGCTTAAACAGATTATCAGCCCCTTTCTAAAAGACTTCTGCCAGATGGCTATGACCCAAGGATCCCTGCCAGTGGAAAATTTGCAAGCTCTAATAATAACTCTCCCTAAACCGGGCAAAGAACCAGACAGGCCCCAAAATTTTAGACCAATTTCCCTGCTAAACCAGGATGTAAAAATCTATGCGAAACTATTGGCCACTCGTTTAGCTAAAATTCTCCGCTCAATGATACATGTAGACCAAGCGGGATTCGTCCCGACAAAGCAGACTTACTACAACACAAGATGCCTCCTGGGTATTTTACACCATGTACAGAAGTATAAGACCCCTACATTGGCTCTTGCTCTTGATGCGGAAAAGGCCTTTGATAGGTTACGATGGGCCTTTGCCTTTTCGGTACTGGAAATAATGGGGATAACAGGACATATGCTCACGGCCATTAAGGCACTTTATAGCAACCCTACGGCCAGGACATATGTGAATGGAGCCTTGTCAGACGTTTTTGAGCTCACAAATGGGACCCGACAAGGGTGTCCCCTCTCACCCCTTATATTTATAATAGCCATGGAGCCACTAGCCCAGGCGATTAGACGGGACCACAACATAACAGGGGTTACTATAGGTGGGTGCTCTCATGTCATATCCCTATATGCAGATGAAGTCTGCTTGACCCTAACCAACCCCCTAGAGTCTCTGAAGGTAGTAAAGGCCCAAATTTCCAAATATGGGGACCTTTCATATTATCACCTTAATGCTTCAAAAACGCAGGCCCTGCCTTTTAACATGCCGGACCACCAGGTGGCAACTCTTCACGACACATGGAAGTTTGACTGGAGATTGGACAGCATTAAGTACCTAGGAGTAAATGTGTCCTCATCCCAAAGTCTGCTTTACACTCAAAACTATGAAGCTTTATTACAGTCCACAGAGAAGGAACTCTCAGACTTTGCCAAACATGACACCTTGTGGTTGGGGAAGATTGCCACATTTAAAATGTTCGTCCTGCCCAAGTTCTTATATTTGTACCGCACTCTGCCAATTCCCGTCCCAGACAGGTTTTTCTCTAGAGCACACTCACTTTTATCTAAATATGTATGGGACAAAAAGCACCCTAGGATAGCCCGAGAAATTATGATAAGGGAACGCAACATGGGAGGCCTAGCGCTACCAGATTTGAATTTGTACTATATTACTTCATTAGTCTCCATGTTAAAGGGGTGGACAAAACCTTCCCCAGATCTGCCATGGGTCCAGCTTCAAGCTTCCCAAGCTGCTCCATACTCCTTAGAGGGTCTGTTAAGCTTGCCATTTTGGAAAGTACCCTTTCCTACACAGGTAGGCCCGACGGTGTCAGCATCTTTGAAAGCGTGGTCCAGATATCATGTTTTAGCAGACGCAGACAATCCCCTTACAATCGCTTCTCTCCCCTTTTCAACAATTCGCACACTGCTTCCCCAAACAGATCTGTCACATTGGGCGTCAGCAGGCATACAAAATGTGGGAGACTTGTTGGTGCAGGGGGTGTTGCAGCCATTCCAGTGGATCAGAGAAAATTTTTCTATTCCTAACCAGGAGTTTTTCAAGTATCTCCAGCTTCATCACTTACTGCAAGGCCTGCAGCCATCCGGAGTAAAAATGGACAGATTGGCAAAGTTATATCTTACCAGTGGTCTGAAAGGCCTAAAGTCCCTTTATAACACCATTCTTCAACCGGGTCCTTTAGACGTTCACATTTGATGGTGCGTGGGAGAAGGACATGAATCTGTCTATTTCTGAAAAGGAATGGCTGCAGGCCCTCAGAATGATACACAAATATTTTAAGTGTGTATCTCATGTAGAATCTGCTATTAAAACAGTTTTACGGTGGTATTATACACCGGATAAACTAGCAATAATGTATGACTTAGTTTCAGACAGATATTGGAGAGGTTGCGGAGGTAGGGGTACCCTGTACCACATATTGTGGCAATGCCCTAAGATACAAGCATATTGGTCGCACTGTAAAGAATTATTGGCCGAAATTGTACCTCGCGGAGTAGTTTGGTCACCACAAATGGTCCTACTACTGATAGGTCTTGACGCCCTACCGGTCCGCTTAAGGGCCATTCATTGTATCTTTTGTGTAACAGCGAAGCTATTATTGTTGCGTAAGTGGAAAACCCAAGATATACCAGATATCTCTGAATTGATAGCTGCAATTAACACCTCGTATACATATGAGAGAATTATAGCTATGGGAGGAGGTGGGTATGATAAATTCCTCCAAAATTGGAGACCGTGGTCAGATTCTACTTATAGTACCCAATTTTAGCAGTCCGGGGGCGGGATATAGGGAGGCCTTACGGAAATCAGACGAGCCTGACACTGGCCTTGGCTGGGAAGGGATTTTATGGAATTTCGGACAGTTTGGCCATTGGCTTTAGAAATCTCAGACTTAGGTAGCCACTTATTCCAAATCAATAATACTTTCGCTGATAACAGGCATTTATTGTATTTGTATTGATACACTTTATTGTTTGCCAATCGGGAATGCCCGAGGCTTTTTGTTCTTTTGTATTTTGATAAAATCAATAAAAAACTATTGAACCAAAAAAAAAGCGCTCTTGAGGAGAAGATTTTGGGTTAGGTGATAAAGTTTGGTAATCCACTAAGAATTTGTCCTTGAAGGTACCTTCCAATAAGTTTGCACCACTGTTTATTGGACCATATGAGATTATTGACATTATTAATCTTGGGTCTTTTAAGTTATGCCTGACTCTTTTCATATTAATAATGCGTTTCACAAATCTTACTCAAAAAGTACCATATGTGTCGCCTGTATCCCCTACACAGGAATATCCGTCACCAGTGGAGGTTGCCGGTCAACCAGAATTTGAGATTTCTAGGATGGTTGATGTTAGAAAGGCCTGCATTCTCTTCAATATTTGGTCCACTGGAGGGGTTTTGGTCCTGAGGAGAGGTCTTGGGTGCCATCTAGTAGGATGCATGCTGCGAGGTTGGTGAGAAAATTCATTCTAACTCACCCGGAAAAACACGCTCCGATGATTGTGGGTCCGGTGGCCCCTCGTGGGTACTGTAACGGGGAGCCGGCGATGCGCTTCCTCCTTCCTGCGCCGCTGGCATCCCGTCTTTGTGCAGGCGCGTGGCTGGCATCCTCCTAGCTGATGTGTGAACTGAGCGCCGATTGTGAGTAATCTGCACAGATGGTTTGGGCTGGACTTGGGTCATGTGGCGCTGGCCACGTCACTTAACTCCTGCTATTTTAACAGGCAGCCTGCTGGTCTAGTTACCTACACCAGCTTTCTTTATATATTAAGACCTTGCTTGTTTTGACCACGGCTTTGTTTGTGACCTCGACCACGCTATCTCCGATTGTATTTGACGTGAACTCTTGGCTTTCGACCTCGGCTTTGTTTGTGACCTTGCTATTGTGTTTTTCCCTGTGTACTGCCGGTACCTCCTGGTTTTTTACTTCTGCTTCCTTGACTCTGTTCACGGTTTTCCCTTTGCTTTTAGGCCCCTGCACATATTTAAGCTAGGGACTGCTGTCAAGTTGTACGCCATCAGATAGGACGGGTCGTGCAAGTAGGTTCCCTTCCTTCTGTGACAAATACATTCTCAGTTCACGTCGGAGGCGGTTAGATGTGTTGAAAGCCTATTTCAGTACAAACAAAAAAATTACATTTTCAGTTCACGTTGGCGGTTATGTGTTGAAAGCATGGCTGGGATTCAGCAGGATGGCAGCAGTGGGAGGTTGTGAGCCAAACGTGCCCAGAGTAGAGCATCTGTTTCGCAGCAGCCTTCCTGACCGGGAGGTAGCAGGGGTTTACGGAAGTAGTGGCGGTAGCAGTCATTCAGTGCGGCACTTATACAGTATGTGGTGAAATCTTTCTTAAAGTATTTCAGTCTAAAAACAAAATTTATTCAGCGGTCAGCGCTGCGGTTATATGCAGTTAAATCTCCATGATGTCTCCATGATAAATATGCAGCGTGGGGGCCCCATGTGGCTTCTACACACTTTCAAAATAATCCTTTAGCGGAGCGAATAGATGCTGGATTACCGGGACGCTCCATGACCTTCCCAGGAGCTGCTGTTGGGAGCAGCGGTTCATTTCTGATGCGGGGGGAATCCGAAGACCCTTTCCATCTCCGTGCTCCATTATATGTGTTAAAATCTTTATTTAAGTATTTTGGTGGAAAAATAAATTGTATTCAGTGTTCAGCCCTGCAGTTATATGTGGTAAAATGTATATGATGTCTCTATGATAAATCTGCAGCGTGGGGGCCCCTGTGTGGCTTCTACACACTTTCAAAGTAATCCTTCAGCGGAGAGAATAGATGCTGGATGACCGGGACACTCCATGACCTTCCCAGGAGCTTGTATACAGAGATGCTGTTATATGCTGTAAAATCTTTTTTGAATTATTTCGGTGCACAAAAAAATCTTGTATTCAGCGTTAAGTGCTGCAGTTATATGCGGTAAAAAAAATTGAATTATTTTGGTGAAAAAAATCTTGTATTCAGCATTAAGCCCTGAACTTATATGCGGTAAAATCTTTTTTCAATTATTTCACTCTCCCCAGCTATATATATAAGTGGTGCAAGCATCACCTAGGGGCGAATAAAGGTAAATGGCACTGCCAGCCTGTTAAAGGGAATTACAGCATGATACCACAATACATTTGATATGACATTTAGCAAGAGTTTAAAGTACCCACATATAGCACATAGTGGGACACTACATCAAGATCAATCAGGTGTGGATCAGCCAGGATTTCCACACACCAATGCCTGATGCATCAGACTAGATCATCCATGGTGCCACACCAACAATTTGACAAAAGAGACCGGTTTCTTCTAGCTACCTGCCTCAGCTACTATTCTGATGCTGTTACTTGCCTGATGCCACACATCTGATGCCAAGTGCTCCTTCTTTCACCCACCATTTTCAGCGGGTACTGTATGTTAACTTGCAACTCTGTGGCCTCCTGATGCTGTCGCCACCTCCAGACTCTGTTATTGTGCCACTCTGTGGCCTACTAATGCTGCTGCCACCTCCAGACTCTGTCATTGTGCCACTCTGTGTCCTCCTCGTGGTGCTGCTGCCGCCACCTCCAGACTCTCATTGTGCCGCTCTGTGGTCTTCTCATGCTGTTGCCACCTCGAGACTCTGTCATTGGGCCACTCTGCGGACTTCTCATGCTGTTCCCACCCTCCCCACTTAATGATTGGTCCACTATTTTGGCTTTCGGCTTGGCTGACATCATCATTTATTTGACACTTCTGATCTTTCAGAAGGAAGGAAGAACGAGACGCACAACAGATCCTGTCTGTGTAGCAGCTGTAAGGCCTGTATGGTCCCATCAGAATTGGCTTATGATTTGGTAGCCAAAAGCAGGAGTGGGTACAAAACACAGAAAACATGCAAATATTCAATTCACGTGTCATCTCTGTTTTAGATCCACTCCAGGATTTTTTGCCTTTAGCAATACTGATGGATTATTGAGCAAATTCTGACCGAGTGAAGGCGTACACTCTACAAACAGGATCCGTTTTTTTGGGGTAATTGTTCTGATGGATCAGAGAATGGGGAAAATGAATCAGTGATGTCAACACAAACTTACTGCTGACACCCTCTCCACTCTGTCTGGGGGGCTCTACTTGTATAAGCGTTTAATAGAACATGTTCTGTAGACATCTATGTGGAATCAGCTGACGAGGGTGTAAAAGGAGTGCGCTTCTTTTTTTTTTCAGTATAAATCTGTATTACATTTTTACAACCATTTACAACAGTTATTCAACATTCAATTTTTAATTACATTGTATACAATTACCCAACCCCCCTCCCTTTGCCCGCCGCTTGCTCCTTCTCCAAGGAAAAAAAAAAGAAGACATAAATAATTAAAATATAGTAATTTCTCCTCTTCTCCTCCCCCAACATCCACCTCATCTCCCCATCTCCCCCCCATCCTCTAGTCCCGATTCTCCCTCCAAGAATACTCACTTTTTTTTATTTAGACATTTCTGCCATATTCTAGCGAATCTATATATTTTTTCTTGATATCTACCAGGTGAAATTCCTCTCTGGCAAGCTAGACTCTGGTGAGATTCTCCCATTCTTTGACCATGGGAGCATCACAACCCCCCAGTGTCCAACAATACATTTCCTGGCCTGGAATAGAAGTTTAGATGCTATCTCTCGATGTTGAGGGGTATCCACTCCATCCATTACCCCCAAAATACATTTTTCAAATTTCCTAGGCACTTTGAACCAATGGTATTCCTCTATTTTTTCATTAACCTTTTCCCAGTACTCTTGAATTTTTACATATGTCCAAAATATATGTATATCGTCCACTCCTATCTCTCCACATTTTTGACAATTAGAAACTTTAGATTTGTAACACTTAATTTAAATCTTGGGAGAGTAATAAAGACGATACAATATATTGAATTGAGTAATTCTATGGGAAAAGTTCCTTGAAACCCTGTTTTTTGCCTGTATGGCCAGTTCCCCAAACTCTTCCCGCTGAGAATTTAAGGTCCCTTGCCATTTATACATTAAACTATTAACTGCTTTTCCCTTGGTCTTTTGATGTAATATATATATATAGATAGATATATTTTGGAAACTAATTTCCTCCCTGGTATTAATTTGGTGATATTAGCTAAAGGCTGCGGAAGGGCAATTATTTCATCTCTATATTTTTTAGTTGATACTTATCTTTAAGCTCTTCATAGGGAATTATATCCCCCTCTTCCCATACCTGGCCTAGTTTATATATTCCATGTTTCCACCAGATTTTCTGTTCAATTAACTTTAATTCTGTGAGATAAATATTATCCCATAGTATGGTGTCAACATCGAAACCACTCTGAAGGAGTGCGCTTCTTCTTGACGCTAACATCTACCTGTAAGGCTGAGTGGAAACTTTAATTATTTGGTCAGTTTTGGCCCCGCGACCAAAAAAGTGAAGTATGCTGTGATTCTAAGAGCGAGGCCTGTCATCTGCATGTCATACGGACTCACAGTATTATTTCACTACCAAAGCAGACTCCCTATGCGTGTTACCACAAGGCGCAGTGTTCCACACCACTATAAAGGCTCTCAGCATCCAGGAAATAGAAGTTTTTTAACATAATTCACTGCAAATTAATTTGAATCGAACCAAACTTTTCCCGAAAAATTCGTCCAACCGGCGAATCCAATTTTTGAAAATTTGCTCATCTCTAATGGGAACGAATAGCCATCAATGGGATAAACATTTGGGCAACAGCTATTGAAGGTATATGGGCACCTTTAATATAAAGGTCTCCAAACTTTTGTACTGTACTTTGTTATCCACATTTAATTTATGCGATAGTTGGGAGTGACAGTAAACAAAAAAATGGAGGATAAAAAATGAAATGTGGTGAAAGACTAAATTGTTTAGCTATAAACATTTGCTGACTGAAATTAAACAATTGTATCAATCAACGTCAGTCAACTCACCTTGATACCTGACTCTGAAACCTTACCCTGACACCTGACACATTGAGGACATATCTGGAAAGTCACATAGCTGGGGACAAGAGCCGCATGTGGCTCCTGAGTCACAGATTGGGAACCACTGTCTTATTACCATTGGAAAGGATTAATATAATTACATTTTTGCTGCTGCCATTCTTTAAACAGCAGAATGTGGTCCACAAGGGTATTTTCCCTGGTGGGAGATACATTGCAGAACTTTCTGTGACTGGAAATATATTCTTTATATCTGATTGGAATTGTTTCTGCAGGATGCCCACAGATATTTACAAGCCCTGTGCAAAAGTATAGAAGAGTCCTTTCTGCACCAGATCTGCTATGTTGACACCATCTTCTACATGCAGACCCTGCTAGTAAATGAGTGCATTTTTCTCTGTAACATAATATATTTCTTAGTGCTCTGCATATTATGTTTCCTTATTAGCAGAATAATTTACAATTGTAATCAGGGAACTGTCGCCTTCTTTAAATATTAGATGAAATTACATATTTTTTTCATGAGAAATCACTAATTGACATGTTATTTGATGAATAATATGGTAATTAATATGCACATTTATTCCATAATATATTGTACAAGCCGCTAACACCACTTAGTAATTTCACTGCAGTGAATTTTAATCCTCTTCTATTAAATAGATGTCTTCACTTTCTTGTCATTAATAGTGACCTGTATATAAAGTAGCACTGTGCAGAAATATGTTTATTCTCAAGCTTCTATTATTTTCCATGGAGCGATGCAGAAGATACTTGTTGAGATAGGGAGGGGGCTATTAATTTTTAAATGAATTGTAGGCGATACATAAAAGATGAGGGTACCTGAATGGCCAGGGGGCCAATTTTGGTACCACGGCCCTGCATCGAACATATGCAGCATCACCATACAGTGGTCTAGGAGAACCTTGACCCCAAAATGGTGGTCCAGCCTGCCGCAGCAACCGCTGCATCACCCAGAGGAACGCACCTGATTTCAGGAAGTCAAGGCTCCACCTCAGCCAAAGGGAGCTGTCTGTCCTTCCCATCATCTACTGGTCCTGATGCTCCTGCTCCTTAACCTCCCACTCCTCGTCAGTCATTCCATCAGCATTTTTAATACATGCCAAAAAGGGGTTTAGAACATATAACTGCACAGCTGAACGGCAAATAGGCCCTTACTTTTTCCCACTTATACACGCCAGAAAAGGCTTTAGAACATATAACTGCACCACTGAACGGCAAATAATATATCTTTTTTTGCCACTAATACATGCTAAAAGGTCTTTAGAACATATAACTGCATCGCTGAATGGCAAATATATCTTTTTTTTGCCACTAACACACTCCAAAAGGGGCTGTAATTTTCCTCACTTCACCACACAACGGCAAATACATTTTTTTTGCGCCACTAATACACGCCAAAAAAGTGCTTTAGAACATATAACTGCACCGCTGAACGGCAAATAATACACATTTTTTTGCCACTAATACATGCCAAAAAGTGCTTTAGAACATATAACTGCACCACTGAACGGCAAATAATATATCTTTTTTCCACTAATACACGCCAAAAAGGCAGTTTTTTTCAATTCACCACACACAGCTAATAAGCCCTTTTTTCCCATTAATACAAGCTAAAAAATGCTTTAGAACATATAACTGCACTGCACAAGGGCAAATAAGATGTAGAAATGTTTCCTTGTAATAAACCCTGTTAATGCCTGTATCAAGCAGCACTTGCACCCCAATAACAAGAACGGTTTGCTGGAATTACAGAGCTGTATAATGGAAATTTGGATCCCCAGTCAGTGCAGCAAGGTGTAATAGGATTTATCCTATTATCCAGGCTGTAAACTCCCTTACTGAACAATGTTCTGCTTCAATTCTGTGGAATGATTCCTCCCTATCCTTTCCCTGAACATCTATACAGCAAAATAGAAGTTTTAAAGTATTTTCTAACACTGTCCCTAGCGCCTGATAATGTTTCTCCCTGCGCTAAGTACACTGGAAAATGGCTGAATCCAAGATGGCTGAGGCTATTTATAGGGCTGTGTCCTCACAGGGCTGGCTGGCCGCTGATTGGCTGCATGCATGGCATTGTGGGTGATCCCTCGCTGCCAGAGTTCCTTGCTCCATGTCCTAACACGTGCAGCAGCCATTTTAGGAAAAAATGTGATTCGTTACCACGAAGTGTCAGGAAATTTGGATTCGGTGCGAATCAAATTTTTCCAGAAATTCAGATTGAATTCCACTTCGTCAACTTTGATTCGCTCATCTCTAATAACAACTATTGGCTGGCTTAGTTTGAGAAGTTTTCTCAGAATTATGATGCCATTTTAGTGCTAAATGATGCATATTAGGTCATGTTCCTATTAACACAACACTTTTTCCAGCAAGCCACTCCGCACTGTCTAGCTAGATACAGAGGATTTCTCAAGAAATAGTCTATGTCTATGCCCAAGTGCCCCTTGGGTATCTTTGCCTACTATCACTTCAGCACCTTTGGCTCCTATGTTTAAAGGTTTAGGAGCCAACCATTCGGTCACCCTGCTTCCCTTCACTTCATCCATGGTAACTATATTTAAAGGGGTTATCCAACACTTAACTACCACCCCACAATGCCTGGACCCATGGTGCTAAAAACACTTACCTGGTCCCCACCTGACTGCTCCATGGCAGTCTCCACATCAAGATGGCCAAGGGCAGTGGGTCACCACTGCAAACAGCTATTGGCTGCAGCTATCACGTGATCCTGCCAGCAACGTATTTTTATATCTGCACATAGAGGAGATGCGGAGAGGGCTGTGGAATGATTTGACAGTGAACTGGCAGAGGGGACCAGTTAATTATGGTCAGCACTGCGGGTTCAGGTATTGTGAGGGTTAAGTCTTTGATAAAACCCTTTAAGTAAATTGGAAAGAAACCTGATTATTCAGAGTAGCTGGAGATTAATAGATCTGGATAGAAGGAATCTCTTCAGTCATATGACCTTGTTACTGATGACAGGGATCTCTAAGACAAGTGCAGTATCATGACAAAAACGTAAAAACTGAAGCAAGGTTGGACCACAGACAGATTACAGAAGTAAGTAGAACACCACAGATGAACTAAACAATGATGGACCTGGTAAAAAAAAGATCATACATCTACATGTATATAGTACAACTATTTGAGCAAAAAGGGAAACAATTGAAGTTCAACAAGTTTTTTTTATTAAGATGGACCATTTTAACAAAGCCATGGATCTAGCTTCTCTAGCCCCAGTCTACAATTGTTATCAACGAGGGAGCAAGAGTTTGGTCACTGTGGCTCATATGAAGGTTCCCAATCAGGAATAAGGACAGCATAAGGATGGGGGGTTAATATGAGACAACCCCCTAACTTGTCTTTGTTTTCTGCAATTTCAATTTAATAATATAAAATAGCTGATTATCAAAGAATTTTAGTTTAGAAAGGAAACCTTTGCATCTAAAGCACTAAACCTTAAATGAGTGCATGTGTCTACTGTACTATATGCATTATTCATGAAAATGCTACACACTCGATGTTCAATAACAGAAAGAAACAAGTGGAAAGAGCTTTCACATGAAGACAAATTGTGTTGTGTGCTAATTAGTACAAAGCCACTGCAGGTTCACAATCTGACCCTCCGTGTATGGCTGAAAGAGAAAATAGCTAATGCACTCCATTATTCAATTTCAAAATAATTCCCATTTAATAATCAGCAATAAATTCAGCAACATATATAATGTGCATTTTCATATATACAGCTAAAACCATAAGATCAATTCATCATCATCATGTTTAAAAGGCCACTGTGCTTTCAACAAACTGTGCATATATAAAAAAAATATTTTATAGGTGAATATTAGAAACTTTGTAATATACAAGAATGAGCACAAAAAAATTCCTTGATTTTCAACAGATATGGAATGTAACTTCATTGAAATATTATTACATGTTGGTGGCTACAGTTGCATCAACTCACAAAGTTTCATGTGGTATTGGTTGGTATCACACACACTTGCAACATGCCGCCCCCCAGGGCTGATCGTGTCCCAGGTTTATAGGAATGCCAAGTGGTGTGGCCTTATTAGTTTCAGTGTGTGTCACAATTCTCCTACCTGGATACCGTTGATCCCCTGGCTTATGCTCTGAAACAATAAAGGGGAGAGTTGTTGGAGGTAGAGAATAAGTTGAGTCCAGAATTATGTTCAACAGCTTTACTTGAATAAACATGCATTCAGACAATATTCAGTCGTTCTCTTGGTTCCAGCAGGTTTTGTGATCAGCTGGCAGGCACACTTGACTATTCTGCTTTATCTCTCCTCTGTGCTAAACTCTGCTTATGTCTGCTTACTGGACTCTGTATCAGTTCTGATACCTTTGGAATGGGGTGCCTTGGACCATTGACCTCTCAAAATACTCTGTCTCTTAATCTGTAAGGAGTCATGGTTATCTATGATCTGCTTCCCCGAGAGACTTCTGCTGCAGGAGGGGGACCCTTCCACTCACTGCTACATCTTCACTCGTCTGCTCCCAACGCTAGACTAGTACTAACTAGAAATTCCTATAACCCCCTCCCTTGGTAGGAAGCAGACTAGCCCACTTCTGCCCAAAAGGGAGAGAATGGAATCATAAGTTTTTATTCTATCTAAAGATCTCTCCGCTATATCCGCTGCCACCTGTTGGTGAACCAGGCACATTACATGAACATAACAGTTTCAGAGCAATATTATCAATACACAATGTAAGAGGACCTGGAATAAATACACAGATGACATTAATGTTGGCCTATTAGAGACAGTGACAGGGTGTAGGAATGGTAGTGCCACTCTGGGGTACTACACACTCTATGTGCTTCCCACCAGTTAAGTTTTGAAATTTTGATAAAAATCAAGGAGTGTTTTTGTGCTCATCCTGCAGCTTATCAGAGTAAATGCCTTTTTCTCCCTCTAACCTGTCACTCCTTCTCTTCCTCCTACACCTCCTGTCCCCTCCAAATAGATTTCTATGGGCAGCATGTAATCTGTAGTGTTGTGCGTGAATATTAATTGCGAATATCGGCACTTTGAGAATTTGCGAATATTTAGAATATTTTGTCTAAGCTTAGAAACATCCCCAGCAACCAATAGGAAAGTTGCCCACCCTTACTCCATAAGAACCTCCCCAGCAGCCATTTTCTATAGTTTTTTAAAGTCCTGAGAGAGACAGCAGTGTCATTGCTGTGCTATGTGCTTTCCACTCATTACATTAGATAAATAGTTAGATAGCATATATACAGTACAGACCAAAAGTTTGGACACACCTTCTCATTCAAAGAGTTTTCTTATTTTCATGACTATGAAAATTGTAGATTCACACTGAAGGTATCAAAACTATGAATTAACCCATTTGGAATTATATACATAACAAAAAAGTGTGAAACAACTGAAAATATGTCATATTCTAGGTTCTTCAAAGTAGCCACCCTTTGCTTTAATTACTGCTTTGCACACTCTTGGCATTCTCTTGATGAGCTTCAAGAGGTAGTCACCTGAAATGGTCTTGCAACAGTCTTGAAGGAGTTCCCAGAGATGCTTAGCACTTGTTGGCCCTTTTGCCTTCACTCTGCGGTCCAGCTCACCCCAAACCATCTCGATTGGGTTCAGGTCCGGTGACTGTGGAGGCCAGGTCATCTGGCGCAGCACCCCATCACTCTCCTTCATAGTCAAATAGCCCTTACAAAGCCTGGAGGTGTGTTTGGGGTCAATACAGGCTATTATTTTCGCAATCAAGAAAATAATCGCGTATTCTCGAATTCACGAATATATGACAAATATTCTACAAAATATTAGTAAAATATTGTGAATTCGAACATTGCCCCTTCCGCTCATCACTAGTAATCTGATGGTTTCGTGAGCTGACTTAAAGGCTATGTACACCAGGCAATTTTTTTGTTATTGCATTTTACTCATTTTGGGCTAAAAATAATTTTTTCAGTTGGTCTTTATTAAAATATTGAGCTGTTCTGTCGCAAAGGGTTAATGTCTAACTGTGTGAATCATACTTTTTACTTTCATTTTGTGCCACATCATCTAATAACCCTTATAATTTACTATGAGCTTGCCACATCTTGCCACTGGGATTTTTGCCTATTCCTCCTTGCAAAACTGCTCCAGCTCCATCGAGTTGGATGGTTTGAGCTTGTGAACAGCAATCTTTAAGTCTGACCACAGATTTTCTATTGGATTGAGATCTGTGCTTTGACTAGGCCATTCCAACACATTTACATTTTTGCCCTTAAACCACTCAAGTGTTGCTTTAGCAGTGTGTTTGGGGTCATTGTTCTGCTGGAAGGTGAACCTCCGTCCCAGCCTCAAATCATGCACAGAGTGCTACAGGTTTTGCTCAAGAATATCCCTATATTTAGCACCATCCATCTTTCCCTCAACTCTGACCAGTTTCCCAGTCCTGGCTGCTGAAAAACATCCCCACAGCATGATGCTGCCACCACAATGTTTCACTGAGAGGATGGTGTTCTTTGGGTGATGTGTTGGGTTTGACCAGACATAGTGTTTTCTTTGATGGCCGAAAAGTTCAATTTTAGTCTCATCAGACCAGAGCACCTTCCTCCATACATTTTGGGAGTCTCCCACATGCCTTTTCGCAAACTCACAGCGTGCCTTTTTGTTTTTTGCTAAAAGTAATGGCTTTCTTCTAGCCACTCTGCCATAAAGCCCAACTCTATTGAGCGTACAGCTTATTGTTGTCCTATGTACAGATACTCCAGTCTCTGCTGTGGAACTCTGCAACTCCTCCAGGGTTACCTTAGGTCTCGGTGCTGTCTCTCTTAATAATGCCTTCCTTGCCCGGTCCGTGAGTTTTGGTGGGCGGCCGTCTCTTGACAGGTTTGCTGTTGTGCCATGTTCTTTCTATTTGGTTATGATAGATTTGATGGTGCTCCTGGGGATCATCAAGGATTTGGATATTTTTTTATAACCTAACCCTGACTTGTACTTCTCAACAACATTGTCCCTTACTTGTTTAGAGAGTTCCTTGGTCTTCATGGAAGTGTTTGGATGGTGATTGGTGATGCCTCTTGCTTAGGTGTTGCAGCATCTGGGGCCTTTCAAAAAAGGTGTATATGTAATTATAGGTCATGTGACACTTAGATTGCACAAAGGTGGATATCATTTCACTAATTATGTGACTTCTGAAGGTACAGTAATTGGTTGCACCAGAGCTTTTTATGTCCTTTCTAACAAAGGGGGTGAATACATACACACATACCAAATTTTCTGTTTTCTATTTCTAAACAATAGTTTTATTTATATATTTTTCTCATTTCAATTCACCAACTTAGACTATTGTGTTCTGATCCATCACGTAAAATTCAGATTAACAAAACACGAAAAAAGTCAAGGGGGTGAATACTTTTGCAAGGCACTGTATAAGGAGCCTGTCAGATGAGCTGGCCGACGGAGCGGAATTCAGATCCCTCTATTAGAGCATCTCAGCCCTGTACAGAAAAAGAGGTTTCATATTTGTAATAAAGACCAACTTGAAAAATGATTTTTAGCTCAAAGTGAATACAATGCAATCATTTAAAAAAAAATTGCCCCGAAGGTATACATAGCCTTTAAAGAGGACCTTTAAGAATTCAAAACTGTATTCTTTACATATTCTGGTGTTTTTTTATTTAGTTTTTGTTGTCTTTTTGCTGCAGCTTCCTGTTCCTGAGATCTGGTACCTTGTGGTTATAGCACTCTATATGCACAAATAATGCAGTTTGAAGTGGTGAGTAGTGTGCAGGTGTAGGAACCAATTATTTTTGGTGAATTAATTTAATGTATATGTGTTAAATGAGCTGCTGCATTTTGAAACAAAAAAGGTTTTGCCACATTATAAACCAAAATTGAGGTACAGCCACAATAGTAAGTGTTGGCCATTGTATGATTGTGTAATACTGCCCCCTGCTGGCGAGACTAATTATATCCCCCTCTAAAAGAGTGAAGAGATAATCAGTAAAGCTTATAGATTCAAGTACTCAATAGGAGGGAGTAAAGGTAAATGCCACATGGTGGTTACCTGTTCTGTACATTTTAATAGCATATGCTGTAAAAACAGTAGGTTTATTTTTATTAAAAATATATAAAATGTGTCTATATTATGTCAGTATCAAGTCAATGAAGCAGAAATGTAAAGGCCTGTCTGTAAATTCACAAAAAAAATTACAAAAATATAATGTGTTGTTTGATAATTAAGTACAATTAAATACCTACAGTACAGACCAAAAGTTTGGATACACCTTCTCATTCAAAGAGTTTTCTTAATTTTAATGACTATGAAAATTGTAGATTCACACTGAAGACATCAAAACTATGAATTAACCCATGTGGAATTATATACATAACAAAAAAGTGTGAAAAAAACAGAAAATATGTCATATTCTAGGTTCTTCAAAGTAGCCACCTTTTGCTTTGATTACTGATTTGCACACTCTTGGCATTCTCTTGATGATCTTCAAGCGGTAGTCACCTGAAATGGTCTTGCAACAGTCTTGAAGGAGTTCCCAGAGATGCTTAGCACTTGTTGGCCCTTTTGCCTTCACTCTGCGGTCCAGCTCACCCCAAACCATCTCGATTGGGTTCAGGTCCGTTGACTGTGGAGGCCAGGTCATCTGGCGCAGCACCCCATCACTCTCCTTCATGGTCAAATAGCCCTTACACAGCCTGGAGGTGTGTTTGGGGTCATTGTCCTGTTGAAAAATAAATGATGGTCCAACTAAACGCAAACCGGATGGAATAGGATGCCGCTGCAAGATGCTGTGGTAGCCATGCTGGTTCAGTATGCCTTCAATTTTGAATAAATCCCCAACAGTGTCACCAGCAAAGCACCCCCACACCATCACACCTCCCCCTCCATGCTTCACGGTGGGAACCAGGCATGTAGAGTCCATCCGTTCACCTTTTCTGCGTCGCACAAAGACACAGTGGTTAGAACCAAAGATCTCAAATTTGGACTCATCAGACCAAAGCACAGATTTCCACTGTCTAATGTCCATTCCTTGTGTTCTTTAGCCCAAACAAGTCTCTTCTGCTTGTTGCCTGTCCTTAGCAGTGGTTTCCTAGCAGATATTCTACTATGAAGGCCTGATTCACACAGTCTCCTCTTAACAGTTGTTCTAGAGATGTGTCTGCTGCTAGAACTCTGTGTGGCTTTGACCTGGTCTCTAATCTGAGCTGCTGTTAACCTGCGATTTCTGAGGCTGGTGACTCGGATGAACTTATCCTCCGCAGCAGAGGTCCTTTCCTGGGGCGGTCCGCATGTGAGCCAGTTTCTTTGTAGCGCTTGATGGTTTTTGTGACTGCACTTGGGGACACTTTCAAAGTTTTCCCAATTTTTCAGACTGACTGACCTTCATTTCTTAGGCCTCTTTCACACGGGCGTCATGTTTTTTGCCCGGATAAGAGGCGGGTGCGTTGCGGGAAAATGTGCGATTTTTCTGCGCGAGTGCAAAACATTGTCATGCGTTTTGCACTCGCGTGAGAAAAATCGCGCATGTTTGGTACCCAGACCCGAACTTCTTCACAGAAGTTCGGGCTTGGGATTGATGTTCTGAAGATTGTATTATTTTCCCTTATAACATGGTTATAAGGGAAAATAATAGCATTCTGACTACAGAATGCTTTGTATAATAGTGCTGGAAGGGTTAAAAATAATAAAAAAGTTAACTCACCTTCTCCTCTTGTTCGCGCAGATGCCACTCTGTTCTTTAGCTGTGGACTGAATGACCTGAGGTGACGTCAGATCACATGCTCCAATCACATGGTCCATCACCATGGTGATGGAGCATGTGATCTGACGTCATCAAAGGTCCTTTAGCCCACAGATAAAGAACAGACCGGCATCTGCGCTAACAAGAGGAGAAGGTGAGTTAACTTTTTTATTATTTTTAACCCCTCCAGCACTATTATACAAAGCATTCTGTATTCAGAATGCTATTATTTTCCCTTATAACCATGTTATAAGGGAAAATAATACAGTGAATAAACTGTCACCTAGAACCCATGCGTGAAAATCGCACCGCATCCGCACTTGCTTGCGGATGCATGCGATTTTCACGCAACCCCATTCATTTCTATAGGGCCTGCGTTACGTGAAAAACGCACAAAGAGGAGCATGCTGCGATTTTCACGCAACGCACAAGTGATGCGTGAAAATCACCGCTCGTGTGCACAGTCTCATAGAAATGAATGGGTCAGGATTCAGTGCGGGTGCAATGCGTTCACCGCACGCATCGCACCCGCACGGAAAACTCGCCCGTGTGAAAGGGGCCTTAAAGTAATGATGGCCACTCGTTTTTCTTTACTTAGCTGCTTTTTTCTTGCCATAATACAAAATCTAACAGTCTATTCAGTAGGACTATCAGCTGTGTATCCACCTGACTTCTCCACAACGCAACTGATGGTCCCAACCCCATTGATAAGGCAAGAAATCCCACTTATTAAACCTGACAGGGCACACCTGTGAAGTGAAAACCATTTCAGGTGACTACCTCTTGAAGCTCATCAAGAGAATGCCAAGAGTGTGCAAAGCCTCCATGCTTCACGGTGGGAACTTTGAAGAACCTAGAATATGACATATTTTCAGTTGTTTCACACTTTTTTGTTATGTATATAATTCCACATGTGTTAATTCATAGTTTTGATGTCTTCAGTGTGAATCTACAATTTTCATAGTCATGAAAATAAAGAAAACTCTTTGAATGAGAAGGTGTGTCCAAACTTTTGGTCTGTACTGTATGTGTTACCTTTACTCTAGAATCGTATATTTCTACTTGATAACTTTGCTTAACCACCTCAGCTCCCCTAGCTTAAACCCCCTTAATGACCAGACCACTTTTTACAATTCTGCACTACACTACTTTCACGGTTTATTGCTCGGTCATACAACTTACCACCCAAATAAATTTTACCTCCTTTTCTTCTCACTAATAGAGCTTTCATTTGGTGGTATTTCATTGCTGCTGACATTTTAACTTTTTTTTATATTAATCGAAATTGCCCAAAATTTTTGCAAAAAAAATGAAATTTTTCACTTTCGGTTGTAAAATTTTTCAAATAAAACTACATTTCTAGATACATTTTTCTCTAAATCTATTGTTCTACATGTCTTCGATAAAAAAAATTCAATAAGTGTATATTTATTGGTTTGGGTAAAAGTTATAGCGTTTACAAACTATGTACAAACTATGGTGCCAAAAAATCAATTTACGCACTTTGACTTTCTGAGTACCTGTCATGTTTCCTGAGGTTCTACAATGCCCAGACAGTAGAAACACCCCACAAATGACCCCATTTCGGGAAGTAGACACCCTAAGGTATTCGCTGATGTTCATATTGAGTTCATGGAAGTTTTTATTTTTCGTCACAAGTTAGCGGAAAATGATTGTAATAATAAAAAAATAAAAAAAGTCTCATATTCCACTAACTTGTGACAAAAAATAAAATTTTACATGAACTCACCATACCCCTCACGGAATACTTTGGGGTGTCTTCTTTCCAAAATGGGGTCACATGTGGGGTATTTATACGGCACTTGCATTTTAGGGGCCCTAAAGCGTGAGAAGTAGTTTGGAATCCAAATGCCCTGTGAAATCCTGAAAGTACTCATTGGAAATTGGGCCCTTTTGCGCATATTGGCTGCAAAAAAGTGTCACACATGTGGTATCGCCGTACTCAGGAGAAGTAGGGCAATGTGTTTTAGGGTGTCTATTTACATATACCCATGCTGGGTGAGAGAAATATCTCTCTAAAAGACAACTTTTCCCATTTTTTTATGCAAAGTTGTCATTTGACAGAGATATTTCTCTCACCCAGCATGGGTATATGTAAAAATACACCCCAAAACACATTGCCCTACTTCTTCTGAGTACAGCGATACCACATGTGTGACACTTTTTTGCAGCCTAGGTGCACAAAGGGGCCCAAATTCCAATGAGTATCTTGAGGATTTCACAGGGCATTTTTTACGCATTTGGATTCCAAATTACTTCTCTAGCTTTTGGTCCCCTAAAATGCCAGGGCAGTATAAATACCCCACATGTGACCTCATTTTGAAAAGAAGACACCCCAAGGTATTCCGTAAGGGGCATGGCGAGTTCCTAGAATTTATTTTTTCTTGGCACAAGTTAGCGGAAAATGATATATTTTTTTTTTTGTTTCTTACAAAGTTTCATATTCCACTAACTTGTGACAAAAAATAAAATTTTACATGAACTCGCCATGCCCCTCACGAAATACCTTGGGGTGTCTTCTTTCCAAAATGGGGTCACTTGTGGGGTATTTATACTACCCTGGCATTTTAGGGGACCTAAAGCATGAAAAGTATTTTGAAATCCAAATGCGTAAAAAATTCCCTGTGAAATCCTAAAGGTGCTCGTTAGAATTTGGGCCCCTTTGCGCACCTAGGCTGCAAAAAAGTGTCACACATGTGGTATCGCCGTACTCAGAAGAAGTAGGGCAATGTGTTTTGGGGTGTATTTTTACATATACCCATACTGGGTGAGAGAAATAATATTTCTGTAAAAGTCAACTTTTCCAATTTTTATTTATACAAAGTTGTCATTTGACAGATATATTTCTCTCACCCAGCATGGGTATATGTAAAAATACACCCCAAAACACATTGCCCTACTTCTCCTGAGTACGGCGATACCACATGTGTAACACTTTTTTGCAGCCTAGGTGCGCAAAGGAGCCCAAATTCCAATGAGTACCTTTTAGGAGGGCATTTTTAGACATTTGGATTCCAGACTTCTTCTCACGCTTTAGGGCCCCTAAAATGCCAGGGCAGTATAAATACCCCACATGTGACCCCATTTTGGAAAGAAGAGACCCCAAGGTATTCCGTGAGGGGTATGGCGAGTTCATAGAAGATTTTTATTTTTTTGGCACAAGTTAGCGGAAATTTATATTATTTTTTTTCACAAAGTCTCCCTTTCCGCTAACTTGGGACAAAAAGTTCAATCTTTCATGGACTCAATAAGCCCCTCAGCGAATACCTTGGGGTGTCTTCTTTCCAAAATGGGGTCATTTGTGGGGTGTTTGTACTGCCCTGGCATTTGAGGGTCTCCGCAATCATTACATGTATGGCCAGCATTAGGAGTGTCTGCTATTCTCCTTATATTGAGCATACGGGTAATTAGATTTTTTTTTTTCGTTCAGCCTCCAGGCTGAAAGAAAAAATGAACGGCACAGATTTCTTCATTCGCATCGATCAATGTGGATGAAAAAAATCTCTGCCAAAAAATGTGCAAGAAAAAAAAAGGAGGGGAAAGGCGCCTGCCAGGACATAGGAGCTCCGCCCAACATCCAAACCCACTCAGCCCGATGTGGATGAATAAATTATTGCCGGAATTTTTTTATTTTTTTTATATACAAAGTGTTTGCCAAAGCATATGAACACTGCCCCTCAGCTCATAAGCCTCAGCAAACGTATCTTTTTTATTGCAGAGGAGAAATCTCGTCTTGCAGCGCCGCATACACCGACTTTTGTGTAATCTGACAGCAGCGCAATGCTTCTGTAAGAATGCAAATCAGTGCTGCAGCTGGTCAAAAAACCGGCCGCAGCGCAATAAATTTATTAACATTAACTTTAGATAACATTTGAAACAGAACATTCACTTTTAAAAACTTTATTGAACGTTTGGAACATTAACTTTTTTGCTTACCTGTGATTTTTTTTTTTTTTTTTACCTTTTATAGGACAAACCTCTCCTTCCCTATAAGACAATGTGCAAAGCGCAAATCACCCAGAGATGTGGCGAAGTAAATTATGCACTTTGTCCCAGGTGAAAGGAGAGGTTTGCAGCAGCTGTGAGTGAAAGGGCCCTAAGAGCCCTGTGTGTCTGTCCTGTGTGACGCAATCCCTATACTAATAGTGTACCTGTGTGTGGTACTTCCGGAAACACTCCCCTAAGCATAGGGCAGGGTGGTCAGGGCAGTCAGGACAGAAATAGCGGGTGTCACGCCTTATTCCACTCCTGCTACAGACACAACATCTTTTTCGGGGTGACGCTTGGGTTGAGGTACCAGCAACGACATTGGGGAAATGTCGCTCGTGTAGACTGGCTCACTACACTGGTGGTTGGGGCCACGGAACCTCCTGGATACAGGAGGTTCTCGATGATCTCTTCCTGAAATTTGAGGAAAGATCTTGTTCTCCCAGCCTTACTGTAGAGAACAAAACTATTGTACAGTGCCAATTGAATTAAATATACAGACACCTTCTTATACCAGCATCTGGTCCTGCGGGAAAGTAAATAAGGAGCCAACATCTGGTCATTGAAGTCCACCCCTCCCATGAGCAAATTATAGTTGTGGACACAGAGGGGCTTTTCAATGACTCCAGTTGCTTGTTCAATTTCGATTGTCGTGTCTGCATGAATGGAGCAGAGCATGTAAACGTCACGCTTGTCTCTCCATTTCACCGCGAGCAGTTCTTCGTTACACAAGGCAGCCCTCTCCCCCCTTGCAAGACAGGTGGTAACGAGCCGTTGGGGGAAGCCCCGGCGACTAGGTCGCGCGGTGCCACAGCAGCCAATCTGTTCTAAAAACAAATGCCTGAAGAGGGGCACACTTGTGTAAAAATTGTCCACATAAAGATGGTACCCCTTGCCAAATAAGGGTGACACCAAGTCCCAGACTGTCCTCCCACTGCTCCCCAGGTAGTCAGGGCAACCGACTGGCTCCAGGGTCTGATCTTTACCCTCATAGACTCGAAATTTGTGCGTATAGCCTGTGGCCCTTTCACAGAGCTTATACAATTTGACCCCATACCGGGCACGCTTGCTTGGGATGTATTGTTTGAAGCCAAGTCGCCCAGTAAAATGTATAAGGGACTCGTCTATGCAGATGTTTTGCTTTGGGGCATACAAATCTGCAAATTTGGTATTAAAGTGGTCTATGAGGGGCCGAATTTTGTGGAGCCGGTCAACCGCTGGGTGGCCTCTGGGACGAGAGGTGCTGTTGTCACTAAAGTGCAGGAAACGCAGGATGGTCTCAAATTGTGTCCTGGACATGGCAGCAGAGAACATGGGCATGTGATGAATTGGGTTCGTGGACCAATATGACTGCAATTCATGCTTTTTTGTCAGGCCCATGTTGAGGAGAAGGCCCAGAAAAGTTTTAAATTCGGAAACTTGGACAGGTTTCTACCGGAAAGACTGGGCATAAAAGCTTCCCAGGTTGGCGGCTATAAATTGAGTGGCATACCAGTTTGTTTCTGGCACGACTAAGTCCAAGAGCTCCGCAGTCAAGAACAGCTCCAAAAACCCCATTGCCGATCCGATCTGAGCTGTCTCAACCCAAACTCCAGACTGGGCGGTGAAAGGGGGAACTACTGGTGCGGCTGAAGTTGGAGGCTGCCAATCAGGGTTTGCCAGCACCTCAGGGACTCTAGGGGCTCTATGGGCCTGTCTGAGCGGTGGCTGCGACGGGGGAACTAATGCACGTGCCACCGTACCAGTTTCAACTGCCCTTCTGGTGCTTACCACTTCACCATGTTGTACGGCAGTGCTGGTACTAGGTCCAGGATGGGCTGCGCTGCTGGTGTATGCCTCACCACGTAATCCGACAGCGCCAGCCCCACTCTACTGCCCTTGAAGCGGATCCCGCACAACCTGTGGTCTAGCAACACGGGGCCAGGTACGCCTGGTGGTATCAGGGACCTCAACCTCATCGTCCCAACTTTGGGTCAGACTGCCACTGCTTTCTACAGGTTCGTATTCTGACCCGCTGGATTCGTCAGATGAGGGTTCCCATTCCTCATCCGACTGGGTCAGAAGCCTGTTGACTTCTTCAGAAGAATACCCCTTACTTGCCATTTGGTCAACTAAATTTAGGGGGTATTCCCTGAGACTACCTAAGAAAAAAAGCAAGCCGCTGCGATTGATAAAAAATATCAAAACTGATTTTTTTATCGCCGCAGCGCTTGTGAAGTGATTGTGCAGTGAGTGGACATACGTGTGGGCGACCGATCAAGCCGGCAAACACTGCGTTTTGGGTGGAGGGGGTGAACTAAGGTGACACTAATACTATTATACAGGGTGGGCCATTTATATGGATACACCTTAATAAAATGGGAATGGTTGGTGATATTAACTTCCTGTTTGTGGCACATTAGTATATGTGAGGGGGGAAACTTTTCAAGATGCGTGGTGACCATGGCGGACATTTTGAAGTCAGCCATTTTGAATCCAACTTTTGTTTTTTCAATAGGAAGAGGGTCATGTGACACATCAAACTTTTTGGGAATTTCACAAGAAAAACAATGGTGTGCTTGGTTTTAACGTAACTTTATTCTTTCATGAGTTATTCACAAGTTTCTGACCACTTATAAAATGTGTTCAATGCAGTGCTCCAGACTAAAAAAATACCTAGTAGCCATTGGCTTCTGAACTGAAAAATTTAGGAGCCAAATCAAATTTTTAGTCGCCAAATCGAAACCGAATCAAAATTTTGGTATCGTGACAACACTACGCCGATCAAAATTTTGATTCGCTTTCGTCACCATAAAAAAGTATTGCGATACTCAATACCGCGCAAAAAAAAAAAAAAAAAACACTAAAAAAGGCTGCGTGCATTTCGCATTTTATGAAACATTCGGCCCATAATAGAACAGTCCTATTTTTTGGGGTGACAAGGTGACAAAAAAATGGCGAATGCCCACCGCATAGGAGATATTTTTTAATAATTGAATAGTTTGGACAGCGCTATGTAATATGTTTATTTATTTATTGTTTATATATTTTAATGCACCACCAATGTTTCTGAAACTACGGATACTGGAAGCCTGTGCTAGCATTTCTCCAGCGGTGTTGCTATCAGTGTGTGAAGAGTGGGAGAAGAGGGTTGCATTGACAATCCAACACAATGGGCAGCACATTGAACACATTTTATAAGTGGTCAGAAACTTGTAAATAACTCATGAAAGAATAAAGTTACGTTAAAACCAAGCACACCATTGTTTTTCTTGTGAAATTCCCAATAAGTTTGATGTGTCACATGACCCTCTTCCTATTGAAAAAACTAAAGTTGGATTCAAAATGGCCGACTTCAAAATGGCCGCCATGGTCACCACCCATCTTGAAAAGTTTCCCCCCTCACATATACTAATGTGCCACAAACAGGAAGTTAATATCACCAACCATTCCCATTTTATTAAGGTGTATCCATACAAATGGCCCACCCTGTAGATCTGACTGTGATCAGTTCTGATCACTTACAGATACTATAAAAGTACCAATGCTGATTAGCGATATGCTAATCAGCGAATCAGTGACTGCAGTGCGGTGGGCTTGGCACTAACCGACGCTAACTACCTAAACTAACCTAAAACCTAACTGTCAATACTAGTGAAAAAAAAAAGTAGCAGTTTACACTGATCACTTTTTTCCCTTTCACTAGTGATTGACAGGGGTGATCAAGGGGTTAATTGGGGTGATGGGGGGTGATCTGGGGCTAAGTGTAGTGTTTGGTGTTCTCACAGTAATGTGTGCTCCTCTGCTGAGACCAACGAAAAGGACCAGCAGAGGAGCACAGAAGCCATTTAACACCTTATATTTATAAATATAAGGTGTTAAATGGCTTCTGATTCGATTTTTTTTTAAAGTCACCAGCCTGCCAGCACTGATCATTGGCTGGCAGGCTCGTGACGATCTTCTGATGCAACGATTCCTGGCCCGCACTGCGCATGTGCGGGACGGCTCTGATCAAAATCTCGCATCTCGCGAGAGGACGCCCCGATGCGTCCAGGAGGAACAACAGGGCCACCGCCAGGACGCAATCCTGCGTGCGGTGGTCCTGAGGCGGTTAAAGCTGGGCATAACATAAGCATTTTTATTAATAAAAGTGATTTTAGTTACATTAGAAATTGTCTGCATAAATAGTAGCGTGAAAAAAGCAAAGGTATACTAGAAGATAAAAACCATAGCCATTCTGATTAAAGCACAGTATGGAAAACTGAACATTGAATATTTTATTTATGGTTTCGAAGTTAAAGATGATTTGCAGACATTCTCTTATATCCATACAGTATATATTGTGGTAAAATTATATTGATCAATATTATTGTTCATTATGGAGGATGTCCATTAAAGGGTAAAACAATAGGAGATATGACAATTAGGCCTCATGCACGCGGCCATGTTCCGCGGCCGAGAGGGGACTGTGGAAACCCGGCCGGATTCCTGCTGACAGCATGAGCGCACGGCGTCATTGGTTGCTATGACGCCGTGCGCTTCATGCAGCCGCTGCTGTACAGTAATACACAAGAAGCGCATAGCGTCATAGCAACCAATGACGCCGTGCGCTCATGCTGTCAGCAGGAATCCAGCCGGGTTTCCACGGTCCGCTCTCGGCCACAGAACACGGCTTATTAGGGGAATTTATCATGTCCTCTACTCCAGAATTCTGGCTTCAAAAAGTTGCAAAATAAAGCTTTCTGACTTTTTGGTCTGATCTGCACAAACATTTTGCGACATATTGCATTTTTACACTACTCACTCCAGTTTTGAAATATGAGTGGGATAGTGAGTTTGATTAGCCTGTCGAAACAATTTAAATGGGTATTCTAGTTACAAAAAGTTATTCCCTATCCACAGGATAGGGGATAACTATTAGATTGGTGGGGGTCCTGCCACTAAGAGCTATGATCAAAGGGGTTCTCAGCTGTAGGAACCCATCCAATCTAAAGGTTATCCCCTATCTTATGGACAGGGGATAACTTTTTGTAACCAGAATACCCCTTTAAAAGAAAATTGAATGGGCACTCTTATAGATGGAGTCGCACAGAATCAATGTATTCGCATAAAATCCATGGAACATTTAATAGTATTCAATAAAATTAATATACACAACATTACAATATACTAAATGAGAGAATAATAAAATAGGATGTGATTGATCGATATAACAATGTATAAATGTCAGGTTGACCGGTGTATAGCTCAGAAATTTAACATATCTTTGGGATGAGGTTGGTCCAAATAGTACATAGCGCCTAGAATGGTGCGCTGAAAGATCGGCAAAGCAGGTTGATGTGGTATTACTACCAGCTTCTATGGTGGCACGGATACGTGAGCCAAATGATTAACGAGACGGGTATGTCCTCTTGAGGAGTGGTAAGTGGAATTGGTATATTCCAAAAAGTGGAAAAGGAAAAAATATAAAAATAGAGTGAAAAAATGTATCTGTATATCAAAAATATGAGTTGAAAACAGTGGTTGAAAAAAATAAGATATCTGGCAGTCAGAAGGTGTCAGTGGTTCTGTGTAGGTCTCTGCCACTCATATGGAACTTGTCAGATATTGTGATCCAACTTCATCTGTTTCCTCTGTTAGAAAGTCTCCCTGGTAAGTATATCTTTAATACAATGTTTGTATTTAGTACCCAGAAAACGCATGTAAGACGCAAGAGAACCGCAACT
Source organism: Bufo gargarizans (assembly GCF_014858855.1). Taxonomy (NCBI): domain Eukaryota; kingdom Metazoa; phylum Chordata; class Amphibia; order Anura; family Bufonidae; genus Bufo; species Bufo gargarizans. Next base: position 369,815,696 of record NC_058084.1, on the reverse strand, counting down.
GAATCAGGATCCCAATTCACATCACAAAATCCAGCCCAGGTCTTCCAGATCAACAAGTACAGCTCTGACTCTATAAGAAAACTATATTGAGGAATGCTTCATATGAGAAACTCTCAGTATCAAGTAATTCAAACAGCAATGCAATACATTCAGCCGAAAAATAAACCATAGAAGATTTTCTATAGCTGTCAAAGATGCTAAGGAGCAAAACACGCACTGGTACCTAGAAAACGCATGTAATGAATGAATGAGAATCCCAATGCACATTACAAAATCCAGCCCATGTCTTCCAGATATTCAGGATGGTACATATATAAAACCCGGTTTACCATACAGATCAAGTGCTGTCCCTGAGGAAGGAGACAGAAGAGTCTCCGAAACGCGTCTGGCGTGGATGAAACACTTGATCATTTGTCAGAACAACCGGCAACACGATAGCAAATACCGACTAATATGATTCTAAGTGAAGCGCTTCACTGAAAGATACCTAGCAAGAGTTGCAGCTTGCAGCCGGCTCATTACAGGAAGTAGCATTTAGTCAGCCTACTCCCACCACCTGTGTTTGCACTACCCGAGACACGTGGGACGCCAAAGACACAGAGCCAACAGCCGAGAGATCGTGATCGCTACAGTGAATACAGCGAGGTGCAGTACTATACCGATCAAAAGATAGCCGATTGCACCTGCTTTACATATCAATCCAAGCAAGGTACCATCATAAATTTCCCTCCCGGCATCACACAGAACACAGATAGAGGTAAGTTACCCCACGTGGGATGCCACGAATGAACACTGAACCTGCAAATGTGAGTACCAACAGACCTCATTATACTTAGTCTGAAAATGTATTCTGACCAATGAATCCACATTGGAGCCACACATGAATATAATACATCAATAATATCTCTGTGTAATGTGCAGCAATTACAAACATTGTATTAAAGATATACTTACCAGGGAGGCTTTCTAACAGAGGAAACAGATGAAGTTGGATCATAATATCTGACACGTTCCATATGACTGGCAGAGACCTACACAGAACCACTGACTACCAGATGTCTTATTTTTTTCAACCACTATTTTAAATTCATATTTTTGAGATATATATATATATATATATATATATATATATATATATACTATTCAGTTTTTTCCTTTATTCACTCTATTTTTATATTTTTTCCTTTTCCACTTTTTGGAATATACCAATTCCACTTACCACCCCGTAAGAGGACATACCCGTCTCGTTAATCATTTGGCTCACGTATCAGTGCCACCATAGAAGCTGATAGTATTACCACATCAACCTGCTTTGCCGATCTTTCAGCGCACCATTCTAGGCGCTATGTACTATTTGGACCAACCTAATTCCAAAGATATGTTAAATTTCTGAGCTATACACCGGTCAACCTGACATTTATACATTGTTATATCGATCAATCACATCCTATTTTATTATTCTCTCATTTAGTATATTGTAATTTTGTGTATATTAATGTTATTGATTTTATTAAATACTATTAAATGTTACATGGATTTTATGCGAAGACATTGATTCTGTGCGACTCCATCTATAAGAGTGCCCATTCACTTTTCTTTTATCTACTTTACTTGGTGAATAGGGTGCAACACTAGTTTGGAGCACCTTTACATCATCAGACAAAAGGAGAGCTGTCCTTTACGTTTTTGCTTTACTTAAGAATACCCCTTTAAGCCAGATTTATCAACTTTGACTTTTTAGAAGTCACAAAGATTGTTGCAGTCTTACTCCAGTAAAGGGGTGGTGTACAAAGTGTAGTGACATCTACATTTACTGATGTATTGTGATTGTCCATATTGCCTCCTTTGCTGGCTTTTTTCCATTGGATTATACAGAGCTTATTTCCAGGGGTTACAGCCACTGTTGCAGCACAGATATGAGGATGCTGGGACGGGAGCTGCTGCACATGCTCCCCATCACCAGAGAGGCAGGCACTTTTTCCTACAATATGCAAACACGCCACCACTGCTGGATTGCAGCAGTGGCTGAAACCTCTGGCAACCAGCAATGTACGTATACAATGCAATTAAAAAATGAATCATGCCAGCAAAGGAAGCAATATGGAACATCACAATACATTAGTAAATGCCTTGTATTAATGTTGTCTATATAATAAAGGTTGTTTGCTGAAGTGAGACACCCCTTTTAAAGAAACACTAAATTTATTTAAAAAAAATTGACATTTCATAAATTTGGGTAAATAACAAATATTTCTGCAAAACTACATGTACAGTGGAACTCTGGTATTTAAACATAGCAGCCACTCATAAGCTGAGTGAGCACCATGCCACTGGGTGCCTGCTGTTTTATACAGCAGACACCTGGAGCTAATGTCTGTGACTAAAAATAATGCCTAAGGCCTCAAGCACACAACTGTTGTTTTGGTCCGCATTCGAGCCGCAGTATTTGCGGCTTGGATGCGGACCCATTCACTTCAATGAGGCCGCAAAATATGCAGACAGCACTCGGTGTGCTTTCCGCATCCGTTGCTCCGTTCCGTGGTCCGCAAAAAAAATATAACCTGTCCTATTCTTGTCCATTTTGCGGACAAGAATAGGCAGTTATATTAATGGCTGTCCGCTCAGTTCCAACATCCGTGTTTTGCGGATCGGCAATTTGCGGACCGCAAAACACACTACAGTCGTGTGCATGAGGCCTATCAAAGACATTGAAATCCTCAGATTCCATGGTCAATTGAGACCATGGTATCATTTGATGTTCTTCCCCAGGAGCGTTGCACTCTTGGGGCCTGAACAGCTTCCCCACGCTAAGATCAGGGGAGCCATTCATTTACTACAGTAGTTCAAGCCTACTAGAGGCTCCGATGTCTGCCACAGTAATGTTCCTATGGAGCCCATTAAATGAGACTCCCATAAGAATGGGAAAAAATCTAAATGGTTGATTCACATTTTTTTTTGTCTCTTCACCTCCCATAAAAAAATGAATAAAAAGTGACCAAAAAGTCAGACATACTCGAAAATAGTGTCAGTAAAAACTACAGACTACATCACAATAAGTGAGCTAAGAAGACAAATAGAAAAAAATTATGACAATGCAAAGAAAAAAAATGTTCTTTTTCAAAGTTTTTATTTTTTTAAGTACTAATAAAAACTATAATAACAACTGTATAAATGTGGTATCGCTGTTATCATACTGACCCAGAGAATGAAGTTAACAGGTCAGTTTTATTCCATAGGGATAGCTGTAAGACCCATAAAACTGTCAGAATTGTGTTTTCAATTTATACACCATCTGGAAAAATTTTTCCACCTTCCTGCCACATTGTATGCAAAATAAATAGTGTCATTAAAAAATACAACTTGCCCTGCAAAAAAGCAAGCCCTTAAATGTCTGTGTGAACTTAAAAAATAAAAAAGTTAAGGTCTTTGAGAAGCAGAGGGTAAAAAAAAGACAAAAATAGAAAATTGCAAGGCACTGAACATGTAGGTGTGAAACAATCCCAGTCTTTTTGCTGGCTTTCCTGAGGATAGGCCATCAGTATAAAAAAAATTGAAAACCCCTTTTAAATGCATTATTGACCCACAAGGATTGTTTTGGTTTAATGCACTGCTTTTCTTATTGATCATCCTGGCTACCTTATCACAAGGTCTCATTCAGGGCCTTTGTACATATTCCATTCTAGCACATCTACAAGTAGCTAAAGTTCAATCACACATATTAGCTATCAATTAAAAAGTTATATATACATTTTGGACAGCTATTGGTCTAGCCAACTGCTAGCCTGTAAAGTTCCTTCAAGAGCAATCAGTAATAGAGTAATAGGTGGCACTGTGTGCATTACAATATGCCTAGGCCGAATGCACACGGCCGTGTTCCGTGGCAGAGAACAGTCCGTGGTATGCCGGGCTGGATTCCTGTTCAGAGCAGGAGCGCACGGCGTCATTGGTTGCTATGACGCCGTGCACTTCATGCCGGCGCTGCACTACAGTAATACACTCATATAGTGTATTACTGTAGTGCAGCGGCGACATGAAGCGCACAGCGTCATAGCAACCGTGCGCTCCTGCTCTGAACAGGAATCCAGCCCGGCATACTACGGACAGTTCTCTGCCACGGAACACGGCCGTGTGCATTCGACCTAAAACTATGGGGGTTGATATGAGGCTGGTGCTATGAAAACTACTATGATTATTGTCAATAGCTTTTGGACAGTGTGGTTCAAATAAATGTATGTTATGACCAGTCTTTAAAGAAGTTTAATCCGAAAAAGGAACACACGTTCTCTTGCCTGTTAACTTTAAATTTTAAATTGGAGGGTTTCAACCTCAGGCAGCAGATACAGGTACATCACTTTACAAATTATTTTTATTATTTCTACTTCACTAAATAAAAGGAGTTCTCTGAGCTTATAGGAAATAAAAAAAATTACCTAAATGTGTCTGAATGCCTAGTATATGATGCTATTATAATTCAGATGCAATTATATTTTATTTTTATTATATTGCCCAAGTCTGTACAGCACAGTTGTTTTCATGCTGTCAGGGCTTAGCACAGGTAAGATTATCTATGTAAAGGACTACAACTGGAAAGGGGATACAAATTAAAGAAGTATTTTAGTAGCAAAATGTTTTCAATAACCAACAAAAAATTTTTTGTTGCTGTTGAGTTTGTATCTATTTAAGAAACTGAAATAGACCCCTTAAAATAATCTGTGCTGTAGTGGACATTCTTATGGTCACACAAAGCACACTAGAAACATTTAGACTAAACATCTATCAGGTCTTCTGTTCAGTTGTGAAAAATGAAGTTAACACAATTAGCAAATCTAAATGGAAACACTAATGACTGAAGTATTTTCTGGACATTTAATTATGTTAATAAAAAAGTATAAATTAAAGTTTTTGAGCAGTCATTTTCCATCCATCCGGCCATATCTTGTCTTTCAGGCTTGAAAAATATGCAGAAATATTCTTTTGCTATTGATCAGAAACAATTTATGCAATCAGTCAATCCAAAATTTTAATTTGCAACAAAATTGAATGTTGAAAACAGAACTTGTTAAGAAAAAAATAGCTGTTTCTGGAAACTCTTCTATTGCTAACCAGTTAACAATATGTGGGCTGCATATTATACAACAGGAAGAGCTGAGCAGATTTATTATTATATTATCATGTCATTATTTATATTATTATTATTATATACCATACTGGTTTGTGGGAAAATACTCCCTATAACTTGTATTTAATTGATGTAAATATTTGGTCATTCTATGCTTAAAAGTCCAATGGGCAGTCCTGCTCAGCAGTCAGCCTTTCCTGTATAAGTGTGCATACAGAGATAACTGTCAGTCACTGAGCAGGCCCACCCACTGGACTCCTAAGAATAGAAACTAACAGGGATCTAGATCAATGTAGTACAAGTTATACTGAATGTAGTACAAGTTATACTGCTCTATAACCTGCTGACTGAAGGTACGAATGAATTTTTAATGTGAAAGTTCATTTTAAAGAGAACCTGTCACCATAAAAATGTGAACGAATATACAGGCAGCATATTATAGAGCAGGAGGGGCTGAGCAGATTTATATATATATTGTTTTGTGGGAATAAATTCAGTTTAACTTCTATTCCATTCATTAAAATCTTTGGTCATTCTGGTCTTTGAAGTCCAGGAGGTGGTCCTATCAGTGACTGACAGCCTTCCCTCTGACTGTGTATACAGAGATAGCTGTCAATCACTGATAGGACCCTGACTTCAAAGCCCAGAATGGGTAGGAGAAATAAAATACTGGTTACACTGAATCTTTTCCCAGAAAACTACATACCAATTAGCTCAGTTACTCCTGCTCCATGTCATGATGCCTTCAGCTTAGATACCATGTTCAATGTGATAGATTCCCTTTAACCACCTAACAGTTTTACCCGAGTCCAGCTCTGGCAGTGAGAAAAGCACTTAACTGTTCAGCTTGGGCAGAAAGTGGAGGGGGTAGGGCTGCTTTAGATGCTGCTTTCTCCTGAATGGTAGCAGCTAGAAACTGGTCTTGTTTGAAAGCTGACATTCCAGACTTTCATACCGAAATAACAGCTACAGTCCAAGCAATAGAGGAGAAGTCACTGTTAGAAATCTAGTCGGGAATAATCCCAGGTAAAACCTGCTTTTACTTTTTCTTTCAGCTGCATTCACAGCATCCTGATTTCTATCAGTGATATCTTCCCCTGTACTGAAGATATTGCTATCATTCTAGTATTGTCTGAAAGCTTGGAATGTCAGCTTTCAGACGTATTGTTAAAAATAAATCTCTTGCTGGTACTAAACCAGAGATATGTGCAGTTAAAGCAGCAGCCCCCTTCTCCCCTTCAGACTAGAGGAGGAGGGGAGCAGTTGTAGAGCTGACAGGCTGCAGGAGGAAAATAAAAATAGTAAAAATATATAGAAATTTGACAATATCATCACTGTACAGCCCCAGATCATAAAATTATGTTATTTTCACCACACAGTGAACACCTTAAAAAAAAAAAATCACAAAATAATGTAAAAATTGCATTTTTTTTTATCTTTCCCCCTAAAAATTAAATAATACAAGTTATTTAATACACTATATATCCCAAAATGGTTCCTAAAAAATCTACAACTAATCTCACAAAATAAGAAATAAAAATATTTAGAAGAAAAAAATTAAACGTTATGACTGCTAGAACACAAAGGGGAGAAATATTACTGGCCCTTAACCCCTTAATGATCCTGCCATATTATACCTTAAGGACCAGGGTTTTTTTTTGGGCAAATCTGACATGTGTCACTTTATGTGGTGATAACTTTAAAATGCTTTTACTTAGGCTACTTTCACAGCATTTCAGCTTTCCGTTTGTGAGATCCGTTCAGGGCTCTCACAAGCGGTCCAAAATGGATCAGTTTTGCCCTAATGCATTCTGAATGGAAAAGGATCCGCTCAGAATGCATCAGTTTTCCTCTGTTCCGTCTGACGGAACTGAGCCAAACAGATCCGTTCTGACACACAACGGCCTGAGAGCTCAATCTTGACTAGTTATGGGAGTAGAGGGTGCAAAGAAGTTGCTGGGGGGCCCATTCAAAAATTTTCTGTGGGGCCTGTCATTTGTAGTTACGCCACTGGTGATAATGTCTCAGTTGTTTGATAGTTTCAATAACATTGCCTCTTTCTGCCAATGTACAAATTTTGGCGGATATTTATAATGCTATTAATGCCGCAATAATGGCGTTAATAGCATAATAAACATCCGCCAACATTTGGCGTACACCATAACTGCACCATATTTTGAGGTTGCAAGGTCCTTTGATTCTTAAGCTCTGGCCACTATGCTCAATATAGTACTGGTCACTGACTGCATGTTATTCGACTGTACATTACTCACTGCCCACTGAAACACTTTAAAATAATAAACATCTTTATTGTAAATTACATAAAAACTAGGGAGAGGACTCCCACATTGTCCAATTGTTTAGGGGCAGAGATTAAGTGGGCTGGTGGGTTCTCTTGTATATATCTAGAAGACCTCCAGAGGGACAATGAACATAAATTTTGCCCCTCGATAGGTCTGGTCTGAGACACCACAATACTCCCCCCACTAGAATAAAGTGCTGCCACCATGTATATGTGCACACCCTGGTGGAGTGGGTAGGTATTGATTCCACCACAACAATAACAGTGACCTGCTTAGAGTGCAGTGAGTAATACTACTGTAGGAAGTGGTAAGGAGAAAATAGGTGTGAACAATCTGATTTTCACACCTGATATAGATGCTAGTAAATGATCCTGATGTGAATCAAGCTTTAAGAGGCCAACCACACTAGGTGGTGTGTCCAGATCTAGTGTTGTTCGACTGTACAGCAAAAGTTGCCAAATAGCACCTGCCTCTCCGACTTCACTCAGTAAATGCAGTTATAGGCTGGAGCTGTCCAGCACAAAACTTCCTTTATCAAATCATGGAAGATGAAAAAGGTAAAAGCATTAGCAAGACCTACGTGTTTCAAGAGGACAGACCACTTTTAATAATGGCCATGTTGAAGAGTGGCGCATCCACTCGAAACTCATAGGTCTTGCTTATGCTTTTACTTTTTTCATCTTCCATGATTTAATAAAGGAAGTGGACTGGTGCTGGAACCTTGCACTTTCCTTTTTGGACTTTAGCAGGTAGCTGGCCCTGCATTTGCTCCATGCACCTGGAGATGTGGACAAGGTGATTACCAGGCTGGGTAAGCTGTCCTCATTTTTTGCATTACTAGCTGGAGCGGGAGCTGTGCCTCACAGACTTCCTGCTGTGCGTTCACTATACAAATAACTCTCCTAACACAGAGCTCTATGCTCCCTCCTAGAAAGCAAGGGAAAGCAGTTTAAAGACCTGTTTAAACCTTACTGTTGCTATGTATCTGCAATTGTTATGTGATTAGTTGTTTCCAGTCACTGTGCAATGAAGATGCCACATTCCTAGTGTTCTTCCAGCAGGATGGTGCCCTCCCCCCCTTCCTCCAATTATGGAGATTATGTTTTTGGATCAGCGGATTCCAGGGAAGTGGTTTGGACATTGTGAGGTGGTGGAGTGGACCCTGCACTCACTGGATCTCACCCCCTCGGATTTCTACCTGTGAGGTGATGTCATGTCCAGGGTTTACGCAGTGAAAACCCAGATTGTGGCGTATATGCAACCATGGATCCTAGATGCCTGTGCAGGCATTTCTGCTGAGGTGTTGCTGTCCATGCATTGTGAATGGGAGAAGAGGATCGCCTTGACAATTCACATCGAGCATATCATGTAGTGGATCTCTGTTGTGTTTCATGACACAGAAAAATTGCTAAAAACTTTGGCAAGAATAAAGGGATGTCGCACTTAGGCATAGATTCAATTTGGATTCCTCATCAAATTCTCAGATACTTATGTCACATGCATCTTTTCCTAATTCAAAATATCGACTTAGTTCCAAGATGGCAGTTTTCAAAATGGCTGCAGTGTTGGACACATCACCTCCCAGATTTGCCCCATGCTTCTTAGCAACATGCCACACACAGGATGGCATTGCCACCCACCATTTTCCATTTATTCAGGTCTCCATACTTTTGGACCACACTGTAGGTTTTTTGAGCCAAAGCCAAAAGTGGATCTAGCAGGAAGGAGAAGTAGACATGTTTCCTTTATACTTCTCATTCCGTCTAAATCCACTTCTGACTTTGACTCAAAAAATGCTTTAAAAACAAAAAGCTGTGTGTGACACCACCCTAAGACGGTTTACATTTTCTCTGTGGCATTAGCTTGCACATTGAAATGTGTGCACATGGCACAAACATGGACATATGAAATGTGCTATTGAATATATGCAATTGCACCATACGTACAGTATGTCTATAAAGCAAAATATATACATATATCTACAATTGAATTTCTTTGCTATAAAAAAAAACAATTTAAATTAAAAGTAAATGTTATACTTTTCTTGCAGAATCCCTTTGTAATCGACAACACATTTCAATACTGACATATACCAGTGAAAGTAATGTCACAATGTCAAGAGGACAATATCACAAGCACTGTCGATTGGAATGATTTGCAATCCTTTAAACTAAATCATTCCATATTGTGTACAGAAAAGAACAAGCAGTCTTGATGGTATTGAGCTCATGACAAAATCATAGCTGTTACAGAATATACATAGACCTTTGATTTTATCATGACATTTACAGCATGTTTCTCTCATATATATATATATATATAATTTTTTAGTTTTTTTTTTCTGCAACAGCGTGGTCTACAAGGGACCTGAGTGGACATAGCTTGCAAAGGACCTGAGCAGATGCCCTCAAAGGTTTATTTCCCATACTATTACCATACTTAAAGGTCTGATCTGTACGTCAGAAGAATATAAACTTGCAGTAGACGCAGGACGACTTCTTATTTTTAATATCTAATCCTGAACAGGCCTTCCTAACTCTACAATCTATACCAGACCTCTTTGGGAGCATTTCCAATTTTAAAGTGAATGCTGCCAAATCACAAGCCCTAAATAATTCTTCATCCTCCTCCTTGCAGAAGCTTAAATTTTTTTTTTCCATACAAATAACTAATGCAATACATTAAATTCCTTGGGGGTAAAATCCCATATGAACTAAAACAATAATATGACCTTAACTATAAGCCTTTGCTTTCCTCTCCCCCCACTATAGTACAGTCTTGGTCGAACTCCTCTCTTTTCTGGTTTGGTAGGAAGAATATATTAGCGGAGCAGCTAATGGTACCTATGTTGGTCCAATTGTAATTACTACTGGTCCTGTCAATCAAAATGCAGAGGGCGTGGCAGTTGCCGAGAGAGCAGAGCCTCTAGGGTAACGGCAAAACCCCTGCCGCTCCTAGAGGCTCATTTGCATAGATTAAAAAGTAATTTTTCTCAGCAATGTGGGTACATATGCACATGGGACCAACACAGATGCCTTCAACTGCCTTCGCCTAATTTATACATATTTCTGTTTGATAAGTGACCCCCACAGTTTTTTGGCTTGCCAACATGGTGTATGGCAGGAATGCTCAACTTTCAGCCCTCCAGCTGTTGCAAAACTACAACTCCTAGCATGCCTGGACAGCCTACAGCTGGGATTTGTAGTTTTGCAACAGCTGGAGGGCAGCTGGTTGAGAATCCATGGTGTATGGATTCAAGCTCCCCTTCACCCCAGCTCTAGCATTGCTCTCTCTCTTCCCTGAAAACTCATCTACAAAATACATGAGACTTGTTAGATATAAGTAAGCAGCTGCCAGAGTGGAACTCTATAGAAACCCCATCTACTATACATTGCGTTAATAAAGTAGACCAAATGACTAGATTGGAAAAACTGTCGGCATGGGAACATCGTACCTATACATATGGTCACGCTGGACCACTGACTGAGATGACTTCTAGGTACAGAAGAAGGCCAGCCAGCATCGTCTTACCCCAGGGACCTGCCTTCTTGAAATCTCTGCAATCATATTGTAGCATTATGCCACTACTGCTGCTGCCGCCTTGTGAGCTGAAAGTATTTGCATGTATCTGAACAGTGGACCACCAGAATAAATTTTACTGGTGGGCCCTAAGCACCTAAGCAGTCCAATACTGCTTCTCTCCCCTAACTCTGGTGTAGGTTTGCTTTTCTTTTGCCTTTTACAGTACATGTTATTTTAACCATGCTCTGAGAGAGGAATTTTATTATATTGCAGCCTCCCCTTCTGGGACTTGTTATCTGTGGACTAGATTCTGGGTTTTCCCTTTATTTGGTACATATCATACATACCATATCCGTTACTTCCACTGAAATATTGTATTTGTGGTTGCTCAAAGTTTTCAATAAAAAGACATTTTAAAAGAAAAGAAAACTCAAACTTCTTTGTAATGTGCATCATTAGTAGGGCGAACGCCAGTCGAGAAAAGACATTGATGGATGCAGCTTTGAGATATTTTGAAGAGAAAAGATGGGAAAGTGGATTTGTCATCAAGCAAAGCATTGAACACATGGCTCAGAACTGAGAATGGGAAGGTAATTGTTCATTCGGTTAGTGATTGGCAGATACCTTTACACTGCTGATTGGAACTGATAACATGGCTTTGGTATAGAAGTACTGTCAGCCATAAGAGATAAAAGTATTGAATCTCATAAATAGCACAGTAAAACTCAGTAAAAAAAAGACACGTCACCTGTCCTGACATGTCTGTTATAGTAACTGCTTGCATTCCCCATGTAATAACAATTCCATCTGACTCTATGATGTGTCATAACTTTATTAGTCCTTCAAGAATTTATGAATGAATTACTAGTAGTATGCAATAAAGGTCCATATAGGTGTTATAAGTTAGGGGGGTGTCCCTACATAGTCAGACACTATCAAATCAGTGCTGTCAATCTGTGCAGGGACACCTCCCCCCCCCAACTGGACATTTATTACAGACTACTGGCAATTAATTTATAATAAGGAATACTAGCGTAATGGCTCAACATAGCGTCATAAGAAGAGATTCTCCAGAATTGTTATAAGAGAATGCAAGTAGTTACAAAAAAGACATGTCAGAATAGCTGACAGGTTGTTCCGTCAAAATAATTCAACACACAGCTATTAATGTTGAAACTGCTGGCAACAAAAGTGAGTACACCCCTAAGTGAAAATGGCCAAATTGTGCCCAAAGTGTCAATATTTTGTGTGGCCACCATAATTTTCCAGCACTGCCTTAACTCTCTTGGGCATGGAGTTCACTAGAGCTTCACAGGTTGCCACTGGAATCCTCTTCCACTCCTCCATGACGACATCAAGGAGCTGGTGGATGTTAAAGACCTTGCGTTCCTCCACCTTCCATTTAAGGATGCCCCACAGATGCTCAGTAGGGTTTAGGTCTGGAGACATGCTTGGTCAGTTCAGCACCTTTACCCTCAGTTTCTTTAGCAGGGCAGTGGTCTGGGAGGTGTGTTTGGGGTCATTATCATGTTGGAATACTGCCCTGTGACCCAGTTTCTGAAGGGAGGGGATCATGCTCTTCTTGAGTATGTCACAGCACATGTTGGCTTTCATGGTTCCCTCAATGAACTGTAACTCCCCACAGCTGGCAGCACTCCTGCAGCCCCAAACCATGACACTCCCACCACCATGCTTAACACTAAGCAAGACACACTTGTCTTTGTACTCCTCACCTAATTGCCACCACACACACTTGACATCATCTGAACCAAATAAGTTTATCTTGGTCTCATCAGACCACAGGACATGGTTCCAGTAATCCATGTCGTTAGTCGGCTTATCTTCAGCAAAGTGTATGCGGGCTTTCTTGTGCATCATCTTTAGCAGAGGCTTCCTTCTGGGACAACAGCCATGCAGACCAATTTGATGCGGTGTATGGTCTGAGGACTGACAGACTGACCCTCCGACCCCTTTAACCTCTGCAGCAATGTCTATTTTGAAAAGACAACCTCTGGATATGACACTAAACACGTGCACTCAACGTCACCACACATGGGATTTCACCCGAGATCTTCAAGCAAGATGGTGGCGACCGTCACGAGCAAAAGGACCAGGTAAGTATGAATTTTTTGTTTTTTTTACACTATTTCAGTTTAAGTCGACTTGCTCCCACAAAGTACGAAGAAATTCAGCTTCGCAGCGAATTGAATTTATCTTGAAATTCGGATTGAAGTCCACTTGCTCAATACTAATCGTTATGTATAAAATGATTAAGTATAACTTGGAACCTATTAATTGAAATTTCTGCTCATTTTAGGCTTAAAGACCTTTCTTCAGTTTGTACTTTCTCAAAGCAATAATTGACACTGTAGGCCCAGATTAGGAGATGCAATATAAAAAAAAAAATTCTCGTACGCTGCTCTGTAGCACCGCTGTGCCCCCTTATGTTTTTACCCTGTATGCTAATCAATTGCTTTGGTACAGAGAGGAGGAACCGGCCGTGTTTCTCAGTGGGCGTCTCCTTCTTTCTGTCTGTGACGCGGTCCAATTGCAGTGGACCGCGTCACAGCCAGGGAGAAGGCGAGCTGTCTTTTCTCAATGGCTGTAATGCGGTCAGCTGTGGTTCCTGGGCCTGCACACTCCTCCCACACAACCCAGTCTAGCAATATGTAGACTGCTGGGTAGCTGCACAGCTTAGCTAAACTGTTAAGCAGGGAGCGGATGGCCTCAACTTAAAGGGGTTGTCTGGGATTTTTATATTGATGGCCTATCCCCAGGGTAGATCTTTAATATCTGTCGGGTAGGGGGCCCGACTCCCAGCAACCCCGCTCATCAGTGGGCTCCTCACAGCTCAACAAGTATGGTACCATACATTGTATGGAACTTAGAAGGGCCTAGGCCATGTGACCGATGAATGTGATGTCACTGGCCAAGGCCAAAGAAGGGACTCTAGCTTTCACCTAATTACAAGCAGTTTATAGGCCGGGTTACCAGGATTTGGACCTACATCGATCTGATACTTATTGACCTATCCTTATGATAGGCCATCAATATCAAAATGCCAGATAACCTCTTTAAAGGGAACCTGTCACTATGCAAACGCAATGTCATCTGCCAGCATCATGTTATAGAGCAGGAGGAGCTGAGCAGATTTTTATATAGATTTATGGAAGAAGATTGTCACGGTGGTGAGTGGGGAAAACCCCCCACCGTGCAATAGCTGCTGTTGCAACGCCAGATAGCAGGGAACAGGGAGCTGGTCACCTCCTCACGCAACCCTAAGCGCTCTCCCTGGACTCCTAGCGTATGAGCCGCCTCATAAGGTAAGGGGGCTCATACTCTCCAACCTAGGACCCTGCTATCCCTGCTACACCCTAGGCCTGATGACAGGGCAGAGAATGCCTGTGCATCCTCGACACGGATGACTGGCGTCTCCAGAGGCCCAGTAGCTGACAGGGTGCAAGGCAATGGGGGAAGCCGTACGGCAGGTAAGACAAAGCACAATAACAATGTTATCTACTCTTACCTGCCGCAGCCAAGATGGAAAGGGGCTCCGGGCTTGGAAACCCACGGTCTTGCCTTCGCTTAACCCCTCCGGGTAAGCACGCCCTTTTCAGAGCCATCACACACCATAATCAAACCTCTCAGACAAAACCCACACCACAACTACATACACCAGGTGGGGAGAGGAATGACAAACACACCGGAGGGGACAACAGACACAGCAAGGGAAACAGAATAATAAATAAGGGTGGCTCACACAGACAGGATAACAAACAGCCCAGGAGCAGAGCTCCACACCAAGCTGAGCCAAATCCCAACTGAACCTTCAGACTCCAACACACCAACCTTATAAGGAGGCCTGAGGTCACACCCACACAGAGACACACCCAATGTTCACAACACACAGAAGGGGATTAACCCTTCCAACACCAGTGGAAGGGAAGACAGCAACTAAAAGGGGAAGTGCATACAACTCAAACCCTGTGGACACCAAACAGGGAATGTGCACACATATAAAACACGTTGCCAAGGGCAACCGCACGCATGACTGTTGTCCGCGACAACCGCACCTGAGGCAACCACTAAGTGCCCCCAGCTGCGGTTGACGAACTCCAAAACGCGGTCAACCGCACGCGGCTCCCAAGGAGTCACGACCAAGACCGAGGGTCGTGACACTCCCTCCCCTCAAAGCCCCCCCCCAACCGAAAAGGGAGGCTGGTGGGACCAAACAACAGGGAGGGGGGAGGGGCAATGCCTAAAAACCACCAGTGTCTCCCTCCAGAGCTGCCGCCAACAAACCTGGACCGTACACAACAGCCCCAGGTTGCCAGCCAACAAAGCAGACTGGAAGGGAGAACAACTGAAGGCACTGCCGGATAGATGCCCGTAACTCCCCCCGGAACTGCCGCCAACAGACCTGGACCGTACACAACAGTCCCCAGGTCGCCAGCCAACAAAGCAGTCCGGAGGAGGAAAACAGGACACCGCGTCCAACTCAGGTGGACGTTCCTACTCCAGGTCGCTGCCAGCAGACACTCCCCAACCAGCACACCTGCCGGAACACCGAAGGAATGCTGCCAGCAGACGACCAAAGCTAGGAACCCTGAGAGGGACGAGGGGTCACCAACACGGTCACGGTTAGCAAGGTGGCGGGGGAAAGCCACCAACCGTGCCGTTAACGGCGAACCCCATAACGCTCTCCCTCCGGAGAACGCGCATGCACCCCAACGGCCTATGGAGGTGCATGCTCCACCCTCTTTCGAGGGACCTGCGACTGTGGAGCCGTTATTTATTATTATGTCACGGTGGTGAGTGGGGAAAACCCCCCACCGTGCAATAGCTGCTGTTGCAACGCCAGATAGCAGGGAACAGGGAGCTGGTCACCTCCTCACGCAACCCTAAGCGCTCTCCCTGGACTCCTAGCGTATGAGCCGCCTCATAAGGTAAGGGGGCTCATACTCTCCAACCTAGGACCCTGCTATCCCTGCTACACCCTAGGCCTGATGACAGGGCAGAGAATGCCTGTGCATCCTCGACACGGATGACTGGCGTCTCCAGAGGCCCAGTAGCTGACAGGGTGCAAGGCAATGGGGGAAGCCGTACGGCAGGTAAGACACAAAGCACAATAACAATGTTATCTACTCTTACCTGCCGCAGCCAAGATGGAAAGAGGCTCCGGGCTTGGAAACCCACGGTCTTGCCTTCGCTTAACCCCTCCGGGTAAGCACGCCCTTTTCAGAGCCATCACACACCATAATCAAACCTCTCAGACAAAACCCACACCACAACTACATACACCAGGTGGGGAGAGGAATGACAAACACACCGGAGGGGACAACAGACACAGCAAGGGAAACAGAATAATAAATAAGGGTGGCTCACACAGACAGGATAACAAACAGCCCAGGAGCAGAGCTCCACACCAAGCTGAGCCAAATCCCAACTGAACCTTCAGACTCCAACACACCAACCTTATAAGGAGGCCTGAGGTCACACCCACACAGAGACACACCCAATGTTCACAACACACAGAAGGGGATTAACCCTTCCAACACCAGTGGAAGGGAAGACAGCAACTAAAAGGGGAAGTGCATACAACTCAAACCCTGTGGACACCAAACAGGGAATGTGCACACATATAAAACACGTTGCCAAGGGCAACCGCACGCATGACTGTTGTCCGCGACAACCGCACCTGAGGCAACCACTAAGTGCCCCCAGCTGCGGTTGACGAACTCCAAAACGCGGTCAACCGCACGCGGCTCCCAAGGAGTCACGACCAAGACCGAGGGTCGTGACAAAGATACAGTAGAACTTGTATGGGATTTGAAGTCCAGGAGGCGGTCCTATCAGTGATTGACAGCTCTCTCTGTATACACAGTCATAGAGTGAAGGCTGTTAACTACTGATAGGACCTCCGCCTTCTTGACATCACAGCCCAGAATGAGCAGGAATCTAAATGACTGAAATACAAGTTTAAGGCCTCCTGCGCACGACCGTTTTTTTCTTCCGCTTATGGGCCGTTTTTTGCATTCCATATATGGTCCGTATACGGAACCATTCATTTCAATGGTTCCGCAAAAAAAAACTGAATGTACTCCGTATGCATTCCATTTCCATTTTTCCGTTCCGTTGAAAGATAGAACATGTCCTATTATTGCCCGCAAATCACGTTCCGTGGCTCCATTCAAGTCAATGGGTCCGCAAAAAAAACGGAACACATACGGAATGTACTTGGGTGCCTTCCGTATCCGTTCCGTTTTTGCGGAACCATCTATTGAAAATTTTATGCCCAGCCCAATTTTTTCTATGTAATTACTGTATACTGTATATGCCATACGGAAAAACAGAACGGAAACACAACGGAAACAAAAAACCGAACAACAGATCCGTGAAAAATGGACAGCAAAACACTGAAAAAGCCATACGGTATATTTTGCCAGAAAACGATATATCAATCTGCTCACCTCCTCCTGTTCTATAACAGGCTGCCTGCAGCTCAGACACCATGTTTAACGTGACAGGTTCCCCTCAAAGTATTTCAGTGTCCTATTATTCCTCATTGTTACATAGTGTTGCATATACACAGTATTTTAGACCTGTAGAGACTATTTTATGCATCGTATCCAAGTGATTCACTGCCTTCTTAATTAAATGCACATTTTATTCAATTCCCCTTTATAGAAAGGCATTGCTAGGTCAGCCCTGAAAAATCCAGCTGAGTGGCAGGTCAGGTAATAAAACGTTAATCAAAATTTAGCACCTTCTGCTTAGGCTTTATTAAAAAAACTTTTAAAACTAGTAGCACAATCACAAATCATTAAAGCTGAGAGACGGGTGTTCTGAGATAGTCGAGAATTTGCCCGGACTATCAATGCAAAACGCCTGTTTGGTTGTTCCACTAGCAGATGAATAATGAATCCTAAACTACAGTGCTCCAGTTCAGACCAAAGAAAAATGCTTAGACTTGAATATTCTCTATTTTTGTGGTTAATAAAGGAATTAGAACCTCCAATGTTTATTTCTGTGAAAAAAAGAAAAACAGCATATCTGCTCATTATTATTTTAGAATATTGCACAAAGAACACTGACGGTCTTTATGTAAGGCTACATGCACACGACCGTACCGCTTTTTGCGGTCCGTAAACCGCAGATTCGCAAAAAACTGAAGCTGGCCGTGTGCCTTCCGCAATTTACGGAACGGGTGGCACATTGTAGACATGCTTATTCTTATCCGCAAAACGGACAAGAATAGGACATGCAATATTTTTTTTGCAGGGCCTCGGGACGGAGCAACGGAAGTGGACAGCACACGGAGTGCTGTCCGCATCTTTTGCGGCCCCATTGAAGTGAATGGGTCCGCACCCGAGCCGCAAAAACTGCGGCTCGGATGCGGACCCGGAAAACGGTCGTGTGCATGAGGCCTAATGGAAAGCAGCGGCATGGCTAAAAGTTCATGGGCCCTGGTGCAAGAGTTCAGCTTGGGCCTCCCCTTCCCTCAGGGCTTTGTTGCAAGGGGCAGGGGTGTACCTAGCCTTTCTGCTGCCTGGGGCAAAAATGTTAATGGTACCCCTCTCCTATCCTAACCCCTTCCCTCCAGCCCTACTGTTAGGCCAGACACACACAAGAGAGTTAATTGTGATAAACTCGCCACATGGGTCAGTGAGAGGTCCATTCCTGACCTCAGCTCCTCTGACTGGATCGCACGGCATTTTACTGATTTATAATGTGCGCCAGTACAAAAAAATACCCCTTATAAGGCTACTTTCACACTAGCGTTCGGGTTTCCGCTCGTGAGCTCCGTTTGAAGGAGCTCACGAGCGGACCCGAACGCAGCCGTCCAGCCCTGATGCAGTCTGAATGGAGGCGGATCCGCTCAGACTGCATCAGTCTGGCGGCGTTCAGCCTCCGCTCCGCTCGCCTCCGCACGGACAGGCGGACAGCTGAACGCTGCTTGCAGCGTTCGGGTGTCCGCCTGGCCGTGCGGAGGCGTGCGGATCCGTGCGGATCCGTCCAGACTTTCAATGTAAGTCAATGGGGACGGATCCGTTTGAAGATGCCACAATGTGGCTCAATCTTCAAGCGGATCCGTCCCCCATTGACTTTACATTGAAAGTCTGGACGGATCCGTACTAGGCTATTTTCACACTTAGCTGTTCTATGCTAAAAATAATGCAGACGGATCCGTTCTGAACGGAGCCTCCGTCTGCATTATTATGAGCGGATCCGTTCAGAACGGATCCGCCCGAACGCTAGTGTGAAAGTAGCCTAATGTGCGCCAGTATAAAAAAAAAATACCCCCATATAATGTGTGCCAGTGTGAAAAATAACTCCTTATAATGTGCGACAGCACAAAAAATACTCCTATAAAATGCCCCAGTACAAAAAATACCCCCTCATAGTTTGCACCAGTGCAAATACCCTCTACAATGTTTGCCAGAACAAAAAATATCCCCTGATAATATGCACCAGGACAAAATATATTCCCTTATAATATGTGCCACTGCAAAAAAATACCCTTTACAATGTGTTAGTAAAAAAAATCCCCCTTATAATGTGTGCCAGTATAAAAAAATAACCCCTTATAATGTTGCCACTGCAAAAAAATGCCCCGTTATAATGTGTTCCAGTACAAAAAAATACCCCCTTCTGTGTGTCAATACAAAAATGCCCCCCTCTTAGTGCCCCTAGTAGAGCCAATGTCTCCATAGTGCCCCCCATAATGTATGCCAGTACAAGAACATGCCCCCTTATGTGTGTCAGTACAAAATGCCCTTATTTAGTGCCCCCAGTAGATGCCATATAGTGCCACCCCCCAGTGGCCCAACAGCATAAAAACTAAATAAACAATAACCTCAAATACTTGCCTGATATGGAACAGATGATAGCACATATGGTCTGTACACAGGTACTCTGAAGGAAGCTGAACATGGATTCCAGCTGTTCGGTAGGAAGAAATGTACCACATTCTTTCAATATGCTACAACCTAAGGCCCCCTATACTGTTGTAAGCCATGTATGGACCTGTCAGACAAACAAACGTTCAGCCGCCAGGTATTGCAGGTGGCATAAGGAAGAAAAACGTATCTAATGTGCCTAGCAAGCTCGTCCTACATGTTTTATTTTGATACATTAAGTATAAATTGTGTCATTTTTACCAGCTTAGAAATTCACACATGATGCAACAATACAAAAAAAATTGCCTTTAGGCCTCATGCACACGACCGTTGTTTCATTCCATGTCCGTTGTTCAGTTTTTCGTGATTTTCTGTGGACCCATTGACTTTCAATGGGTCCGTTGAAAACTTGGCTAATGCACCGTTAGTCATCTGCGTCCGTGATCCGTGGCTCCAGTCCGTCAAAAAAAATATAACCTATCCTATTTTTTTTCACGGAAAACAGATTGCGGACCCATTCAAGTCAATGGGTCCGTGAAAAAATGCGGAGGCACACAAGATTGCCATCCGCGTACATTTTTTTCCTACCATTTGCATGGCAAACTTGACTTTTTTTTACTTTCCTTCATGTCTGGTGATCCTCCAAAAATATAGGAAGACAAGTTGTTCCCCCGTTTTACGGAACGGAACACAACAACGGTCGTGTGCATGAGGCCTTACTTTTATTGTATTCACTGAAGCAAAATGCAGGAGGAAACAATATCAGTAATGGTGTTTTTCATATTTATGATGTTAGGGCTCCCTCTTCTGGTTAGTTATGTTATTAACACCCCAAATATGTTTTATTAATTCCTTGTTTAAACTAATTTTGCCTGAGTGGAACGAGAGCACAAAGAAATACAAAATTCACTCACCTTATCACAGCACCCCCATTTCAGGGCCAGTTCAAGACCCTGCTGGACCAGTAGTGGTAAGGTTTCATGACTGCTGCAATCAATCGCTGGTCTCAGTGGTCATACTGTATGTGCAAGAACAGCAAATAAAGTGAAGTGAGGTTGGGGGACCTTGTCGCTTCCGGTCTGGTGAGTGGAGTTATTTTTCTTTGGGCACACGCTCAGGTCAGTGTTTAAGTCTGCTGCCAGACTGGACAACACCTTTAACAATGGAGAGGTCCTACTTAAAGGGAACCTGTCATTAACATAATGCTGACCATATGTAGGGCAGTATAAAGTAGTGACAGAAATGCTGATGTCAGCGGTGTGTCACTCATGAGCTAATAGTAAGTGGTTGCTGAGAACCGGCATCATAATCATTGCAGCACAGGCCTGGAAAAGAGTCAGATCTACCTGAGAAGAGTCCTGGTTATCCATAATCTCCTGCTCTCTCACCCATCTGCTGATGATTGGCAGTTCTCTCCTAGAGAGAAAGGGAGAGAACGAGGTAGAAGCCTGTCAGCCATCAGCAGGTGGGCAGGAGAGCAGGAATTCATGAATAACCAGGACTCTTCTCAGGTAGATCTGACTCTTCTCCAGGCCTGGTCTGCAATAATTATGATGCTGGTTCTTGGCAACCACTTACTTCTAACTGATGTATGACACATTGCTGAAATCAGAATTTCTGTCACTATTTTATGCTGCCCTCAGTCAGGTCAGCATAAAGTTGATGACAGGTTCCCTTTAAGTGTAAAGCAAAGCTGAACATAGACTTGAGATAACTGTGGCAGCTAAAGATTTATCCTGCCCGATTCCGTCATAAACATTCATGCTTTTATCAGCCCATGTTCCAGTAGGGATGGGGAATAAGCAATGGAAACCTCTGTCAAGCAGTAACATAAGATGTTATCAAACCTGATCATGTCTTCCATGGTATAGGGAACTTAAGAATGCAAGATGAAGATGCAAGCAGTGGTTTCTGACCTACAGGACCTGTTTGCAAACTAGAACCACAGCTCTGACCCAATGAAGATAAGCTAAAAAGCAGCCAAGCAGCAAGCACTGAGGAAAATACCGGGAAGCCGTTATCTCCTGTCGGCAGCTTAGACATCACTTTTCAGCTCATGACCAGACAGTTGTTTTAACCCCTTATAGGTATTGTCAAATATTTTTATATTGAAGGCCTATCTTCAGGATAGATCATCAGTGTGAGACCAAGGGACGTCTGACATCTTGCACCTCAACTATTTCATTGTACTTTGGCACTAGAACTCAGCACTGTCCATTTTTGTAGTAGACGGAGCTAGTAAATGAAGCGCTCTTCTCATTAAAGTGTTCGGGAGGAGCATTGTAGTAATTGTAGTAATCTCGGTCCACTGCACAATAGTAGCTGGGCAGTTCAGACTACGATTTTTTACGTTGGCTACCTGAAACAGCTCCCCCGCATAACGGAAACGGGACGGATCCATTTTTCAAACCCATAGACTTCTATTATGACGGAATCAGTAACGGAATGCCTCTAAAGTCAAATCTACCTATGCATTCCGTCATAGCATTGCATTATGGTCCGTGGTAACGGAATCCATAATGCAATTCTGCTTTTATCGCCAAATGAAGCGTCAATGGATTTCAAAATATGAAATTCGCTCATCTCTAATGTTTATAGCTACAGTATGAGGTAACTATGCATGTGTACTAAATGGCTTAGTTGTCCATAGCAACCAATCAGATTCCACCTTTCATTTTTGACAGCTCCTTTGGAAAATGAAAGGTGGAATCTGATTGGTTGCTATAGGCAACTAAGCCAGTTCTCCTTTACACCAGTTTGATAAATGACCCCCTTTGTTTTGAACAGACAACTCAGATCCATTGAAGACAACAGAGTAAGATGTCTTGTTACAATCACCACTCTTTGTATCATATGGCAGTGGCCGAATGCCATGTTGGGCACTGGAGCATGCCCATTTGTCCACAGACTCTTGGTGACTGTTACTTTATTTTATCGTGATTTTATTGTATCTTTGGGTATATGTGTATATCTATATATACACCGTGGATATATAAAGTCTACACACCCCTGTTAAAATGTCAGATTTTTGTGCTGTAAAAAAATGAGACAAAGATAAATCATTTCAGAACTTTTTCCACCTTTAATGTAACCTATAAACTGTACCACTCAATTGAAAAACAAACTGAAATATTGTAGGTGGAGGGAAGAAAACAAAAAAAACTAAAATAAGGTGGGTGCATAAGTGTGCACACCCTCTTATAACTGGGGATGTAGCTGTGTTTAGAATTAGGCAATCACATTCAAAATCATGTTAAACAGTAGTCAGCATACACCTGCCATCATTTAAAGTGCTTCTGATCAGTGATGGCCAGTTCGCAGTGTTCACCCGCGAACACATGCGGGCTGCCGTTTTGACTCACAAGTCCGGCGATGCACAGGTAAGCCTGTGCCGCGAGTCGGTATGAAATCAAATGTGGTCACAGGGAGCAGGTAGTTCCGAGAACAGCCGCCGGGGGCCTTCATCGGGCTGTTCTTGGATCTGCCTGCTCCCGGTGACCGCATTTGTTTCAGACCGGCACACGCACAGGTAAGGGCTTACCTGTGCATCGCCGGACTTGTGAGTCAAGATGGCAGCCCGCATGTGTTCGCGGGCGAACACTGCGAACTGGCCATCACTGCTTCTGATTAACCCCAAAATAAAGTCCAGCTGCTCTAGTTGAACTTTCCAGAAATTTTCTTAGTCGCATCCCACATCAAAAGCCATGGTCCACAGAGAGCTTCTAAAACATCAGAGGGATCTCATTGTTAAAAGGTATCAGTCAGGAGAAGGGTACAAAAGAATTTCCAAGGCATTAGATATACCATGGAACACAGTGAAGACCGTCATCATCAAGTGGAGAAAATATGGCACAACAGTGACGTTACCTAGAACTGGACGTCCCTCCAAAATTGATGAAAAGGCAAGAAGAAAACTGGTCTGGGAAGCTACCAAGAGGTCAACAGCAACATTAAAGGAGCTGCAGGAATATCTGGCAATTACTGGCTGTGTGGTACATGTGACAACAATCTCCCTGTATTCTTCATATGTCTGAGCTATGTGGTAGAGTGGCAAGATGAAAGCCTTTTCTTACCAAGAAAAACATCCAAGTCAGGCTACATTTTGCAAAAACACATCTGAAGTCTCCCAAAAGCATGTGGGAAATGGTGTAATCGTCTGGTTAAACCGAGGTTGAACTTTTTGGCCATAATTCCAAAAGATGTGTTTGGCCCAAAAACAACACTGCACATCACCAAAAGAACACCATACCCACAGTGAAGCATGGTGGTGGCAGCTGTTTATCTTCAGCTGGAACTGGGGCCTTAGATAAGCTAGAGGGAATTATGAACAGTTCCAAATACCAGTCAATATTGGCACAAAACTTTCAGGCTTCTGCTAGAAAGCTGAACATGAAGAACTTCATCTTTCAGCATGACAACGACCCAAAGCATACATCCAAATCAACAAAGGAATGTCTTCACCAGAAGAAGATTAACGTTTTGGAATGGCCCAGGCAGAGCCCAGACCTGAATCCGGCTGTGCACAGGAGATGCCCTCTGACAGATTTGGAGTGTTTTTGCAAAGAAGAGTGGGCAAATATTGCCAAGTCAAAATGTGCCATGCTGATAAACTCATACCCAAAAAGACTGAGTGTTGTAATAAAATCAAAAGGTGATTCAACAAAGTATTAGTTTTAAGGGTGTGCACACTAATGCAACCATGTTATTTTATTTTTGTATTTTTTCTTCCCTCTACCTAAAAGCTTTTAGTTTGTTTTTCAATTGAGTTGTACAGTTTATAGGTCAAGGTGGAAAATGTTCTGAAATAATTTATCTTTGTTTAATTTTTTTACATCAGAGAAACCTGACATTTTAACAGGGGTGTGTAGACTTTTTATATCCACTGTTTATACACAGTGTGTATATATATATATATATATATATATATATATATTTTATCATAGTTTAGTAAACTCTTTATGCACCTAAGTCGTGTTAAGTCTTTTTTCCTGAACTTCCAATCTCACGATAATACTTATACCTTACCAGTCTAGGCACAACACTAGTTAAAAGCGAAGTCACAGGAGGAGTACCAGGTTGCTGCACTCGTTAGCCAGAAACATCTCAGTGGAAGCCAGAGAAAACACATGATGAAGAAAGCTCAGAAGAGCAAAAAAAAGGCTTTTTGTACTGGGGACTGGTATAAAATGTTTTATTAAAAATGAAATAAAAACATCACATCAGCTACGCGTAATAAAGGCAAAATGGGAGGCAGCACCGATCAAGATTTAAAATGGCCGGTTGCACGCTCTGGGGATTAAAGTTTATTCACCCATCATCTAGCGACGTTTCGGTTCTACAATTGAGCTTTTTTTCAAGCAATGAGTACCTTTTATTGCTTGAAAAAGGCTCAGTTGTAGAGCCGAAATGTCGCTACACCATGGGTGAATAAACTTTTGGGATTTTATTTTATCCTGGGTTGGAGTGCTGCTCTTTTTTGCACTAATATATATATATATATATATATATATATATATTAATATATATTAGTTGTTTTAAAATATGCTTAAGGGTATGGTTGTTTGATGTGATAGTGGGGACCACCTACTTGATAGTGAGTATTTTGTATATAAAGGAATAGTAGGTATTTTGTATATAAACAAGAAGTATCAAAAAGGGAATATGGGTATGTGCTAGATTGTCAAGTAGCAGAAGCAAGTAAAAATCAAGTAAAAAATCAGGTAAAAATCCGGGATAAAATACAGTCTGTAAAGGCTTTCAAAAATGTATGCAATCTGTAAAAACTTTCAAAGAAATAATTCCATATACAAGTGGCCACTATTTAGCAGAAAAAACATCAATAAAATAGATAGATGGAATTGATGAAGGTATTTTCAATGATGAGACGGTCCTTTGTGGAAGAAAAAAAAAAACAATTCTGAGCAGAGAGTGATTTATGCCTAATCCAGGATAGGTATTGTGATGTTACAATATATTTCACATGGAGTAGTAGGCATAAATATAACTTTGTAATCTTATAGGCAGTCTGGTAAGTTGTAAGATTTATGTGCCAAGCTGTGGAGTGAAGCGGAGCTCTGTGCCTGAGTGCGGCGTCCCACACTGTCTCTGGCTTCAGAGTTCACTTACCCCTCCCAGCGCTCGTTGTATTGCGTCCTCCTGGCAGTGGTCAGCAGTTCCTGGAAAGCTGTGGAGGCGATGGCGTCCCTCGTGTTGCCTAGGACGCTGGGGGCGTGGTTCGCGCGTCTGGATGAATGACGTCAGCGGTCTTGTGATCGCGATCCTATTCAGAGTGTGTTCTCCGTGCCTGCTTTGTTTCAGGGTTGATACAATAATCCTCGGCTGCTTAAACGCGTTTCGGGCCGTAGTCCCTTCATCAGTAAGTGGAGGATTATGGTGTCTACTGTGATATTTATAGGGCGGCAGTGATTAGCTCCTTTATTGGCTCATTCTCTTAATGAGGTGGATGTGCTCAATTAATTGCTTTTATGCCTGTCTTATTTGGCATGTTTGGTTTGTGATGGGGTGAAAAATTAGGTGATATAAGTAGTGGAGTAAAATAAAAGAAAAAGAAAAATTTATTCTTATATATGTGATCCTATATTTTGGTGTTGCGTGTAGGGGTGAAGATAATGTGGAATCATGATTAGGGATATTTGATTGGAATCAGTCTTTCATCTCATGCAGTGAGTATTTGTAAGTTAATTGAGTGTACAAGTGTTCTGATTATATTTGTGTTTTGTCTGTCTCATAGGTCAGACATTTTTATTTTGGTGGTGTCAAGGAATAGCTTCATTGGTTAAATATGTCCCATCTAGATATTTGTTGGTTGGTAGTGTCTATAATATTAATTATTAAATAGATGGAGAGCTTGTTTTAATTTAGGATATAGATTCAGTCGATTTTTAAGGAATTTAATCATACCGTAATCTTGGTATTTCATATTAATGGACGTGTAGTGGACTTGATGTTTCTTAATTCTAGGCGTACAATGGGATGAGCCCATTGTACTGCTGGTCCGTTGAGTAGAAGACCCAGCAGCCGAGGATTATTGTATCAACCCTGAAACAAAGCAGGCACGGAGAACACACTCTGAATAGGATCGCGATCACAAGACCGCTGACGTCACTCATCCAGACGCGCGAACCACGCCCCCAGCGTCCTAGGCAACACGAGGGACGCCATCGCCTCCACAGCTTTCCAGGAACTGCTGACCACTGCCGGAGGACGCAATACAACGAGCGCTGGGAGGGGTAAGTGAACTCTGAAGCCAGAGACAGTGTGGGACGCCGCACTCAGGCACAGAGCTCCGCTTCACTCCACAGCTTGGCACATAAATCTTACAACTTACCAGACTGCCTATAAGATTACAAAGTTATATTTATGCCTACTACTCCATGTGAAATATATTGTAACATCACAATACCTATCCTGGATTAGGCATAAATCACTCTCTGCTCAGAATTGTTTTTTTTTTTTCTTCCACAAAGGACCGTCTCATCATTGAAAATACCTTCATCAATTCCATCTATCTATTTTATTGATGTTTTTTCTGCTAAATAGTGGCCACTTGTATATGGAATTATTTCTTTGAAAGTTTTTACAGATTGCATACATTTTTGAAAGCCTTTACAGACTGTATTTTATCCCGGATTTTTACCTGATTTTTTACTTGATTTTTACTTGCTTCTGCTACTTGACAATCTAGCACATACCCATATTCCCTTTTTGATACTTCTTGTTTATATACAAAATACTCACTATCAAGTAGGTGGTCCCCACTATCACATCAAACAACCATACCCTTAAGCATATTTTAAAACAACTACCTACTATTTACCTACTAATAAATTATTTACTTGTACCCAAATTGAGTGTGCCTGCTTATCTTTACCAATTCTGCAACTATATACTCCTGACTGGGTGAGTCAGACAGAGCAGTCTCTGCACCTCTAGCATTTGCCTAGGTGGTAGAGCCGTCTATCCTTTTTACATATATATAATGTACAATGATGAGCAGGAAGTGAATGATACATAATTGGTTGTAATGTGTAAAAAACTGATAAATAAATGATCCAAGAAAAGTATATAAAGGGAACTGAAGATAATCTCAGCATTAGGACGGCTGTACCAGGGTGAAATATATGTGAATTGGAGGACAGGAAGCAACATCACAAGCGTTACATAGACACAAGTAAAGATTAATGTGCCCACCTAGAATATACAGGGAAAAGCCAGAGGGGAGAGGAAACCGTGATTAGAAATAGGCAGACAGAGGTATGATGCAGCATACAATCAGAGGATGATGCGCCGTGCAGAGGAGAAGAAGCACACTGGCCCAAGATAAGCAGAAGACAAGACACAATGGCAGGTTGGAGGTGGGGAGACCCAGATGACAAACAAAAAAAAGAGAGTGTTAAGAAAATAATAAACAGTATTTATTACTTGCGTTTATTAGTCCTGCACTGCGACACCACCAGACGTGAGAACAAGCTGAACGGAGATAGGAAAACCAGACCCAGAAAGACCCAGTCGGAGTGTCTAAGTGAAGGATGGTGAAGCAAATGGTGCTAGCCAGTAACATGAGGATGATTTCCACTAATAGATAGTGCATGAAAAATAAATCTAACAAATGAATTATGATGAAAAGTATACTGATACATACATATAAATATACTTTTTGATAGTTTTAGTGGTTTCATTGAGGCCGTCCGGGAACAGGGTATTAAAGGGGTTATCCAACCCTTATAATGACCCCCCCCTAATGCTCAGGCACCTCATATAGGTTATACTTGCCCCACTACCCGACACACGCGTCACTCCTGCTCCCCGCACAGCAAATAGCAGGCCGCGATGGGAACAAGCCTCCCTAGCATCGCGGGTGAGGCTAGTAAGGCTCGTCCCCGTTGCGGCCTGCTATTGGCTGAACCTCTCCCCCCCATTTTGACCCACACGACAGGGAGATGCGTGCGGGGAGCGGGTTATAATGTACATTGTATAGCATGGTGCAGGGCTGGCCAACCTGCTGCTCTCCAGCCGTTGCAAAACTACAACTCCCAGTATGCACAGTCTGCCTATAGGTATCAGCCTAAAGCAGGGCATGGTGGGAGTTGCAGGTTGGCCAGCCCTGGTGTAAGGGTTATACTGTATATTATATGGCATGGTGTATGGATTATAATGTACATTGTATAGCATGGTGCAAAGATTATAATGTATACTGTACAGCAAATGTATGGAGGTTACACCATGCCGGACAATGTAACCCCTGCGCCATGCTGTACAATAAACAGTATAACCCCTACACAGTGTAGAGGTATACTGTATATTGTGTGGCACACATGTATGCTATATGTGTATAACAAACATATTCCACATGAAAACTTACAATTACTTGGCTTGGCCCTTGGGGATCTCGGAAGCCACTTCAACACTTTGGCTAGGTCTAAGAACTAGGGTTGCCACCTTTCCTAACAAAAAATACCAGGCAAGTTAAGCCACACCCCAAAGGGGGTGTGGTAGTGGGCGTGGCTTAACACAGGGTGTGAAGTCGCAGTCATACTGTAGCTCCCCAGGAATATTAAAGCCCCCATTAGCGCCCCCAGTAATAGTAATGCACCCAGTAATAGTAATGCACCGTCAGTAATAGTAATGCCCCCATTAGTGTGCCCCGGTTCGAGTAATGGCCCTATTAGTGCGCCCCAGAATAAAAAATGCCCCCTAATAGTGCCCCCCAGTAAGAATAATGTCCCCAGTAAGAGTAATGCCCCCATTAGTGCCACCTATTAAGAATAATGCCATGATTAGTGACCCCAAGTTAGAGTAATGTGGCCCTCATCCACCGGGAACCGTCACTCGGGGCCGGCACACTGAGACTATTATAAACCCATTCTGGCACTATCCCACAAAAATACTTACCTCCTAGCCACAGTTGATCTACCAGTGGAGAAGTATGTTTCCTATATCCACCAGCCACCCATGGGACTCCATCTACAAGCGACTCTAGTGTGGTACAGTAGGTGAGGGACACAAGTGCTTCCCTTGATGTTCCCTCCCTAGTGGAGTGAGTACACATCTGCATTGCAATATATTTTATTTTATCCAGTGTTGGTTTAGCGCCTCCCTTTGGTTTTGGCTACAGATGAGCAAAGTTTTGAAAAATTTGATTCGCCAGCTTTGCCGAAGTAAGCTAAGAAATTCGATTTGCTACAAATTAATTAATCACGAATCGCTATAAATCAGGTATACCCAGGCCACTCTGCCTTAGGGTATGGCCACACGGAGTGGCCATGCTGTGGGCAGGTTGCAGCCAAGCTGCTGTGAAGAACTGCACGGCCAATCAGGCCGCAACTGGTTTTCATGTAGTAATGGAGACCGCACTGTATAGTCTTTCTTCATTGTTAATGGCCGCACGGCACCTTTAAACAGGGGCTGTTGCTGGTATGGGGTTTGGCTGGTTAGGTGGGGACACAGCATTCATATTATTGCTGTTCTTGCCTGCAATCTACTGCAAGTTTTTTGCCAGTAAACACAGAATATTAATCAGATCTGGCATATCCAATTCTCCAACCCCAGCGCTCTCCTGCCCTACAGGTGGGAGCCCTTCTTCTGCCATCTGCTATTCCTCCTTTTCCACATCATCTCATATCGATGAGAATATGTCATCAGGAACATCCAGTTCCCCCTCTCCCTGCATCTTGCTGACTTTTTTAGTACAGGCAGACATTGAAGGATAATTTGGAAGAAGTAAAGCCAGCAAAAGATGAGGATGGTCATCTTTAAGACCTGGTCCCCCTAAGGGGTGCAGACTGAATGGTATTGGTTGGCACGCTGGCACTGGAATAATAAAGGCTTCCATCTTATTGGTATTGAATTACATGTCTTAGTTTACAGCTGATGTAGGAACAAGTAAATATAGGCATAAATAAATAGAACTGACACAGAATAAGTCTCCCTGCACTCTCCCTCTCCAATATTCTTCCATTAATCGTTTTCAGCAACAATGTCCCTAGCACATGAGCACTTACCACATCTCTCCCTATGCTCAGCCCACAAGAAAGTGGTGGAGACCGCACGCGATGAGGGTTTTATAGGGCTGTGACATCACAGGGGATGGCTATCTGAGGACTGGCTGGCTGCACAGCATTATGGGTGATCTCACATTCCCAGGCTTCTTACTTTCACTTTGTAACACGTGCAGCCACCATTTTGGAAAAAACGGATTCGTTACCACGAAGCATGGGTAAATTTGGATTAATTGGGAATCAAAGTTTTCCTAAACTTTGGACCGAATTCCACTTCACTCAGCACTAGTTTTGGCCACTGGACAGGGGATACGTGGCTGATAAGTCTGTAGATAAGTCCATAGAGACATTTTCCATTTAAACAGGGTTCTCTTGATGGGTGGTTGTCCCAGAGATCGAACATCCACTGATCAAACACGTCCCTGTAGGTAAATATTGTACTATTGTTCATGGGAGAACCCCTTTAAGGGCTTTTTTACACGAGCGGATCCCGTGTGTGGAATCCACTGCGTGAAAGAGGGACAAGGCCCATTCCGGACAGCAGTGACACGGAGCATTAACATACATGATTGATAATGCTCTTTGCCTCTCTGTGACCTTTTTACTGCAAAATCACGGTGACAACTTTACCTCACTGTGGTTTTGTAGTAAAAAGATCACAGAGAGGCACAGAGCATTATCAATCATGTAAATGCTCCGTGTCTCTGCTGTCCGGGACAGGGCTTGGCTCACGCAGCAGATGACTCGCATGGCATCTGCTCATGTGAAAGAGCCCTAAGGCTGAGTTCACATCACTTTTTAGCTTTCCGTCAAAAAAAGGGCTCATGCACACAAACGTATTTTCTTTCCGTGTCCGTTCCATTTTTTTTTTGCGGACCGTATATGGAACCATTAATTTCAATGGGTCTACAAAAAAATGGAAGGTACTCCTTGTACATTTTGTTTCCGTATGTCCGTCTGTCTGTTACACAAAAAAATAGAACATGTCCTATTATTGTCCGCATTACGGACAAGGATAGTACTGTTCGATTAGGGGCAAGCTGTTCCGTTCTGCAAAATACGGAATGCACACGGACGTCATCCGTATTTTTTGCGGACCGCAAAATACATATGGTCATGTGCATGAGCCCGAAGAGAGAGAAAAAAGAAACAGGAATCTGTAAAAAAAAAAAAAAATGATCCTGTGGACGCGGATGACAATCTTGTGTGCCTCCGCGTTTTTTAGCAGCCCCATTGACTTGAATGGGTCTGCAAACCGTTATCCGCGAAAATAATAGGACAGGTTATATTTTTTTGACGGACTGGAACCACGGATCATGGACGCGGATGGCAAACGGTGCATTAGCCGAGTTTTCAACTGACCCATTGAAAATCAATGGGTCCGCAGAAAATTACAAAAAACGGCACAACGGACACGGAATAAAACAACGGTTGTGTGCATGAGGCCTTCATCTGAGATCCATTTTTTTAGACTGAAAAAAATGGATCTCAGAATGAAATGGCTCAAATGGATGACAACTGATGCAAGAGGATCCATTATTTTTTTTACAGGATCCTTAAAAAAAAATAGATCCTATGCATAACTGATGCAACAGCATACATTTTTTAACAGGATCCTGTTTTTTTTCTCTTGGATCAGAAAAACAGAAAGCTAAACGGTGATAATGATAGAATATGTTGTTTTAAGTACAGATTTGATCTTGGCGAAAAGATTTGTTTTAACTGTGCTCTAGTCATTTGCCTAGAGATTCCACCTGTTGTAAGGCATGTAAATGAACACAGTAAAACTCCTGAAGAGATGGAAGCATGTCAGGACTCCAGGTTCTGAAACATATAAAGATGCATAAAGGAGACATTAGATTATGATGAAACACCCAAATAAAAAATAAAATGCTACAAGTACTAGGTTAAACTAAGTGATATCACATGTTCACAGCATATAATTAGTTTCAACTCAAAATAAATACTTGGTTTAATTGGGCGATTGACTGGGCTCCATGTGTTTTTATATTTTGCCATCTGTATGAAATAGCCTCTTGTATCCTCTTCACCAGCAAGTCGGTAATTAAAAACATCTAAAAATGTTCATTCATTTCACAATATTGTGTTAAATGTTTACAAAATTCCATAAATTATTCATTTGTTACAAGAAAGGGAGACATTTCGTTACAATATAGAAGCAAGCTTTATCAGTGAGGCATTCAACTTGCATCACTACCCGGAAAAGCCTACATTGTCTGAGGCTGGGTTTCCACATTCAGGCTTTCTGATGCTGGTTTTTTTTAATCAAGCCCAGGTGTTGATTTTGTGCAAACATTTGGGGATTTCCAAGACTATACATATTAGGTACTAAAACAACACAGATTAGCGAACCATTTACTCATACAATTCGCAAATTTATAGAATAAGGTGCAATGGTTTTATTTTTAACAGTTTACCCCAAATGAAACAAAAAATATGAAAAATATATTTCTCTAAAAAACATATTAATGAACAGCCCAATGCATCACAAAAAAAGAGTGCGAAAGTTATTTTGGTAGCCCCACAAAAAAAAATATAGGGCTGTTAAACCATGCTAAACTGCAAAGTATCTATCTGGTCATTATAGGTTTTCAGCCCTGGTCATTAAGGGATTAATAATGAACTGAAGCTTAAAGTTGGCATACACATTAGATAGTTGCTGACCTCAGCTAGCCAATAGCTATTCCTCCAGACCGGTCCTATATGTGGCTTCTCAATAGGGAAAGGGCCACTGACAGACACCTCTGGTGGAGGCTTATCTTCCTTAAAAACAAAAGGATTGGGCATATTGAACTTCACCAGGCAAGACCCTTCTTTCCCTCAGCATCTGCTGTAGAGGGATATTCAGGACACTCACATACACTTTAGATGGTTGTCAAAACATTCTGCCAACATTCGTTCAATTTCCATAAAAAGTTTTTAGAACCTTCAGGTGAACAAGAGGGGCTTATACAATAAATAATAAAGATCTACTCTCTCCCTACAAGTCGCCCATTCCAGTGCTGTAGAGCTCTTTTATGTGTTCTTAAATTGTATTAAATGTAATTTTGGACATTTACAAAATCTTAGACGCCGATACAATGGATGCAATGATTGAGATAAATCATATTTTATCATTAACTTCTTCGGCTACGTCCACACAGCACATTGTCAGTTTTTCATGGCCATTTTACATCCATTCTTAACAGTCGTTAAAAATTGCCATTAAAAACAGATGCATTTCTTTGGGTTTTTAATTAAAGCCTCAACCCCTGCAGTGCCCGCAGTATATATTATATGCCCCACTTAGTGCCCCAGTATAAATACACCCATGAGTGCTCCCAGTAGTTATAATGGCCCCCAGTTGTACATCCAGTATAGAAAATGGCCCTCTTAATGGCTCCCAGTAGTTTGGCACTATGATACTGGCACATGGGGGGAAGGAGAGAGGCACCTGATACTGGAACATAGGGGGGGGGGGATTTTGGCACTATGATACTGGCACATGGGGGGGAAGGAGAGAGCCACCTGATACTGGCACATGGGGGAGGGGGAGAGAGGCACTTGATACTGGCACTTTTGGGGAGGAGGGGAGATGGCACTATGATACTGGGACATGGGGGGAGGGGAGAGGCACTTGATACTGGCACATGGGGGGGTTGGCACTTGATACTGGCACATGGGGGGGTTTGGCACTATGATACTGGCACATGGGGGGTGGTAAGGAGAGAGGCACTTGATACTGGCACATTGGGGGGAGATGGCACTATGATACTGGGACATGGGGGGCAGGAGAGAGGCACTTGATACTGGCACATGGGGGGTTGGCACTATGATACTGGCACATGGGAGGTGGGAAGGAGAGAGGCACTTGATACTGGCACATTGGGGGGGTGGCACTATGATACTGGGACATGTGGGGGTGGGGGAGAGAGGCATTTGATACTGGCACATGATAGGGGGCATCTATGGGGACACTTACTGGCACATTATTAGGGGCCATAATCAGAGGCCAGACACTGGGGGCATCTACTGGGGCACTATATATGGGGCATTTTATACTGGTACATTATGGGGGGCACTAGCAGGAAGGGGGGAGAGGAGCACTATGAGAGATCCCAAAGACAACTGATCATTCGCAATTTTTTTACGGTTATGTGTAAAGCTTTTCTTGCATTGTAATTTGTACTCGCTGACATGGAGGTAAGTATAAGTGTTTTTTTGTTTTGTTACCCGACTGTTACTGCCATGGGGGGAGCGGGAGGCACTTGATACTGGCACATGGGGCGAGGGGGGTTGGCACCTGATACTGGCACATGGGGGGAGGGGGGTTGGCACCTGATACTGGCACATGGGGGGAGGGAGGTTGACACCTGATACTGGCACATGGGGGGGGGTTTGTCACTATGATACTGGCACATGGTGGGGAAGGAGAGAGGCCATGATACTGGCACATGGGGGGGTTTGGCACTATGATACTGGCACATGGGGGGAAGGAGAGAGGCACCTGATACTAGCACATGGGGGGAGGGGGGTTTGACACTATGTAACTGGCACATGGTTGAGGCGGGTTGGCACCTGATACTGGCACATGGGGGGAGGGGGGTTTGGCACTATGACACTGGCACATGGGGAGGGGGGTTGGCACCTGATACTGGCACATGGGGGGTTGGCACTATGATACTGGCACATGGGGGGGAAGGAGAGAGGCACCTGATACTGCCACATGGGGGAGGGGGAGAGAGGCACTTGATACTGGCACTTTTGGGGAGGGGGGGAGATGGCACTATGATACTGGCACATGGGGGGAGGAGAGAGGCACTTGATACTGGCACATGGGGGGGTTGGCACTTGATACTGGCACTTGGGGGGGTTGGCACTATGATACTGGCACATGGGGGGTGGGAAGGAGAGAGGCACTTGATACTGGCACATTGGGGGGATGGCACTATGATACTGGGACATGTGGGAGGGAGGAGAGAGGCACTTGATACTGGCACATGATAGGGGGCATCTATGGGGACACTTACTGGCACATTATTGGGGGCCATGATCAGAGGCCGGACACTGAGGGCATCTACTGGGGCACTATATATGGGGCATTTTATACTGGTACATTATGGGGGGCACTAGCAGGAAGGGGGAGAGGAGCACTATGGGGGAATTTACTGGGGGCACTATATAGGGGTATTTTATACTGGCACATTATGGGGACACTATGGGGACATTAGCTCAGCTGGAGGCATTACAAGGGGGTATTTTTTTCACTGTCACATTATAAGGAGAATTATTTCTACTAGGGGGGCATTATGGTGGGCTTTATTACTCCCCCATGGTATGACCCCCTAGTAGCAGCACCAGCCTCTCCCTGCTCTGCTATCCCTCTGCCCCTTCTCCAAATCCTTATTATGAAATCTTTCTCATTAGGATAAAACACAACATCAGCTCCACCGAGCCCCAGGCCAAAGTGTTGAAGTGGCGTCCGAGATCCCCAAGGGCCAAGTAATTGTAAGTTTTCATGTGAAATATGTTTGTTATACACATATAGCAAACACTGTGCCACACATTATACAGTATACCTCTACACTGTGCCCCACAATATACAGTATACCGCTACACTTCTGTTCTATAAGCACCATTGTTTTGTGGCATGTGGCGGCGGACAGAAAATAATCTGGAAGTGCCCCTCCCGAGACCAGGCTCTGACTGCTAGGGGGCGTCTGCTGAGCTAACGGATGCCCCCTATGGCAGGGCTACATCTGCTTACAAGTGATATGTTCTCCTAGAGCTCCAATAGCCTTAGCTGGCCATATACAGTATTTAAAACTAAAGCCACCCAAAATGGCAGATTTTGGCGTCTTCAGTCTATAGTACCATTGTTTGTAAAACTAGCATGAATGAAAGATGTTAAGATTCTGTCTGCCGACAATGTGACTGGCGAGGGTGTAGGAGGAAAGTACAAGTTTACAAAATTATTGGGTGAATTTAGCCAATCATTTGCCATTGTGCCCAAGGACCAGGCAGCCATTTCAGTCTATTTTCAATATTGTGTAAGAGAAGGGATTTTAAGCATTTTTGAATTATACTTTATTAGGGAAAGGTCGATTTTTACTAGAAAACAGGATGTAAAGTGTTGCTTACGAATCCATCTTCAGCATTCTACTGGACACTGGAATTGACTAATTGTAACATTCAGAGGCCGGCTTCTCAGCCTGCCTCTTATCTCACTACTTTGCCCCCGGCCTGTCTGCATGTACCCCAACAATCTCTGTATCTATCTCTGCCTTTCTGACTTGCTGCCAGTGCTGACTATGCTTCACAAGGGAAAGAACAGGACCATCAGTGCTTAGAGCTGACAGTAAGTTTACTATGTTCCTATATACCTACTGTCAGTGCTGAGTGCTGGCAGTCCCATTCCCTATGCTTAATAATTAAAAGAGAAGCGTAGGGAATAGAGATAAAGGAATAAGGCTGCCAGCGGTTAATGCTGGCAGCCAGACAGATAGGCAGAGGCACAAGCAGAGATTTTTGGGGAACATGTAGATAAGGCATGGGCTGGGGTAATGAGATAAGAGGTAGGCTGAGAAGTTAGAGTGCTTCTAAGGAATTTCTTTACATCATATAAGGAGGCATAATGCTGTTGGGAGCATTCATATGAGAGATCCCAAAGACAACTGATCATTCGCAATTTTTTTACGGTTATGTGTAAAACTTTTTTTGCATTGTAATTTGTACTTGTATTATTAATTATACTTTACCTCTGTTTGACATCTTTTTGTATTTTATAATATATAAAACCATTTGTACAATTAACAAATTCAATATTATTTACATTTACTAGTATACAACAAAAACCGAGCAGACCTCAATTCTCAACTCTGATGTATGAGGTTAAGAGATCTTTTGGAAGATATAAATAAGTCTAATTAAACAAGAAAAAATAAGTCTTGATGTATGACCAATGACTTTAAATTTTGCAACCAGTTAATCAACTATTTAGCTTACCGTATGCTAAATTAATGGAGAGCAAACAGAAAACATCTCATTTTCAAGAATGTTTGTTTTGTAAAAAATTTACCTTATCGGCTCAACACTTTTAATTAAAGCTGACTGGGGAACTTAGACGTCCAACAATCTACGGTATTTGTTTTACTTTCTCTGTAATTGCCTCAATGGATTAACCACAATTCCACACCGTCAATAACAATGAAGTTATCACTGAAAATTCATCATTGTTTTGTAGCATTTCTTAACGAGGCAACCAACAATTGCAGTCATTGCAGGCACTTTTTAAATTACAGTATACCAAGTGTAGAAAATATAAAGTACTAATTTAGTATAGCATATAGTACTGCATTACCATTCCTTTTAATAGGGAGTGTCCCTACATAGTCTTATATTGAAAGTACTGAACAGACAGTATTGGCGCTTGATTTTAGCCTTAAAGGGAATGTGTCATAAAAAAAATAACCTATTCCTTAAATCAAGGGGGGGGGGGGGATTTATAATTTGCAATTGTTTTGGTGTCATTTGTAAGTCTTTCTTTACTTTGTGTGGTTGTGCCAAATTTCTAAAATGGCACACAGTAATAATATTTTTGAAAAATTAGGCAGTGGTTCACATTTGCATATGCAGGATCTGGCAGGAACTATATTGCAGATGTGCACTTAGCCTTACCTGAAAATGAATGTTGCTAAGAAAAACCCATCTTAAGTGTTCAGTACAATACAGCACAGTACACTGAAGACACTCCTGGAGCCTGCCTGCCTTTAGCCTCCCCTCTTGCAGGCATGCACCAAACTGACCTTATATACTGTAAATTCACTTCTGCCCTGTCCTCCTGACATCTGTACACTGCCAGTGTACGTTCACTCCCCAGTGCGCTTACTAACTAACTAGCCGAAGAGAGTTGCAGATTGGGCGGTCAGCGATCACCATTGACAGTAAGTATAGAGGGCAGTGAGAAGCAGCTTTACAGTATATAGGTGCAGTTATAGATATACACTGTAGAGTTGCTTCTCCCTGTCTTCTATACTTATTTTCAAGAGTGAGCGCTGCTTGCTGGATCCTCTGCAGATAGCAGATTAGTCAGCATGCCAGGGATGCAGAACAAACATACATTGTCAGGGCTTGCCACTGACAGTGTACAAATGGCAGGGAGACAGGGCATAAAAAAAATCCAGTATATAAGGTCAATTTTATATACCGTATTTTTCGCTTTATAAGATGCACTCTTTCCCTCAAAAGTGGGGGGAAATAACAGGCAGGAAGTGCGAGGAACTGTGACTGTAGCGCTGCTAGCGCTTTCTGTACTCGCCGCTCCCTGGTCGTTCTCCAAGCACCACGCTGGACCTGCAGAGTAGCAGCGCTGCAGGAGAGGTAAGTATTAGAGGTAATTTATTTATCTCTGATGGGGTCTGATCTGAGCTCTGATGGAGGTCTGATCTGAGGTTTGATATGGGGGTCTGATCTGAGGTGTGATGTAAAAAGGGGCATGTCCACAGGTTAGAGGAGGGACACAATACTGGGCTTGTCCCGGGCTCTGGCAACACATGCTATGCCACTGCCTCCGTCCGATACATGATAGATGTGCCTTCTGTAACTCCAGGATGCTGCTAACTTGCTATCCACAGTCCAATATGTTACACCCTTACACACTTAATATGAGAGTGTGCCACTCTTAGTGGTTACCATCATTTAAAGGCATAGTACACGTATTTGTTGCAGCCTCCCATAGGGCACATATAACTAAAGGTTTCATGTCTGTAGTCTCCCCCAGGCAGCTCTGGCACTACTGGGCTACTTTTTCAGGGGTTGCACTCCCCCTTCTATAGCAGTCAATGCAGTAGGTTTCTGTCCTGGCCTGAACCCCCAGTGGTAGTGGCAATGCCAGCTCACCTTGCACCTTTTATCACATTTTAAGGGCCCATTCAGACGGCCGTAGTGCTTTGCGGATCCTAAATTTGCGGATAGGCAAAACACGGACACCGGCCATGTGCGTTCCGCAATTTGCGGACCGCACATGACCGCAACCAAATTAGAAAATGCCTATTCTTGTCCACGATTGCGGATAAGAATAGGACATGTTCTATCTTTTGAGAGCCCATAGAAATGAATGGATCAGCAGACCTTCCCGCAAAATTGCGGAACGGATGCGGATCCGTTCATACGGCCGTGTGAATGAGCCCTAACTAACATGGTGCTTGGACGGAGCCCTATATAAGGCAACCCCTTACTTATCTTCTTATCACTGGTGTGCTGGACAGCATAGCCACTTGTCTTCTGTGCTAGAAAGGCAGGGTGGCCCAGAAGATAAAGGGCATCTGTCAGCAGCTGTCCATCCGCATTTGTAAGCAGTCTCATGATTTCTCTGGCGTCTCCATATGTTCTGTCAATACTCTGAAAAAAAGGTGTTTTATAATAAGCAAATTACCTCATAGGTGCGATGAAGGTGGTGCCTGCAGTCTATTGGGATCACATTCTCTACATCTGCCCAGCAGTCTCCATCCTCTTACTGCACATGTACATGCAGCGACCGGACCGCAGGGGAAATATGTGTGAGTGTATGTTATGGTGGGCCAATGGGGGTAGTAGTTGTTTACTCACTGTTCTCTAGCTCCCTGGGCTGGTGTGCAGTGATGGGAAGGACAGCACCAATTCCTTCGGGGCACACTCTGTTTTGTCCAGGAATTCCCAGCCAGATGGAAGTTGAGGTGCCCTTGGTGGTATGGGTATTTAGGGTGCCTTGGGTCCCTGGTGTTCGTGACGCCAGCATTGTAAAGTGCGTTAAGAATTGGTATGGAATAAAGAGAGAGTCACTAGTTGAACCAACAAGAACTTTTACTTGCAGAGGCTTGCTTAGAAAGTAGGTTACATCCATATAAATAATGCTTTGGAACATAGATGAACCAAGATAGATGTGAGCTGCAATTCCAGACAACAGGCATAGTGACAGTGAAGTGTAGGTTCCAACTCAATCTTAGAGAGGGTTACTTTACTTAGCTTGCTCAGCTTTCTCTGACTACCCAGCCCTTAGGTCCTTTGGATCTTCTGAATACTAAAACTTGGCAACAAACAGGGCAGTCTCCCTAGCAGCAGGCACTAATCTTCTGCTCCATTATTTGAACAGGCTGCTTCCATAATAGTAAGCCCACTTTGTCTCTGACTCCAGAATAGTGGATCCTCAAGAATGGATCCAGTAGTACTTTAGACTTAGAGTCCTTTCTGCTTTAGGCCCTGACAGGAGAGTATCCAGGGGCACACCATACAGGTTATATGTTCTCCTCTCCTAACTTCCTCCCAACTCCTAACTTCTCTCTCTTGTTTCTGTCTGACTTGGGCTATTTATATTGGGTAACAGCTACACCTAGTGGTGGAAATGTGGAAGTGCGGTTACCAGCCTGTTGTGAGGAACTAGCAGCTTGTACAGTGCAAATGGAAAAATGGCATTAAATAGCATGACATATACAAAAGTTTGAAGTGTCCCCTTTCACACGTAGTGGGACACTGCATACAGATCCCACAAGACTTCAGAGACTGCCTGCCTCTCCATCAGAGGTGGGGCTGTGGCATAGAAAACAAGGAGGGAAGCCTCTGGGTGCAATCAGGGCACCTAGGGAGTAAATTAAATATTCTAAAAAAAATGTTTTCCAGAGTATTGACAGAGCTAATCGAGATGCCAGAGACAATATGGGACTATGTTTACAACCGTGGTTGGACAGCTGCCGACCTTTTGAAATAGCGATATGTAGCGACAGATGCCTTTTAAATGAGCCCCCCTCTACAGTGGCATCTGAGTGGCAGCAGCATTGGAACCAGAGCAGCACTGGAACAGCAGTGGCGCTTGTACGTTTAAAGAGCATTTGGGCTTGTGGCAGTGGAGCAGTGACTGTGATCATTTCCTTGGGAATCTATGCTTTTCAGGATAGGTCATGGCTCCCACGTTACAGCAGAAAAATGGTAGGACATTTCTAATGAAGGCTGTTTAGAAAATTGCTTAATTTTGCACCAAGGAAGCAAATGGGCAATACAAAAATTAGTGCAAACATGTCCATAGCCTCTAACTATAATACTATAAAAAGAAACTCAGGCTGGGTATTTTTTACAGTGCTCAAACTTGAAGATATTTATAAGCTGCACTTGTATGGCCACTTCTC
This sequence comes from Bufo gargarizans, assembly GCF_014858855.1. Taxonomy (NCBI): domain Eukaryota; kingdom Metazoa; phylum Chordata; class Amphibia; order Anura; family Bufonidae; genus Bufo; species Bufo gargarizans. Next base: position 369,773,678 of record NC_058084.1, on the reverse strand, counting down.
TGGTGCAAACTAGAGACTGCCATTGTTGAGATTAGTAGGCCCCCCAATCTAGTTTAAAGGGGTGGTCAGGGCTACAGATATTGATGACGTATCTTCAGGACAGGTCATCAATATAAGATTGGCAAGGTCTGACTCCTGGCACCCTGCCAATCAACTGTTTGAAGGGGCCACAGTGCTGCATCCATTTTGGTGTTCGTCTGCACACCATCCACTGTGTATGTTATGACCAGAGGGTGGGAACCCGCTGCCCCACGTGACCAACTCCCTCTGAGGTCAATATCTGAGCACACCCCTCGTACTTAACACGATGCCTCTGATGGTGAGGAGAGACTTTCCCGAGGGGAGTACCAGATGCTACCACAGTGGGGAATTGGAACATGAGGGAACCCACTGGAATGACCTCCAGGTGGAACAATAACACCCAGTGGATGCTGGGAGGCCAGAGGCTGATCAGATGGAGGCGTAGTCAGGGTACGAAGGCAGAAGTCAGGGCAGGTGGCAGTCAGGCAAAGTCTGTAAACGTAGATCAGGGTCAGGGCAAGCCGTAATCAGGCAAAGTCCGTAATACGTAATCCAAAGTCCGGTATACAGAATTACAAGAACCAACAGAAAACTTTACCTCAAACAGGAAACTAGACTAGTTTGTAGAAGGAGGTGCCTTTAAATACCTCCTGCAGACCAGCCATAGGCTGGGGAAGATAGAAGGCGTGCGCAGGCTACCTCACAAAGGGAGGAGAGACATGCCCGCACACATCCTAAATACACACAAGGAACTCTGTGCAAGCTCTGCTCAGAGCCAGGAGGGAGATGTTGGTGGCAGGAGTGGAGACCACAGCTGAAAACCCCACACCTGTCAGTACGGCGTGCAGCAGCAGGGAGGAGTGAAGAAGCTGGGCTACTAGTGTAATGGCAGTGCACTTACAGCTGTTCGTTGCATTCATGTTGAAAGGGGTTTTCTGAGACTTTAATACTGATAACCTATCCTCTTAATAGGCCATCAGTATCTGATCGGTGGGGATCTGGCAGCTAGGACTCCCACCGATTAGCTGTTCGAGAAGGCAGCGGTGCTCACGGTAGGGGCGTGGCCTTCTTTCTGCTTTACTTAGGCCAAGTGATGACACGTTCATCGGCTACATGGCCTAGGCACTGCTCAGCCCCATAGAACTGAATGGGGCTGAGCGTGATACCAAGAACAGCTGCTATACAATGTACTTATTAAGCTTCAAGCTGTTCTTAAACAGCTGATCGGCAGGGGTCTAGGGTGTCGGAGGCCCTCCGATCAGATAGTGATGACCTATCCAGAGAATAGGTCATCAGTATTAAAATCTCTGAAAACCTTTTTAAAGGGAGAGGAAGCTGTAATTACATAAGCGCTGCGGCCCCTTTAAACAGCTGCTGATCTGAGATTGATGACCTATGCTAAAGACAGGTCATTAATATCTGTGGTGTGGACAACCCCTTCAAATTGCGGATGAAGCAGCAACGTACAACCAACAACAGAAGAATTAAAAGTATTTTAGGTGCAGACATCATGCCTCGTTCTCTGCATCACAACGTTTATACTGCACAAGACTCCAACAGAAATCAATAGCTAACAGGTGGTTGTGCTAGATAAGCCGTAAACTAAAATGCATACTGTATACCGCAGCTGAAACATGCTGTCTATATGCAGTTTCTTACACAATGTTCTAGCTGCTACAGATAAGCTCATCCTTTAAAACCGCTGACAAAAGCTAGGCTCAAAACAATGTCCTATCCATAATTTCAAAAAGGTTCTAGATTCTTTGCTCCTCACAGTCCCACATACATCACTTAAAGGGGTTGTCCCACGTAAAAAATATTCTACAGTTTTCAAACCAGAATTCTTTTGTAATTGCATGTCATTAAAAATGTATTATAGCTACTGAGTTATTCAATGAAATCTATCTGTATAGCGCCACCTGCTGTTTGCTTTTTAAAAAAAATTCTGTCATTCTCACGGAGATGGCTTCACATGCTCAGTTCTATCCTTCAACTGCGACCAGCTGCAGCAGAAAGTACACACCCTAGAGAAAGGACATGCCCCCTAAGCTTTTTGAGGGCCTCAATAAGGGATACCATCCAATCAGAGGCCTCAATATTAGAAGTATAGAAATGGAAGAATTGCTCATATAAGGGTATGACCACATGGCTGCGAATAAGGTCAAAGTTGCCTGATATTTAACAAGCTTTATGCCGTATTTCTGGGAGGGGAGGCTGGTGAACGGCGCTATTTAGGGCCGTCCTCGGGCCCTACGAGACGGTGGCAGAAAGGCAGACTTGGTAGGATCGAGGTCGGGGCGGGGGGGATGACTTACATTCATAATACCAGCGCTGGTGGAAAAATGTGTTTCGGGCGGTGACGGTCCCGGCATAGTGCGGCGGCTTCTGTGCTCGTGGGGCGTCTCCCTGGTGCAGTGCCTTCTGTGTTGTGCCCTACCTTGTGGTTCCCAGCGGTGGGGGAACCGCAGTGCATGTGGGACATAACACATCACATTTCTATAAAAAAAAATAATTATAAAATAAATTTCCTTAACTGGGCTTTGTTTTATTCTTTACACATGGGGCCCTTCATCACCCACTTTACGATCATACAACACTGTGCTTTTCAAACTGAACTACTCTACTCCCTATAATATTGAACTGGGCGTCTCATCACCAGTCTTATTCCTTAAAATCAGCACAGCCTCTCCATAACCGTAGCAATCCTACAGGCACTACAGACCAAGCAAGTTGGAACTACCTAGCACTCGCGCGCCTCATTTTTTCTCTCTGTCGCTTATGTCATTAACCATTTAGCCCACTCGACTCGGGCCGGTGCTCTGTGTCTGTTAGGCAGGTGACTTCTACAGCCCCTGACCCTCCTGCCAGGTAGGGTAATACCATTAGGGCATAATAGGAGAACCATTCACTGCCATGGATTACAAGAGTGCCGGTCACAAGTGTTCTTTTGCCACCTAACATTAGGACATCCACGCCATCTGGTGCAGATTTTCCTTCTACTGAAAGTGGTAAGATCCACCCTTTTTCCTTCAGTTACACTGTGGAATTAGTAGGAGGCGTTTACTTATTGTTGTATAACCTCTCACTGCAATGTGGTTTGTTTATGGTCTTTTTTAAATACCATAGTAAAAGTTATGTTGTAATTATACCCAGTCCACAAAGTTTATGATTCAGGTAGATCCCACATAGTAGATCTTACTGGTTGGGGTGGTGGAGATGGGTAGGGCCGGCACAAGTCGGGCGGTCACGTCTATAGACAATCATACACAAGACTTGTCACGTTATTACGTAGTCTGTCACGACTACAGAAACGAGGTACGAGTCCTGTCACGACTACAGGCACAATGTTACAAATCCTGTCACGACTACAGGCACGATATTACGAAGTCTGTCACGACTACAGAAACGAGGTAACGAGTCCTGTCACAACTATACGCACAATGTTACAAATCCTGTCACGACTACAGGCATGATATTACGAAGTCTGTCACGACTACAGGCACGGTCTCATAAGTCCTGTCAGGACTACAGGCACAATATTACAAAGCCTGTTACGACGACAGGTACAAGGTTTAGTAAGCCGGTCATGGCCACAGGCATTATGATCTCGAAGATCCGGTCACGATTACAACATACAATGCAGGAGCAATGTTAGTCCTGACAGGACTATAGCCATGGTTATTAGTTGATTGGTGGTGGGTTTAGGCACGTTTTTCGATATCCATGTCACGGCTACTGGCACGGTCACGGTAGCTGGTCACGTTACAGGCATTAGGTAGCACAGGTTCATTAAAGAGGTCACGAGTAGGCTCTGGTTAAGGTCAGTTACTTTCTCATTTATGTCATTCATTTTGTTTTACTTACATAATGTCACACGCCTCCAACATCTTCGTTGCATGGAAGTATTGATCTCCAGTCTGAACAGGGCGCTGTTTCTTCATTGAGGTCTTGGACTATTCCTAAGTTGATGGCGGAGTTGTTCAAGGGGGGGATATCTTTCCCAGCAACAGCTAGGAAAGCAGAACTTTTCCGCCTCCTCTGCTCAGAGACTGCAGGTCCCAGTCAGGAGATGGTGTCCATGAACACTATACATACATCTCTTACCCAACTTCATGCAGTGATCAATTCAATGGCCACGTCCATTTCAGACATCCGGGCTAGGCTGGAGAATAGGGATGTTTCGTCTAGCTTAGTGGTACAGAGACTTCCCGTGGCCTCAACATCACAAGCTAGGGTTGCTGGTGGGTCAGCTAATTTTCCCAACATAGCACTGTCACATTTTATTCCAGCTAACATTCGTCAGGACATCCTTGAGAGTAAGGATGTTAATTTAGCTTCACTACTTATAGCAGCGCATGAGGTCCCTGACAATAAGACCATAGCCTGTGGGGAAGTTTCCATTATTCTCAAAACCAAAGATGTAAGACTTAATAGGAAGTTAAATGTTTCTGAGTTCTTTCTAGCATTTAGTCTATTTTGCGATGTTATCTGTTCAGTCAGCCCACATAGGAGGGAAGAGTTGGACCTTTATTTACAGTACAGACCAAAAGTTTGGACACACCTTATCATTCAAAGAGTTTTCTTTATTTGCATGACTATGAAAATTGTAGATTCACACTGAAGGCATCAAAACTATGAATTAACACATGTGGAATTCTATACATAACAAAAAAGTGTGAAACAACTGAAAATATGTCATATTCTAGGTTCTTCAATGTAGCCACCTTTTGCTTTGATTACTGCTTTGCACACTCTTGGCATTCTCTTGATGAGCTTCAAGATGTAGTCACCTGAAATGGTCTTCCAACAGTCTTGAAGGAGTTTCCAGAGATGCTTAGCACTTGTTGGCCCTTTTGCCTTCACTCTGCGGTCCAGTTCACCCCAAACCATCTCGATTGGGTTCAGGTCCGGTGACTGTGGAGGCCAGGTCATCTGGCGCAGCACCCAATCACTCTCCTTCATGGTCAAATAGCCCATACACAGCCTGGAGGTGTGTTTGGGGTCATTGTCCTGTTGAAAATTAAATGATGGTCCAACTAAACGCAAACCGGATGGAATAGCATGCCGCTGCAAGATGCTGTGGTAGCCATGCTAGTTTGGTATGCCTTAAATTTTGAATAAATCCCCAACAGTGTCACCAGCAAAGCACCCCCACACCATCACACCTCCTCCTCCATGCTTCACGGTGGGAACCAGGCATGTAGAGTCCATCCGTTCACCTTTTCTGCGTCGCACAAAGACACGGTGGTTGGAACCAAAGATCTCAAATTTGGACTCATCAGACCAAAGCACAGATTTCCACTGGTCTAATGTCCATTCCTTGTGTTCTTTAGCCCAAACAAGTCTCTTCTGCTTGTTGCCTGTCCTTAGCAGTGGTTTCCTAGCAGATATTCTACCATGAAGGCCTGATTCACACAGTCTCCTTTTAACAGTTTTACTAGAGATGTGTCTGCTGCTAGAACTCTGTGTGGCATTGACCTGGTCTCTAATCTGAGCTGCTGTTAACCTGCGATTTCTGAGGCTGGTGACTCGGATGAACTTATCCTCCACAGCAGAGGTGACTATTGCTCTTCCTTTCCTGGGGCGGTCCGCATGTGAGCCAGTTTCTTTGTAGCGCTTGATGTTTTTTGTGACTGCACTTGGGGACACTTTCAAAGTTTTTCCAATTTTTCGGACTGACTGACCTTCATTTCTTAAAGTAATGATGGCCACTCGGTTTTCTTTACTTAGCTGCTTTTTTCTTGCCATAATACAAATTCTAACAGTCTATTCAGTAGGACTATCAGCTGTGTATCCACCTGACTTCTCCACAAGGCAACTGATGGTCCCAACCCCATTTATAAGGCAGGAAATCCCACTTATTAAACCTGACAGGGCACACCTGTGAAGTGAAAACCATTTCAAGTGACTACCTCTTGAAGCTCATCAAGAGAATGCCAAGAGTGTGCAAAGCAGTAATCAAAGCAAAAGGTGGCTACTTTGAAGAACCTAGAATATGACATATTTTCAGTTGTTTCACACTTTTTTGTTATGTATATAATTCTACATGTGTTAATTCATAGTTTTGATGCCTTCATTGTGAATCTACAATTTTCATAGTTATGATAATAAAGAAAACTCTTTGAATGAGAAGGTGTGCCCAAACTTTTGGTCTGTACTGTATATAAGATGGTGGATTTAGGTCATAAATACAAGGGCACATCTTTTTATGAATATCACCGTTCGTTTTCAGCTAAAGCAGCAGCTGCTCTTGCTCAGTTTCGGCATGTCACTGATTGGTCTAATATCGACACAGAATTGTTTTGCAGCCACTTTGTGGGTCTTAATGCCCCGGTGTGTGCGACGTGTAATTCTTTCTCGCATACAGCTGAATGGTATTCCAGTCTTAATTTACTCTCATAAGCGGCACAGACTAGGAACGTTCCAGGTCCATCACCTAGCAATAGCAGGGTCGGTTCAGGGGTTGATAAATTGGGCCGGCTGATTGAGTATCTTGGTAGGTCACAAGTTTGTAATAATTTTAATTATACAGCAACTACAGTCTGTGTAGGTTGTTACACTTGTGTTCCATATGTGTTAGGGTCCATCCCTGTGCCGCTTGTCCATTGAAGGACAACTACACAGCATGACTAAGTGTGGTAGACACTGAACTACTTTAGTCTCACTTGAGGGACCATCCTGAGCCCGGCTGGGCTCAGTATGTACTTGACGGCTTAGAAAATGGTTTCCACACGGGTTTGGTTGCAATACCTTAGTCATCTTATGAGTGTAGGTACCTTCTATCGGCCCTCAAAGACCCAGGGTCAGTCTCAGAGCTGATTCAGACAGTTAGATAAGGGGTATCTGATAGGACCATTGAGTTAGCCTCCTTTTGACTGTTGGAGGGTGAGCTCTGTCGGGGTGGTAACCGTAAAATTTTCTAATAAAAAATGGCTAATATACAATTTGTCAACGCCACATTCTTTGCCTATCCCTAGTCTAAACTCCTTGATACCATCAGAGGAGTTCTCTATGAAGTATTCTTCTGTTGACGAGGCTATCCAGATGATACTCCTTTTAGGTAAAGGTGCATGGTTGTCAAAAGCGGTCGTTACAGATGCGTTTAAGTTACTCCCGTTACAACCTGAGTTATGGCAGTGGCATGGTATTAGGTGGGAAGGGCGATATTATTTTTCCAATAAGTTAACCTTTGGTTCAAAATCCAGTCCAAGGTTATTTCACCAATTTGCTAAGGCCCTGCACTGGATTTTGGCTAACATGTCATTCATTACTTGGATGACTTTTTGTTAATCGAACCTCCGTCACAAGCCTCTTGAGACCTGCGTACGTTACTTTCTGTGTTCAGGGATCTCAGATTACAGTAAAGATGCAGGCTAGTCTTCCGAAACATAAGTTGTGCAGGATCAGAGATGTGGTACACAGGTTAGCACGTGTTAGGGTAACCACGAGAGCAAATCTCCAATCCCTCCTGGGCATGATGCGTATTATTCCTCAAGGGAGGACATTTATATCTAGGCTACTGAAGCTGCTTCCTTCAGCCCCAGATCAAGACAGTTTAGTGTATCTAGATCAACAAGCTATGGCGATTTACTCATGTGGGAGACCTTTTTAGCACAGTGGAATGGTATTTCATTATTTGTTCCTACAGTATCAAAGAAGTCCCCCTGTGTCTATACAGATGCAGCGTCATTATTGGGGTTTGCTGCCATATATGGGAAACATTGGTTAGCGAGTAGTGTTGATCACGAATATTCGAATTGCGAATTTTAATCGCGAATATCGGCACTTCGAGAATTCGCGAATATTTCGAATTTCGCTAAATATATTCGTAATTGCGAATATTCGATTTTTGTGGAAATACCAGTTCATGCGAATTTTTATGCGAAAATTGTATGCGAATTTTATGCGAATTTTCGCAATCAAGAAAATAATGCCTGGAGATCATGAATTCGCGAATTCTCGAATATATGGCGAATATTCGCCCAAATATTCGCGAAATATCGCGAATTCGAATATTGCCTCTGCCGCTCATCACTATTAGCGAGTCCTTGGCTGCCTGAGGTAGCAAACATTCCGGGTTTTAGTCAGTCGTCTCCGTTATTCGAGATTTACCCCATAGTGGGGGCGGCACAGGCCTGGGGTAGACAGTGGAGAAATCGTACAGTCTTGTTTTTGACAAATAATACTGTTACCGGAGACATCCTTATGAAGGGGAGATTAGGTTCCATAGAAATCATGTCATTTGTTAGAAGGTTTGTTTGGCTGGCACTACAGCATGGGTTTCATTTCGTGTGTACACATATTAGTGGTGATAAGAATGTTGCAGCAGATGCTCTTTCCCGGCATAACTTTCAGCTCTTCTTCCAGGTATTCCCAGAAGCAGACTCCTTGCCCACACCAACGCCTCATCACAATCTACTGGTGATGGATTAGCGTCGCACCTTGCCGCGGCCAGGAGTCTGGTTGCTAAGTCATTATCCAGCAACACGATGAAAGCGTATAAGACCGCTTGGGGGTTGTTCAAGCAGTTTAAGGGAACGTACCCACCTGGTGGCACGGGGAAAATATCCTATCTAATGGCTTTTGTAGCTTTTTGCCACTTCTTACGGAAAGGTCAGCTTTTGTGGCGGAACTCATGTTATATTTTAACCTTGGATTCGTTAAAAAACATCTTAGCCTGGGGAATTAGTAGAGGTAAAATACTTTGCCACAGGTAAACAATTGGTGCCCGGTCAGGGTCTTTCATGAGTGGCTAGAATTAGTCAGGGGTGTTCTAGATGAGTCGCCATTGTTAGCCTTTAATTGTGCCCCCCTTAGTACTCCGACCTTCATGAGGTACATTTGCATTTTGTTAGTCAATATGGGGGTGAATCCAATGTCGATATCTGGCTACTGTTTCAGAATTGGAGCAACATCCGCTGCTTCAAGAAATAACATCCCAGTGCGTGTCATTAAGAGGTTGGGTAGGTGGAAATCATCCTGTTATGTACGATATATTCCAGATCCGCATCATGAAATGTCTCTTGCTTTTCAGAAACTGGTCATGTAATAATTGTTGAAATAAATGTACTATACGTACGGTCGGAACTTTTTGCCCCCTTTAGGTTGCCCTACTACTACAGCAGTTATGACATAACTCAACTGCTAGGCAGAGCTAGGGTGAGGTAGGTAAGGTACGTTTCTGATAGCCGATCCAACCACAAGTTTTAGGCAAATTTATTTGCCGTATTTGTTGGAGGGGAGGCTGGTGAACGGCGCTATTTAGGGCCGTCCTCGGGCCCTACGAGACGTCAGCACGCCAGCTTTTCATCCACCCAGCCACACCATTTTACGATTATTTCATATTAGGGTAACCCCCTTTAGGTTGCCCTACTACTACAGCAATTATGGCATAACTCAACTGCTAGGCAGAGCTAGGGTGAGGTAGGTCAGGTACGTTCCTGATAGCCGATCCGACCACAAATGAAGACCGCATAAAAGAGGCAGTCTGAATTCTTAATTGTTGCGCGGCACCTTCAATACCGTGTGGCCCCACCAGATCAGGACCAAGCCTTGTGGTCATACCCTCACAGTGCTACACTTCTTACTACGCTCTTCCATATTGCGCCAATCTCTTCAATCCGCGACCTGCATATATTAATACATATTGACTCATAAAGCTAACTGTTCCATATGCACTATTAGGGCAAATGCCTGCTACGGAGAATACCCAAAAATGAAGGACCTGGCTGACTTATGTGTCACTAGGTTAAGAACTACATGAGGAATGTATGGCAAGACACATGAGGTTTGCATGCGGTTAGAGATTCAGCTTTCCTGAGCGTTAGAGAAGTTGAATCTATAGTCACCATTCCAGCTTCCATTAAATAAGGGGCTGTGTTCACGAGACCACCCATTTAAAGGGGTTCTTCGGGATTTTAATATTGATGACCTATCCTCAGGATGGGTCATCAATATCAGATTGGCGGGGGTCCAGCACCCTCGCCGATCAGCTGTATAAAGGGATGACGCGTGCAGTCTCCCTTCTCTCTTCCGGCTCGCTGGTGCTATGTCTATGGCGAGCAGGAAGAGAGAAGGGAGACGGCACGTGCAAACTGCGTGCGCCTTCCCTTCATACAGCTGATTGGTGTCGGACCCCCGCCACTCTGATATTGATGACCTATCTAGGTCATCAATATTAAAAGCCTGGAGAACCCCTTTAATGTAGACAGTATCCCAGGAACTCAAGTGTTCTGTTGAGTAATGTACATGCAAAAAAAGCTGTGAAAACGAATTTTGAGTGATGTCGCTGATACTTGGTTTCATACTATTTAGGCCTCATGCACGCGGCAGTTCTTTTCATTGGGGACTGCAATTTGTGGTCCCCAATGCACAGGCAATGTCCGTTTGGCGGCCAGGACGGATCGAGACCCATTCAACTTGAATGGGTCCGTGATCCGTCCGCACCGCAAAAAAATAGATCCGTACTCACCGCAGCTCCGGATTGCGGACCCATTCAAGTGACGGCCGTGTGCATGAGGCCCAAGGCTGAATTAGCATCACCGTTTAGCTTTAATTTCTTCTGATCTGTCAAAAGAAAAGAGCCAAGTTTGAGCCATTTCCGCCTGAGATCCATTTTTTTTACGGAAAAAAAAGTACAGCATGCATGTTTTTTAGGGGGGTTTTCTCTTTCTTCTTCAGACAGATCAGAAGAATGGAAAGCTAAACCATGATGTGAACTCAGCATAATTTGTGTCATTTAGGCTAAATGCAGGCCAGCCATTTTCCATTAATAAAACCAAATCCTATCCCATAAATTCAGTAACAGAACGAGGACTGTGTTAGATTGAAAAACCTTGAAAGAGCAGAGGACAATTCTGTCATTTACAGTATAACAGAAAGCCACATGAATAATTTAGCAGCGGAAAATTCAGAGGCCAGTAGAGAAAACAGCATAACGACTTTGCTGCCTCGCCACGAGTGGCATATTTTATGTACAATTTTAGAAACCATTACTTCATTTGTAACTTGCACAGATCTGACCTCATGGGTAGTTAGCATATCAATGTGCTGGAAATCCTTTAGACAGTCGAGCGATTTGGTGGTTATAATGTTATATGTAAACATTGGTACGACTGCAGGATAATATGATAATTCATTTTTATTATTTCAGTATTTAAGTAATGGTTATGACAAGAACTGTGATGATGGAAAGGGTCGCTGTCAGCAGGTTCCTTGTTACATTTATTTGACCAGATGAGGACTGCTGCAAGCTTTCTAATGGTACAGATGGGGCCTCTGCCGCATTAGTCATTGTGCAATTTAAGCTAGAAATACAGCTATAATTTTATGGGTTTTAAAAAACACCCTTTTTGGGCAAAATACTTAATTTCACAGCCCTTGCTGCATCTGTACATGTGAAATTCAAGCACTATATACTGCTGTCATATTCTGTTATTAAAAAAAACACACATATAAGTACTTAATATTGCAGCCCTGGCTGCATTTGTCATTGTTAGATGCACGCGTTAGATACTGTTGTTCTATTCTGTTATTAAAAAAAACACCAATTTTGGGCCAAAATCTTAATTTGCAGCCTTTGCTGCATCTGTCAATGTGAGATACACCCTTTAGATACTGTTTTTCTATTCTGTTATTTAAAAAACACCCATTTTGGGCAAAATCATAAATTTGAGAAATATGAGGATAGCGTCAAATAAGGGTTGTGGCCCCGGTCGTGGTGCTGGTGGAGCTTCTGTTGCAGGGAGAGGACGTGGTTGATCTGTGCCAGCTACACGCACAAGTGAAACACCTTCCTCAGGTGCAAGTAGGCGACAGAACCTTCAGCGGTATTTGGTCGGGCCTAATGTGGCTCTACGAATGGTGAGGCCAGAACAAGTACAGGCAATAGTAGAGTGGGTGGCTGACAGTGCCTCCAGTTCCTTCACATTGTCTCCCACACAGTCTCCTGCTGAAAGATCAGAGTTGCCACCTGCAGCATGTCCATCAGTCTTTCACCTCACCCCCTTGCATATCAGCCAAGCAATCAGAGCCCCAAGTCATGCAGCAGTCTCTTCTGCTTTTTGATGACTCTGCTAGCAGGCTTTCCCAGGGACACCCACCTAGCCCTGCCCCAGAAGAGGAAGAGATGCCCAACCACTTATGTTTCAAGATGAGTACATGGGAGGACCACCACAGCAAGTCTCGGATGATGACGAAACACAGGTGCCAACTGCTGTGGCTTTCGAAACTGTGCAGACCGACAAGGAGAGCAGGGGTGAAGACTGGGTGAAAGATGATGTGGAGGACGATGAGGTCTTCGACCCCACGTGGAATAAAGGTCATGCGAGTGACCTGTGTAGTTCGGAGGAAGAGGCGGTGGTCGCACAGAGCCACCAACACAGCAGAAGAGGGAGCAGGTTGCAAAAGCGGAGCGGCCGTCCCCTAGACAGTACGCCTGCTACTGCCCACCGCAGCAAGGGACCGAGCACACCAAAGCTATCTCCAAGGAGTTCCCTGGCATGGCAGTTCTTCAGACAATGTGCTGACGACAAGAAACTAGTGGTTTGCACACTGTGCAATCAGAGCCTGAAGCGAGGCATAAACGTTCTCAACCTGAGCACAACCTGCATGACCAGGCATCTAAGTGCAAAGCACGAGCCGCAGTGGAGTAGACACCTCAAAAACCAAGAAAGGTCTCTGGCTCCTCCTGCTTCCTCTTCTGCTGCAGTCTTGACCTCTTCATCCACCTCTGGAGTGACAGTGCCATCTCCCACAGAAGCGTTCAGCTCTCTATCTCCCAAACACTGGAGCGGAGGAAGAAGTACCCCTCTACCCACCCGCTATCCCTGGCCCTGAATGCCAGCATTTCAAAATTACTGGCCTTTGAAATGCTGTCATTCCATCTGGTGGAGATGGAGAGTTTTAAAAGCCTTGTAGCGGTGGCTGTCCCACAGTACGACATGCCCAGCCACCACTACTTTTCCAGGCATGCCATCCCTTCCCTGCACAACCAAGTGGGGGACAAAATCAGGTGCACCTAACTACGGATACTTGGACCAGTAAGCACGGTCAGGGACGTTATATCTCCATAATAGCACACTGGGTAAATGCAGTGGCGGCTGGGCCTGAGGCGGATAACAGTTTGGCGCATGTCCTTCTACCACCGAGGATTGCAGGGCGCTTCAGTTTTCCACCTGTTGCTTCCTCCTCCTACTCCGCTTCTTCATCCTCTACCGGCTCCTCATCCGGTCAGCGTAACACCTTCACCACCAACTTCAGCACAGCCAGGGGTAAACGACAGCAGGCAGTTTTAAAACGTATCTGTTTGGGGGACAAACCCAGACTGTGCAGGAGCTGTGGACGGGCATTGACTAACAGAACGATGAGTGGTTTGTGCCAGTGAGCCTGAAGCCCGGCCTGGTGGTGTGCGATAATGAGCAAAATCTCGGCGCAGCTCTGGGACTAGCCGGTTTGACACACATCCCTTGCCTGGCACATGTGCTGAATTTGGTGGTGCAGAGATTCCTTAAAAATTACCCCGATATGTCAGAGCTGCTGCATAAAGTGCGGGCCGTCTGTGCACGCTTTCTGCGTTCTCACCCTGCTGCTGCTCGCCTGTCAGCGATGCAGCGTAACTTCGGCCTTCCCGCTCACCGCCTCATATTCGACGTGCCCAAAAGGTGGAACACCACCTTGCACATGCTGGAGAGGCTGTGCGAGCAGCAGCAGGCCATAGTAGAGTTTCAGCTGCAGCACGCACGGGTGAGTCGATCTGCGGAACAGCACCACTTCACCACCTTTGAATGTCCCATGTTTGGTGCTCTCTTGCAAAGTCCAAACGAGCAGTTCTGTGGCGTTCAAGGAGACGAGGTCTTTGAAGACGTTTTTTGTTTTTGAAGCCCTTCAGTCTCAGATGCCGTCTGATGGTTATAGGGCTACAGTCAGCACCAGTAAGGGCCTTAATTTGGGTCGAGGATCGTCCAGTGTCTTGATGGACAGCCAATTGCATCCTCCGGCTCAGTGCTGACTTTTTTGTTCCATAACCAACCCTCAGGATCATTTAAGAAATTCCAAATGACTGTCTTACTGCGTCCCATCTCAGCAGCGATGGTGCGCTGTGAGAGACCCTGCTTATGCAGTTCAACAACCCGACCACGTTCAAAAAGGGAGAGTTTTTTTGCCTTTGCCATCACAATGTGTGACTACCTGACAGAAAATGACAATGAATTCACATCTTTGCACAGATTTGGCCTTTTAAAGGCATGTGGTCCTAAAATTTGGATCAGCTGAAAAACAGCCTGTTTCAGTTTTATCGTTATTTTCAATTAATTGAATGCTCAAAAAATGTTTTGTCTCACTCCCATTTCTTCTTGTTGCATGTTGAAGCTCTACTTGGAACCTTGTTAAGATCCAACAATGTAAAATATGATTTTGTGCCATTTTTCAAGTGGTCTTAAACTTTTGATCAGGACTGTACCACTGCTATACCTAGTAGACAGGTAAAAACATTTCACTAATTTGTCTTTTACATATTTGGGTGAAATTCACCAATTTTTTTGTGTGATATACCCTAGCTGTACCTAGTAGACAGGTAAAAACAATTCACTAATTTGTCTTTTACATTTTTGGGTGAAATTAACCAATTTTAGGCCGAATGCACACGGCCGTGTTCCGCGGCCGAGAGCGGTCCGTGGTATGCCGGGCTGGATTCCTGTTCAGAGCAGTAGCGCAGGCGTCATTGATCATACGAGTGTATTACTGTACAGCAGCGGCGGCATGAAGCGCACGGCGTCATAGCAACCAGTGACGCCGTGCGCTCCTGCTCTGAACAGGAATCCAGCCCGGCATACCACGGAGCGGCGTACCACGGCCGTGTGCATTTAGCCTTAGGGTGTGATATACCACTCCTATACCTAGTAGACAGGAAACATTTCACTAATTTGTTTGTTACATTTTCTGGTGAAAATCACCAATTTTGGGGTGTGATATACCACTGCTCTACCTAGTAGACAGGTAACATTTCACAGGTCCCGAACTCAAACTTTTTTGTGAAGTTCGGCCGAACCAGAACATCGAGGTGTCCGCTCAGCTCTAGGCCCTATACTTGTAATTACACCTGCTCATCACTGCAATTACTGCAGCAAGCAAGTAAACAGAGCAGAGAAGGCAGCACACGTACTAGCACGGCCAGCTCTTCTAACAGCTGATTGGCAGGGAATCGGACACCGCCAATCTGATATTGATGACCTATCCTTAGGATAGATCATCAATTCTAAAAAGCAGTGCAACTTTTAAGTTAATTTGCAACAAGTTTCAGGCTTCAATCTTTTTTCATTAATTTTCAGACACCTTGACATGGAGTTTGTAAACTGCTCCTGGTTTCAGACTTTTTCATGTGGGGGTGTCCCCAGGGAAGCACAGTCCTTAAGATAAATTGATCTTGCTTCGTGGGTGTAATACTCAGTATCTTCTCTTATTCTATATATATGGACACTGCTCAGTACCACTTCTACTGCCCTGTATACTGGGTGTAATACTCAGTATCTGCTCTTATTCTATATACCGTATTTTTCGCCCTATAAGGCGCACCGGCCCATAAGACACACCAAGGTTTTTTAGGAGGAAAATAAGAAAGAAAAAATTGAACCAAAAGGTGTGCTTTTGGCGGGCTTTGAACTAATGGTAGCCTGTAAATGATACTATTAGGGGGGATCTGTGAATGACGCACTGTTATGGGGGATCTGTGGATGGCACTTTTATGGGGGTCTGTGGATGGCACTGTTATGAACATCTGTGGGTGGCACTGTTATGGGGGTCTGTGGATGGCACTGTTATGAACATCTGTGGATGGCACTGTTATGGGGGTCTGTGGCTGACACTGTTATGAACATCTGTGGATGGCACTGTTATGGGGGTCTGTGGATGGCACTGTTATGGGGGTCTGTGGATGGCACTGTTATGGGGGTCTGTGGGTGACACTGTTATGGGGGATCTGTGGGTGACTCTGTTATGGGGGTCTGTGGGTGACTCTGTTATGGGGGTCTGTGGGTGACTCTGTTATGGGGGTCTGTGGCTGACACTGTTATGGGGGTCTGTGGCTGACACTGTTATGGGGGTCTGTGGCTGACACTGTTATGGGGGTCTGTGGCTGACACTGTTATGGGGTTCTGTGGCTGACACTGTTATGGGGTTCTGTGGCTGACACTGTTATGGGGTTCTGTGGCTGACACTGTTATGGGGGTGTCTGTGGATGGCACTGTTATAAGGGCATCTGTGGATGGCATGACACTGCTATGGAGGGGATCTGTGGATGACAGATAAATAGCATCTTATGCTATTTGTCATCCACAGATTCCCCCATAACAGTGTCAGACACTGTGAATGACCCCTAATACAGGGGGTGGGGGCTGGCATCTACACTAGTTTTGTAATGGCAAGGTATGAAGTTACAACGGCTCACCCCCTCACCGGATGGATAAGGTGCTCGCCCTCAGGACCAACAAGAATAAATGAGGTAAGAGCAATAGTAAGGGGGCACACTCAAGAGGGAAACACAATGGTGAATATTAATATACTGCTTTAATACTTTAAAAACATACCCCTAAAAGTACATAAAAAACACACACACGCCGTGTGATTGGCGTGAACAATACACTCCTCCACAAAAAATGACAATAGAATAAAAACGTGCTAAACAGCATACATCAATAACAAATATGATCACTGGGAATATGATTCACTATAATCACTGGGAATATGATTCAGTAAAGCGGCAATGTCCCAATCCAATCGATCGTAAGGTGGTATACCAGCAATGTCCCAATGAGAGTCTATTCCCGTTAGATGTAATCCTGCTGATATAACAATGGCACTCTGGCCAAAATCTGGTGGAGCGATACTAGTGTTGCAACAGAGTTCAACTGTCCAATACCTTCAATTGAGGACATTCAATGGTGGATATTAATAACTGTACCTATTCACAATGGAGCTATTAATGTCATTACTCACAGTCTCTTCATGCGGCTTGTAGCGCTCTTATGCGCCCGGTCTTACCCCTCTTCACTGTCTCTCCGCAGCGCTGTTACCAGGCGGCCGCACACTCACAGCGTCCCACGTGATGTGCTTGGCCGTACGTGGCGTCCCACGTGACCTCGTTACCTGGGGGACCGGATAGACGCTCAGCTGACGTCACTACTCCGCGACTGCTGCTCCGATTCTTTGATTCAGGCTGATCTTGTGTGCTTTTTTCCTTTTTGTGTCAGGCTTACTTTATCCTTTTCGTAGATCCACGCTCACTCTGTATGCCAGACGCGTTTCAGGGTCTTACGCCCCTTCCTCAGTGGCCAACTGAGTGAGCGGATCCTCACTCCTTATAAAGGGATATTCTTAGCCACAATCCCACATTTCTGTGAATGTCCTAATATGTGGAGTGGATTGGGCTGCATCCCCTTTCCATTATCATGCATGTCTTGTTTTATAGAATTATAATGCAATTCAAATTGTATGCTTTAAAATAAAGTTAAAATAATAAATACTACATGTACCCTTTATACATAGATATTAAAAACATTTTGTGGAGAAGACTGCAAGGTCCAGCGATTATTTAGAAGGCAACCGCATCAAAAACGCATCATTGTGAATTGCGGTTCATGTGCGGTTATAGCCCATTTGGTGTACAATCCCCTCCAACGTTTATGAATTGAATTATCCATCCGCAGGATACTAGAATGTTCAACAAAACCAAGCGGAGGAATATACACATAGTTGTTGTAGCTGAGCGGAGCCCGCTGGCAGGGAAGGGAGATCACAGTGTCGATAAACGGACAGACTGCGATGTCCCATCCCCACCAGACAACCCCCCCATTTATTCACAGAAACCCAAAAACCTCCATCTCGGCGTTTAGGCTCCTGGGAACAATCCTGTCATACTCAAAGATTCTGCGGGATTCCTGTCTTGACATGTGTGCGATATGGTTTCCCCCTCTCCATACCTTCTTGACCCTTTCAATGGCCGTAAATTTCAGGCCAGTTGGATCACAATCATGTTTCATTTAAAAATGTTTAGATAATGAAGTCGTCTCTAGACCTTTCCTGATATTTGCCACATCTTCCGCTACTCTCTTTTTTAGCGTTCTTTTCGTTCTGCCAATATATTGCTTCCTGCACCCACATTGTAGCAAATATATGACATCAGTGTATAGTTTTGTAATGGCAGTGGGGCCCAGTGCAGTCACTGTATTCTATTGCACCGGGCCCCGCTCACTGTACTAATCGTATCTAATTGCAGGTAATGTTTAACTATAGAATATGTTCAATCCAGCAGCCTGTACTTACGACCATAGCAGGCAGGAGGCAGGAGACTGGGAGGGCGGCCCTGGCAGCGTAACTCACTACGTCACGTGCCTGCTCCGCCCACTTTATGAATGAAGCAGGCGGCGTGGGGGTCGCGTGACGTAGTGAGTTACTCTGCCAGTGCCCGCCCGCTCGCCCAGTCTCCTGCCTCCTGCCTGCTTTGGTCATAAGTACAGGCTGCTGGATTGAACATATTCTATAGTTAAACATTGCCTGCAATTAGATATGATTAGTACAGTGAGCGTGGCCCGGTGCAATAGAATACAGTGACTGCACCAGGCCCCGCTGCCATTACAAAACTAGATGCTGGCCCCCAGCCCTCCTCGCTGATACACCTCCGACCGCGCTGTGCAGCATGCAGTCGGCGGTGTATCAGTGTAAACGGCAGCATTCGCCCAATAAGACGCACTGCCATTTTCCTCCCACTTTTGGGGGGTGCGTCTTATAGGGCGAAAAATACGGTATATGGACACTGCACAGTACCACTTCTCTTGTCCTATATACTGGGTGTAATACTCAGTATCTTCTCTTATTCTGTATATATGGACACTGCACAGTACCACTTCTCTTATCCTGTATACTGGGTGTAATACTCAGCAGCTTCTCTTATTCTATATATATCGACACTGCACAGTACCACTTCTACTGCCCTGTATACTGGGTGTAATACTCAGTATCTTCTCTTATACTGCATATATAGACACTGCACAGTACCACTTCTACTGCCCTGTATACTGGGTGTAATACTCAGTATCTTCTCTTATACTGCATATATAGACACTGCACAGTACCACTTCTCTTATCCTGTATAATGGGTGTAATTCTCAGTATCTTCTCTTATTCTGTATAAGGGTACAGTGGTGTCCAGATCCGGAGTTGCAGGGGGAAGGTGCGAGGTGGCTGCCTCTGCCCCTCCCAATTTGTATGTCTAAGTCCTAGGCGTTCAATTCGACCATAGGGATTATCCCACCCAAAATTGGGACAGCAGGCTCACGATCGCCGCTCAGAAGGTTGAGCAGTGGAAGGATTGGTCTTTGACCCTCAGGGAAAGGGTGAACCTGATCAAGACTTACCTTCTCCCTTTGCTTATCTATTTGGCCAGTGTATGTGTCTTGCCAGAACCTCTCTGGACTCGGGTTTACAGTCTGTTCTTCCAACTGTTATGGGGGAATAGGCTGAACCTAGTGAAGAGAGAGGTGACATACTGTACGAGGAGATTAGGGGGGTTGGGTATGGTCAACCGCATGGTGTTCCTTGTGAACACCTTTGTTGAGATCAACCTGGCAAACCTCTGGAAAGAGAGGGCTCCTCTGTGGGTAGTCTCTTGCAGGGGTTGGTTTCGGCCTTTCTTCCAGGAGTGGGAAACAGGAGGGCAAGTGAAGGATTTGCGTACACCTCACGGATATCTTCTGGCTTATGTCACCCCGATTCTGAAGGTGATCCACCGGTGGGGTTTGGGAGTGAGGGAAATCAAGACCCAGTCAAGAAGATCCCTTGACGAGAGGGTCTTGTTGACCCACTTCCAGAAGCCCCTGGCCCTTAAGGATTGCCCCAGCCGGGATCTAGACAAGGGGTTGCAGTTGTTAAATTGGGCAAGGATCCCCTTGAGGTTTTGGGACTTGGCTTGGCACTGCTTTCACGGGAAGCTGTATGTAAGGGACAACTTGAATTACAGGAACTCTGATGAAAGGGGTTGTCCCCGGGAGGAGTGTGGCGACATACTAGAAAGTATGGAGCACTTCCTGCTTCAGTGTCCCTTTAATACAGAGGTATACAAATGGGTGGGTGCATCCATTGGCTGGCCTAGGCTAGCCAACCTCTCCTATGCGGAATGGGCTTATGGAGCATTCAAAGGTTTAGGAAGAAGGGACCCATGCACAGCTTTTATAGTTAGCATAGTGATCAGGTACTTCACATGGAACGCACAGTGTTTAGTTTCAACCCTGTCCTGTATACTGGGTGTAATTTTCAATATCTGTTCTTAGGGCTCATGCACATGAATGTATTTTCTTTCCGTGTCCGTTCCAGTTTTTTTTCCAGCAAAATACACACGGTCGTGTACATGAGCCCTTATTCTGTATATACTGAGACTGCACAGTACCACTTCTCCCATCCTGTGTACTGGGTGTAATTCTCAGTATCTGCTCTTATTCGTTGCTTCACCTCCCCAAAAATACGGAAAAAAAATGATCAAAAAGTCATACACATCCCAAAATGGTAGAAAAAGCTGCAGATCACCTCGCAAAAAATGAGCCCCCACAGCTCTGTAGATATATGGCGATGAACACTATAAACTATACAAGGCTACTTTCACATATGTGTTTTGCATTCCGGTTTTTAGATCTGGCAGAGGACCTCAAAACTGGGGCAAAACGCTTCTGTTTTGTCCCCATTCATTGTCAATGGAGACAAAACAGAACAAACCAGATCAGGACGCATTCCGTTCCGGTTTGTTCCGTTTTTTGACCAGACACAAACCTGCAATAAGCTGTGGTTTTGTGTGCGGTGTGTGAAACTGAACAAACCGGATCCGGCATAAAAATCTATGTAACTTAATGGTGCCGAATCCGTTTTTTCAGAAACAAAAAAAAAATGGATCCATCACCCATTGATTTTAATGCCGGATCCGATTTGTTCAGTTTCTATTTAATACACTGATGCATCCGGACGTATTAATTTTTTTTTATATTAAATATTTTTATTTTCCTTTTCATTGCTTACAAAAAGAAACAGACACAGAGGCACAAAAAGTAAGCATTAAAAATGCAGAAAAAGCCACAGATATGCACACACATATATTGGCAGATTACCAATACCATCAAGATTTTAACCTTATCTTATTTCACTTCCTCTCTTTTTTTTTTGTTTCCCCTTTTTTCTTTCCTTCCCCCTCCCTTCCCTCTTAAGAGAAAAAAGACAAAACAATAAAAAGAACAATATATCCCCCCCCCCCCCCCCCTCGGTTGTCTTGGGAGATTCAGCACGATGGTTTGCTACCATAATCACTTTTCCTTTTTCAGTGGGGTACAGTCATACCTTATTCATTTATTTGGTTTTGTGCCCTCCTTATTGCCCCCTTTTCCACCTGTTGAACTAACTTTCCCTATTTCAATTTAACCTACAAACCTGATCATATCTCTCAACCCTCTCACATAAACTTTTCCACTCTACAGCCCTTGGAGGTCTATTCGAACCCCACCCTCTGGCCACCATCACCCGGGCGAGCATTAAACCCTTTGTTCAGTTTCTATTTAATACACTGATGTATCCGGACGTATTAAATGAAACTAAAGCATTTTCTTCAGGTTTTGAGATCCTGTGCCGGACCGGAATAAGAAACGCTTATGTGAAAGTGGTCTAAATGTGGAATTATTGTAATCATATTGACCCAGTATGTACTGATCCAGTATGTACTGATCCAGTATGTACTGACCCAGTATGTATTGATCCAGTATGTACTAACCCAGTATGTATTGATCCAGTATGTACTGACCCAGTATGTATTGATCCAGTATGTACTAACCCAGTATGTACTGACCCAGTCAACAGGTAATGAAGGAAACAGTCAGTGTTCCATACATAGGGAACACCGTAATAACAAAACCCATAAAACTGTGGCAGAGATTCATTTTTTTTCTTCATATTCCACCCCATTTGAAAATGTATTTCCAGCTTTCCCCAACATCGTATGCTATATTAAATGGCGCCATTAGCAAGTACAACTTGTCCTGCAAAAAAAAAGCCTGCATACGGCTATGTGAATGGAAAAATACAAAATGGCTCCTGGAAGGCAGGGAGTGGAAAATGAAAACCTAAAAACAGAAAATCACAGGGTGCTGCAGTGGTTAAAGTGGACCTATCACCTCTCCTGACATGTGGTTTAGTAGCTGCTTGTTCTCCTGTACAGTCTTAGGCCTCATGCACATGACCGTATGCCCTCCGAGACATGCGGTCCGTGAGCCGGCCATATGTCCCGGCATACATCGGGAGCACGGGAGCACACAGCATCATAGGTTACCCGCACTCATAATGCACACGGTCGTGTGCATTAGGCCTAAGACTGTATATTGTGCCTTTCCTTTATTATTCCTCCTAGAAATGTGTGACTGAATTGTCAGCAGTCTGCAATAAATGTCCATCTGGGTGTTACCAGTTGGGGTCGTTTATGTAGACAGCGCGTCGCCGGTCTGATCCGGCAGGGACTAGAACATGGGGGTTGGAGCATGGGTGACAGGTGAGTCTTTTCAACCCTTGCGCCCCGCCTGCACGTATCAAGATAGGTTTCTGGTCTGGGAGATCCCCTTTTAATACATAAGCACTACTTGTAGCAAGCCGTCCTTCCAGTGACAGAATGGCGCGGTGTTACTACTATAGGTGACTATTACATCATTATTCTGGCGCACTTCACACCTCCTACTTTTTGGATGATCAAAGCGGGAGACTTTTGGTTCATTGTGTGGAAGATCCAGTTTCCTGCGTACTTTTACACTTAAATATACTTTCTTAGAGCACATATTATCGCAATATAGAAATTTCTGAAATTCAAATTGCATCAAATAATGAGGTAAAATACAAAGCGGGCGCTAATATACAGAGAGGGATCAATATTGTAAATGAAACAATGCAAATCTATAGATCAGATCAAAAGGAGGGACATTAGGGAGGTCTGCAGTGTGACCACAAACCACCACTACTGGTGTGTGACTGAGGTGGGCGCCAGGCTCACCACACAGTGATGTGGCAGAATAACAGCCAATCAGCGCGCTCGGGACCTCGTGACCGTACTGGAAGCGAGGCTTGGAACGCAGCGTGTCAGTGACAGGACAGAGCCTCTTCTCCCCGGTGTTTGTTGACAGGAGGACTCTGACCCGCCGCTCAGTAAAGCCCGCAGCCGCCATGGGTGGGCCCGTGCTCCCCGCTGCCCAGCGGCTGTCTTCTCCGGTGTCCGCTCCTACCCGGGACAGTCGCAGCCGGTTCTGCTGCTGGAAACAAAACCAAAAGTAACCTTTGTGTCCGGAAGAGCCGCAGCTCCTCCCTCCAGTCCACCGAGAGAGCAGTGCTGGGCACGGACCCAACCGTGCCAGCTACTGAACGTCCTCCCGCTACCAGGGCGGCAGCCGCCGGCGTCCATGCGTCCTGCTGAAGCGGGTCTGGAGCCATAGAAGCCTGTGGGTCAATGGCCGGTAAGTAGCGCCCTGCATGACGATAGCAGTGTCTGCGCCACCCCGGTCTGCCGCACTGTATGAACATGGCCTCTGTGGAGCTGGCTAACCTCATGAGCCTTCACCATGGCTACTGTAGTGTGTACTGGTATCATACTGGGAGCATTCCTTTACAGCCATGCAGTGCCCATGTTATGACCTATAGTGCTGACATTCCACTACTATATAATGTTATAATACTGACCTACAGTGCTGACATTATACTATTATATAGTGCTATAATACTGACATTACACTACTATGTAGTGCTATAATACTGACCTATAGTGCAGGCATTATACTACTATGTAGTGTTATAATACTGACCTACAGTGCTGACATTATACTATTATATAGTGCTATAATACTGACATTATACTACTATAGTGCTATAATACTGACATTATACTACTATATAGTGTTATAATACTGACGTATAGTGCTGACATTATACTATTATATAGTGTTGTAAGGGTCCATTCACACGTCTGTAGGTGTTTTGCGCATCCGCAAAACACGGACACCGGCAATGTGCGTTCCGCTATTTGCTGACTGTACATTGCCGGCACTATAATAGAAAATGCCTTTTCTTGTCTGCAGTTGCGGACAAGAATAGGACATGTTTTATTTTTTTTGGGAACGGAAGTGCGGATCCGGAAATGTGGATACGGATAGCACATAGTGTGCTGTCCGCATCCGTTCCGGCCCCTTTGAAAATGAATGGGTCCGCAGCCGTTCCGCAAAATTGAAGAACGGATCCGGACACATTATAAGGACGTCTGAATGGCCCCTAACGCTGGGTTCACACCTGTATTGTACCGGCATTTACAATCGCGCATACAGAGACAAGCGAACGCCCATTGTCGCGCGTTCCGGAAAGTCTATGTACGGGAACGCGCGACAAAACGCCCCAAAGAAGCTTAATAACTTTTTATTCAAGTGTGAACCAGGGCCATAGGGAAGCATTGGTTTTCATGTGTTGAGCGTTTTACAGCGCGTTTGAACGCGCTGTAAAACGCTCAGGTGCGAACCCAGCGTAATACTGACACCACGCTGTGCATGTTATACCACCATATAGTGTTATAGAACTGACCTTCAGTGCTGACATTATATAGTGCTATAATACTGATTCTGCAGTGCGCATGTTATACCACCATATAGCCCAATATTACTGTCATACATTATGCATCTTATACCACCATATAGCGCTATACTGCTGTCATACATTATGCATCTTATACCACCATATAGTGCTATACTACTGTCATACATTGCTGAAATCATACCACCATATAGTGCTAGAATACTTGCCCTACAGTGCGCATGTTATACCACCATATAATGCTGTAATAATGACCCTACTGTGCTGAAATCATACCATCATGTAGCGCTATATTATTGTCATACTGTTGTGTAAAGTATACCACCATATACTGTTATGATACTGACATATACCACTATATAGTGCTTTAATACGCCCTGCAGTACTGACATTATAGAACCATACAGAGCTATACTAATACTGCCATACAGTGCTCGTTATTCCACAGTACAGTGCTACAATAAGACTGGCACACAGTGCTGAAATAAGAGTGATACATGATATGAATCCCCTACTGGTGCACATACATCCCATACTATATCCCCGGAGCCCAGCGGCCGGTCCCCCCCACACACACACACTTCGGCAGTAGGAGCCGGACGCAACATTGCGTTCCCCTTGGTTTGTAGATGACGGACCTCCACTGAACGTGCTTTAAATCTCTGGTCGGACCCTGATTCTGCCAAACGTGAACATATCCTACCAGTCCTGACTTTGAAAAATAATTAGCTTCAGAGGTCGCCCTACGTAGGAATAAAAATACTCTGCAAAATGGCAAGAAGAGTATTTTTAGCTGAGGAGGAGTATGAAAGTCTCAGTAGTTCTTGTAAATAATACGTAGGCACACATAACGCTAAGAGGTTGGTATTTACGTGGGGAACATCACTGGTCTCCTCTGTAGTGTCTTCTATGCAGAAGTAGCAGAGGTGGACAATATTACATGCACCTGGCAGAAGATAAGACCCTACCTTCTGTCACTCAGGGGCCAGAGCAGCAAAACTCACAGTAAACACTAAACAGGGAGGTCTACTCGTGGTGGCAGTGGGTAGCACTCTACAGAACCAGAGTGGAGGCAGCAGTGGGTGGCGTGGTGGCACTGGCTGGGGTTAATAAGCCCCTGGGTGGCACTGGCTGAGGTTAATAAGCCCCTGGGTGGTATCTGTTCTGTTTTGCAGTCGTGTGAGAATAGCTTTTTTTTTTTTTTTTTTGCGGACTATAGTGGGCATTTGGCGCAGCAGAATAGGACATGCTTTATCTTTCGCGGCACGGAGATGCTGATAGCACATGGATGTCTGTATTTTCTGACCTCAAAATGTATATGGTCGTGTGCATGAGGCCTAACGGGGACAATATGGCTGTCAATATATCTGGGACAATCTATTACCTATTTGCCAACCCCCTTTGGTTTTTCTGGGGTCTCCCTAAAAATGGAAGCCCTCGTGGACCCCAGCAGGATATAAAGGCAGCATTTCCTAGGCTGGCACTGTTCATGGGGTACACTTTATATCCATAAGTCAATTTGAAGATGGGCACACTCTTAGGCCTCATGTACAGGACCGTTGTGTGCATCCGTGTCCGTTGTTCCGTTTTCCGTGATTTTCTGCGGACCCATTGACTTTCAATGGGTCAGTTGAAAACTCGGAAAATGCACCGTTGTTCATCCGCGTCCGTGATCTGTGTTTCCTGTCCGTCAAAAAAATAAGACCTGTCCTATTTTTATTTATTTTTTTGACGGACAACGGTTCGCGGACCCATTTAAGTCAATGGGTCCGTGAAAAAAAAAAGGATGCACACAAGATTGTCATCCGCGTCCGTAGGCTACTTTCACACAGACGGATCACAGATCCGTCTGCATAAAAGCTTTTTCAGAGCTGTGTTTTCACTTCGTGAAAACTCAGATCCGACAGTATATTCTAACACAGAGGCGTTCCCATAATGATGGGGACGCTTCAAGTTAGAATATATTAAGAACTGTGTACATGACTGCCCCCTGCTGCCTGGCAGCACCTGATCTCTTACAGGGCGCAGTGATCCGCACAATTAACCCCTCAGGTGCCGCACCTGAGGGGTTAATTGTGCGTATTATAGCCCCCTGTAAGAGATCAGGTGCTGCCAGGCAGGAGGGGGGCAGACCCCCCTCTTTCCCCTGTATTACATTCATTGGTGGCCAGTGCGGCCTCCCCACCCCCCCTTCCTAATTAAAATCCCCCCCCCCCATATATTATGGCCCCAGTTGTGCCCCCATCTTTATATTATGGCCCCAGTTGTGCCCTTATACATATACTATGGCCCCAGTTGTGCCCCCATCTTTATATTATGGCCCCAGTTGTGCCCTTATACATATACTCTGACCCCAGTTGTGCCCCCATACATTTATTACGGTCCCAGTTGTGCCCCCATACATTTATTACGGTCCCAGTTGTGCCCCCATACATTTATTACGGTCCCCAGTTGTGCCCCCATACATTTATTACGGTCCCAGTTGTGCCCCCATACATTTATTACGGTCCCAGTTGTGCCCCCATACATTTATTACGGTCCCAGTTGTGCCCCCATACATTTATTACGGTCCCAGTTGTGCCCCCATACATTTATTACGGTCCCAGTTGTGCCCCCATACATTTATTACGGTCCCAGTTGTGCCCCCATACATTTATTACGGTCCCAGTTGTGCCCCCATACATTTATTACGGTCCCAGTTGTGCCCCCATACCATACATTTATTACGGTCCCAGTTGTGCCCCCATACATTTATTACGGTCCCAGTTGTGCCCCCATACATTTATTACGGTCCCAGTTGTGCCCCAATACATTATTACGGTCCCAGTTGTGCCCCCATACATTTATTACGGTCCCAGTTGTGCCCCCATACATTTATTACGGTCCCAGTTGTGCCCCCATACATTTATTATGGCCTCAGTTGGTGGCAGCGGAGAGTTCCGATTGGAGTCCCAGTTTAATCGCTGGGGCTCCGATCGGTAACCATGGCAACCATTGGGCACAACTGGGACCGTAATAAATGTATGGGGGCACAACTGGGACCGTAATAAATGTATGGGGGCACAACTGGGACTGTAAAATGTATGGGGGCACAACTGGGACCGTAATAAATGTATGGGGGCACAACTGGGACCATAGTATATGGGGGGGGTGGGATTTTAATTGGGGGGGAGGGGAGGCCGCACTGGCCACCAATGAGTTTAAAACTGGGGAGGGAGGGGGGGTCTGCCCCCTCCTGCCTGGCAGCACGTGATCTCTTACAGGGGGCTATGATACGCACAATTAACCCCTCAGGTGCCGCACCTAATTGTGCGGATCACAGCCCCCTGTAAGAGATCGGGTGCTGCCAGGCAGCAGGGGGCAGTCATGTACACAGTTCTTAGTATATTCTAACTTGAAGCTGTGTTAGAATATACTGTCGGATCTGAGTTTTCACGCTATAACTCAAATCCGATGGTATATTCTAACATAGAGGCGTTCCCATGGTGATGGGAATGCTTCAAGTTAAAATATACCCTGACTTTACATTGAAAGTCAATTGGGGACGGATCCGTTTGCAATTGCACCATATTGTGTCAATGTCAAACGGATGCGTCCCTATTGACTTTCATTGTAAGTCGGGACGGATTCGTTTGGCTCCGCACGGCCAGGCGGACACCAAAACGACATTTTTTTTTTTACTTTCCTTCATGTCTGGTGATCCTCCCCAAATCACAGAAGACACACGGGGAAAAAAACGGACACGGAACAATGGAACCCCATTTTGCAGACCGTGAAAAAAAACTGTCGTGTGCATGAGGCCTTATGTGGACATTGTAAACCCCAGTTATTTACTCCTGTATGGTGGCAGAGGCACAGTGGCACTAATACTGTATGTACCTGGTGGGTACACAACTGACTTTGGCGGTAGGCAATGTCACCGTCACCTACAAACCCATGGGGAACTTCCAGTAGGCGCTAGTCTCGGGGCCATTACTAAGCCCCCTCTCACACTACAGTCCTCTCTTTCTGTGATCTCTGTGCAGTGCGCTCCATACATACACCTCCACACATAGCAGCCAGCAGCAGATAGAAGCCTGTAGGGTATGCTGCAACTTGTAGTCTTACACCACCTGGGCACACCCCTGACACTTTCTCCTTTGGACTCTTTTGAGGGCGCCCAGAAGGGTCTCCGTTCCTGCCATGCTCTCTATCTGATGCATCTGTCGGCACCTGGGCTCCAGGATTACCGGAGGACTGGGAGGCAGAACATCAAAGGTCCAGCATTGAGGGGGGTGGGGTGGGGGGGGGGGGGGCTACCCCTTTTTCATAAAATGGGTTGATCCCTGATCCATAAGAAAGGATAAAATGAAAGTAGCTGCTGTAAGTGTTCAGCGCCGGAGGAAGGGGCAGTGAGAGAGGAGCGCCAGATCAGCAGCCTTCTTACTGTGCGGAGACTTATTTGCTCTTTCAGGCACCAGCAGTATCTCTGTGCTGCCTCTGATGCTCTCAGCGCTGGTCATTAATGGCAGGGAGATTGTCGTGTGTATCTATAAGCATTACATTTATTTTTAGGGTGTAAAGTTGCCTGTACAGGCATCTGTGTCACTTGAACAGGCGTTATTGCAACCTTTGTCAAGTATATTAGCTTAACAAGCTGGGATACGTTGGGTGCATTCTAAAAAGAGCACATTATTCCCTGTTGTACATTTTATTTTACGATTGTTGCACTCTTCTATTAGACTGCATTTTACACTTCTCTAATACAATAAAGTGGCTTCCCAAATTTATAGGAAAAGGTGGAGCAGATGACCTTTCTGAGATGCCCCTAGGACAATGTGATTTGCTTCTTACAGGGAACTGGTCTGGTTTGGATAAATTCTTTATTGGATTTCTGTGATTTCTATAAAATAGTAAGGGGATCAATGTATACACTATTTGAGGCAGCTACATGTGCTCATTTTTCATTGGAAATGGGGAGGTGAGGATAGACACCGTCCTAGAAAATGGAACGAATGTCTTGTATATGATGTGTGTGGGAGGTACTCTCAGTTCCATATAAAACTGTTGGACAGCCCCAGATATGAACAATAAATCAGGAAGTTATGTCTGCCTCTCTCAGAGCAGGAAATCCCAGCGTTACATAAACCTCCAATCCTTGGTTGAGAGTCACGTATAGTCACGGCTGCACATCCCCTGTTTTCCCTTCCCCCACGACAGCACCACACAGAGAGGATCCGCCCCCAGGGACAGGAAACCTACAGAATAAAAAGGTGGAGCCTCTCTACCCCTTCAGTGGTTTCCTTTCCCTGGAGTAGGAGACCTATAGTTTTTCCAGGTACTAACTGCGGTCTTTTTATCCTAGGGGGTCCCTAGAGGACTGACTATATCCTGCCGGGGTCCATCGCGCTGCGGTTGCAGGCTGACAGGACCCTAGAATCCGGAGGGCTCCAGGGGCTTCTCTGGATCTTGCGGCAGTCGCGTTGACATCTTTCTGAAAGAAGTATTGCCACGTGGTGTCAGGAGGTTGCTCCCGGTAACTGAGCAGCAGGTGCGCGGGCATCTTCCTGAGTGAAACATTACCACGCTGGATCAGGAAGTTGCTCCTAGTAGTTGGATGGCATGTGTGTGGGCATCCTTTGATCAGGTAATGCCACGCTGCTCAAGAATAGACGAGTGGCTACGGAATAGCGCGGCTACTTCTGGTAGCCGGCGGAGAGGTTATGCACTTCCGGAAGTACGTGGGGACGTACGTCCGGCCCACGATATTCAAATTGAGTTGTTTTACCGCCGGGATGTCGAGGCTTTGACAGGCAGCTTACCGTGACCGAGAATTGGCTCATCGTGTTTAAAGCAGCTGTTATAGGCTTCCAGGTTTGGAGGCAGAATGTTGTGTCTCTATCTCTCTTTCTGTATGTATATACAGTACAGACCAAAAGTTTGGACACACCTTCTCTTTCAAAGCGTTTTCTTTATTTTCATGACTATGAAAATTGTAGATTCACACTGAAGGCATACAAAACTATGAATTAACACATGTGGAATTATATACATAACAAAAAAAGTGTGAAACAACTGAAAATATGTCATATTCTAGGTTCTTCAAAGTAGACACCTTTTGCTTTGATTACTGCTTTGCACACTCTTGGCATTCTCTTGATGAGCTTCAAGAGGTAGTCACCTGAAATGGTTTTCACTTCACAGGTGTGCCCTGTCAGGTTTAATAAGTGGGATTTCTTGCCTTATAAATGGGGTTGGGACCGTCAGTTGCGTTGTGGAGAAGTCAGGTGGATACACAGCTGATAGTCCTACTGAATAGACTGTTAGAATTTGTATTGTGGCAAGAAAAAAGCAGCTAAGTAAAGAAAACCGAGTGGCCATCATTACTTTAAGAAATGAAGGTCAGTCAGTCCGAAAAATTGGGAAAACTTTGAAAGTGTCCCCAAGTGCAGTCACAAAAACCATCAAGCGCTACAAAGAAGGCTCACATGCGGACCGCCCCAGTAAAGGAAGACCAAGAGTCACCTCTGCTGCGGAGGATAAGTTCATCCGAGTCACCAGCCTCAGAAATCGCAGGTTAAAAGCAGCTCAGCCGAGAGGCTAAAAGAGTTTGCCAGGTCTGAGGCCCAGAGTGGCGCCGCGATTGCATCACCATCGCGCGAGGCGGTCACGAGGGGGACAGGCTGCACAACAAGCTGAGGCGGATGAACCATCTGAGCCGGAGTTCACCCTCAAGGCGGCATATGACCAGCTATTAGTGGCTATCTCCTCGTGCCAATCCTCGCTGACCGGGAAGCTGGAGGAGGTGAGAGTGGATGTCAGCCTACTCCGCCATGACATGCAGCAGCTGCGCGATCGGGTCAAGACCACTGAGGACCGAGTCTCGGCCCTAGAAGACCTGACAAGACCGATCGAGGGGAGAGTGCAGGACCTGGAGAGAGCGGTGGGTCAGTGGCAGCAGAAATGCGACGACCTAGAAAACAGGTCGCGCCGCAATAACGTGAGAATCCTGGGCCTACCTGAAAAGGCTGAGGGAAGGGATCCGGCAGCATTCCTTGAGGCCTGGTTCAAGGAGCAGTTTCCCGAAGCGCCGTTCACGTCGGCATATGCTGTGGAGAGGGCTCATCGTGTCCCTGCTAGGCCGCCGCCACCAGGGGCTCCTCCGAGGCCGCTTCTGGCGCGGCTCCTGAATTGGAGAGACCGCGATCTACTCCTCAGCCAAGCCAGACACAAGCAGGACATCAGGCACGAAAATGTGAGGATCTCCCTATTCCCGGATTTCTCGGCGGATCTCCAGAAGAGAAGGGCCACATTTGTGGCGGTCAAGCATCGCCTCCGGGAGCTGAACCTGCAATATTCTATGGCCTACCCTGCCCGCCTTAGAGTGATAGATGGAGAGAAAACCGTTTTTTTCAACGATCCCAAAGAGGCTGAGGACTGGGTATCGAGAGCGGCTGTCCGCCCGCCCTTGCGTTGAGAGGTCTCCCTGGGACACAGCAAGTATTCTCTGCTCCCCCAGTTGAGAGGGGTGATGTGGAACTTACAGATGTTATTGTGTACATTCCTGCAGCAGTGGCGCGTTAATGCGGGCAATGGCGTCCTGGACGTTATCTCCTAGCATCCCTCCTGGAGGGGGGGACTTACGTCCGTATGATGGGTCACTGCGCTACTGAGCTCCGCTCCCTTACTTCAATGGCGGCGGTTTTTCATGATTGTGTTGCAGTGAGGGTTGGAGCGACACCTGTGTGGTATTACCAACTATATACCCCATGCAGGTCCCCGAGTTTAGGACCACACTGTTCACTGGTCCTGTACCTGACACACTCAGGTCTTTCATGTTTATGTTATATGTTTTTTTATTGCACGCTCTTGTTCACTCGTTTCAAGCATGGCCTAATGTTTATCACCCTCTGGCAGTGAGGATGTTACACTGTAGAATGCAGATACGCACTGAGCTGAGGCGCGGAGAGCTTGAGGGGTTGCCTGTCCTGAATATAGCTATAGCGTCCTTATGGCCCCCTTGAGGATTATGTCATGGAATGTTAGGGGACTGGGGGACCCAAAGAAGAGGATTGCTGTGTTCTCTCAGATACGGTCTTTTGGTCCCCACATTCTAGGACTTCAGGAGACGCATCTCACCCCGGAAACGGGTCATAGGCTTAAAAAACCCTGGGCCCAGCATCTATTTAATGCATATGGTAGCACGCACTCTAGGGGAGTAGCACTCTTGTTCCATAGGAGTTTGAGATGCGAGATTCACCACTCCATGGTTGACCCGGGAGGCCAGTATATTTTCTTATTTGCTCATGTCGACTGTGCCCCATATGTGATAGTTAACCTGTATAATCCACCCCCTGCCTCTGTCTCTCTATTGCAGTCAGTTGTGGGCTTTGTAACTCGCTACCCTAATGCTCGTTTGATATGTATGGGGGACTTTAATCAGGTCATGAGTGAGGATATGGACAGATTTAGAAGCAGGGCTGATGGCGTGGGTTCGGGAAGTGGAGACACGCCCCTGGCTAGGATTTCTCAGGAGATGGGATGGATAGATTTGTGGAGGGTCAGGAATCCGCATCTTAGAGAATACTCCTGTTTTGCGCCCTCTCGTGGTGCCCTCTCTAGGATAGATTACATGTTCGGCAGTCCGGCAGCCTACACTGACCTGGTGGATATCAGGTATGGACCGCAAGGCCCCTCTGATCATGCTCCGGTACTGGCGGAGTTGGATCCCTCAGACTCTCCTGGAATAGGAAGTAAGATGCGCATCCACCCTTTCTGGCTCACTTTATTTGGTCCTTCAGACAGGGTTCCTGATCAGCTAAAGGTGTTTTTTGAAGCCCAGGATGCCTCTACGGATCACTTGCTACTTTGGGAGACGCTGAAGGCGTATCTTAGAGGCTGCCTTAAGTCCTCCATTTCATATGTAAAGAGGGAAGCGCAGCGTAAAGAGGAGGAATTGCTTGTGAGCTGTAAGGAAGCAGAGAGGAGATTTATTGAGTCCCCCACGGAGGATCACAGAGGGGAGTGGATGACCAAGGGTAGACAATACACCATGCATCTGGAGGAGAAGAGCAGTAGGAAACTCTTTTTCCTTAAGCAGCAGGCGTTTGAGGTGGGTAATAAGGCAGGGAAGTTGCTGGCCCATATAGCGCGGGCGAACACCATGGCCCCACCAGTACTCCATCTTTGGGAGACTGATGGTCGCATTGTGGAAACGGTCCGTGACATTTTGCAGTGCCTTCACGTTTTCTATGCGGACCTATATGAGTCAGCGGCACATTACACTGCGCAGGACTTAGAGGCGTACCTCACTGAGGTCACCTATCCCCGACTTAGCGATCTGGATAGGGGTATTATGGAGGAGGACATCACCTTGGAGGAAGTGGAGAGAGCCATCTCGGATCTTCCCTCTGGGAAGGCTCCGGGCCCTGATGGCATCCCGGTGGAGGTGTATGCTAGGTATAAAGAGATGTTGGCGCCACGGTTGGTTAGGTTATATGAGGCGGCGCACTCCGGTGGATCGTTGCCAGATTCTATGTATGACGCTTCTATTGTTTTGATCTTGAAGCCTGGCAAGGATCCGTTGGACTGTGGATCTTATCGCCCAATCTCGCTACTGAACCTGGATTATAAAATACTGACTAGGATATTAGCCAATAGACTCAACAAGGCGATAACCTCAGTGATCCACGCTGATCAATCGGGGTTCATGCCGGGAAGGTCCACTTCGGATAATATCAGGAGGACCCAGGTGGTTGCGCAGATAGGTTCTGTAGGGAAGGAAAGATGGGCCCTGGCCTCTCTGGACACGGCCAAAGCTTTTGACTCCCTGGAGTGGCCCTTTTTGATAGCTGTGCTGAGGTGTTTCGGATTTGGCCCCAAATTTATTAATTGGATCACTATACTCTATAATAATCCCTCTGCAAGTATTCAGCTCAATGGCTCTTATTCTGATAAGATATCTCTGCGCAGGGGTACTAGGCAGGGTTGCCCGCTCTCGCCTCTTTTGTTTGCCATTGCGATAGAACATCTTGCAATTAGAATTAGGCAGGATCCAGTGTACGCAGGGGTATCAATGGGCTGTAGAGAGGAGAGAATAGGATTGTACGCGGATGACCTGATCCTGTTTGTCTGGTCCGGAGGTGTCCCTGCCAAGGGCGATCGAGGTAATTGCGCTGTTTGGACGTTATTCCGGGCTACACATAAACTGGGGTAAGTCTGCCATCATGCCCTTGTGGGATCACGACTGGGCGAATTACCACCATAATCTCCCGGTAGTTGATAGGTTCAAATATCTTGGGGTGATGATCACTAGAGTTCCGCAGCTTTCTTATGATCTAAATGTTGAGCCCCTGGAATCGCTTTTTCAGGATAAAATGAAAACATGGGAGTCCCTCCCGCTATCGGTTATGGGCAGGCTGAACCTGGTGAAAATGGTCCTGTTACCTAAAGGTTTATATGTGCTTTCACATGCATGCACGCCGATCCCTCAGAGCTTCTTTAAGCGCATACATTCCTTGGTCACCGCTTTTGTCTGGGGGAAGGCTAGAAGGAAGCTTTCACTTTCGGCCCTCCAGAGGTCGAAATTGCAGGGTGGCGCTGCCCTGCCTGATTTCTTTCTCTACTTTATCGCCAGTCAGCTCAGATTCCTGAGGAGCTGGGTTACTGAGATCTCAAGGCCCAATGCGGAATATTATCTGCATGAATATCTACAGGTCACCACTTTATGGCCCGTACTGGAAGGGATGGGACGTCTACAAAAAGCTACACTTCCGCTGCATAAGCTAGCCCATCAGACATGGCAGGCTTCCAAGCTGAATGTGTATAAAGACTTCCCCTGTGACATCCCCATCTGGGATAACTGTATGTTTCCCCATCTGTTGAGATTAGAGGGGGCAGGGGAGTGGAGAAGATATGGGATCCGGGCATTGGGAGACATATATGAGGATAGCAAGCTACTTGCATTCGAGCAAATCCGGGACAGGTTCGTAGTACCAAGCACCATGTTTTATAGGTACCTTCAGCTACGCCATGCGCTTCAGACCCAGTTCAGAGGCATTGGCAGGAGCATATCCAAGTATCCCACTATCGGTATCCTGAGGTCTCAAGGCCCAAGGGGGATCGTTTCGGCCCTCTATACTCACTTGCTTGACTGCCGTATGCTGGTGACCCCGCTGGCTGTAGAGGATAGATGGAAGGGGCTTATACCCTCCTTGACTACCGAGGAGTGGGAGGAGGCTTTATTGGCACCTACCAGAGTGTCTCCCTCTATCAATAATAGGATGACGCAGCTCTTCATCTTGCATTACAGCTATTTGACCCCTAACAGGCTTCACAAGATGGGCAGGATGGACAGCTCCAGATGTCACAGGTGTGGTGGGGAGGGGGCAGACTTTTGGCACCTGGTGTGGGACTGTTCGCACGTCAGGCAGTATTGGGTATCTGTTCTGGAGATTCTTAGGACCCTTGTGCCTCCTACGTTGCAGCTATGTCCCAAAATGTGTATCCTGGGTATAATTGGCGAGGACTCTTGGTCACACTATCATAAGATCTTCCTGGAGAGAACGCTGTTTATGGCCAGGAAGGCGGTCGCCCTGCGCTGGATGGGGGACATTCCCCCCTCTAGGAGTCAATGGCTCTCCCTAGTGAATACTGCAGTGTCTATGGAGAACATAGTCTACAAGCATAGGGGTTGCCCACAGAAGTTTGACAAGGTGTGGGAGTCTGGTGCTCGTCTGCACTCACCATGCATGACTCGAGCCGGTACATGGTGGCCGACGGTTCCTGATAGGCCCTTTTTGGGTACGCAAAGGGGTTTGTGAGAGCTGGCTCGACCGACCTTCCTGGGCCCATAGAGTTGGCCTATATTTGATGTTTGCTTGCATGTTCTGTACCCTGATAATACAGGCTATGTGATCACTCTGTATGCTGTGCCCTGATGTGTACAATCATTCGATTTGTCCGAAGTCTGCTCTGTGCAGTGTATTTGCCATGTGAAAGGCCCCTGCGTGGGTCTCTTTGATTTATATGTGCCATGCTTGTCGCATTGCTGTGCAATAAAACGAGTTTAAAAAAAAAGCAGCTCAGATTAGAGACCAGGTCAATGCCACACAGAGTTCTAGCAGCAGACCCATCTCTAGAACAACTGTTAAGAGGAGACTGTGTGAATCAGGCCTTCATGGTGGAATATCTGCTAGGAAACCACTGCTAAGGACAGGCAACAAGCAGAAGAGACTTGTTTGGGCTAAAGAACACAAGGAATGGACATTAGACCAGTGGAAATCTGTGCTTTGGTCTGATGAGTCCAAATTTGAGATCTTTGGTTCCAACCACCATGTCTTTGTGCGACGCAGAAAAGGTGAACGGATGGACTCTGCATGCCTGGTTCCCACCGTGAAGCATGGAGGAGGAGATGTGATGGTGTGGGGGTGCTTTGCTGGTGACACTGTTGGGGATTTATTCAAAATTGAAGGCATACTGAACCAGCATGGCTACCACAGCATCTTGCAGCGGCATGCTATTCCATCCGGTTTGCGTTTAGTTCGACTTTTTATTTTTCAACAGGACAATGACCCCAAACACACCTCCAGGCTGTGTAAGGGCTATTTGACCATGAAGGAGAGTGATGGGGTGCTGTGCCAGATGACCTGGCCTCCACAGTCACCGGAGCTGAACCCAATCGAGATGGTTAGGGGTGAGCTGGACCACAGAGTGAAGGAAAAAGGGCCAACAAGTGCTAAGCATCTCTGGGAACTCCTTCAAGACTGTTGGAAGACCATTTCAGGTGACTACCTCTTGAAGCTCATCAAGAGAATGCCAAGAGTGTGCAAAGCAAAAGGTGGCTACTTTGAAGAACCTAGAATATGACATATTTTCAGTTGTTTCACACTTTTTTGTTATGTATATAATTCCACATGTGTTAATTCATAGTTTTGATGCCTTCAGTGTGAATCTACAATTTTCATAGTCATGAAAATAAAGAAAATTCTTTGAAAGAGAAGGTGTGTCCAAACTTTTGGTCTGTACTGTGTGTATGTATGTATATGTGTGTGTGTGTGTGTATATATATATATATATATATATATATATATATATATATATATATATATATAGATATAGATATAGATAGATATAGATATAGATATATATATATATATATATATATATATATATATATATATATATATATATATATATATATATATATAGATAATGAAGCAGGCTTTCCCTTGCTGTTAAAAAACAATAATAATTCCAATACGTATGTCAATGGTATGTCGCAGCGATTCCCAAATGTGAAGTGGGTACAAGTCACAGTTCATTACATGCGTTTTTGAGGGACTGCGTTCCCTATCCAGAAGATTAAACCTCTTCAATCTTGAAACATCCAATCTACGAACATAAGCAATTTCTCAGGTCCCACTGTCACCAATCCAGGGCTTCTGTGGGATGTCAGAAAATATGCAAATAGTGAAGTACTATAAATCACCAGTAACCTTTCCTACGTGATTGAACTCACAAGCGCAGCTTGGTATATAGGCACATCGTATAAACTCCAGGGCTCTCCTGCTTTTAATCCTCCTTTCGCCACCGCTAAAAAACATTTAATCGGTCCAATAGTAACCAAAGCACTGCTTGCAAAATCAGCATATAAAGGATTTATTATACTCGCAAGCTGTCTTTACAATCCTGCCCGCCCCGGGTTTCGCTCCACGCTTCGTCAGTGGCGTCACCATCTTTTTACCCACACACATTATATACCCTCCCTCCCCCATAAAATTACCTTATAAAATACTCCTGCAACACTTGTATCCAGCTAAGTGACAATCCCCTTTAGTGCCCTAAATAGATAGATCTCTCCAATACTTATTTTTATACTTTGTACGTATGTTTCAGCTTCAACCCATTTCTCCGTTCATACTCATTCATTCATTTGTCTCCTGTATCTCTTACTCCCGCTCATAATCACTCCCCTTGTAAACACCCTCCTTTCCTGATTGGTAGGTGGCCATTCCTGCTCACTCCCACAGTACACACCTCCCTATCTTAATTGGTGAGTGATACCTTTTGGTCCTTCCCACAGCACACACCTCCCTCTCCTGATTGGTGGACAGTGAGCGGCTGTATATCTCCCTTACACTCGAATCACTGCTATTCCACCAGGCACGATTTCAAGTCACTGCGGTTGGATAGTATCAAGTTAGTAGATCCATTTAACCTCCTGCCGATCTATCTTCTTAATAACATCTCCTCCTCGCCAGTCATTTTTTACCAACTCTAATCCAGCAAACACAAGTCCTCTCTGATTTTTTTTGATGGACCTTTTTGAAATGCATAGACACCCCATGGGTCTCTAACCCCTTCCTAATATTGTTGATATGTTCCTGTATCCGAACCTTCAATTTTCTCATTGTGCGTCCTACATGCTGGAGGCCACACGGGCACTCCAGCATGTATACCACTCCCACATTGTGACATGTAATTTATCCTTTAACCACTTAAGGACCACCGGTTTATACCCCCTAGAGACCAGGCCCTTTTTTACAAATCGGCACTTCACAACTTTAACGGTTTATTGCTCGGTCATGCAACTTGGCACCCAAATGAATTTTACCCCCTTTTCTTCTCACAAATACAGCTTTCTTTTGATGGTATTTGATTGCTGCTGAGATTTTTTGTTTTTCTGATATTAATAAAAAAGACCCCAATTTTCTCAAAAAAAGTGTGTTTAACTTTTTCTGGTAAAATTGTTCAAATATAATTACATTCCTATACAAGTTTGTGTCATAATTTATTGTGCTACATGTCTTTGATAAAAAAAATTCCAATAAGTGTATATTTATTGGTTTTTGCAAAAGTTATAGCGTTTACAAACTATGGTACAAAAATGTGAATTTCCGCATTTTGAAGCAGCTCTGACTTTCTGAGCACCTGTCATGTTTCTCGAGGTGCTAGAATGCCAGGATAGTATAAATACCCCCAAATGACCCCATTTTAGAAAGACGATACCCCAAAGTATTCGCGGAGGGGCATGGTGAGTTCATGTATGATTTAATTTTTTTTTTCACAAGTTAGTGGAAAATGACACTTTCTGAGGGAGAAAAAATAAGAAAGTTTCCATTTCTGCTAACTTCTGCCCAAAAAAAAATCTCCCATGGACTCACTATGCCCCTCAGTGAATACCTTGGGGTGTCTACTTTCCGAAATGGGGTCATTTGTGGGGTGTGTTTACTGTTCTGGCATTTTGGGTGGGGGTAAATTCTGAGCAACCCTGTAAAGCCTTAAAGGGACTCTGTCACCACTTTCTAACCCCCACTTTTAAAACTATAGTTCTGTCCATGGAGCCCCTGTGATTTCAATGGTGGTGTTATATGCGAAATCCGCAGGCTCGTTTTGATAAAAAAACCTTTTATCTAACCTGTCAGTCATGAGGATAAGGTGCCCAGGGCGTTTCTCCCGGTCTGAACATGCCGCCGCCGCCGTTGGTGCCCAGCTCCTCCTCTGATCCTTTCAGCGCCGCCTGAATGTGAAGAAATACGCCTCCGGCTCTCCCTCAGTCCCCCCTCCTTTTCTAAAATTTCGCGCGTGCGCACAGGCCTGTGCCTGATGCGCCCGTGCAGACTTTTCGATTCAGCCTCATTGAGCGAAGTGCGCATGCGCATGCGCACTTCGCTCAACCTCCCGATAACGCGAACACTGCCGCACGCGCGGGATCTTAGAAAAGAAGGAGGGGGGACTGAGGGAGAGCCGGAGGCGTATTTCTTGACATTCAGGCGGCGCAAATTCAAGGCAGAGGAGGAGCTGGGCACCAACGGCGGCGGCGGCTGGCGGCATGTTCAGACCAGGAGAAACGCCCTGGGCACCTTATCCTCATGACTGACAGGTTAGATAAAAGTTTTTTTTATCAAAACGAGCCTGCGGATTTCGCGTATAACAACACCATTGAAATCACAGGGGCTCCATGGACAGAACTATAGTTTTAAAAGTGGGGGTTAGAAAGTGGTGACACAGTCCCTTTAAGGTACTCGTTGGACTTTCGGCCCCTTTACGCACCTAGGCTGCAAAAAAGTGTCACATGTGGTATAGCCGTACTCAGAAGAAGTAGGGCAATGTGTTTTGGGGTGTATTTTTACATATACCCATACTGTGTGTGAGAAATATCTCTGTAAATGACAACTTTAAAAAAAAATTATACAAAAGTTGTCAATTTACAGAGACATTTCTCTCACCCAGCATGGGTATATGTAAAAATACACCCCAAAACACATTGCCCTACTTCTTCTGAGTACGGCGATACCACATGTGTGATTTATTTTTATTTATTTTTATTTATTTTTGCAGCTTAGGTGCACAAAGGGGTCCAAATTCCAATGAGTACCTTTTAGGATT
This sequence comes from Bufo gargarizans, assembly GCF_014858855.1. Classification (NCBI taxonomy): domain Eukaryota; kingdom Metazoa; phylum Chordata; class Amphibia; order Anura; family Bufonidae; genus Bufo; species Bufo gargarizans. The sequence goes on along the minus strand of NC_058084.1, from coordinate 369,732,653 downwards.
TCACAGGGCATTTTTACGCATTTGGATTCCGTGAGGGGTATGGTGAGTTCATGTAAGATTTTATTTTTTGTCACAAGTTAGTGGAATATGAGACTTTGTAAGAAAAAAAAAAAATAACAATTTCTGCTAACTTGTGCCCAAAAAAAAAATCTTCTATGAACTCGCCATGCCCCTCAAAAGTGATCTTTATAGCGCAGCGATTTTTACGGGGTTTTTGCAGTGATCAGAAAAAAAAATATTCTGTCACTGCGGTGGGGCGGACTGAACACAAGTATGGGCACAAGATTAGGCCTGATCAGGCGAACACTGCGTTTTTTGTAGAGCCTAAGGTGACCCTAATTTACTGATATAGATCTGATTGCAATCAGTCTTGATCACTTAGAGATACTATATAGTACTAGTGCTGCTTAGCGACAGCGATGATGCTAATCAGCGACTGCGGTGCGGTGGGCTGGGCGCTAACTACCTAACAAGTAGCTAACTAACTGGCGGTGATAAGGGACCCTTACAGGGGGGTGATCAATGACAGGGGGGTGATCAGGGGTTAATAAGTGATGAGGGGGGGGGGGTGGTGCTTGGTGCTACTTACAGAGCTCGGGCAACATCTATTGTTTTGATTTGTTACTTTTTGCCGCCTTTTCTTTCTCTCAGCATCATCTTTCGGGAGGGTTAGGGGCTCCCCGTCCACATTACTGCCAGGTTTCCACTTTCCTGCACCTAAGTTCAGCCAGTTTTTTTCTGCTATTGCGTTCAGTGTTTGCTTTGCAGCTGCTATGAGCAAGTGTATATTTGCAGTATAAAGTTCTGGCATAAATTATAGCAGTCTATTGGAATATGTGAGGCTGTGTCCCCTCCTGCCTTTATTTTGAAAATGGACCTAAAAGGTACAAGACAGTCATACATTTTCGCAGAACATTGGTAAACTATATTGGCCTTTTTTTTTTACTCCAGAAAATTGGCACATATGGGTTAATTTCCTTTATTCGGATTTTGGATCTAATAAGACAAATGATCTTAAATCTGGATCTGTATGACGTATCTGTCTCTTTCAGGCTACGTTGATGCCTGTGGCAGGACCATCATATGGCAGCCAATGGTCATAGCTGCCCAGAGCTTGTGTGTGTTCTAAGCTGAGACCTTTCAATGGTTGTTTATATGGCAGAATGTGTTCCTGGGATATTATGGATGAATTTGTCCTGTATTATTATTTATTACTGTACTACTTGAATTTACAGCGTTTTTGTTTCGTAACCTGAAGCTTTGCAGGGTAATCCTGTAGATAAAGAGTTGCCCTTTAAGCGTCTGTTTCCGGGGTTATCTTTTATTTAAAGGAATGTAACTTGCCAGCTCCTGTGGTGACTCAATATCAATCAATATTACAGCCTGGCGAGCAGTTTTCTCTGGAATATGTCAGCAAAATCATCCCTCTCATTTATTTTTATTTAAAGCTCCCATAAATAGACATCAGTACTCGAAAAGTAGCGTCCATGTGACCTCTATATGAAGAGTCTAGAAACTTGCTGTCAGTGAATAGGGGAGGGGACTGTGGGTATGTGCTTCACTGGCCCTTCTTATGGTTAAAGGGGTATTTCCAAGATCGACAGTTATCACATATCTACTGTGTAGGTCTGGGGTCAGCAACCTTTGGAACGCCAGCTGCTGTGAAACTACAACTCCCTTCATGGATGTTTGCTCAAGTGTTCCTGTGGCTCCCATAGAAGTGAAAAAAGCATTCTGGGAATTATAGCTTCAGAACAGCTAGAGTGCCGAAGGTTGATGATCTCTGGTATAGGTGATAAATGTCTGATTGCTGGAACCCCATGATCAGAGGAACGAGGGTCCCATTTCTTCTCACTTCACCCCCCACAGAAAGGATGACCTCGAATGGAGTGGTAGCGACGTATGCACACTGCTGTTCATTGTCTATGGGGCTGTCAAAGAACCAGCAATAAACATACAATTCTTTTCAATATCCAATAAACTTATTCCACTAGAATCGTTTCCAATATCCTTTATTAAAGGGGATCTTCATTTCTTAAAAATGATATGGAAATGGCCTATGTCAGTAATATCAGTCACTGATGTACTGTCTGTAGCAGAGTTGCCTGTAAACCAGCCTTGCATGCAGTCACATAACCTGAACACATAGTTATCTGCCCTCTCCCTGATGTACAGTAGAGGTTTCTGGCTCTCCCCATTGCTCTCTCTCTGGAAGGATTGTATTTAATATGATGGGCAAGTTAAATGTTTCATGAGAATTGTAGTAATCCCACCTCAGCAAGCCCTAGCAGGATCAAAACAAGGGTGCAGCACAGAGCTGGGAAAGCTAATGAAAATGGAAAATGGCTACTTCTGATCAACGGCTGCATCACCTGGTGAGCATTTAGGGCTCTTATACACTTGCGTTCTTTTCTTCCGGCATAGAGTTCCGTCGTCGGGGCTCTATGCCGGAAGAATCCTGATCAGGATTATCCCCATGCATTCTGAATGGAGAGAAATCCGTTCAGGATGCATCAGGATGTCTTCAGTTCAGGACCGCAACGTTTTTTGGCCAGAGAAAATACCGCAGCATGCTGCGCTTTTTGCTCCGGCCAAAAATCCTGAACACTTGCCGCAAGGCCGGATCCGGAATTAATGCCCATTGAAAGGCATTAATCCAGATCCGGCCTTAAGCTAAACGTCGTTTCGGCGCATTGCCGGATCCGACGTTTAGCTTTTTCTGAATGGTTACCATGGCTGCCGGGATGCTAAAGTCCCGGCAGCCATGGTAAAGTGTAGTGGGGAAGCAGTATACTTACCGTCCGTGCGGCTCCCGGGGCGCTCCAGAGTGACGTCAGGGCGCCCCACGCGCATTGATGATGTGATCGCATGGACACGTCATCTGTGCGCATGGGGCGCTCTGACGTCATTCTGGAGCGCCCCGGGAGCCGCACGGACGGTAAGTATACCGCTCCCCACTACTCCTATGGCAACCAGGACTTTAATAGCTTTCAGTTCACTTGCGTTTTTCCGGATCCGGCGTGTAATTCCGGCAAATGGAGTACACGACGGATCCGGACAACGCAAGTGTGAAAGAGCCTTAGACATGTAAAAATACTTTTGTACATTTTATATAACCCTGGGAGAACCCTTTAAATACATATTATAGACATAATCTTCACAAACCATTAAAATCATTTCAAAATACGATACACAATAATACAAAAAATCCCCAACGGGATATGTAAATGGTAACATCTTTATGAATCATTGCCCAGAACCAAACGCAACGTGCCTATTCTTCAGAAGTCTATGGACATTAATACGCTGGTATCATAAAAGCTGTTGATTTACAGCCTGCGGGGTCTCTGCTGAGTTATTGTAAGCCATGCTGAACTGCTCCTTTTTCATGTCTTAAGTGTTGCCTTTCTTTTGTTTCAGCCATCATGGATTCCTTTATAGATGATGACATTTGTATCCTGACTCAAGAGAAAGAAGACCATACAAAAGGAAACGAAAGCGCCCCCCTTTCTGCCTCTTCCGGAGAGTCCTCAGTTGCCTCACACTTTGCCCTTGTTACAGCGTATGAAGACATCAAGAAGCGCCTTAAGGACTCTGAACGGGAAAATTACATGTTAAAGAAAAGATTAAGACAAACGGAGGATAAGGTATAATTGTAAACACCCGAATTCAGGACTTTATTTCTAGCGATGCCAGAGGTGGGATCCTCATCTGTCAGACATTTATGGAATGTCCATTGATGGCTAAGATGGGAAAGACCCTTTAATATCTCTATTTAATGGGCGCTGAACATTGCCCCTTAGGCTTCTTTCACATGGCTATATTTGTTCTCAGTGCGAGGTTAGTTTATTCTGTGCCACATACTTTAGTTTATAATGTGTAGGGCGGAATCGCCTGAAGCATATTTCTGTTCTGCTTTGGCTCTGATCTTTACTTCTATATACTGAGCACCTGAAGTTTGGAAATTTATACTGAGACACTCAGAGGTTAACACATGCTTCCTTTGGAGCTATTCACTTACGCTGGGTTCACACCTGAGCGTTTTACAGCGCGTTCCTACGCGCTGTAAAACGCACAACAGGCAAGAACCAATGATTCCCTATGGGAATGGTTCTCACCTGGGCGTTTTACAGCGCGTACGATCGCGCTGTAAAACGCCCGACGCTCAAACAAGTGCTTGAGCTTTTTTTTGGGCGTTTGTCACGCGTTCCCGCACATAGAAATTCGGGAACGCGCGACAATGTTTGAACGCCAGTCTCTGTATGCGCGATTGTAAACGCCCGTACAATCGCGCATACAGAGCGCTCGTTTCAGAACGCTCAGGTGTGAACCCAGCGTTAAGGGCATCTGTCGACAGGGGTGCACCTAGCCTTTCTGCTGCCTGACGCGAAAATTTAAACAGCTCCCTCATAATTCTTAACCTAACCCCTTCCCTCCTAACATTACGTATATCACTACAGAACATACAGGGTAACACACCGCCTCATACCTCTTTCATCTCCTTTGATGTAATGTTCTCTTTCCTCATCTTCTCCCTTCAGGCCAGACCACCATTTTTCAGCCATTTCTCGTTTGACCAAAAGAAAATCTTAGTTTACTACTTTTCCATCATCCATCCTCCTACCTTCTCGACAAATCTTCCTACCACCCGCAATACTGTGCCCACTGTGCTCCCCAATATTATGCTGCAGAAACAGATAAACCAAGTGATAATACTAGTGCCATGGGGATAGTACCCTTCAATAAATATTGGCACGTAGTGTCCTAAAATAACTGCGCCCAGCCCCTGACACTAATAGTGTAAACATAATACCCCACAAAAATAATTGTGGTAAGCTGATACCACGGGGGCACCTGAGCACAGTAATAGTGCTCCCCAAAGTCCCACCAATAGTAATAATTCTCTGCTAGAGGTAGTAATAGTGCTCCTACAGTGCCCCCAACATGTCCCCATTGTGCCCCAGAAGTAATAATGCTCCCATAGTGCCCATACTAGTAATCATGTTCCCCATAGACCCCCAGTAGTAATAAAGCTCACCATAATGCCCCCTAGTAGTAATAATTCTCCTTATAATGTAACCGTACAAAAAGTGCCCCCTTATAATGTGTGCCAGTGTAAAAATGCCCCCAGTAATGTCCCCATAGTGCTCCCATAATGTGCCAGTATAAAATACCCCTTCTTGGTGCCCCAGTAGATAACCCCATAGTACTCCTCTCCTCCCTTCCCCCTAGTACCCACCATAATGTGTCCCAGTATAAAATGCCCCTTTAGAGAGACCCCCATATAAAATACCCCACTGTGGCCTCAGATGCCCCCATATAAAATACCCCTTTGTAGATGCCCTCATAGCCCCCCCCAATACTATGCCAGTAAGAAGTGCCCTATAGATGCCATCACAGTGCCCCTCAATAATGTGCCAGTAAGAAATACCCCTCCCCCAATCATGTGCCAGTAACAAGTGCCCCCAATAGCTCTCCTCTCCTGTATTGTACCATATGAAAAAAATTAAACACACAAACTTACCTCCATCAGGCTGGCAGCGATGCGATGCAGGCCTCTTCCGGCCTGTGTCCCGCGCTGTATGGCCCAGGCGGCACGATGACGTCACTGCCTCCCCTGCCCCGCAGCATCCATCTGTATCGCTGTCCTGAGGATGGCGATAAAGAGAACTATGGAGATGAACGCTTCACAATGGAAGTGCTCATCTTCCTGTGCCCTGTTGCTGCCACCCCCCACTTGTCACCAGGGCCGCGCTACATGAGGCGATCGCCTAACCTCGCCTAATTGGTGGTGTGGCCCTGTCTGTCAGCAGATTTGCACCTATGACACTGGCTGACCTGTTACATGTGCACTTGGCAGCTGAGGACATCTGTGTTGGCCCCATGTTTATATGTGTCCACATTGCTGAGAAAAATTAAGTTTTAATATATGCAAATGAGCCGTTACATCTAGAGGCTCTGTTCTCTCTGCAACTACTGTGCCCTCTGCACTTTAACAGGGCCAGGCTGTTTCTAATTGTTTTGCTTGTAAATGTTTAGCTTTGTGGAGAATCGAGCATGGGGGAAAGTGACAAAGTGAACAAGGCCTACAGTGCATTCCGGGAGATTTCTATTGAGAGAGACAATCTGAAAAAGAAACTGAGTGCATTGGTAAGTATATCAATTTGTTGAAGCTCTCAGGAGAAAGGGCTACTGGTTCTCCTTGCAGAGGTCCAGCTGATTGTGGCAGTGCTCCCTGGGGGAAAATCTGTAAAGTGGTTCTCCTCCAGAAAGAAGAAAACTGTCTCTCTAGTGCCACCTATAGGTAGCTACCCGAAAGTCAATGTGCATCAGCGGCATCTCGTCCAGCCAACCTGTACCCTCCTTTGTACTGCTGTCTACAGATGTTTCATAGCTTTTTAAAGCGGTGGCTATTGCGTTAGAGAATGTTGCCTTTTGGAGGAGAGCTGATTTGCATTGTACTAAGATGTATTGTTAACCTCGCCCTGTAGAGGCTTTTATGCTATATTTAACCCCCACTGGTGGGACTGAGTAGCAGCTCATGTTGTGCATGCACGGACTCAGTGTTCTAATTGATTTATTAGTTACTATGGATTTTTCATTTACGTAGGAGAAGGAGAAGATGGAATTCACAAGAAATTTCAATGAGCAGTTGCAGTCAAAAGAGGTAGAGCTGCTGCAAGTGAAATCTGAACTGGAGACTCATCAGGGTAAGTTATAGCTGTGATGATCCGTGTCTCCAGGCCTGCTCCTGAGTAAGGCTACATTCTCACGAACGTATTTTGTTTTCATGTCCGTTCCGTTTTTGTTTTTATTTGCGGATAGGTTCCGGACCCATTCATTTCAACGGGTCCGCAAAAAATGCGGAAAGCACATTGTTTGCTATCCGCATCAGTATGTCCGTTCTGTAGCCCCCAAAAAAGATAGAACATGTCCTATCCTTCTCCATTTTGCGGACAAGGATAGGCATTTTTACAATGGATCCGCAAAAAAAAAAAAAACGGATGCCATACGATACGAATGTATCCGCAAAAAAAACGATGCAATTTTTAAAAAAAAATTATGCAGACCGCAAAACACATACGGTCGTGTGAACGTAGCCTAAAAGGAATTCAGATTTTTTTATTTAATTTTTTTTTGTTTCAATAAAATAACTCACGATTTTAAAAGTCGTTATTTTTTTCCTATCATAAAACAATCATTTTTTTTTTTGTTTTGTTTTTTTATTATAAAAAGTCTGTGAAGCTCTAGGCTTGAAAGGGTTTTCCGGGATTTCAAAAAGAACTGGCTGGACAAGTACCGTATTTTTCGCTTTATAAGACGCACTTTTTTCCCCCCAAAAGTGGGGGGAAAATGGCCGTGCGTCTTATAAAGCGAATACTTCGCTGGCCGCTATGCTGCACAGCGCGGCCAGCGAAGTATCAGTGACAGTGTGGAGGGAGGAGGCAGAGACACTCATGGCGGGGCCCGGTGCAGTGACTCTACTCTAATACACGGGGCCCCGCAACTGTTAAACATTCAATCTGATCTATATCTAATAGTATATGCTCTGTACAGCTCTTACTGTAGTACCGTAAGTATAGCGCAGACCGGCATCTCCCTCGGTCATGCGCCGCTTGCCGCACCTCCTTCCTCATGCGCCGCCTGCCCCAGCTCCCTCTGTCATGCGCCGCCTGCCCCAGCTCCCTCTGTCATGCGCCGCCTGCCTGTTCATTCATAAAGTGAGATAAGCAGGCAGGCGGCGCATGAGGAGGGAGCTGGGGCAGGCAGCGCATGACAGAGGGAGCTGGGGCAGGCAGCGCATGACAGAGGGAGCTGGAGCAGACGGCGCATGACAGAGGGAGCTGGAGCAGGTAGTGCATGACCGATGGAGATGCCGGTCTGCGCTATACTTACGGTACTACATTAAGAGCCGTACAGAGCATATACTATTAGATATATATCAGATTGAATGTTTAACAGTTGCGGGGCCCGGTGTATTAGAGTAGAGTCACTGCACCGGGCCCCGCCATGAGTGTCTCCGCCTCCTCCCTCCACACTGATGCATCTGATGGGGGATCTGTAGATGACACTTAGGGGGATCTGTGGATGACATAAGTGTCATCCACAGAGCCCCATAAGTGTTATCCACAGATCCCCCCTCAGTGTCATGCACAGATCCCCCCTCAGTGTAATCTACAGATCCCCCATAACAGTGCGTCATCCACAGATCCCCCATAACAGTGCGTCATCCACAGATCCCCCCATAACAGTGCGTCATCCACAGATCCCCCCATAACAGTGCGTCATCCACAGATCCCCCCATAACAGTGCGTCATCCACAGATCCCCCCATAACAGTGCGTCATCCACAGATCCCCCCATAACAGTGCGTCATCCACAGATCCCCCCATAACAGTGCGTCATCCACAGATCCCCCCATAACAGTGCGTCATCCACAGATCCCCCCATAACAGTGCGTCATCCACAGATCCCCCCATAACAGTGCGTCATCCACAGATCCCCCCATAACAGTGCGTCATCCACAGATCCCCCCATAACAGTGCGTCATCCACAGATCCCCCATAACAGTGCGTCATCCACAGATCCCCCCATAACAGTGCGTCATCCACAGATCCCCCCATAACAGTGCGTCATCCACAGATCCCCCCATAACAGTGCGTCATCCACAGATCCCCCCATAACAGTGCGTCATCCACAGATCCCCCCATAACAGTGCGTCATCCACAGATCCCCCCATAACAGTGCGTCATCCACAGATCCCCCCATAACAGTGCGTCATCCACAGATCCCCCCATAACAGTGCGTCATCCACAGATCCCCCCATAACAGTGCGTCATCCACAGATCCCCCCATAACAGTGCGTCATCCACAGATCCCCCCATAACAGTGCGTCATCCACAGATCCCCATAACAGTGCGTCATCCCCAGATCACCTTTAGTTCAAAAGCTACCAAAAGCACACCTTTTGGTTCAAAATATTTTTTTCTTATTTTCCTCCTCAAAAACCTAGGTGCGTCTTATCATCAGGTGCGTCTTATAAAGAGAAAAATACGGTAATAAAATAAAAATAAGCATTACTCACCTGTTAAATGCCCTTTCTCCCCCAGCTCGAGTGCTCCACTGGTTACCTATGGTTCACCTATGACAGCACCCCTGGAGACACCGCCTCCACCTCCTCAGAACAGGAAACAGGAACCAGAACTGCCTTTTAAAAGAGGGATCATCCCCTCTACCTCCAGTTCTGTTTCCTGTCCTAAGGGGCAGGAGGGAATCGGATCCGCTGGAATAAAACTAAGATGGAGCTGCAGGGGCCCCGGCTATTGTTATAGTGTGAGGAGGGTTATCTCATGCGGCATAAGACTCCTTTAAAGGCCACTGCAGAAGTGTGGGCTCCCTTCTCTCTCCCTACCTCTTTCGTTCTCCTTCCCGGGTCCTGGGGAGGTTTTGGCCTTTTAGCGCTCCTGCGAGACTCTGCGGCCGTGTTCGCACGTTCGGCCAGCGTGCTGGATTCCCTTACTTCTGGGTTGCGGCGGTGGGACTAAGCTGAAGCTGCGGACCGGAAAGGGGAGGGAGCCAAGGAGAAAAGCCCAGCCAGCTCACTGCCATGTTGAGTGGAGTAGGTTGGCAGTTTTTTCCTCCATTCTGGCTTAGTTTGCTGTGAGATATGGAGCAGGCTCAGCATGCTGAAACCACCAATAATACATCAGTACCAGGGTGGGTTAAGAGGGGTTATACCCCAGCATGTTTTTTTTAATAATAGTGCTCATGGGGTCATGTTTTGTGCTTGGGCGTCTTGGGCTCTTTCACATCTGCGTTCTTTTCTTCCGGCATAGAGTGCCGTCGTCGGGGCTCTATGCCGGAAGAATCCTGATCAGTTTTATACTAATGCGTTCTGAATGGAGAGAAATCCGTTCAGGATGCATCAGGATGTCTTCAGTTCCGGAACGGAACGTTTTTTGGCCGGAGAAAATACTGCAGCATGCTGCGCTTTTTGCTCCGGCCAAAAATCCGGAAGACTTGCCGCAAGGCCGGATCCGGAATTAATGCCCATTGAAAGGCATTGATCCGGATCGGGCCTTAAGCTAAACGTCGTTTCGGCGCATTGCCGGATCCGACGTTTAGCTTTTTCTCAATGGTTACCATGGCTGCCGGGACGCTAAAGTCCTGGCAGCCATGGTAAAGTGTAGCGGGGAGCGGGGGAGCAGCATACTTACCGTCCGTGCGGCTCCACGGACGTCAGGGCGCCCCAAGCGCATGGATCACGTGATCGCATGGACACGTCATCCATGCGCATGGGGCGCTCTGACGTCATTCTGGAGCGCCCCCGGGAGCCGTGCGGACTGTAAGTATACCGCTCCCCCGGGAGCCGCTCCTACTATGGCAACCAGGACTTTAATAGCGTCCTGGCTGCCATAGTAACACTGAAAGCATTTTGAAGACGGATCCGTCTTCAAATGCTTTCAGTACGCTTGCGTTTTTCCGGATCCGGCGTGTAATTCCGGCAAGTGGAGTACACGCCGGATCCGGACAACGCAAGTGTGAAAGAGGCCTAAGGAGTCTTCCAGGAAGACCTCCAGAGCAATAGAAAGGGGATGTGGTGTGGGTAAAAAGAAGCTACCTTCTGCCTGGGCAAAACCCCTATGTCAAGTGTGTATCACCAAGTTAATGGAGGAGGAAGCTCCGTCTTTAACCCCTTAAGGACTCAGCCCCATTTCACCTTAAGGACCAGGCCATTTTTTGCAAATCTGACCAGTGTCACTTTAAGTGCTGATAACTTTAAACGCTTTGACTTACCCAGGCCGTTCTGAGATTGTTTTTTCGTCACATATTGTACTTCATGACACTGCTAAAATTGGGTCAAAAAAGTTTATTTTTTTTTTGCATTAAAAATACCTAATTTTACAAAAAATTTGAAAGAAATTGCAAATTTCAAAGTTTCAGTTTCTCTACTTCTGTAATACATAGTAATACCCCCAAAAATTGTGATGACTTTACATTCCCCATATGTCTACTTCATGTTTGAATTATTTTGGGAATGATATTTTATTTTTTGGGGATGTTACAAGGCTTAGAAGTTTAGAAGCAAATCTTGAAATATTTCAGAAATTTACAAAAACCCAATTTTTAGGGACCACTACAGCTCTGAAGTCACTTTGCGAGGCTTACATAATAGAAACCACCCAAAAATGACCCCATTCTATAAACTATACCCCTCAAGGTATTCAAAACAGATTTTACAAACTTCGTTAACCCTTTAGGTGTTGCACAAGAGTTATTGGCAAATGGGGATGAAATTTGAGAATTTCATTTTTTGCCTAATTTTCCATTTTAACACATTTTTTTCCCACTAACAAAGCAAGGGTTAACAGTCAAACAAGACTGTATTTTTATTGCCCTGACTCTGCCGTTTACAGAAATGCCCCATATGTGGCCGTAAACTACTGTACGGCCACACAGCGGGGCGTAGAGTGAAAGGTGCGCCGTTTGTTTTTTGGAAGGCAGATTTTGCTGGACTGGTTTTTTTTTACACCATGTCCCATTTGAAGCCCCCCTGATGCACCCCTAGAGTAGAAACTCCATAAAAGTGACCCACCTAAGAAACTACACCCCTCAAGGTATTCAAAACTGATTTTACTAACTTTGTTAACCCTTTAGGTGTTGCACAAGAGTTATTGGCAAATGGAGATGAAATATGAGAATTAAAATTTTTGGGCAAATTTTCCATTTTAATCCATTTTTTCCAGTAACAAAGCAAGGCTTAACAGCCAAACAAAATGCTATATTTATTGCCCCGATTCTCTAGTTTGCAGAAACACCCCATATGTGGCCGTAAACTACTGTACGGGCAAGCAGTAGGGCGTAGAGGGAAAGGTGCGCCGTATGGTTTTGGAAGGCAGATTTTGCTGGACTGTTTTTTATGACACCATGTCCCATTTGAAGCCCCCCTGAAGCCAGTAACAATAGCCCCCAAAAGTGCCAGTAACCAGAGCCCTCCCCCCTAAAGAGTTAATTTACTGCAGCACAAAGGGGTCCTCTACCACATGTTGCTTTCATTTATACACTGAGCAGATGGCAGATCTCCCTTCCCTATTCTGCGCTGCTTTGACTCTACTTCTCCAGCTCTGCTGAGTGAGGGAGCGTCTGCCAAGCGCAGGGACAGGGAGAAGTGCACACAGGCCAGGCACTGTTATCAGCTGCTGGGGAGGACCTGGCTTTAATCATTTACTTACAGTCCCTGGCTGTCAGTAATGTGACCTTGCACGCAGCCTGCTTCTGCGTCCTCCGTCCTTCAACACATAGACGGACCATGCCTAGCAACCCTATTTTAAGTACAGGTAAAAGTAGGCAATACAGGGAACAAAACTGTGGAATTAAGGGGTGATTGAACACACAGTGAAAAGTTGAAATAGGGCCACCAAGGTGATATTAATCACCACAATCCAATACTCCCCCAAAAAAATATGACAGTTACTTTAAGCAGATTATCCGTGAATCAGAGAGAAGGAAGCCACGGTGATAGTTATAGCTCCTTTTTGGCCGAGACGGGTGTGGTTTTCCTGGCTCCGCAAGATTTCAATAGCAACCCCATGGGTGCTTCCAGAGTCTCAGGAGCTTCTCTCTCAGGGTCCAATCTTTCACCCAGAGGTGAAAAATCTGCACCTGACTGCCTGGTTGTTAAGAAGGAGATTTTAAAGAAAAGAGGTCTCTCTGGGGATGCGGTTAAGACTCTGTTTGCCAGTCGGAAGAATGTCACTTCTGATATCTAAGAGTTTGGAGGGTCTTTTTGAGAGTCGCCCAAAAACCTGTGGATGTGCTAGAAGTTCCTGACATTCGCTCATATTAGATTTCCTACAAGAGGGATGGAAGAAAAAACTTAGGCCTAGCACTTTAGCTTTAAGCGTTTTGTTTCAGTTTAAGTTAGCGGAACATCCTTGGGTTAAGAGGTTTATGACAGCAGTGTCCAAGTTATCTCCGGTCTGTAAAAATAGAGTTCCTCCCTTGGATTTAAATTTGGTCCTCTCTACTCTCACTTTAGACTCCTTCAAGCCTATTGATAAGATCTCCCCAAAGATGCTCTCCCTTAAACTTGCATTCCTTCTGGTCATTACTTCGGCTAGAAGGGTTAGTTAGATCTCTGCTCTCGGTTGACCCTTCCCACTTGGTAATCTTGGAAGATCGGGTGGTGATTTCTCCTGATCCTTCTTTTTTACCAAAAGTCTCTTCACTTTTTCATCGTTCTCAGGAGATAGTGTTACCTTCCGTCTGTGCTTCCCCTAAAAATGAGAAGAAATCAGAATTCCATTGTTTAGATGTTAGGAGGTATATTTTGTATATCTACAGGTCACTCAGCCTTGGAGGTCCTCCTCACGCCTGCTGCTTTTATTTCAGGGAGCTAAGAAGGGATCTGCAGCTTCTTCTCAGACTATTGCTAGGTGGATTAGACAAGCCATTTCCTTAGCCTACTCTTCTAAGGGAGTTGTTCTGCCCTCCGGGTTTGGGGCTCACGCTACGAGATCAGTCTCCACTTCATGGGCAGAGAGAGCTTCAGATACCTTCCAATGTTGTTAATACTGGGGTGGGGGGCGCACTGCGCAATCAATGATTAATACTGGGGGGGCGCATTGCACCACCAATGAAGATAAATCTCTCATTTATTCATATACAGGAGGCGGGAGCTGGCTGCAGAATCGCATAGCTGGCTCCCGACCTCCATGAGCATTAGCTGCGATCTGCGGCACCTGAGGGGTTAACGATCGCAGCTGCTTGTCATAGAGGTCGGGAGCCGGCTATGTGATTCTGCAGCCAGCTCCCGCCTCCTGTATATGAATGAATGAGACAGATATCTTCATTGGTGGCGCAGTGGCCACAGCCCCTCCCCTCTTCTTGTCCCCTGTGCTCCCATTGGTGGCGGCAGCAGCACAGGGGGGAGGGAGACACTGCTTCCTTCTCCCCTGTGCTGCTGAAGGAACACGGAGAGCGCTGTCAGCATACGTTATCGGAATATCGGCAAAATAAATGCCGATAACAGTCAAAATCCTGAATCGGTCGATCCCAACATTTGTGGGACGAACACACGATTGCAGAATTTTATTTTTATTTTTTTTAACCCATAGAAATGAATGGGTCTGTGTGCATTCTGTAAAAAATGTGGATTGGATGCAGATACAAAATGGCAAGCTTTTATTTGGAGAACAGTGAACTTTTATTTTGAGGCAAAGCTTCACTGTGACATGCCTTCTGCATTGAGCCGCTTCACAATCCCGTCCCTCTGTTCTGTGTGACAGTTGTAGCATCCAACCAGAAGACCAGTACAGCTGTCATTCAGAGAAGAGGGGAGGAGTCATGAAGCAGCACTTCACTGTGAAGCATCACCCTTAGGGCACTAACAGAAGCAGTGCTGGCAAAATTTATTAACACCTTTCTAAAGGGATTTTCCAAGTGTAGACCTTTCCTCAGGATAGGTCATCAATATGTGATTGGTGGGGGTTCCAGCCACACTGCTGTTCAGAGGTTGTGGCCCTCCAGTAAGCTCTGCCGCCTCCTCGCAGCTAACCAATCACAGCGTCATCCATTGGATAATGGCTGTGTTTGGTATTGCAGCTCAGCCCCTTTCACTTGAATGGAACTGAGCTGTCCCTAGGCCATCTGACCAATGAACGTGATTTTTCCTGGCCTAGGATGAGGCCACGGCGCTCACCAGAGTTGGGCAGAGAGAGCTTCAACTCTACTCTGCATACTCTTTCTTGAACAACTTGCCCCATCGATGTAATGTACATTCAGGGTGTTCACTCCTTGTGCGGTGGGTGCCAGCTGTGTAATACAGCTGATATCCACAGTGACTGAGATCAGAGATAACTCGAATGTCAGTCACTTAACCTTCTCAGATGTCGTGATCAGTAGTGGCCAAGGCATCTGAGAGTTTAACAGAGGGCTCTTCCTCTGACCTCCAAAGCCCCCTCATCTCACCTATAAATCGTGCGATGCTGATCAGTTGCTTTGGCATAGTAACCCCTTGTTAATGCCCCCTAAGGGGAATATAAAGTTTTGTAAAAATATTTATAAAAAAACTAATTCATATCACATTTCCCAATTTCTCGCTGGTATCATTGGGGGACACAGGACCGTGGGTATAGCTTGCTGCTGCCACTAGGAGGCGACACTAGGCTGAAAAAATACTTAGCTCCTCCCCTGCAGGCTTCTTTCTTTATTATTTTTTATTTTTACTTTTAATTGGGCAAACTGAGTCGCCCAGCCTCTCCGTTGTCCTGGGGAGCAAGACCCGTGAGGGAATCCACCGCTCACCTCCCCACAGAAGCAAAAGGAGGACCAGGGCAGCCCTGCTTTCCGCCAGCCAAGGGGTCACCTAGGTCCGCCAAAGAAGACCCTCCCGCCATGCCAGACTCCTGCCACTCCAGTGCCAGCTGCTAAGGTGGTGCCCCTGCTGGAAAAGGTGACCTTGCGGGTCCGCTTAGGGAGGGTGAAGAGAAGAAGAGAAAGATAGGTGAATACACGGGACTAGGTAAGTATGTGTACCCCCCCCCTCCTTCTCCCTCCCTGGCGGCAATAGTTCTTGGTTTTTATAGGGTCCACAGGCACCAGGCTCCGTTTATGGTAGCCCAGGACCTCTATAGACCTTCCATCTCCTCCCCCTGGTTACTTGGGCGCATAGGGGGTTAATGCTCCATATCCCCTGGCGGGCGCTGTTTACCACAGCGGGCGGCCGAGCGCTCCGCTGTGGACCTAGCATCTGGTCTTATCGGACAGGCAGGGAGGGGAGCGCAGGAGGCTTCCCACTCCGTTTCCAGCCACATGATTCGCCATTTTAGAGAGCTATGCGCGCTGTTCCGGAATGTTTATGCATGCGCGGTAGCCGGATGCTTGATAATTTAGGCCCCGGCTTTTATTGGGCCTACCTGTTACTCCGGCTTCGTTCTGGCTCACCGCTCCGATCCCTCTATGTTCCGGCCGACCGTCGGTACTCCCCAGTCGGCCGTACACCAAAACCTTAGGCCCCAACTTTCACGGAGAGGGGCGGGCCAATAGGTGGCGTAATGTCATTATCACTGGTTTCAGTGTTTACCGTATGCATTACCCCTCTATTAGGTAGAGTAATTGCACTCTCACCGGGTACAGGACTCGCCATAGGCATTATCCCCGTCCATAAGCGGTGTAATTTCTCTGCCATTGGACTCAGTTCCTCCCATATGCATCACCCCTTTCCTTAGGTGGTGTGATTGCACTTCCTCGGGATACTGTTCCTGCCGTATGAGGTTTTTCCCCCTTTGTGGCGGAGTGGTTGCACTGCCTACATCGAGCACTGCCTCAGTGGTATTCTCAAACTCCATTGGTGGGGTACTTCCAGTACCGTTGGATACCGTTCTGACTGTCGCGCTACCCCCTTCCTTAAGCAGTGTATTGCACTACCACTGGAGTTTATTTCTTCAGTCACATTGACATCTCTATGCTTACTGTTACATTACCCTTTCGTTGGTGATCGCTAAAGGGGGAAATAACTAAGCTTCTTGGGATGCTGCAATTCAACTACGCCATGGCTCTAGATGCATTAGCTTCTTTGGTGCTCAGTACTCTTCACCTAGTGGTATATGGGTGTTACCAGTGGATACCGTGGCTATACCCCGTTGTAGCCTCTTTTCTTGCCGGTGCTGGTTGGGGCATGAATATGTCACCCTCTGTCCTCTCAGGGGGTTACCTGGCGACACTTTTAAGTGTCCAAGAGACTCACATCTCCATGGGCCTTCTCCGTACCAGTCGGTCATGGTATTTGTCCTGAACAATATGGAGTGCGTACACCATTGCACATAATATTGTGATTCCGCTAGCAGCGAGTCGAGGGTTACACTGACTCTGTATTCTCTAGCTCCACTCCCCCTTATGTGGGAAAGTGGTTATGCTGGCACTCTAGTTTAGCTACTACAGTGTGTTCTCCTCCGCAGGTGCAGCTTTTACACTGGTGCTAGGGGTCGTAGTTGTTGCAGTGGGGCGTCCCCCCTCAGGTAGGGATTTTTTCCTGACACTAGCTTGGGCGGTTGCTCTTGTTCGGCGCCCTTGCCTGATGGAATGTTTTAGGTTAGGTCTACTTAACTGGGCAGTATGGTTCCATGACTTCTACTGCAAGTCCTCAGGCCTCCACCTCAGTTTTGCGCTGACGGGGCATGCTGTGGCTACTAAGGTACCCTCGTCTTCTAGGGGGTCTTTGCGTTGTCACGACATACTATGGCTCTTCCTCCACAGCTCCTTTAGTCGATGGCAGATTCTTCTAGTGCTGCATTCGATAGCCTCTGCCGGGGTGGCCCCCTTCTCAGCTGGAATATGGTGCTAGCCATAGACTTGTGGCTCCCCTTGCATGGTTTCCTCCTTAGGCGGAGTTTAGGTACCGCCACTATCATCCTGTGGCTTCTTCTGTATAGTGCCAGTCTCAGGTGGGGAATGGGCTTTAGCCCTGGCCTTTTTTCTCCTTCCATCCTTTTCCTACTCCGGCTCAGGCTTCAAGGCCACCCCGCAAGCCTTGGTGGCTCCGACGTTACTTTTTTCCCCTGATCTGCATTCGTGTGGGGTATTGGTTCCGGTCCCGGCTGCTGGTGGGCTGTGACGCCTACCACATCACTCTTTCTACAGGTGAATCCTTCCCATTGGTCCTGGGTGTGCTACCTGTATCTACAATTAACTCTCTTACGACATAAGTAAAGACTGTCATGTCAATCCGATGGTGGTCATACTTTTTCACTGCCCATTCTGTGGGTAGACTACGAGACTCGCCACGCCAGGCAGAGCAGGGGTGCTGTCGCACCTTACAACCACTGATAGATGTTTCGTTCCTGGAACCGAACACCTTTTTTCTATTTCTTCTTACTCCTCCAGCTGAATGTTGCTCGTCTCCCCCTTCTGTCTACCTGGCCAGTAGCCATGTCTGGCACTGCTCTGGAATCCCATCACAATTTTTTTTCCTATGTGACCAGTGTCTTCTCAGGTACGGGTGGGGCATTGGATGTCGTCATTGCACTCCATCTGGCAGGAGTCTTTCTCTTATCTTGGTCTGGTCTAAATTTTCGTTGAGCAGTCTTGCCATACTGTCAATATATGTCACTGACGGAGCTCCTCACCTCCAGTGAGTCTCACATCGGTTTTACTTCTACCCATCTCAAATGTATTGGTTCTTTGGCCTGCGGTTGGGCGTGCCTGATTCAGGCGTTTTTTCTCTCTGGTTTGTCAACCAGCTTCTCAGTCCCCCCGCAAGCCTCTACTGCTCTGGGGTCGTCTGTCTGCCAATTTACTTCTTCCGTGGAGTGTCTCTCTTTAGCAGAGGTGAATCCTGTGGCCTGGGATTTTGGTTCTGCTTCAAGGGTTAGGGCCAGGTACCTGTTTTCGCCCATACGATGGGTGGGTCGTTTTGTGGCATTTCAGTGAGGAACATGACCCTTCTCTGCAACGTCTTCCCCCTTATCTTTCTGGGAAGGTGGCATTCCTGGTGACGGGCTTTTCCACCCAGCGAATTTGGGTGTTGGGAGCGCCTCTCTTGTACGTACGTCTTGTACGTACGTCTTGTCTGGTACCCACATAAGGCAGTGCTCTGCCCAATACCTTCTTTTTTGCTGAAGGTAGTCGCCGCCTTCCACGTCTACACAGACTATGTTTTACCTTCTTTTTCTTGCTCCCTCGTACTCGAGAGAGTGAGCTCTCCATCAGAATGCATTCGGGCTCGGAGGTTTGCTTGTCCATGACTAGCTCTTTCCGCTGGGCGGATTTTTACCTAGTCATTCCTGGAGGTCCTTGGAAGGGCTCGATGGCCTCCAAGGGGCGTTTCCAGGTGGATCCGTTGGCAGTTGCTTAGGCATTCTGCTCCCGGGGCAAGGCACCACCCAGAGGAGTTTCGGTACACCTGACCAGCGGTCTGCTCTTTTTGGGTTCGTTTTCACCATGCATCAGCTTTGCAGTGGTATAAAGGCAGAGTCTTGGTCTTCCTGGCGCACGTTCAACAAGTTTTGCCAGGTGCTTCCTAGGCATCGCCAGTGCTGCTCCTGGCCGCAGGGTCTCGCAGGCAGCAGTGTATTAAGCATTCTCGAGGGTGCTATTTCCATGGGCGTGGAGTTTTTTTCCCTCCCCGTGGACTGCTTTAGGACATCCCACAGTCCTATGTCCCCCAATGATACCAGCGAGAAAACTAGATTTTTGTGAACTCGCCTGTAAAATCTCTTTCTCGCGTGGTTAATTGGGGGACACAGCACCCACTCAGTATTTATTATTGTTAGCGGTGATATTTGGTGGCCTGGCGGGTGTTTAGCAGGTTTGCTTCCGCCGCCGTTTGTTGCATTTTCTTTTACTTTGCACATGTTTCTACTGCTTGAGCACAAACTGATATGCTCTCTCCAGGCTGGAGGGGGTATAGCCTGCAGGGGAGAATCTAAGTCTTTTTTTCAGCCTAGTGTCGCCTCCTAGTGGCAGCAGCAAGCTATACCCACGGTCCTGTGTCCCCCAATGAACCACGCGAGAAAGAGATTTTACAGGTGAGTTCACATATATCTTGTTTCTGCATATTTACATTATCGCAACATCTGAAAATGTCCAAACTATGCACAGTCAATGCTGTTATGCAAAGGAAATCAAAATGGCCAAATTGCCATATTTTATGGTCATCCCGAACCCTGAAATGATTGAATGAAAAGTGAAAAAGTCATATGCAAGCCCTCACCCAGTTCAGAAAGAAATGTAAAAAAAAGTGATGGGTGTCAGAATAGGGAGGTTAAAAAAAATATATACTTTTTTAATTTTTTTTTTTTTTTTTTTTTTTTTTAAGTAGTACTGCAAGATAAGGTCATCATGCCATTTTTAAGCTATGGCCAATCCAAGCTATGGTACATTAAATGGAGCCATTAAGAAATGCAACTCGTCTCGCAAAAAGCAAGCTCATACTTCTTTGTGAACGGGTGAAAAAACGTATATTGGCTTGGTTCCTATGGGGTTAAAAGAACACATTTCATGGTTAGACTCTACATATGTAAATCCTTCCTATTTACTAATACTAAGGCCCCTTTCACACGGGCGAGAATTCAGCACGGGTGCAATGCACCCGCACTGAATTTGGACCCATTCACTTTAATGGGGCTGTGCACATGAGCGGTGATCGCAGCATGCTCTATATTCAGCGTTTTTCACGCAATGCAGGCCCCATAGAAATGAATGGGGCTGCATGAAAATCGCATTGCATCCGCAAGCAAGTGCAGATGCACTGGTCGCTAGGAGATGATGTTAGTAAATTGATTAAAGTCAATTTACTGTATTATTTTCCCTTATAACATGGTTATAAAGGAAAATTATAGCATTCTTATTGAAAGCCAAGTTCTCCAATTCTTATCTCGCGGGAGAGTCAGAAGAACCTTATACACATTTGATGGTCCCAACTTAATTGTGCTCAATTGATCTATATCCAAAGGGATTGGCCCATCTGGGACATAAATGTAATATTGCTAGGATATGCCATCAGTGTCAGATAGGTGTGGGTCCCACCTCTGGGTCCTGCTCTTATCTAGAGAATGGGGTGCCTGAAGTTAAGCTGCTTTCAGAAATCCCATAGGGGTGAACGGAGGGTGCACTTTGCATGTGTGGCCACCTCTGTATTTACTGCTATGGGACTCCCATGGGTCTGATTCTGGACATAGGTCAAATGTGTGGGATCTACACCTACATGACAGTGCTTTCTTAGTGATTTCAGATGGGAGTACCTTATGAATGTGGATGGCCAGCTAAAGTTTCATTCAGGCTTGCACTTCCAGTACATGCGTCTAGCTAATTACAGTTACTAATGCTTGTACCTCGGAGGAAGTGGTTGTGTAAAGAAATAATGTCGGGGTTTTCCACAGTGTTGCAGCGATGTAGATCCTGGTCACAATCCATATTAAACCATTCACTGCAGCCACATCTAGACTGTGAGATCTTATTTGTAGTAGGGTCATTTTCTTCAGAAGAGACGTCATTGATCTTGGCACCGCTCAGCCGAATGGCTCCTTCTGGATGAATTAACATTTTTCTTTTCTGCAGTGATGAAAAGCTTAAGCAAAAGTATTACTGACTGGGAAATTGAAAAGCTGAACAGCGAGCTGAAAATCCGGTCAGTGGAGCAAGAACTGAAATTGCTTCAGGAAGAATGCGGACGTCTCCGAGCGGAACTTGAAAGGACAAAGGTAATTGTCCATATTGAAAACGGTGCAGTAAAAACTTCTCGTACTTGTTGGACTTGAAATGTTCATTGCTCCAGTTACATAACCATTTGTCGATAATCCATTGGAACAATTAACTCAGGTTGTACATTGTGGTTGGAGAGAGGTTATTTAGCTTTTTTTTTTTTATTACGATCTTAAAAAAGGGAACCTCCGCCTTTTACTGTTGTGCTAATTGTTTATCTTGACATGCCGTAAGCCCGTCTCGCGCCACCGTACATGTACGGCGCTGCAGGATCCAGCGCTGTACATGTACGGCGCACTGATCGGCAGGTGCAGGAGCCTGTTTCTAACAGTCGCGCCCCTGCTGTATACGCTGGTGATGGTGAAAACACTTTAACCCTTGCCGTCGGCATTGCAGCGGTGAGCTGGGTAATTACAGCTCCTCCGTCCCATTCACTTGAATCACACCGAGTGTAACTACAACTCCTGCTTCGATGGAGGAGCTCTAATTACACCCGCTGCAATGTCAACAGTAGTGAAGAAAATGCAGCACTTGCACGCTCTTCAAACAGCTGGTCCGAATCCCGCCACCCCCACCAAACGGATATCGATGACCTATCCTGAGGATGGGTCATCCATATGGGGGAAGCAGAAAACCCATTTGAAGGTACTGTCCCCCAGTTTTAGCTGAAGAACCAAGAACCTCTAATTAGTCTCTTCAATATAAATGTTTTAAAATATATCTTGTGCTGAGATTTACTTTAAGGTTAAAGAGTAACTAAACTTATAGTCAGTGGTACTTTCTGGTATGTATAAATGGCAAAAATTAATTAAAAAAAACATTTGATAAAAAAAAGTTGCATACATATTTTTTACAAATGCTCTAAGTCATTTTTCTAATGTACTTCATTAATAGATTCTGTCTTTTTACTAGAAATTGCAACCCAAAGTCCTTGTTACTGCAGTGCTTTACCTGTGTTCACCCATTTCTGACTTCCCAGTGGTGTAGAGAGTATGGATTCCTTGCACTGTAGTGAACGGTGTACGGGCAGGAGCTGGGTACCATGTAACAATGTGCTGTACCAGGATTAGCTGAGTGGAGAGGGCGCAGGCAGGAGCAGCGACGTGTGCTCCTGCCTGTGCACCATTCGCTGTGGCCCCCATTGCTTCAGCACAAGAAATCCGTACACCGCACAACAATGTGCGAATATAGTGGATTTAAAGCGCTGGAGAAAACAGGACTTTGGGTGCCAATTTCTTTAATAAAAAGGCAAAATCCATTAATAAAGTATATTAGAAAAATGATTTTTAGGGCATTTGGGACATAAAAAAAATATAATAAGTTGCATAAAAGTTTAGTTACTCTTTAATGCTGGCACCCCTTAGCGCTTCTTCTAAACCTGTAATGCTGCGTCCACCATCCACAGCAGTAAGCATGGGACACATGCTGTTGATGGGTAGTGCAGAGGGATTGATCCTGGGGATGCGGACCTCCCATAACCAGCTATGGTTGTTGCGTCTATTGTGAAGGGGAACACAGGGTTACAATACTATATATTACTGGGAGCTCGCCTATGGGGAGGGTCTCACTGCTCAGTGCTGCTGCATGCCCAGAAGCAGAGCAATTAAAGAAGCAATGAAAAGAGAAGACGAAAACCTGGTGAATACAAAGCTCTGGTCACTGAATGCCTGCATTTTGGGGATACACCCTTTAAGCTCAGTTTTTTTCTAATTCTGCAGGGACAGAAACTTAAATGATAAAATTATTTCTTGTTGCTGCAACGGGCAAGCAAAGTTGAAGGTTTACACAACTATCCTTTGTATTTCTTAAATGCTTTAATCTGCAGTGCCCACTAGATGGCAGCAAATTCAATGATATAAAATGTCATGCTCGCTCGCCTATGCAACGTGCTGTAGCACCTTTTTATATAAGCTTGCACGTATTGGTAGCCCTAGGTTCAGTCATGATACATTTTATTTATGACGTATGCTATACGAATGAGATTTCCTCCGAATTTTTTTGCCCTGGTAGTGAACATAAAACTACGCAGTTGTCAGAAGTAGCTGAGCCCTTATGTAGCTAACGGGACAGTCCGCTCCTGCTGCGATATGGACTGAAAGCCTCTAAGCAATTGCACAGTCTCTACTGTGGGAACCACTTTATATTAGTTAATTGGAAATGGCTATAGCAGGCGAAACATTGGTGTCCTTGACCCTCATCTAACAGATTTTGTTCTGGAGAAGGGATCAATTTGTATTCTTAAGGGGTTAACAGGTTCTCCAGAAGTGTCTTTTCATCTGATCAGCAGGGGTCAGACACGGGCACCCCCACCAATCTGCTGATCTGTAGTAGGGCCAGCACCAGAACTACAGCCCCATGCATTGTGTGTGGCAGACAGAGCTGGTGAGTGGCGCAGCACTGCAGTAATCAGAACCATCCACTGCACACAGTGCATCAGCTGATCAGCAGGAGGTCGGACCCCCGCTGAGCAAATATTGATGGCCCATCCTGAGGAAAAGCCAACAATAAAAAAAGCACTGGAAATCCCCTTTAAGCCATTTCAATACCCTTTTCACTAAAAGGGGCCTAAAGCACATAATAAATGTGGTGCAAGGCATGTACACCAGTTTCAAACTGAAACTGAATTCTGGCACATTAGTCTTGGAAAATATCCAATCCCTATACTTCTTTTTGGGTGCAGTATTTCAAATTGAAGAAATTTGAAAGAATTTTGACATTTTCTTTGTAGAAAGTTTGAGGGTTGCACAGCTGAATCGGTCACATCCGCCATCTAATGAATGTATAGATATGTAACGTAGTCTGTAGTGATAGGGAATACAGTGAGGAACAGAAGTATTTGAACACTATGCTATTTTGCAAGTTCTCCCACTTAGAAATCATGGAGGGGTCTGAAATTCACATTGTAGGTGCATTCCCACTCCGAGAGACAGAATAAAAATAAATAAATCAGGAAATCACATTGTATGATTTTTAGAGAGTTTATTTGTCTTGCACTACTGAACATAAGTATTTGAACACCTGAAAAAATCAGAGTTAATATTTGGTACAGAAGCCTTTGTTTGCTATTACAGAGGTCAAACGTTTCCAGTAGTTCTTGACCAGGTTTGCACACACTGCAACAGGGATTTTGGCCCACTCCTCCACACAGATCTCCTCTAGATCTGTCAGGTTTCGGGGCTGTCGCTGAGCAACACAGAGTTTCAGCTCCCTCCAAAGATATTCTATTGGATTTAGGTCTGGAGACTGGCTAGGCCACTCCAGAACCTTGATATGCTTCTTACGGAGCCACTCCTTGGTTATCCTGGCTGTGTGCTTCGGGTCGTTGTCATGTTGGAAGACCCAGCCATGACCCATCTTCAATGCTCTGACTTAGGGAAGGAGGTTGTTGCTTAAAATCTCACAATAAATGGCCCCATGGTCCTCTCCTTAATACAGTGCAGTCGTCCTGTCCCCTTCGCAGAAAAGCACCCCCAAAGCATGATGTTACCATCCCCATGCTTCACAGTAGGGATGGTGTTCTTGGGTTGCAACTTGGCCTTCTTTTTCCTCCAAACACGACGAGTGAAGTTTAGACCAAAAAGTTCTACTTTAGACTCATCTGACCACATGACTGTCTCTCATGCCTCCCATGGATCATCCAGATGGTCATTGGCGAACTTCAGCCGGGCCTGGACATGTGATGACTTGAGCAGGGGAACCTTCCGTGCAATGCATGATTTGAAACCATGACAGCGTAGTGTTCTACTGACAGTGACCTTTGAAACTGTGGTCCCAGCTCTCTTCATGTCATTGACCAGCTCCTCCCTTGTAGTTCTGGGCTGATTCCTCACCTTTCTTATCATCAGTGATACCACACGAGGTGAGATCTTGCATGGAGCCCCAGTCTGAGGTAGACTGACAGTCGTCTTTAGCCTCTTCCATTTTCTAACAATTGCTCAAACAGTTGATCTATTTTCACCAAGCTGCTTGGCAATTGCCCCGTAGCCCTTTCCAGTCTTGTGGAGGTCCAAATTTTGTCTCTAGTTTCGTTTGACAGCTCTTTGGTCTTGCCCATGGTAGTAGTTGGCGTCTGACTGACTGTGGAGTGGACAGTTGTCTTTAAAGAGCTCAGACAGGTGCTACTAAGTTAGATTAATGAGTGGAGTAAAGGGGGACTTTTTAAAGGCACGGTAACAGGTCTTTAAGAGCCAGAATTTTTGCTGTTTCTCAGGTGTTCAAATACTTATGTTCAGCAATGCAAGACAAATACATTCTTTAAAAATCATACAATGTGAGTTCCAGATTTTAATTTTTTTATTCTGTCTCTCAGAGTGGTAATGCACCTACAATGTGAATTTCAGACCCCTCCATGATTTCTAAGTGGGAGAACTTGCAACATCGCAGGGTGTTCAAATACTTCTGTTCCTCACTGTACATGTAGTGGGGGCTGCTCCGTGCTCCTTTGTTCTTGTGATGACTTACACATGGGTAACCCCAATACAGTGAAATACTCCAGAATCATTGTGAAGCAGCTCGTTAGGGTTTTGTTTTTTGTTTGTTTTTTTGCGGTTATTGTGGAGTATAGTTTACGATTAGTATGAGATCACATACATAGTCATTTTTTTGCACCTCACTTTAGAGGTGTAAGGATATCACACCTACTGTATTGTATACTGCACACATGAGCTGGTATGGCAGAGAGAGAGAAGAGTGTTGCCATGTTGATCATGTACATTCTCTTTATACATAATGTACAGATTGTGATCTTTTTTGTGAATTTATATTTGAAGAATATATGCAGTTGATCACTTTCTCCATTTAGGAAATACAGTTGTGTCCACTCTTGGCTCAAAGTTTGTTCAAAGGATCCCAGTTTCTTATAAAACCAAAGCAATGCAATCCACTACACAACCACTGGGTGGCCTTCTTTCGGTAAGGGCTGTTTCACACAAGTGAAGTTCAGTGCAGAAATCACGCGCCGTGTGTGAGCATGATCCTCCGTTCTGGCAGGAGCGCACAGCATTGTACTGATTTATAATGCTGTGTGTCTCTGTTTGACCTTAGTTGATCGTGACATAAAGCTGTCAGTATGATCCTGTATCGGTGAGGTCAAGCAGAGGCATGCAACATTATAAATCAGTATAATGCCGTGTGCTCCTGCAACAGAGGATCACGCTCACACACGGAGCGTAATTCCCGCAATGGACTCTCTTGTGAGGAAACAGCCCTTGTGCAGGCTATGTTGAGTCAGGAGTAGTTAACTAATAACACCTCTGTATACAAAGGACCTGCCATGGACCTCAGTGTGTAGTAACCTGCTGCCCCACTGGGTTCAGATCTAATCGGAGCCATACCTGCATGCAAATTTATGCTTGTGATTAGGGAGTACTAACTCATAGTAGAGTAATGGCAAACAGACATACACATTAAATGTCTGCAGAACCCTCGGCTTACAGTGGGCCTGCCGACCCTCTGTGTATAGAGCTTCCTGATGGCAGATGTCTGGGGAAATAAAGAGCAGGCTGTTAGATTTCAGCATGCCTGATCCTTTTGTTCACGCTGCTGCCAGAGGAGTCTGGGACATATTTCTATGTATGTGTTGGGAGAGATGGCCCTGTTTGGCCAGCTTAGACCCTTAGCCACTCCGCTGCTCAGATACATACTTGTACACTTTACAGAACTATACTTTTTTTTCTTTTGATGCATGTTTTTTTTCCTATGTGTATAATGTATAACTTTCAGTTTTGTATTGCAGACTACTCCTGCTAATAGAAGTTTATGTAAAGAGAATTATCAAGACGATGCTGCTGACAGGTATCATTTCTTTTTGTACCTTTTTTTTGTATCAAACATCATTTCAGTGTCTGCTTGCTGTGTAAAAAAAAAAAGTAAGAACATTTATCAGTTTCCTAACTGATAATACAATCCTCCTTATTTCAAATGTCAAAAATGTTGTTCCATTTGCATACACTCAGGAGCCTAGTTCAACCCCAGTGATTGACAGATGTTTATCCGTCTACCTGTATACACCGCAGCAGTTATATCAAGTTATCCCCTATCCACAGGATAGGGGATAACTATCAGATCGGTGGGGTCCTACCGCTGGGAACCCCCACTAATTAAAAGAATGAGGGGGTGGGCCCGTACCCTGTGGAGCCCCCTGAAATGGAGCTGCTGGAAATTCCCACCACCACTCCATTCATTTATATGGGAGGGCCAAATCTAGCAGAGTACAGTGCTCAGCTATCTCCGGCACTCCCGTATAAATAAATGGAGCGACAGTGCACATTTCAGGGGGCTCCACGGGGAACGGGGACCCCATTCTCATGATAGCCATCTGATAGTTATAACCGGAATACCCCTTTAATCAATGGTAAAAGCTGGCAAAGGCTCTCACTGCAGGAATGCTATGGGGTCTAATTTATATTTAGGTGTTTTATTCACATGGCACAGTGTGGTAGGTGTATTAACCTTGCCTAGAATAAAAATCATAAACCTAGAGGAGGCAGGTAGAAGTTGCATCAAAGTTGTCACAGTGTGTAGATTTTCTGCCTTTTTCTGTAGCCTACACCACTTATTGGTTGGCATATTTGGTATAATGTACCAAAATTGTGGCACATGTCATTAATAAATTAGACGCATCTGAGGCCATTGTTTAAGGGGTTGTCATTATATTAAAAGCAGGATAGGTCACCAGTAGGGATGAGCGAACTTCAAGTTCGGGTATTTGCTGAATTGCGTTATGGATTCCGTTACCACGGACCATAACACAATTCCATGACAGAATGCGTAATGAAACCGTACAGATCCGTTATGCTGGGCATAGACTTCTATTATGACGGAATGCCTGTAAAGCCATTCCGTCATGATCCGTGGTAACGGAATCCATAACACATTGCAGCAAATACCTGAACATCAGTATTAGTTAGGTGGGGGTCCGACTTTCACTTGAATGGGGAGGAAACTCTAATTACACTGCACTGCCACTGCTGGCACAAGCACCATGGCACCTTTTAAACATCTGATTATCCGGGATTCTGGGAGTCGAACTCCCGCTGATCTCATATTGATGCCTTATCTTAAAGATAAACCATCAATATTAGGAAACCAGACAACCCTATAAGCCCCCTATACTGCCATAGCAGCTATTAGCCCCCATGAGCCTCACTGTCTAATGCCAGCTAGAGCAACAATACCAGCTGGGCACAAACCCAATGCATCACTAGGCAGCGACCTAGCCTAAGGCTCCTTGTGACTTCTGTAAATGAGTGATTAATGTTCACTCTGCTAAGACGTTTCATGTTGTGTTTTTTGTGGTTTTTTTGCATGTACTTACAGTATATGCACCGAACGCGGTGAAGGTGTTAACAAGCCGTCCCCCCGTTATAGTTGTTTTGTTACTTTGCATCTATTTTTAAAGTGCATAGTTACACTAGCAATGGAAATAAACTATTAGATTTACATTAGAAACTGTACTCGGCTCATGTTACATCAGTATACCATGCAATATCTCTGTAAAAAGCCTCAAATAGACCAATGAGACTGTTATCTTCATCTGTAGTTAGATATAAATCAATCGGGCTCAGCTTAAAGGAACGCTCCAGGAAAAACGGACGTGCTGGGGGAGAGTTATCAAAACTGGTGTAGTTGTCCACAGCAACCAATCAGATGCCACCTTTTATTTTTCAGAGATCCTTTGGAAAATGATAGATTGAATCTGGGGTTGCTATGGGCAACAAAGCCAGTTTTCCTTTCCACCAGTTTGATAATTCTCCCCAATGTGTTATGCCGGGGGCAGAATGTGACTTCTTTGGCGCTATGCACTTCCCCCAAGGCATCACAGTTCGTACTTCACTTTTGTCTGTGGAGACGCACACTTCCCTCCTGTATTGTCTGTATAGGCAGAGCAGCAAGTGTTGTCTCTGCAGCTACCATAAAGCACACATGTCCAAAACTGTAGTGTTCTCCAAGAAGGGGTGGCGTACAGACCATCTCCGCCAGCAATCAGCACATCATCTCCGTCTCATAAAAAGTGTAAAAACCTGATTCATAGGTCATTTCCTGATCAGACACCCCCTTTTTACCCATATATATTATTTTCCCCAGCGCTGCGAGTGCTAACCACTGAGCCACCACATAGACCCTTGTATTCCAGGGACAAGTTTTATTTAATTTTCAGTAGCCAGGCAATTTGCACAGTAAATATGGAACCCAAAAAAAGCTGCAGCAAATTGGGTACAAGGCTGTTGGGATTTATTGATTTATCCAGGTCTGATTTTAAAGGAGCTTTTTAACAAATTAGAAGGAAAAAAACAAAACAAAAAAAAAAACTAACTATACCAGTGCAAAACATGCTGATTTCCAGTGTTGCTTTTTTTTTTTTTTTTTTTTACACACACTCATAACTGGAGGAGTTTTCTCTTCTCTTTTTATGGGTGGGCAGCAGCTCATCCCTTGTGATTATCAAGCACCTGCATCTCCTAGGAGTGTATTGCAGTCAGCTCTTGTTAACCCGTTCCTGTCCTGCATAGAAAATAGTCCCTGACACACAGCCCCAGCCGTTCCACTATAGCACTATGGTATGTAATGCCCTCCCCCAATTTCCATCTTCATTGTCTAGAGAGAAAGCTATATATTTCCATGAATTTAAATGGGTGGTTGCTTGGTGTCTGGCAGGGCTGTGGAGTCGGTAGATAAATGCTCCGACTCCGACTCCGACTCCTCAGTTTTTTGTACTTCCGACTCCGACTCCTCTGTATTTAATATGCAAATGTATTTTATACATTCCTTGAAGGAAAGAAAGAAGTTCTTCTAAGCTCTTCTAGCACAGAGAGGTCGTTGGGCAGAAGCTGCTGCCTTCTCCTTTGTGTGCTGATCTTCTGCTGAATATAGGGCAGTGGGAGGATCCAGGAAGGGACATTTATTTTAAAACATGATTTCCCTAGAAGAATCCCATAGTCATGTTTAAAGTTTAAGATAACATTCTGAGTTTACACGTTTTATAGCCTTAGGCCCCATGCACACGGCCGTGTTTCACGGCCGTGTGCGGGCCGTGGAACCGCGGCCTGGATCCCTCCTGAGAGCAGGAGCGCACGGCGTCACTGGTTGCTATGACGCCGTGCGCTCCCTGCTGCCGGCACAGTACAGTAATACACTGGTATAGATCATACCAGTGTATTACTGTACTGTGCCGGCAGCAGGGAGCGCACGGCGTCATAGCAACCAGTGACGCCGTGCGCTCCTGCTCTCAGGAGGGATCCAGGCCGCGGTTCGACGGCCCGCACACGGCCGTGTGCATGGGGCCTTAGCTGAATGACAGCAGTTTTTCCAATGGTTTACAGCTTCAGTCTTGAACTATTGACCCTCCATTCCCTTCACTTATACAAGTGTCTCTAGTCCTGCAAAACACATATTTACTTAATCCCTTATCAGTGAGAGGCTAGGCTAACCATGGGCATTGTGTTCCCTGTAACATCAGAACACAACACAATGGAAAGTATATGTATTGCCACTCCAAATTGTGCATTGCGTGCCATATAGTGAAGCATATGAAAAGCATGCTTCTTCACATCACTGAACGCGTTTGTTTTGCGGTTACGTGAGGCACTGCATGCATTGGCCTTTATTCTTACAGTAGAGAAGTCATTAATTATAACTGTTTATGAATTCGGACATTTAAACTTGCTTTTTTTTTTTTTATTCCAATTTAAATTTAGTAGGAGTCGGAGTCGGTTCATTTTTTGCCGACTCCGACTCCAGGTACCCAAAATTGACTCCGACTCCTCGACTCCGACTCCGACTCCGACTCCACAGCCCTGGTGTCTGGGCCGTTTCACCTTCTTGGCCATGAGATCAGTAGGCAGTCAGCATGCAAATCCACCATTGAATGGAGGAAAGTGCTGTACCAGAGAGAAAAATGTAATGTAAATATAAAAAAAATAACAATATTTGTATAGCATTTATGTTGTGATATCGCTAGCATGGCTACTTTTAATGAGAGAACCCCTGTAAAGTGCCTGCCTTTAAGGAGTCCTGCATGTACACATCTCTGCCACCAGGGGGAGAACACGAGCTTAGCTTTGGTCTCAGTAATCAGCTGGAGTGTTTGTTCCATTTCTTCAGATTAGAAGTAAATTGATGCAAAGCACTAAAAATAAATTTGAATAAATGTACTGTGCTGCAGATTGTGCAGTTTTACTTGCCTTACAGAAACATCTGCTTGCCTCCTAAAACCCCAGAGTGTTTGGCGCATAGGTGTAAACCACTTAATTAACAACTTGAGGTCTTGAAACGCTGGAAATGTTACCATGTCTGTTTTCATATTCTGGTTTACTTGTTAAGTAAAAGTATGTCTCCTTTTTTGGTTAAAATGATTAGACTTTTGTTCAGACTATGCCTGCCTTGTTTTTGAGTCTTTAAATACAAGTCGTAGTCTTCTTTTTAGTCTGGACTGGATCGTAGAAAGAAGAAACCTTTTATGTCCAGTCTCATATACTTTGGCGCTGCAGGCAGGATCCACTTGAAGTAGGCTTCCTTCACCCCACACAATGGTTAGAAAACGTGATCCTCGCCGCCTTCAGATCCACAGAAAAGTTCAAAGAAGGATGAATGTGCCACTTGTTCTAGCGATACCTTCAGGTCCACATCTAAAATAATTAGTGCACCAAAAGACCTTCAATGCTCCACACACTTCCAATCTCCCCCTAAATTCATATCCGGAAAAGATAGGGAAATCCAGTATTGAAGTATTGCAACAAAAGTGGAAAAACTGTTAAAGTGCTTTAATACACTCACAAACATAAAATACAATTCCGCATATCATTAAAAAGTAGCAGCAAGAGAAGAAGTCTCTCTATAAAAAGCTGTTCCTCTGCCCATAATGGGCAGAGCAGTGTGCAGGTGCGGGCCAGTTCCCAGCCTGACTTCTCTTGCCGCTCATGACATCCGCCGGCTGGAGGCAGAGGAGGAGGTACTAATAGGACAGAAGGGCGGGCCAGAGGGCTGAAAGAGGCGTGTTTTTCTGGGCACATCGCCCAGTAACGCCGCCCCTGGGCACCTTCAGAAGCTCATTTGCATACATTTAAAAAGTGTATTTTTCATGATCTGGACGAGGGACACAGAAGAGAAATGTACGATTGTAATGAGGGTCAAAGAGTCTATAACCTGATCTGAGCGGTCTAAAACGCTCAGATTAAGTGAAAGACTCCCTTTAAGCACTGCTTCAAATACAAATCTCTATTGATGCCGTGCAGTTGACGTGTATTCATACAGAAGATCCATTCGCTCTTTTTCTCATTGATCTGTTTGACTAGATCTCCTCCTCCTCCTCCTCCTCCTCCTCCATTTTTTTTAATTCATTAATTCCACTCCATCAAACTTTAGACCCTTAGGATTACGGTTATGTATTTTTTTCAAATGTAAGGGAACACTAGGAGTCTCTAGTCCTTTCCTATTGTTACTTATATGTTCCTGGACTCAGGTCTTCAGTTTTTTGGAGAGTTGTACCCACATACTGGAGACCACATGGGCACTCCACTACTTAGATGACCCCCATATTTTTACACAAAATGCTCCCTTTCATGTTGTACTCCTCCTGCCTTCTATTTGCCATTACCATTTAAGTTCTTTGTTTTTTTTCCCCCACCTGTATTGTGGTTTTTGCACGCCGTGTGAACACAGATCTACTGAATTTACTTGCATTTGCTTTCAAACGGCTTTGGACTTTTATATTGGGCGCCTTGGAAAACATGACCTTTGTGTAAGTGGGAAGAATACTACCAATAATTGTCATGTTTCAAAACCGACCAATTTTTCTTTAAAATTCCCTCTATTTTCTTATATTCACAGCTATATTGTGTGAAGAAAAACTTAAACCCTTCCTCTTTCGTTTCCTTTTTTTTTTTTTTACTTAACTCTACCATTCTCTACTTCAGCGCAGGTTTCTAAAAACTTTCTTATAACCTTTTTCTAAAAACCTCTCTGATAAAACCTTACTTTATTCCCTTAAATCATCTTTATTTGTACAATTACAAAATATCCTTTTTGGTAGATTTTTGATCCATGCAACTTAATGGCAGCTACTTGTATCAATGTACGAGTTTCTGTCAGTAGTTTAAAAAAAAGTATGGCAAATAGAAGGCAGGAGGATTACAACATCAAAGGGAGCATTTTGTGTGAAGATATGGGGGTCATCAACGTACTGGAGTGCCCGTGTGGTCTCCAGTATGTGGGCACAACTCTCCGAAAATTGAAGACCCGAGTCCAGGACATATAAGTAACATTAGGAAGGGACTTGAGACTCAGTGTTCCCTTACATTTCAAAACGGTACATAACAGTAATCCTAAGGGTCTAAAGTTTGTTGAAGTGGCATTAATTAATTTAAAAAAATGGAGAGGCGGAGATCTAGTCAAACAGAACAATTAGAAAGAAGTTGAATGGATCTTTTGTATGAATACACTACAACCGCACAGCCTCATTAGAGATTTGGATTTGAAGCTGTGCTTTAAGGCTATGTACACCTTCGTAGGCATTTGTGTTTTTTATTTTATTTTTATTGTATTTTACTCATTTTTGGCTGAAAATAATTTCTATTGGCTCTTATTAAAAATATTGAGCTGTTCTGTCACAAAGGGTTAACAGTTTTTTTTGTTTTTTTTTTACTGTGTGACTGGTACTTTCACCTTGTGCCCTTCATCTTATAAACCTTATCTCTGAGCTACTAAGAGGTCATAAACACTTATTTAGGCCACATTCTTATCACGAAGATAAGAACTGAGTTATAATGAGTGTTTATAATGTCAAAGATAAGGAACCCATCAGCTCTCCAACTGATGGAAAATCCATAGGCTGCTACAACAGCATTTCAGCTATGTACTGAAAAAAGTACATGTTTTTATTAAATAACAATTGAAAAAAATTTTTTTTTGCTCAAAATGACTAGAATGCAATAATAAAATAAAAAAATTGCCCCAAAGATGTACATAGCCTTTAAAGGGCTTCTGTCAGCCCACTAAACCGTTTTGGTTAATATTAATCCCTACACTGCAAGCTCCCTGTACATATGCTAAATATTCATTTTTGTTCAGTAGATTTTGTTAAAAATCTAGTTTTATAATATGTAAATTACCTTGCTACCAGCAAGTAGGGCGGCTACTTGCTGGTAGCAGCCGCATCCTCCTCTCATCATGACGCCCCCTCCGCTGTTTGATTGACAGGGCCAGGGAACGGGATCGTTCTCTGCTGGCCCTGTTTGAATTCAAAATATCGCGCCTGCGCCGTACCTGTCTTTAATCGGCGCAGGCGCACTGAGAGGCAGCCGCTCCATCCTCAAAGCGCCTGCGCCGATGACGTCACATCTACACCCGGCGCAGGCGCATTGAGGATGGATCGGCCGAGAGAGCGGCCGCCTCTCAGCGCGCCTGCGCCGATTAGACAGGTACGGCGCAGGCGCGATATTTTGAATTCAAACAGGGCCAGCAGAGAACGATCCCGTTCCCTGGCCCTGTCAATCAAACAGCGGAGGGGGCGTCATGATGAGAGGAGGATGCGGCTGCTACCAGCAAGTAGCCGCCCTACTTGCTGGTAGCAAGGTAATTTACATATTATAAAACTAGATTTTTTACAAAATCTACTGAACAAAAATGAATATTTAGCTTATGTACAGGGAGCTTGCAGTGTAGGGATTAATATTAACCAAAAAAATAAAAAATAACTGTTTAGTGGGCTGACAGAAGCCCTTTAACGTAACTTTGTCAGTAGTCTTGAGTAAGCTGATATAGTTAAATTTGAATCTGAATGAAAAGATGCACATATTAGGTGTGAAAGGAGGATGTAAAGGGAATCCCAATAGTGATTGATACTCGCACGAGACTTGCGGGAAAGCACTAAGCAACATGAAGGGCATACTGAAGGTTGGAGATCCCATAAATGATTGGAAGAATTAGTCACATGACTTGTTAAATGGCCCTAAAGGGGTTTGTGAAATCCAATACATGAAATGCTTTACTGTCCTGTATTCCCAATATTTTTTATATATGTTTAATGGAAATAGGATGAGATTTATGAACTGGCTAGAGAGTTGTAAAAGGATATAGTGAAAGCTTCCAAGCTGAACGTCTGGAAAGGGCTATACATAAAATGACGAGTGATGGTGAAATAGTTAATGCCCTTGAGGGAACAAAAGCGAAACTTAGGTCGGGCGTCCGATTTCAACTGGCTTTTTAATGATATGCAGAATTTTATTTTATGTTTGCGTGTATTAAAGCACTTGAACAGTTTTTCCACTTTGTTGCAATACTTCACTGTCTATTTTCTGGAGAAGAATTTAGGGGGAGATTGGAAGTATGTGGAGCATCGGAGATTTTTTGGTACAGTGGTATCTGTGGAACAACTGAAGCATTCCTCCTTCTTTGAACTTTTCTGTGAATCTGGAGGCGGCGAGGATCACATTTTTAAAACATTGTGTGGATTGGATAGCAGAGCTGCTAGCAGTCTGTTCAGACTGATATCTTAAAGGGGTTTTCCAGGAGTACTACCCTCAGGATAGGTCATCAATATCTGATTGGTGGAGTCTGACACTCGGCACCACCACTGATCAGCTGATTGAAGAGGCCCCACAGGCCATATATAGTATAGCGGTTGTGCTTGGTATCGCAGTCCAGGACCATTCATTTGAATGGCACTGAGCTACACGTAGGCCTTGTGACCAATGAATGTGACATCACTGGCCTAGGAAGAGGCTCCAGTGCTCCCCATAGTACCACAGCCACTTCAACTCATAAAAGGGGGTCCTGGGTGTCGGACCCTTGCTGATAAGATATTGATGACCTATCGTAAGGATAGGTTTTCAGCTTTTACTCCTGGGAAAACCTCTCTAATGTTTGAAATCTGGAGCTAACTTGATGTTCTTGTTCATTTGTCAAGGTTAATAAATCAAGGGGGGCAATAGGCAAGTGTGCCTATAATGAATATGAGAAATGGCATAGGTCACAGTGGTGTGCATCTTGTGACAATACAGCAGTTGTGAAACTACAAAGCCAAACATGCTTTGATTGAGTGGTAGCTTTTTAGTGGCTGGATAGTCATGGGATTTACCCCACTGGTTTCAAGGGAGTCTGTCAGTTCTGCTGGGTGGTGGACTGAAACAGATCTATGCTCCTCTGTCCGTGGAGAGCAGTCTAACAGCCGGAAAAAATAAACTTTTATCACATATGCAAATTAGGTTATAAGTGCCCAGTGGTTGGTCTCGCACTGTCCTCCGTAGACCCCGCTCTGCACCTCCACATGGTCTTGATTGATGGCTTCAGCATTGCCCTACACTAACAGCAGAAGAGCCATCAATCAAGACTAAGGGGGAGGCGTGGGGCAGGGTTAACTGAGAAGAGGCCGAGCTTGGGACAACCCACTGCTGATGCCTATATTTTTTTGGCTTGTTTCTAGTTGAAAGCTTGGCTCAAACTAGCTCCTAGTGTTTCAGGTTAGTATGCAGGGTTCTGACACAAAACTAGTTGTACAGTACATGAAAATGTGTAATTTTCTCTGAACAGTGCATAAACCACACAAGATGTAGGCTCAGCTCATGAACATGCAGAGGAGATTTCAATGTGGGCAGGTAGGTGAATGCTGGGTTAGTCATCAGAAAACATGAAAACCGAAGTACCTGTGGTTTTCCAGTATCTAATACAGTTTAAAGCAGCTTAATCATATTACACCATTAAAAACTCTGTGTGCAGATCTGAACCGGTACCACCCTGGATGTGCACACCGCGTTTTACTGTATTAATAACATAAGTCTGCATTTAGACTGTGTTGTATGCCGGTGAACTGAAAGTAGTTTTCCTCGCTCTGCCTCACATTTATCAAAAGTGACTTTTTTAGCCATTGTGTGAGCTAGCTGTTTGCTCACTTACCAGCTTAGAGTGTATGTCCATTTTGCTGATCACAGACCTCTTATCCGCAAAATATGGACAATGGTCCTGCAGGCCCCAAATCGCTGTGCGGACCCATTGACTTCAGGTTGGTTTGCAGCGTGACCACACGGACCCGGATGCATACGGTATTGTGAATGGGGCCTTATGCCCTGATTCTTGACTGCATTCACCTCCAAGAAATTGCGCTGTCACTGCATACATCACTGCAATTAACATTTCACGCCAGCTAAAATTTGGACATGGTGTGTGTGACGTAAAGATGCTTTATTTATATTTATTTTTATTTTTTAAAGGCAACCTGTCACCGGGATTTTTGGTATAGAGCTGAGGACATGGGTTGCTAGATGACCGCTAGCACATCCGCAATACCCAGTCCCCATAGCTCTGTGTGCTTTTATTGTGTAAGAAAACCGATTTGATACATATGCAAATTAACATAATAGAGTCATATCTCACTTGTGCGACCCGAGAAGAGTCATATTTTCAAGTTCTGACTCATCTCAGGTTAATTTGCATATGTATCAAATCGGTTTTTTTACACAATAAAAGCACACAGAGCTATGGGGACTGGGTATTGCAGATGTGCTAGCGGCCATCTAGCAACCCATGTCCTCAGCTCTATACACAAAATCCCGGTGACAGGTTCCCTTTAAGGACTTTCATTTCAAATGTGTTTTTATGTACTGAACAAGCATCAAGGCATAGCCACTATAGCACCCCATATTGAAGTAAAATATGCCAAAAAGTACTATACTGCTATATTGTGTGTGTACTAATATTACAGGGAGAGAGAGCTATGAGACTGATGGATATGAAATTAAAGATATTATTTATTATGGCTCACAAAATACACATACAGTGCGTGAATATATATTCTTTTAATATATATATTTTATTTTTCACCAGTTAAAATTGTGTATAATAAACAATCAAACCGCTCACAAGTAAAGCTCATTGTCACTTTATGCTGTGATTTATAAAATATAAACTAGGGGAGGTCGATGTCCCCAGGCAGGTGAAGTGGAAGATGAGAGATGCTACTGGGCAGCAAATGAAACCTTTCTATTTTCTCTTCTACCAGCGAGAGCAGCATGCGGCAAACGTACTGGGAGCTGAAGAAGGAAATGTCTAATTTACATCTAGTGACTGAGGTACAAGCCGAGGTGCTAAGAAAGCTGAAAGGAACAGTGGCTGTGACCAAGAAAGGCAAGTCACATTACTTGCTATAATAGGACTCCAAGCCTCCCATCCCTGCAATGCCATTTAAAGAGGAACTGGCTATCATATCTCATCAGAATCTCGCTGTATGAGGCTGAGTGTGTTAGAGCTGCAGCCTACTCGATTTTCTGGTTTAGCTTCTGTCTCCTGCTGCATACTGGTCAACTTCACACATAGAGGTGTTGCTGATGTGTTTTTCTGCTGTGCTGTATTTTGTTCCCCCTTGTGGCTTTTTTTTTCTCAGCGAGTCTAAGTGTACAGGCAGAGGTGTTAACAGTTTATTTGTATCTGACCTTTTACCATACCTGCCATGCATAAAAAACAATGCAAATACTTCTCCAAGTTTCTCTGTTGTCATCCGTGTAACCAGAAAAAAAAAATCACAGGTGGAGAAACATTAATGTGAATTTCAGGGTCTGAATTTCACATGACTTTTTTTTTTTTTCTGCATTTTGATTTATTCTTAGCTTGTGTGTCAGTTTCCTGCTTTACTTTCAAAGGGTTGTGAACATCTGGATAACGTGAGCTCATGTAGTATTGAGTGCTCTCTCTTGTAGTCGTTGCACTGAGGATGGAGGGCATTTGCTTAAAGCAGGGTTCTCAAACTGGACATGTGGGCCGCACATAAAAAAAAGTTTCCAGTTGATGGGTCACGGGTACAGTACACAAGTGTCACACTCACCTCCACCTCAGCCGGCCACATGTCTGGGAATGACTGCAAAAGCTCCCCTAGTGGTTAGAACAGTGGGGTGAGAGAGGTATTTTTACTTGGTACTTAGAGGTATTTTTTTGTGGCGGCATTCTAATCGGTTTTCAAAAATAAATTTCACATGGCTGAACAACCCTTTCATAATGCAGACCCCAAAATGAATACAGACTCTCAGACCCTAAATTGAATACAGACCCTGAAAATTCATACGGACCCCAGATCAGCCCCCAAACTCATACAGACCTCAGCGCATCCTGCAATTTCATATAGACCCCAGATCAAACCCCAAATTCATACAGGCCCAGATTAGACCCCAAATTTATACAGACTAAGGATTGGCTTAACCCCCGAAGGACCAACGCCGTACATGTATGACGCTGGTGGACGTGACTTAAGGACCAGCGCAGTACATGTACGGCAGGCTGATCGGGTGGGTTCAGGAGCTGCGCCCAGCCCAATCAGCAGCACGGACAAGGTTACAAGGCTTAGAAGTTTCTAAGCAAATCTTGAAATTTTTCTGAAAATTTCCAAAACCCACTTTTTAAGGACCAGTTCAGGTCTGAAGTCACTTTGTGAGGCTTACATAATAGAAACCACCCAAAAATGACCCCATTTTAGAAACTACACACCTCAAGGTATAAAAAACTGATTTTACAAACTTTGTTAACCCTTTAGGTGTTTCACAAGAATTAATGGAAAATAGAGAAGACATTTCAGAATTTAACTTTTTGGGCAGATTTTCCATTTTAGTCCATTTTTATCAGTTACAAAGCAAGGGTTAACAGCCAAAAAAACTCAATATTTATTGCCCTGATTCTATAGCTTACAGAAACGCCCCATATGTGGTCGTAAACTGCTGTACAGGCACACAGCATTGCGCATAAGGAAAGGAACGCCATATGGTTTTTGGAAGGCAGATTTTGCTGGACTGGTTTTTTTACACCATGTCCCATTTGAAGCCCCCCTGATGCACCCCTAATGTAGAAACTCCAAAAAAGTGACCCCATTTTGGAAACTATGGAATAAGGTGGCAGTTTTGTTGGTACTATTTTAGGGTACATATGATTTTTGGTTGCTCTATATTACACTTGTTGTGAGGCACGGTAACAGAAAATACCTGTTTTGGCACCGTTTTTTATTTTTATTTTTATTTACAACATTCATCTGGCAGGTTAGATCATGTGGTATTTTTATAGAGCAGGTTGTTACGGACGCGACAATACCAAATATGACTTTTTTTGGGTTGTTTGTTTCAGTTTTACATAACAAAGTATTTAAAAAATATATATATTTTTGGGTGTCTCCACAGACTGTCTTGTGTAGGGGCAAATTATATATTTTTTTGGTACTATTATAGGGTGCATATGGCTTTTTGATCGCTTGCTATTACACTTTTTGTGATGTAAGGTTAAAAAATATGGCTTTTTTTTTTTTTTTACAGTTTTTATTTTTAAAACAATTACGGTATTCACCTGAGGGGTTAGGTCATGTAATATTATTATAGAGTAGGTTATTACGGACCAGGTGATACCTAATATGTCAACTTTTTTTTATTTATGTAAGTTTTACACAATGATATCATTTTTGATAACAAACAAAATCATGTTTTAGTGTCTCCATAGTCTGAGAGCCATAGTTTTTTCAGTTTTTGGGCGATTGTCTTATGTAGGATATCATTTTTGCAGGATGCGATAACTGTTTGATTGGCACTATTTTGGGGTGCATATGTCTTTTTGATCGCTTGCTATTACACTTTATGTGATCTAAGGTGACCAAAAATTGTTTATTTAGCACAGTTTTTATTTTTATTTTTCGACTGTGTTCACCTGAGGGGTTAGGTCATGTGATATTTTTATAGAGCCGGACAGCAGGGGTCCGGCTATCGGTGACTGCCGGACCCCTGCCGCTGATCGGGCGCGTGCAGCTCCTGCATACGCCCAATCACCATAACGTACATGTACTTCTCTGGTCCTTAAGTCACGGCCAGAGATGACGTACGTGTACATAATGGGTACTTAAGGAGTAAAAAAAATATAAAAAATTCCCAAAATAAAATACCTAAAAAAAAAAAAGAAGGAAAATAAAATAAAAAACTGACATATTGGGTATTGCCGCGTCTGTAACAATCTGTTTTAAAAGCATAGAAATTTTGCTAATTTTTTCC
Organism: Bufo gargarizans; assembly: GCF_014858855.1. Lineage (NCBI taxonomy): Eukaryota > Metazoa > Chordata > Amphibia > Anura > Bufonidae > Bufo > Bufo gargarizans. Next base: position 369,691,453 of record NC_058084.1, on the reverse strand, counting down.
CATTTTTTTTTTTTATTTGGGTATTTTTTACAAATAAAATTAAATTAAAATTTTTGTGACTCAAATTTACCACGGTCATGAAGTACAATATGTCTCGAGTAAACAATCTCAGAATGGCTTGGATAAGTAAAAGCGTTTTAAAGTTATCACCACATAAAGTCACACATGTCAGATTTGCAAAAAAATGGCCTGGTCCTTAAGGCGAAAAATGGCAGGGTCCTGAAGGGGTTAAGAGCTCATTCACACGAACATAGGCTGTTCGTGCCTGTGCTGTGTGCCGCAAATTGCGGTCCGCAATGCACGGGCACAAGCCGTGTGAATCGTGTATTACGACGCGGACTTAAATGGGTCCGTGATCCACAATATATGGCAAAAGATAGGATGTGTCCTATCTTGTGTGGTTGCGAAGGCACAAATCCGAAAGCCCTTGGAAGCACTTCCGTGGGCTTCCGATCCGTGCCACTGCTCCAGATCTTGTGGATTGCTGGCCCATTCAAGTTAATAGGTCCACATGTATGATACAGAATTCACGCGGCCGATGCCCGTATATTGTGGAGCCGCCATTTGTGTTACAATCGTGTTAATGGGTCCTAAATATAATATACCCCACCAAGTGTGAGCATACTGCGGATTCCCTTATGAGGGGATGTTTACAAACTGCGGATTCTTTTTGCAGTGTGACCTAGAAAAGCTCCCAGCTTTGGTGGGTGAGAGCCACATTATTTCTTTTTTTGGGAAATCTGCAATAGATTGGGCATGCTGCTGATAATAACTTGTACAGTGTGAGATTTTTTTAACTTCACATTCATGTAAAACCTTTTTTAGTGAGCATCATGAAATTTCTTAAATTGCATTTTCACAACCTTTTCTAATGACTGTTTGCAGCAGGAACTAAATACAGTGGGGGGTCGTCGGGGAAATTCAGGTCCCACGCAGCTTTCTTGTCTGAATGTAATGAGCTTCCAGGTTTGCTTATGGATTTGGAGGAGAGAATCTGAAATTCCCTTCATTTTATGAATTATCAGTGTGCTGCTGTTCTCAAAAAGAAAAATTACCATAATCCTTATAATACAATTTCCTTCAGACATTATGCACATTTGAAGGTCGTCTTCATCTGTAGGTTCTGAGCAATCTGAGGCTCTATTCACACTGGATTATTGCCTCCCACCTTTTACAGGAGCCTTTACAAAAGTTTTATAATGGATTCAATTGACCTACAGTCATGGGTCTGGCAGGTTAGTTTTTTCGGTACTAGATATTATAGCACAGCATGCTATTTTATAGAAGGCTTCACACTCAAGTGTGAATAGAGCCTTACCCGGATCCAAACTGTGATCCATAGTGTGCCAAGGATTTTCCATATAAAATCATGAAAAGATATTGTGGCATTTTCTGAGGGCAATCCTGTGCCACATGGAGACTTCATATAGTGACACACAATGTGTTCTGTGCCAGTACAGGGGTGTAACCGTGTACTTGCTGGGTATGTAAGGCTCTGTGCACATTACCATCAAGATAATTTAAGAGCAGGTCCCGTCAGTCATAGCCTCGTGGTTTGCGTCTCGGAAGCCATGGTGCAGCGGAGGCTTACACTCTGGTTTTCTCTCTTTCATGATGAATGCTCAACATTCATGTTTTTCTAAATGAAAAGACGTTGGCCCAGATTTAGTAATCCTAAAGATATGGCGTAAGCTTAGGCTGTCTAGATTTATCACAGGGCTCAGGCTGGATGATGAATGTGGTGCAGGGATAGACACTTTTCTCTGACTCTCTACCAACTATTGGTTGGCTTACTTTGAGATAGAGTTGTGGTGCAATTTTGGCCGAAATGGTCCATCTTAGGCCCTTCGCCCTCCTGCGAAGCTCCGCTACCTTTCCACTGAGCCCCCTGGACCCTGGTCGACCATGTCAGAAAAATTGTAGAAACCTTAAATGCTCCAAATTGCGCCAATTTTCACCACTTTGTAGACCGATTTTTTTTTTTTGCGCATACACATTAGTAGATCTGGCCCGTTGATTGTATTAGCACTTTGTATCATTTACTGCTGAAATAACTAAAAGTATATCTCTCTTGCAGCTTCTCGTGGCCCAGTGCAGTGTGAAGAGGACTTGGAAAAGACCTTCAGTAAAGTGCAGATATCAGCAGGTGGAGTTACTTACCAAAAGGTGGTGTCCCCCAAAGAACAGAAGCTCCAAGGTGCTGCCTCGGCACCTCAGCCACACGAAAGCACATTGAGTACGTTGTCTGAAAGGTTGGAGGGTACACAATGGACAATTGAGAGGCCTATTCCAGTAGGTGGAAGAGACTGTGATGAGACGGGCTCATACCAAAAGTCAGGTTCTGAAGAAAATTCTTGGGTAATTCCAAGCCCCCCAAAGCCCAGTGAAACACTGTTCTGGGAGATAAAAAATAACTCTGCATCAAGCAACCCAGACAAGTATTATAAACCAAGTTATACCTTCAAGAGCTAAGACAGTGGTCCTAGCGTATCAGCGAGCACTCTCCCTTGCTTCTCTGAAGTCTTTCTTGTATATCTGGGTAAATTATGCAATTTATGGATTTATAACCAATTTTTATGAGCTCGGTTTATGGACATTACATGACTTCTTTTATGCACCCTGTAATTTTCCTTTTTTGTTAATTTAACGCATTAGTTTAAAGGCTCGTTCACACGAACGTGTGAAGCCTGTGCCCGTGCTGTGGACCGCAAATTGCGGTCCCCAAGGCACGGGCACCGTCACTTGAATGGGTCCGCGATCCTTCGGTTCCACAAAAAGATAGAGCAAGTTCTATCTTTTTGCGGTGCGGAAGCATGGAACGGAAACCCAGAAAGCACTCCGTAGTGTTCCATTCTTCCGTTCCGCATCTCCGGACCGATTGAAATTAATGGGTCCGTATACGTGATACGAAATGGCCACGGAAAGCTGCCCGTGTGTTGCGGATCCGCAAATGCGGATCGTGTGAACGAGCCCTAAGAGGATTACATCATATTAGGACATTAAACAGAATGGATCTCAAAGGAGAACTGAACTTCTATATTGTATGTGTTGGGAATAAGAGATTATTTTTAATAAAGACACAGTATTGATGAGCATTGAAGGAAAGGCTTATCATTTACTATACCGAAAAATAGTTGTAAATTTTTAAGTTGTGAATTATTTTCTTTCCCATAAATCGGGGTCTAGGAAGCTGAGATATGGGGAGGTTTTGGAAGTTCGGTGGAACCATTACACTGTACGATTGCTTTAGCTGTCCCTGTCTATATCCAACAAAATGGAGGCTCAGCAGGGTCAAATTGAATTTTGACCCATTTATTTTATTAATCAGCTGTCATAGAAAATAACACTTGAACAGAATTTTTTTTCCCCACATATGTGACCAGAAAGAACTTGGTTGTATTCATCATGCAAAGAGTTTTTGTGTGTTAATTTGCACTTTACGTTATCATTTGGGAATAAAAGGCACAAAATCCGTTCCTGTACTCTTGTGATCACGGGAGAAAGATGTTCTTTATTATTAGTATTGCCATTCAGCAACACATGGTAACTACTGTATGTCACAACTATTCACTTTCCTGTCTCCTTTCACCCTTAAAATCATAGGCTGATCTGATTCTCATTGTGGATCTCCAGGTTTTGCTGGTAAGAAAGTTAAACCGTAGGTTCACTGTATAAATGCATCAATTGAAATAAATTGAATGGGTGCAGCGCTGCAGTAACCAGCCCCGGCCACTGCATGGAGGACGGAGCCGCAAAGGTCTGGTGCCTGTTTTCTGGCACCAGTAGCTCCTTCAAACAGCTGATTGGAAGGGGTGTCAGGGTTCAGACCATGCCAATTTGATATTGATGACCTATCCCAGGAATAGGTCATTAATATTTTAGTCCCGGAGAACCCAAGTTTTTTATAATTTGTTAGGTTTTCAGATTAGTCCCCCACCTCTTGGTTAAAGGAGTTCTCCAGGATTTACATATTGATGACCTATCCTCAGAATATGTCATTAATATCAGATTGGTGGTGGCCTGATTCCTGGCATACCCACCAATCAGCTATTTGAGAAGGCTGCAGCGATCCTATGAGTGCCATGGCTCCTCACAGCTTACCAAGCACAATGCAGTTCACTGTATAGTGGCTGTGCTTGGTATTGCAGTTCAGACCCATTTACTTGAATGGAGCTGAGCTGCGCCTAGACAATGTGACCGATGAACGTGACCTCACATGGTCTAGGAAGTGTGCTAAGCTCAAGTAAGGCTGCAGCTTCTTCATAGAGCTGATTGGTGGGGGTCCTTGGTGTTGGAGTCCTGAGGATAGGCCATCAATATGTAAATCCCAGACCCAGAGAACCCCTGAAAAAGAATTGTTATATTGTGCAGTAGTAATTCCTCTGTAGCCTAGACCATCATCAGTCACTCATGCTAAAAAGACAAGAGGCGGAGAACTTCATGTGCAGGATTGCCAGTTAGCAGGATGATGGTTACAGCTTGTGCTTAAATCATCCCCTTATTTGAATGCAATGCTTGAATAGGCTAAAAGAATTCTGTTTTAGGGTACAGCCACATGTATCTATCCTGGTCATGTGATGATCACCCAGATGCTGCTTCACGATTCAATTGCTAAAGGCGTTAGTCGCTTTACATATAATGTCAAAAATTGTTAGAAGCCTGAATGTCGTCTGAATGCTGTTGCTAGTATATCTGTTTTCTAAGTTCCGCACCATTTTGACAGTTCCTGAAGCCACGCCTCCTTGTTAAAGGTACATTGGTACAAAAAAAAACCTCAAGCACTATATTAAAAAAAATGCAACACCATTTAAATTTTCCAAGCAGAGTTGATTCAGATTTAGTAATGTGTTTGCATCAGTAATCTATCTAAAAAGTGACATAGCTGGGCTTATTTAGGGTTTCCACACTTTTTTTCCCAAGATTCTTAAGAGGTTGTGGCTTAGTGGAAAGGGGTGTGACCTAAGATTTGGGCAAAAGTCTACCACAATTCTGTCATAAAAATCTTGGGGCTCATGCACATGAATGTATATATTATTTTTTGGACCATTCGTTTTTTTTTTTGTTTTTTTTTTTGCATCCCGTATGTGGAACCATTCACTTCAATGGGGCCGCAAAAAAACGGAATTGTGCATTCCATGTCCGTTATGCAAAAAAATATTATTAAAAATATTATTATAGGACTGTTCTATTATGGGCTGGACTCTTCATTCTCTAAAATGCAGAACGCACAAGGCCGGTATCAGTGTTTTATGGGTCTGTAATTTTTGGACTGCAAAACAACAATCGTCATGTGTATGAGCCCTTGACCCCTTAAGGGCCTCACGTACATGTACTGTGCTGGTGGACGTGACTTAAGGACCAATGCTGTACATGTACGGCGGGCTGATCGGGCGGGTGCAGCTCCTGCGCCCGACCGATCAGCGGTATGGACCCGGCAGTCACTGACAGCCGGGCCCCTGCTGCATACACCGGCATTGGAGGAAACACTGATGCCAGCGTGTTAACCCCTTGTATGCCGCTGTCAAAGCTGACCGCGGCATACGGAGGGTACGGGTGCCCTCCACTTCCCCATCGGGTCCCCGCGCTGCAGTGGCGGGGACCCGATGGTAGAAAAGGCAAGCCCGATGACTTCCAAAGGCATCGGAGCTTGCCTTCCACGGAAGCCTGTGGTGATCCAGCCCTTAGGCAAGGTCTCACAGGCAGGCTGTCGGAATAAAAGCTGACAGCCAATGCATTACAATACAGGTTGTATTGTAATGCATTGCAGAGGGGATCAGACCCCAAAGGTTGAAGTCCCAGAGTGGGACAAAAATAAAACTTTTTTAAACTTTTTAAAAAACTTTTTAAGTAAAATAAATTCTAATTTCCCAAAATATAACACACAAAATTGTAAAAAGAAGAAAACCAGACATATTGGGTATTGCTGCGTCCATAACGACCGGCTCTACAAAAATATGATCCACCCCCTCACCTGAACGCCGTAGAAAAAAATAAAAAGTGCAACACAAAGCGATAAAAAAGGCGTATGGCCCCCCAAAATAGTACCAATTAAACAGTCACCTCATCCCACAAAAAATGAGCCTCTACATAAAACAATGGGGCAAGAAATAAAAAAAAAACTATGGCTCTCAGAATATGGAGAACCTAAATAAAATAAAAGTATACATATTAGGTATTGCCGCATCCGTAGCAACCTGCTGTGTAAAAATATCACATGGCCTAACCCCTCAGGTGAACAACGTAAAAAATAAATAAAACTGTCAAAAAAACTTACATCACAAAAAGTGTAATGCCAAGCGATCAAAAAGTCATATGCACCCTAAAATATTACCAAACAGTCATCTCATACCGAAACAAATGATCCCCTACATGAGACAGTCGCCCAAAAAGCAAAACAAAAAAAAACTGTGGCTTTCAGAATATGGAGACACTAAAACATCTTTTTTTTTTAAATGCTTTATTATGCTGCTCTATAAAAATAGCACATGATCTAACCTGTCAGATGAACATTGTATAAAACAAAAAATAAAAACCGTGCCGAAACAGCTATTTTTTTGTTAGCTTGCCTCACAATAAGTGTAATATAGAGCAACCAATAACAAAACTGCCACATTATCTCGTGGTTTCCAAAATGGGGTCACTTTTTGGGAGTTTCTACTCTAGGGATGCATCAGGGGGTCTTCAAATGTGACATGGCAACTTATATTATCCCAGTGAAATCTGCCTTTCAAAAACCATATGGTGTTTCTTTCCTTCTGCGTCCTGCCGTGTGTTCGTACAGCAGTTTACGACCACATATGGGGTGCTTCTGTAAACTACAGAATCGGGGTAATAAATATTGAATTTTGTTTGGCTGTTAACCCTTGCTTTGTTAGTGGAAAAAAAATGGATTAAAATGGAAACTGTGCCAAAAAAATTTTAATTCTGAAATTTCATCTACATTTTCCTTTTAATTCTTGTGAAACACCTAAAGGGTTAACAAAGTTAGTAAAATCAGTTTTGAATACCTTGGGTGTAGTTTCTAAAATGGGGCCATTTATTGGTGGTTTCTATTATGTAAGCCAAACAAAGTGACTTCAGACCTGGACTTGTCCTTAAAAATTGGGTTTTGGAAATTTTCTTAAAACTTTTAAGATTTGCTTCTAATCTTCTAAGCCTTCTAACGTCCCCAAAAAAAGAAAATGTCATTTACAAAATGATCCAAACATGAAGTAAACATATGGGAAATGTAAAGTAATAACTATTTTAGGAGGTATTACCATCTGTTTTAAAAGCAGAGAAATATAAATTTTGAAAATTGCGAATTTTTCCAAATTGTTTGTAAATTTGATATTTTTTAATAAATAAAAATGAAATTTTGACTTAAATTTAATTTACCACTGTCATGAAGTACAATATGTGACAAGAAAACAATCTCAGAATGGCTTGGATAAGTAAGAGTTTTAATGTTTGCACCACATAAAGTGACACATTATTTCCTTAAGGTGAAAAATGGCAGGGTTCTAAAGGGGTTAAAGTAAGCCAACCAATAGTATAGATTCAGAGAAAAATGTATGCACTAGATTTGTCATCCAGCCTGAGCCCCTCAGATAAATCTGTTGCAGGTCTAGACAGTCTAAGTTTACACCCGCTTTAGGATTAATAAATCTGGGCCAGTATGTCTATGGGACAAAAACGCCAGGCATTGATGGAAAAATGCCAAAAAGCCACTACAAAATAACACTTTTTTGTGTGCTGCGTTTAATATTTCCCATAGATTTCCATGTAACATCTAGAGCTGGTGTTTTTTTGACTAAACGCAAGCAACACAAAAAGCACTAAAAACTGCAATACCCCTCAAAAGTGCAAAACAAAACCCCTTACGTGTGACATGGTCCTTAGGCAAAAAAAATACACAGGTATTTTGTGGCCTTTTTTTTTTCTTTTTTTTCTTTTTTTTTTTGCTTAATGGTGTGTTTTTGTAATCCGCATATTGAATCTTGGTGTTGGTGGTTGTTTTTTTGTAGTATATTCTATCACTTTCTCTATAGGGAAAAAACGCTAGAATAAAATTCTATTCAAAAATAGGTTTTGCAACAGGTGCCACTGTGGGTAGCAAGAAACGGCAGACCAAATTTGTGTGTTTAGGGGCCCTACAGATTGCTTTGTGCTGGTTATTTACGTCTGCAATGAAAGGGCAGGTTAACTGGCTACTTCTACTTAAAACTTAATAATTTATCTTATTTTACAAAACTACCTGAGATCAGTGAATATTTAACACGCTGGACATATTGGTCCTTTTGCACACTTAATCGTTAACTGTCCTAGAAAGAAATTATCTATGGGTTATAATTTGAGTTTTATTTTCGTGTTTTTCAATGAAGAAAATACATTTTTATTAGGTTATTAGCGCCGTTTGGTTTATTCATATCATAGAACGTACTTTTTCTCCCACAGCTGCATTATTGTATACTCTTGTTCTGCACACCAAGAAAGAGATTACAGGGAGAAGATTGAAATGTGACAGCAAGAAATATCTTCACTATGTATTCAATTGCATGCCAGTAATACTTCTGGGGGAGAAGATCTCCGTACTTAGTCCAGTGGAGCATTCCGCGACTTGTACGGAATATAACAAAAGGTGTGATTTTAGTAGAGGGTTCATGTACTTCCATGACATCCCTATAACAGTACCTTCACACTCTGCGGCTTTTGTTGCAGTATTCTCTGCCACTAGAAAATCACTTCCATTTACCTGCTTGCCTCCCAATTCAAATGAATGGAACTGATTGTCAATGGCAGAAAATTCTGCAACATGGGAAGGCACCCTTAGGCCCCTTGCAGACTAGCGTGTCCGGATGCGTTCAGTGAAAACTGCGCAATTGTGCAAACAAAGCCATTCAGTTTTGTTTGCGATCACATTCTGTTTTTATCGCGCGGGTGCGATTCACAGCATTTTGCACTCGCGTGATAAAAAAACCGTAATGTTTACAAACAACATCTCTTAGCAAACATCCGTGAAAATCACATCCGCACTTGCTTGCGGATGCAATGCGATTTTCACGCAGCCCCGTTCACTTCTATGGGGCCAGGGTTGCGTGAAAATTGCAGAATATAGAACATGCTGCGATTTTCACGCAACGCAAAAGTGATAAGTGACAATCACCGCTCATGTCCACAGACCCATTTAAATGAATGGGTCTGGATTCCGTTCGGGCGCAATGTGTTCGCATCCACGCGGAATTCTCACTCGTGTGAAAGGGCCCTTAGTGTGATTCCCAATGTCTTCCTGGCATCTTCTCTTCCCAGTGGTAACTGACTCAATAGAGTCTGTTTCTGGGCATGTCATCTTCATAAAATACTTTAAAGAGGTTCTTCGGGCTTTTTCATATTGATGACCTATCCTCAGGGAAGAGAAGCCAAATGGATCATGCACTTTAATTCTAAGGGTGCATTTTTTCTAGCAGTAACTTGTTTCTATCTTTATGGTATTTGATAGGTATTGTACTTTTTACATTGCTACTGGAGCTCATGATGTAAGTCTTTAAAATGGACCCATTGATGTCAACTCCAGGTGAAGGCTAGAAGCATGGTTCTACACAAATTAGTTGTTGCCTCAGTGTCACCTGTGGTCTCGATGTACTGCTGATGGTTTTTACCTGCACAGAATAAAACTGTGCTTTAAAGGGGATTTCCGGAAGTATGATATGGATGATCTATCCTCAGGATGGGTCATCAACATCTCATCTGTAGGGGTCTAACTCCTGGCATGTCTACCAACTAGCTGTGAGCACTCCAGCCTCCTTACAGCTCACACTGTATAGTGGCTGAGCTTGGTATTGCAGCCCATGCCTATTCACTTCAATTTGACCAATAAATGTGATTTCACTGGCCTAGAAAGAGGCTGCAGCACTTCAAACTGGTATTTGGTGGGTGTGTCAGGAGTTATACTCCCACCGATCAGAGACTGGGGAGCTCAGCAACATTAAACCAGCACTGGAGGAGTCATGGAATTGGCTAGAATTCAGGGAATTCAAACTGGTGACAGGTCCTGTTTAACCACCGCACGCAGGATCGCGTTCCGGAGGCGGCTGTCCCAGGCAGAGTCACGCATCTATGCTCGCGCGTTCACAGGATCGGAAGATAAGCGAGTGGATCTACAGCCTGCCAGCGGCGATCGTTTGCTGGCAGGCTGTAGATGCGATTTTTATTTTTTTAACCCCTAACAGGTATATTAGACGCTGTTTTGATAACGGCGTCTAATATACCTGCTACCTGGTCCTCTGGTGGTCCCTTTTGCTTGGATTGACCACCAGAGGACACAGGCAGCTCTGTAATAAGTAGCACCAAGCACTACACCCCCCCCCCCCCTGTCACTTATTAACCCCTTATGAACCCCTGATAACCCCATATAGACTCCCTGATCACCCCCCTGTCATTGATCACCCCCCTGTAAGGCTCCATTCAGATGTCTGTATGTGTTTTACGGATCCGCAAAACACATACGGATGTCTGAATGGAGCCTTACAGGGGGGTGATTAATGACAGGGGGGGTGATCACCCCATATACACTCCATGATCACCCCCCTGTCATTGATCACCCCCCCCTGTAAGGCTCCATTCAGAATTTTTTTTTGGGCACAAGTTAGCGGAAATTGATATTTTTTTATTTTTTTTTTTCTTACAAAGTCTCATATTTCACTAACTTGTGTCAAAAAATCAAATCTCACATGAACTCGCCATACCCCTCACGGACTCAAAATGCGTACATTTTTTTAGACATTTATATTCCAGACTTCTCACGCTTTAAGGCCCCTAAAATGCCAGGGCAGTATAAATACCCCACATGTGACCCCATTTTTGGAAAGAAGACACCCCAAGGTATTCCGTGAGGGGCATATTGAGTCCATGAAAGATTGAAATTTTTGTCCCAAGTTAGCGGAAAGGGAGACTTTGTGAGAAAAAAAAATAATAATCTATTTCCGCTAACTTGTGCCAAAAAAAATAATTATATGAACTCGCCATGCCCCTCATTGAATACCTTGGGGTGTCTTCTTTCCAAAATGGGGTCACATGTGGGGTATTTATACTGCCCTGGCATTTTTGGGGCCCTAAAGCGTGAGAAGAAGTCTCACGCTCATTTTGGGATCCAAATGTCTAAAAATGCCCTCCTAAAAGGAATTTGGGCCCCTTTGCGCATCTAGGCTGCAAAAAAGTGTCACACGTGTAGTATCGCCGTACTCAGGAGAAGTTGGGGAATGTGTTTTGGGGTGTCATTTTACATATACCCATGCTGGGTGAGATAAATATCTTGGTCAAATGCCAACTTTGTATAAAAAAAAATTGGAAAAGTTGTCTTTTGCCGAGATATTTCTCTCACCCAGCATGGGTATATGTAAAAAGACACCCCAAAACACATTGCCCTACTTCTTCTGAGTACGGCGATACCACATGTGTGACACTTTTTTGCAGCCTAGGTGGGCAAATGGGCCCATATTCCAAAGAGCACCTTTCGGATTTCACAGGCCATTTTTTACGCATTAAATACCCCTAAAATGCCAGGGCAGTATAACTACCCCACAAGTGACCCCATTTTGGAAAGAAGACACCCCAAGGTATTCCGTGAAGGGCATGGCAAGTTTTTTTTTTTTTTGGTCACAAGTTAGCGGAAAATGATGATTTTTTTTTTTCTTACAAAGTCTCATATTCCACTAACTTGTGACAAAAAATAAAAACTTCCATGAACTCACTCTGCCCATCACGAAATACCTTGGGGTGTCTTCTTTCCAAAATGGGGTCACTTGCAGTAGTGCTGCAGCCTTCTTGCAACTTTCCCTAAGCCATGTGGCGTCACGTTCATCGGTCACATAGCCTAGGCACAGCTCAGCCCCATTGAAGGGAATGGGACTGAGCTGTGATACCAGGCACAGCTGCTATACAATGTACGGTGCTGTGCTTGATGAGCAGAGAAAAGGCCACGGTGCTACAGCAAGAGCTGGTGCCTTCTCAAACAACTGATCCGCGGGGGTCCCAGGTGTCGGATGTCCATAGATCAGATGCTGATGACCTATTCAGAAAAAAAAAAAAGTCTCCAGAAAACCCCTTTTAAGGCCCAAGTGAGGCCAGGCCTGAAGGGATTAACAAAAGAGTGAGGGTTAGGCCTCTTTCACACGGACGAGATTTCCACGCGGGTGCAATGCGTGAGGTGAACACATTGCACCCGCACTGAATCCGGACCCATTCATTTCTATGGGGCTGTGCACATGAGCAGTGATATTCACGCATCACTTGTGCGTTGCGTGAAAATCGCAGCATGCTCTATTTTGTGCGTTTTTCATGCAACGCAGGCCCCATAGAAGTGAATGGGGCTGCGTGAAAATCGCAAGCATCCACAAGCAAGTGTGGATGCGGTGCAATTTTCACGCATGGTTGCTAGGAGACGATCGGGATGGGGACCGATCATTATTATTTTCCCTAATAACATGGTTGTAAAATAGTGGTGGAGGGGTTAAAAAAATAAAAATAATAATTTAACTCGCCTTAATCCACTTGTTCGCGCAGCCTGGCTTCTCTTATGTCTTCTTCCTTGAGGAAAAGGAACTGTGGTGATGTCACATCACCATGGCGATGGATCATTTGACAGACCATGTGATGAGCACAGTGACATCACCACAGGTCCTTTTCCTCAAAGAAGAGAAGTCGGGCTGCGCAAACAAGTGGATTAAGGTAAGTTAATTTTTTATTTTTATTTTTTTTACCCCTCCATCACTATTTTACTTAAAATTCTGTATTAAGAATGCTATTATTTTCCCTTATAACCATGTTATAAGGGAAAATAATAAAATCTGCACCTAACCCATCCTATTTGGGTACCAAACATGCCGATTTTTCTCACACGTGTGCAAAACGCATTATAATGTTTTGCACTCGTGCTGAAAAATCGCGCATTTTCCGGCGACGCACCCGCATCTTATCCGGCCGTCACACGCGATGCCCGTGTGAAAGAGGCCTTAAAGACTGAGGGTTTATAACGGTCTGAAGGACTAAATAGGTAATTTATTTTTCCAAGTTAACTTTATTTTATCATATCTCTTTGTCTCAAAACATAATATATGGACTAAGCCCTCACTCTACTAATAAAATCTGAGACTCTCAGCCAATATATTTTGATCAAAACACATCTGTACCCGCCTACCCACGCCAAGGTGCTCTCAGTCAGGCAGGTCCTACTCTAAACCTACCTATGCCAAATGGACATCTACATTCAGGAGAACAGACCCTGCACATATAGTGTGCTGCTCCTAGTTACCTCTGTGTGCATCAAGCAGCCAATAAGAAGAAGAGCATGCACACCTATATGTACCACCTTAATCAAGGTCGCCTGTTAGATAGGAGCGGCAAAAGTGCACAAGAATGCTACTCCCAAGATAAAGCACATTCACACCTGAAGGTGCCACTCCTTCATGACTAATCAAAAATCACAGAAAAAGATACAAAACATCCTGCATGATATGATAGTAAATATGCGGATGTGCGTGGCTACATTTATAAAATCATGAAAAATAATGCACTAAAACAAAAGATGCAAACATAACATCTGAGACTCTCAGCCAATATATTTTGATCAAAACACATCTGTGCCAGCCTACCCATGCCAAGGTGGTCTCAGTCAGCTACACTGACTAGCAAAAGGGTTGCAATGTTTTGAACTTTTGAATTTTAGGCTCCATATCTCACTATCCACTACAGCTTCGAATGTGAGACTACCATAATTTTATAGACAATCATCTTGGCTATCTCATACATAAATTGGACTTGCAACTATTTAGGATATGATTAGTTATACAGATTCTTGTCATGTAACTGCATTGTTACTGTTTTGCTCCTAAAATTCAAGAAGTTTGTCACACCAGAACTGATAGACCTTGTGAAGAGCCGACATGTTGACCGATGTTTTCCCTGGACGTCCACCTCTTGTCTTTGGAATAGATAGACAGACTTCATTTCTTCATCTTCCAACTGTCATGGCACTCACATGATGCAATTTTGGGTCCTTGGGTCTACCAGAGGAAATAATTCTCAGGGCCCAACCTTCATGTCATCAATAAGGTTTAATAGGTTTTGGTTCAAAGAAATATGCCCTAGTGGGAAGTTATTAGCTCGAAAGGCAGCTCTAAGGCCTCTTTCACACGGGCGTTGCGGGAAAATGTGCGGGTGCGTTGCGGGAACACGCACGATTTTTCCGCGCGAGTGCAAAACATTGTAATGCATTTTGCACGCGCGTGTGAAAAATCGCGCATGTTTGGTACCCAAACCCGAACTTCTTCACAGAAGTTCGGGCTTGGGATCGGTGTTCTGTAGATTGTATTATTTTCCCTTATAACATTGTTATAAGGGAAAATAATAGCATTCTGAATACAGAATGCATAGTAAAATAGCGCTGGAGTTTAAAAAAATAAATAAAAATAATTTAACTCACCTTAGTCCACTTGATCGCGAAGCCCGGCATCTCCTTCTGTCTTCGTCTTAGCTGTGTAGGAACAGGACCTGTGGTGACGTCACTCCGGTCATCACATGATCTTTTACCATAGTGATTGATCATGTGATGACCGGAGTGACGTCACCACAGGTCCTGTTGCTACACAAAGCTAAGATGAAGACAGAAGGAGATGCCGGCTACGCGATCAAGTGGACTAAGGTGAGTTAAATTTTTTTTTATTTATTTTTAACCCCTCCAGCGCTATTTTACTATGCATTCTGTATTCAGAATGCTATTATTTTCCCTTATAACCATGTTATAAGGGAAAATAATAATGATCGGGTCTCCATCCCGATAGTCTCCTAGCAACCGTGCGTGAAAATCGCACCGCATCCGCACTTGCTTTTCACGCAACCCTATTCATTTCTATGGGGCCTGCGTTACGTGAAAAACGCTGAATATAGAGCATGATGCGATTTTTACGCAACGCACAAGTGCTGCGTGAAAATCACCGCTCATGTGAACAGCCCCATAGAAATGAATGGGTCGGTATTCAGTGCGGGTGCAATGCGTTCAACTCACGCATCGCATCCACGCGGAATACGCGCCCGTGTGAAAGGGGCCTAAATGGGTCTTTTTCTCTCTCCTGGACCTCTGAGTCCCACTATGGTATTGGAGCTAGGGGCCGCCAGTAGAGTTGAGCGGACACTTGGATGATCAGGTTCGACATGTTTGGCCGAACTTCACAAAATCGAGCTCAGGACCCATGGAAAGGGCTAGAGGGCTGCAAATTGCATCAAAATGTGGTTATGAGTATGACAAGTGCTCTGCAAACAAATGTGGATAGGGAAAGGACTTTAAATAACATAAAATACGTAAAAATAAAAAATAATAATCTTAATCTAGGAGGACGAGGTCCATTTGGAGTAGGAGATCAGTGGCGCACCTACAGGGGGGGGTCCAGCGGGTCTGGACCCCCCCCCCCTAGAACAACCAGCCCAAATATTATTTTATCCTTCAGGGCCGCACCGCCGATCACCACAGGCGGCGCGGCCCTGGATATAATTGCGGGCATTTGCAGCGGCGGCGGTGATGGTGGGGGGGTCCGCGGGGGGCAGTAGGAGATGAGCGCTTCCATTGTGGAAGCGCTCATCTCCATATCTAATCCATCTGTATCGCTGTCCTTAGGACAGCGATACAGATGCCTGTGCTGCGGCAGAGCAGGGGAGGGAGAGGTGTGTCCCTCCCCTGTTCTTCTGATAGGCCACTATGGGTGCTCTAAAGGGGCTTTTTTTTTTTACACATTATGGGGGGCACTATAGGGGAGAACGGCACTAGAGGGCATCTGGTGGCACTATAGGGGCATTTTTTACTGGCACTATAGGGGAGGGCGGCACTATGGAGGAGTGGAGCACTATTGGGGCATATGGTGGCACATTGTGGGGTGGCACCATGGGGGAGAGGAGCACTATGAGGGCATCTGGGGGGGGTCTAAAGGGGCTTTTTTTTATTGACACATTATGGGGGCACTATAGGGGAGAATGGCACTATGGGGCATCTGGTGGCACTATAGGGGCATTATTTGGGGGCACTAAGGGGAAGTGGGGGCTCTAAAGGGGCCTTTATTCTTATTGGCACATTATGGGGGCACTAAGGGGGCATTTTTTTACTGGCACATTATGGTAGGCACTATGGGGGAGAGGAGCACTATTGGGGCATATGGTGGCACTTAGAAGGGGCATTTTTTACTGGCATATTATGGGGGACACTATGGGGAAGGGGGAGAAGAGCACTATGAGGGCATTTACTGGGGCACTATATAGGGGTGTTTTATACTGGCATACATTATGGGGACATTACCTCAACAGCGGGCACTAAGCGGGGGCATTTCATGTACTGTCATATTGTAGGGAGAATTATTAGTACTAGGAGGTATTATGCGAAGCTTTGCTAATACTGGGGGGCTATGAGGAACATGATTACTAGTATGGGCACTATAGGGGCATTATTACTACTAAGTGTGCTCTGGCAGAGAATTATTTCTATTTTGGGGAGCCCTGTTACTTTGGGGGGCACCCTGCCACACTATCAGCTTAGCACAATCATTTTTGGGGGACATTATCTTTATACTATTAGTGTCTGGGCGCAGTTATTTTTTTAGAGCACTGTGTGCAAATAATTGTTGAAGGGGGCTCTATCTGTGTGGCAGTAGTATTTCCAGGGGGACTGTTTGTGCAGTATAGTATTGGGGGCACAGTATTGGGGCACTATCTGTGTGGTAGCAGTATTTCCAGGGGGACTGTTTCTGCAGTATAGTCTTGGGGGCACAGCGGGCACAGTATTGGGGGTGGCAGGATAGGGTGTTCAGAAGATGTGAAGATGATGGAAATGTGGGAAAATAATGTCTGTTTGTTAATCTCTGCAGAGACGGGAGATGGCTGAAAAATCATCATGGCGGTCTGGTCTGAATGGAGAAGATGAGGAAAGAGAACGTCTACAACAAAGGTGACATCACTGGATGTAAGAGGTATGGGGCGCTATGTAGGAGAGGCTCCGGCATCTCCCCCTGCCATTTGCAGAAGGAGGATTCAGAGCTGGGTGAGGATGGTCAAGGGGGGCAGCAGGCCACGGGCGGGTGGCAGATGGTGGGGGGAACCACAGGCCTTCAGCAGGATCGGGGGAGAGCGGAAGAGCTTCCTGGCTGTAGCTGGCTGTTTATTGTATGATGTGAAGCAGACAGTGCAGCCAGGACAGACCTCCCCCTCTCTCCGTATGATGTGTAGAGACAGGCCGCAACTATAGAATGTCAGCTGTACAGTGTTTGTTGGGTGTGGCCTATTATATGTAGGAGGGGCTTTTAATAATGGGCGGGGCCCAAAAAAATTGTTGTTTTCCTGCACATGCCACATATTTTTGGACCCCCCCTAGACAAAATTCCTGGGTGCTCCCCTGTAGGAGATTGAGGAGACGGTGGATGTGGCGGTGTAGGTGGAAGCGGTGGAGGAGGAGGTAGCCTACACTGGTTTTTGGTTTTAGATGCATTTTTCTTTTTTTTTTTATTAGGGTACACCCCAAAACATTGAGAAATATAACCTGTGATAACCCCCTCCAGTCGTGCTAAACACACTTTCAGACAATACACTAGCTGCAGGGCAGGCCAGCGCCTCCAAGGCGTAAAGGGCAAGATCAGACCATGTGCCCAATTTGGAGACCCATCAGTCAGTTTGTGTAGGCATGTGCATACTGCCCTACCATGTCGAACGTCACAGTGACGTCCACGATCCATTTGGATATCTTCTCTATTAACTTTCGATGTTCTTTTCTGAGCCTACCATGTTGATCACGGTTATCGGCGAATCAGGGTTCCACCCCGGAGAGGGATCGTGAGAAAGGGAGATCAATGGATGAAATTTTATTGTGATTGAGCGGAAATATGGGAAAAGTTATTAAAGCAGAAGAATCGAAGGAAAGGAGGGGGCGCGCGCCAATTAACCACTCCAGACTTGGTGAGGTAGTGACGATAAATAACAATACAGGACTCTTAAGATGCCCTGTTATTGGAATGATTAATAAAAAAATATAGGGAATGTCACTGGGTTATTTAGGATTTGGAAATGTTAGACAGGAGAGGCCCTGCTGCCGCTTTGTTGACTCTAGATAACTTCTGCCTGATCGCACGTCACCGATCCATTTGGATATCTTCTCTATCAACTTTCGATGTTCTACTCTGCGCCTACCATATGAATCACGGTTCCTCGCCGGAGAGGGAGCGTGAGAAAGAGAGACCACATCCAAGGGAGGTTAATTTTTTTAAATTAAATATGATCGAGCGGAAAAGTGGGACAAATTATTGAAGCACAAATGTGGGACAAGTTATTAAAGTTTAAGCATTAAATGAAAGGAGCGCATCAATTAAAGAAGAATTTTTGAAATTAAATTCCCTGTCACCTATGCAAAGCTGGGGTTTTGTATACGGCAAAATTGGTAAAATGTCACCTTGTAACAGACGATTTGTTTAAAATAAGGTCCCTATTACCTATGGTCAAAATGGTCAAATGTCACCCAAGAATATAACAGACAAATTTGTGATTTTTTTTTTTACCTGACTACCAGGTATAGCAGTGGTATATCACACCCAAAAATTTGTGAATTTCACCTACAAATGTAACAGACAAATTAGTGAAATGTTTTTGCCTGTGTACTAGGTACAGACAGGCTATGTCACACAAAAAATTGGTGAATTTCACACGAATATGTAACAGACAAATTAGTGAAATGTTACCTGTCTACTTGGTAGAGCAGGGGTATAGCATACCCAAAAATTGGTGAATTTCAACTGAATATGTAACAGACAAATTAATGATTTTTTACCTGTCTACTAGGTATAGCAGTGGTATATCACACCCAAAAATTTGTGAATTTCACCCGAGAATGTAACAGACAAGTTAGTGAAATTTGTTTACCTGTCTACTAGGTACAGCCAGGGTATATCACACCCAAAAATTTGTGATTTTCACCCGAAAATGTAAGACAAATTAGTGAAATCACATAAAATAAAATACGTACAAATTAACAAAAATTAACTTGATTTATAAGGTGGCAGACCCGTCATTCAGTACGTGTAGGCGTGTACACACAGACTGCTCCACCATGTTGCTGAAATGCTGCCTCCTGCTAAGACGTTCCATATCAGTTGGTGGTGCTGGTTGTTGTGGCATGCTGACAAAGCTTTTCCACATTTTGGCCATGCTAACCCTGCCTTCTGAGGTGCTGGTGGTGCCCCAGCTGTGTTGGCGACCTCTTCCTCCTCCTCTGCCTTCGCCTTGTGCTTCCACTGTGCCCCCGCTGTCAGGTGGGAATGCCACCAGCAGCGTGTCTACCAGCGTACGCTTGTACTCGCGCATCTTACGATAACGCTCCAGTGACGGAATTAAGGACGGTACGTTGTCATTGTAACGGGGATGCAGTAGCGTGGCCACCCAGTAATCAGCACAAGTAAGAATGTGGGCAACTGGGCAGTCGTTGCAGAGAGACTGCAGCATGTAATAGCTCATGTGTGCCAGGCTGCCCAGAGGCAACGGAAAGCTGTCCTCTGTGGGAGGTGTATCGTCTGTGTCCTCTGTATCACCCCAGCTACGCACCAGTAATGGCCATGAGCTGGTTTGGATGCCACCCTGCTGTGAACACGGTTCCTCCTCCTCCATCTCCTCATCCTCCAGAACTGTGCCCTGGCTGGAAATGGTGTACCTGGCGTTTGTGGGTGCAAGAACCCACCCTTGGAGCCACTTGTGAATGGCTGGCCGGAAACCCTATGAAATGATCCCTCTTCCTCCTGTGCCACATCCTCTTCCATCACAGCAGCGTTTTTTCAAGGAGGCATATACAGTTGCAAGAAAAAGTATGTGAACCATTTGGAATGATATGGATTTCTGCACAAATTGGTCATAAAATGTGATCTGATCTTCATCTAAGTCACAACAATAGACAATCACAATCTGCTTAAACTAATAACACACAAAGAATTATATGTTACTTTTTTTTTTTATTAAACACACCATGTAAATATTCACAGTGCAGGTGGAAAAAGTATGTGAACCCTTGGATTTAATAACTAGTTGAACCTCTTTTGGCAGCAATAACTTCAACCAAACGTTTCCTGTAGTTGCGAGACGTGCACAACGGTCAGGAGTAATTCTTGACCATTCCTCTTTACAGAACTGTTTCAGTTCAGCAATATTCCTGGGATGTCTGGTGTGAATCGCTTTCTAGAGGTCATGCCACAGCATCTCAAACAGGTTGAGGTCAGGACTCTGACTGGGCCACTCCAGAAGGCGTATTTTCTTCTGTTTAAGCCATTCTGTTGTTGATTTACTTCTATGCTTTGGGTCGTTGTCTTGTTGCAACACCCATCTTCTGTTGAGCTTCAGCTGGTGGACAGATGGCCTTAAGTTCTCCTGCAAAATGTCTTGATAAACTTGGGAATTCATTTTCCCTTTGATGATAGCAATCCGTCCAGGCCCTGACGCAGCAAAGCAGCCCCAAACCATGATGTCCCTACAACCATACTTCACTGTTGGGATGAGGTTTGGATGTTGGTGTGCTGTGCCTCTTTTTCTCCACACATAGTGCTGTGTGTTACTTTTAAACAACTCAACTTTGGTTTCATCTGTCCACAGAATATTTTACCAGTACTGCTGTGGAACATCCAGGTGCTCTTGTGCAAACTGTAAACGTTCAGCAATGTTTTTTTTGGACAGCAGTGGCTTCCTCTGTGGTATCCTCCCATAAAATCCATTCTTGTTTAGTGTTTTACATATCGTAGATTCGCTAACAGGGATGTTAGCATATGCCAAAGACTTTTGTAAGTCATTAGCTAACACTCTAGGATTCTTCTTCTTCTCATTGAGCAGTCTGCAATTTGCTCTTGCAGTCATCTTTACAGGATGGCCACTCCTAGGGAGAGTAGCAGCAGTGCTGAACTTTCTCCATTTATAGACAATTTGTCTTACCATGGACTGATAAACAGCAAGGCTTTTGGAGATACTTTTTTACCCCTTTCCAGCTTTATGCAAGTCAACAATTCTTAATTGTAGATCTTCTGAAAGCTCTTTTGTGTGAGGCATCATTCACATCAGACAATGCATCTTGTGAAAAGCAAACCCAGAACTGTTGTGTGTTTCTTATAGGGCAGGACAGCTATAACCAACACCTCCAATCTCATCTCATTGATTGGACTTCAGTTGGCTGATACCTCACTCCAATTAGCTCTTGGAGATGTCATTAGTCTAGGGGTTCACATACTTTTTCAACCTGCACTGTGAATGTTTACATGGTGTGTTCAATAAAAAAAATGGTAACATTTAATTATTTGTGTTTTATTAGTTTAAGCAGACTGTGATTGTCTATTGTAGTAACTTAGATGAAGATCAGATCACATTTTATGACCAATGTGTGCAGAAATCCATATCATTCCAAAGGGTTCACATACTTGTTCTTGCAACTGTAAGTGGAATAGTAACGCTGAGAACGGCGTTATCGGCAGTGGCCATGTTGGTGGAGTACTCAGAACAGCGCAACAAGGAACACAGGTCTCGTATGGAGGCCCAGTCATTAATGGCAAAGTGGTGCTGTTCCGCAGAGCGACTCACCCGTGCGTCCTGCAGCTGAAACCCCACTATCGCCTGCTGCTGCTTGCACAGTCTGGCCAGCATGTGCAAGGTGGAGTTCCACCTTGTGGGCACGTCGCATA
Source organism: Bufo gargarizans (assembly GCF_014858855.1). Taxonomy (NCBI): domain Eukaryota; kingdom Metazoa; phylum Chordata; class Amphibia; order Anura; family Bufonidae; genus Bufo; species Bufo gargarizans. The sequence continues at coordinate 369,669,746 of NC_058084.1, read as the reverse complement.
AGAGGCGGTGAGCGGGAAGCCCGAAGTTACACTGCAGTGCTGACAGGCGAGCAGCAGCAGGGTGAGAACGCCGAAAGCGTGCACAGACGGCCCGCAGTTTCTGCAGCAGCTCTGACATATTGGGGTAATTTTTAAGGAACCTTTTGCACCACTGTCACGGATGGTGTAACAGAAAACATGAAGTTACAAATAAGGATCCGAATGGCTTGATCTGAAACTAAGGAACAAAAGGGTGACCCCTATTTAAGCCCTAAAACTCTCCCTGTCTTCTCAGCCCATGCAAAGATCTCTATGATAGAAAATTGCATGCCCTCGTGCCTCGACTGTATGACACCTGAACACCCTATAATAGTGAGGGGACATGACCACCGGCTCACTACACTTAGTACTGAGGAAGTCAGTGTCACCTAGGATCAAGCAAACAGGAAAACACAAATCAATGAACAGACTTATCTGTAGAAGCATCAGTTGTAGCTTCCAGCATGTACACACTCCAGGAAGTTGTATAAACCGCAAAGTGATGCAGTATGGGAGGGGATTTAAAGGGATGCAATCAGTGCAACTAGATGACAGCTTAGAGAGGGAAACAAGATGACAAAACAAAAGAACCTCAAGCAGAAGGTTCTGAAGAACGTCTGTCAGAGGTTCTCAGATGTCTGGTGGTGACAACCACCAAATTCAGCACAAGTGCCAGGCAAGGGATGTGTGTCAAACCGGCTAGTCCCAGAGCTGCTACGAGATTTCGCCCATTATCGCACACCACCAGGCCAGGCTTGAGGCTCACTGGCACCAACCACTCATCGGTCTGTTGTTCAAGGCCCGTCCACAGCTCCTGCGTGGTGTGGGGTTTGTCCCCCAAACAGGTAAGTTTTAAAATTGCCTGCTGTTGTTTACCTCTGGCTGTGCTGAAGTTGGTGGTGAAGGTGTTACGCTGACCGGATGAGGAGCCGGTAGAGGATGAGGAAGCAATAGGAGGCAAACTGAAGCGCCCTGCAATCCTCGGTGGTAGAAGGACATGCACCAAACAGCTCTCCTCCTCAGGCCCAGCCGCCTGTTTTTATGGAGATATAACGTCCCTGACCGTGCTAACTGGTCCACGTATCCATAGTTAGGTAAACCTTGACACAGATGGCGTTACGCAGTGCACACCTGATTTTGTTCCCAACTTGGTTGTGCAGGGAAGGGATGGCATGCCTGGAAAAGTTGTGGCGGCTAGGCACAACATACTGTGGGACAGCCACCGCCATAAGGCTTTTAAAACTCTCTGTCTCCACCAGGTGGCACCGTCACTGCAGAGGTGGATGAAGAGGCCGAGACTGCAGCAGAAGAGGAAGCAGGAGGAGCCAGAGACCTTTCTTGGTTTTTGAGGTGTCTACTCCACTGCAGCTCGTGCTTTGCACTTAGATGCCTGGTCATGCAGGTTGTGCTCAGGTTGAGAACGTTTATGCCTCGCTTTTAGACGCTTATTGCACAGCGTGCAAACCACTCGTTTCTTGTCATCAGAACATTGTCTGAAGAACTGCCACGCCAGGGAACTCCTTGTTGCTGGCCTTGGTGTGCTCGGTCCCTTGCTGCGGTGGGCAGTAGCAGGTGTACTGTCTAGGGGACAGCCGCTCTGCATTTGCACCCTGCTCCCTCTGCTGTGCTGGTGGCTCACCATTCGTAGAGCCGCATTAGGCCCGACCAAATACCGCTAAAGGTTCTGTCGCCTACTCGCACCTGAGGATGGTTTTTCACTTGTGCGTTTAGCTAACACAGATCGACCACGTCCTCTCCCTGCAACAGGAGCTCCACCAGCAGCACCACGACTGGGGCCACATCCCTTATTTGACGCTCTCCTCATATTTCTCAAATTTAGGATCTTGCCCAAAATGGGTGTTATTTTTAATAACAGAGTAGAACAGTATCTAAAGCGTGTATCTCACAATGACAGATGCAGCAAAGCCTGCAAAATTAAGACTTTTGATCTAAATGGGTGTTTTTTTAATACCAGAATAGAACAACAGTATCTAAAATGTGTATCTCACATGTACAGATGCAGACAAGGCCGCAAATTAAGACTTTTGCCCTAAATGTGTGGGTTTTTTAATACCAGAATAGAACAACAGTATCTAAAGCATGTATCTCACATATACAGATGCTGACAAGGCCGCAAATTAAGATTTTTGTCCAAAATAGGTGTTTATTTTATACCAGAATAGCACAGCAGTATGTAATGGTGCATTTCACAATGACAGATGCAGCAAAGGCTGCAAAATTAAGATTTTTGTCCTAAATGGGTGTTTTTTCAATAGCAGAATAGAACAACAGTATCTAAAGTGTGTATCTCACACGTACAGATGCAGACAAGGCGGCAAATTAAGATTTTTGCCCAAAATGGGTGGGGTTTTTTTAATACCAGAATAGCAGAGTAGTATCTAAAGCGTGTATCTCACACGTACAGATGCAGGCAAGGCCGCGAATTAAGATTTTTGCCCAAAATGGGTGTTTTTTAAATACCAGAATAGCACAGCAGTATCTAAAGCGTGTATCTCACACTGACAGATGCAGACAAGGCCGCAAATTAAGTTTGGGTGTTTTTTGAATAACAGAATATGACAGCAGTATATAACGCTTGAATTTCACACGTACAGATGCAGCAAAGGCTGTAAAATTGAGTATTTTGCCAAAAAACACGTAAAATTATAGCTGTATTTCTAGCTTAAATTGCACACTGCCTAATGCGGCAGAGGCCCAAGATGGAGGATATTGCCAAAAATGGGTGTTTTTTAAAACCCAGAAAATTAATGAAGTATTTCAAGCTTGTTTTTAACAATCACAGATTCAGCAAAGGCTGCAATATTAAGTACTTTGCCCCAAAATGGGTGTTTTTTGAATAACAGAATATGAAAGCAGTATATAACGCTTGAATTTCACATGTACGGATGCAGCAAGGGATGTAAAATTGAGTATTTTGCCTAAAAAGGGTGTTTTTTTAAAACCTAGAAAATTATAGCTGTATTTCTAGCTTAAATTGCACACTATAGGCTTAAGATTGAGGGTATTGCCAAAAATAGGTGTTTTTTAAAACCCAGAAAATTATAGAAGTATTTTAAGATTGTTTTTAACAATCACAGATGCAGCAAAGGCTGCAATATTAAGTACTTTGCCTAAAATGGGTGTTTTTTTTACTAACAGAATATGACAGCAGTATCTGAATCGTGTATCTCACACTGACAGATGCAGCAAGGGTTGTAAAATTGAGTATTTTGCCCTAAAATTGTGTTTTTTAAAACCCAGAAAATTATTGCTGTATTTCTAGCTTAAATTGCACACTGACAAATGCTGCAAGGGCACCAGATGTAGGATATTGCCAAAAATGGGTGGTTTTTAAAACCCAGATTATTATTGCAGCATTTCAAACTTGAATTTGAATGTCACAAAAGCACATATGCTGTGCTGGTGCACTGAGCTTGCATAAAATGGCCACTGCCACTTACCTAACTAACAGACGGATAAAAGTTATTTTTCTCTGTCATTAGGCTCAGGGCAGGGTAAAAAGATTATGCACTGCACCCACAAAATGAAATCTAGGTAAATCGCTGAGTTAACAAGCACTTCAGATTAAAGATTCTTTCCTATTCTCTCCCTCACAAAAGCAGCATCCTATCCCTACACTAATCAAAGCAGAGTGACGTGCAGCGCTACATGACTCCAGCTTATATAGAGGCTGGGTCACATGCTGCACTGGCCAATCACAGCCATAGGAGGCGCCACTCCCAAGAGTATGGAGTATGGAGGAGATATTGCAATAAACTGCATTGATCAGAAGCCTTGTCATTGGCTGCCATCAATTGATACCATCTGACATGCGATCCTGGCCAGGGGGGCAGTTAGTCACGGGTGTCTTGAGCGTTATCCTGTGACTACCCCCCCTGTGAAGTGAGTACTCTAACTTTCAGAATCACAAACCTCCTTTTAGGAGATTATTCTGTATTACTACCATCCTCCCGTATAAGGGGGTACTACCTACCACACCTATCTTCTCCATACTCTTGGGAGTGGCGCCTCCTATAGTGTTTTCTCTTTTTGAATCACGTCCGGTTGGATCCATTTAGCTGTTTTGGAACCACCAGACTAGATTCACCCTTTACTGGTATTTGTCTATTGGGATTGAAAAAAAAATTTTCACCTCCCTATAACACTTGTGCTGCCTTCCCCAAATAGTTACTGAATGGCACTTAGATTGTGGTGCTATTTTATTTTCCTCTATCTACACTAGCATCTTCTCCATCCCTCTGGCGCCTTTTCCCCAGGGCCTATAGCCCTGGTGGAATTACTCAACCTCTTTTTTTCTTTTCTCCTATTGCATTCACAGCCATGCCATTAGTAGGCATGGCTGTGATGGCTTCTAAGGGCACAGAGTTAAACGCTTGTAGATTGGCTGCTCTGCAGCCTTTCAAAAAGCGCCAATAAATCGCCGAACACCAAACTCAAACGTTTACTGAAATATTCGGGTTCGGGGTCCAAAAATACTAAAGTTCGGTATGAACCCGAACTTTACAGTTCGGGTTCGCTCAACCCTAACCACCAGAGGATCCTCTGGTGAGCCAGTCAAACGCTGGTGGCGGATGATGCTGTCAGGCATCCTTTCATGTATCCATCACCTATAGGCCTCATGCACACGACCGTTTTTTTTTAAGGTCCGCAAAAACGGGGTCCGTAGGTCCGTGATCCGTGACCGGTTTTTCGTCCGTGGGTCTTCCTTGTTTTTTGGAGGAGCCACGGACATGAAAAAAATAAAAATAAATCTAAGTCAAGTTTGCCATTGAAATGATAGGAAAAAACGGACACGGATCACGGACACGGATCACGGACACGGATGACAATCTTGTGTGCATCCGTGATTTTTCACGGACCCATTGACTTGAATGGGTCCGTGAACCGTTGGCCATGAAAAAAATAGGACAGGTCCTATTTTTTTCACGGCCAGGAAACACGGATCACGGATGCGGCTGACAAACGGTGCATTTTCCGATTTTTCCACGGACCCATTAAAAGTCAATGGGTCCGTGAAAAAAAACGGAAAACGGCACAACGGCCACGGATGCACACAACGGTCGTGTGCATGAGGCCATAGGCTATAAATGGCATCTGTTTAACAGTTGCCTATGATGGATTCTATACAGTGGCATCCATTACCCATAGGCTACCATGTTAGAATAAAAGTATGTTTAAAGGCTATTAACACCTTTGGGGAATTTTTATTATTATTGCATATTACTTATTTTTGGCTAAAAATCATTATTCAAGTTTTTTTTTCTACAGTGTTAAAGGGGTTGTCTCCCCTCCCTATTTGTAGGCTGCCTCGCTGCTCTCGGGGCCTCTCTTCCCTGCTTGCTGGGGGCAGAGCTGAACTCTCAGATGCAAAGTAAGGCAAGCCTGGAAGGGAGGAAGTAACCCCTCCCCTTGTTTGTGCGTGCTCGCACCCGAGGCGGTTACAGTAGGAGATTCTGTATCAGTCTCGGGGATAGCAGAGCAGATCATGACATCCAATGGTAAGTTGCTTGTCATGATCTGTTCTGTGTGCTGTGAAAAGGTTCCCCCTCCTGTCATCAACACACAGTTTACTGCCCTAGAGTGATTGAAAACAATTACCGATAGTTTATGCTGTAGCGCACGCCCTCTAATTACTGTGATAATGATCCCTGCTGTATTGACAGCTCATACGAGGTGGCCAGGGCCAGGAGTGAATGCGCAAGTGGTAGTGCGCACTCACTCCCATGAAACCCGGCCATCTCTGACGCCGGAGCATAGGGGATTAGTGTGCTTGCGCGGCCACCGCTCCTAATATTACAGCGGCGGCAGTAACCCCTAGAAACGAACATGCAGTTTGGGGGTAGAAAAAGGATAATTACAGAAGTTACATCCGGATTGGCAAAAGGGATGTATATTGAAGAAACCATTACTGGAGACCGAGTAATTGATATACAGTGGATGAATGAGGTGAGACAATCCCTTTAAGTTTTAGTCTATCTGCAAACTATCCTGCATTCAGTTTTAAAATGAAAGCATCAGGTTGCTGCTCTGAAAGCTGGATGTATAGCCCTGATCTTTGAGCTCCTGACAGCTCATAAACACCCATTTATCCATATTCTTATCTGCTTAATAAAAATTTAGCTATAGTATAATAATTTTTTATCAAGCTGTCTCCTTTTGTGGATAGAGTGGAATCCATGCACCAAGATTACCATGAAGAAATCGCATGTCGCTGAAGTCTTGGTACCCATTTAAAAAAAAACAAAAAAAACTGAATTCCCTGCATGGAATTGTGTAAATTAAAAAGTTCTGCAGCTGGCACTGGGGGAATGTACAGGTGTATCTTAATAAATTAGAGGGTGCGGCAGTTGCAGAGAGCTGAGCCTCTAGGAGTAACGGCAACACCCCTTTGCTCCTAGAGACTCATTTGCATATATTAAAACTTAATTTTTCTCAGCAATGGGGGCACATATGAACGTGGAATCAACACAGATGTCTTCAGCTGCCAGTTTGCTAAAGATCACCTGGACATACCAGAGTGCTACTGGAATAATGTTTTGTGGACAAATGAGACCAACGTAGAACTGTTTCATCTAAATGAGAACTATTATGTTTGGAGAAAAGAAAAACACTGCATTCCAGTGTAAAACCTCATCCCATATGTGAAACACGGTGGTGGTTGTATCATAGCTTGGGCCTGTCTTCTGGATTATTCCAGAAAATTCTAAAGGAAAACTTTAGCACATCTGTCCATAAACTGAATCTCCAGAGAACTTGAGTCATGCAGCAAGACAACAACTCTAAGCACACAAGTCCTTCTACCAAAGAATAGTTAAAGTAGAATAAAATTTAGGAATGGACAAGTCAAAGGCTTGACCTTATTCCAACAGAAATATTGTGGAAAGACCTGAGGGAGGGTTTATGGGGGGAAAAAAACACCAACATAACACAATTGAGGAGGAGGTATGGACTAAAATTCCACCAAGCTGATGTGCAGGTCTAACCAACAATTACTGGAAATGTTTGGTTGCAGTTATTGCTGCACAAGGGGATCACACCATATACTAAAAAGCAAAGGTTCACATACTTTTCCCACTCACAAACGTGTTATTGGATCATTTTCTTCAAAAAATAACTGACCAGGTCGAATATTTTCCTTTCTGCTGCAGCTCTCTCCCTGTAACTGCCACAGCTTCTAACAGACCATGGCTGGTGGCAGCTGAAGATTTATACTGAGCATGTCCAACCAGCTCAATGAGACAAAAAGATAAGGAAAAGAACAAACAGCAGGTGGCGCTATACAGATACATTTTATTGAATAGCTCACTGGCTATAATCCATTTTTAATTACTTACAATTACAAAAGTATTCAGATCCAGGTGCTGGTTAGAAAAATATAGAATATGCTTCATGACAAAACCCCTTAAATGGAAGATAACCAGGAAACCACCTGGGGGAGGTGGGTATTCCTTTTTATTGTAATATTTTTTTCTTTGTTTTTAGGATTTGCAGATTTTGATGTACTGTACATACGCTTTGCCACTGCCAAATACAAAATGACAGAATGTTACTGAGCTGTACAGAAGAAGTTGCCAAAATGATGCCCGCTTCTCTGCCATCACACAGTGCTCTGCAATTGCTGGCTAAAGCTGTACCTTACAGACTTCCTGCCACTATATAATAGGCAGATAATACAGGCAGTAGTGAGAGATGAATCCCCCTGCGTTCCAAATGAATGTAGAGATCTCAGTATTAGGCTCCATTCACACGTCCGTACTGTGTTTTGCGGATCCGTGGATCCACAAAACACGGACACCGGCAATGTGCGTTCTGCATTTTGCAAACCGCACATCGCCGGCACTAATAGAATATGCCTATTCTTGTCTGCAATTGCGGACAAGAATAGAACATATTCTATTTTTTTCAGGAACGGAAACGTGGACCCGGAAATGCGGCCCCATAGCAATGAATGGGTCCGCAATTCCATTCCGCAAATTGCGAACTAAATTGCGGACGTGTGAATGGAGCCTTACTGTGCAGAGTGAGTGCAGGATGTCTATGTGAAGCTTCAGTCAGTACTTGTAAAGCATTGGGTAATGACCCTGGTATGTAAAATATCCTTATCATTTCATTTTACTAATTATTAAATTGGAAATACAAGGGGAAACAAGTGTTTACAATTGTATAGAGGAAAAAGAAACAAGACGTTGAACAGGTGTAACAGAACAACAGAGTGAATCCAAACTTTTAGGTTGTTTTTGAAAATGATTGTATGCAATCACTCTTTTCTGTTTTCTATACAGAATGATTACATTCCTGTTTTCTATAAATGTTAAGTGAATTGCTATCTTTACCCTGTAGTCACATCAAAATACCAATGTTTCCTTCAATGGAATGATATTAGGAAAATAGATTGTTCTCTTGATATCTTGGAGCTTTCCATCATCTTGCTCAAATCTACACTCTGTAAATAATGGGCATGGTATCAGATGCTGAAACTTATTGTGACCAGTGAGCACAACAGACTCCAGGGATTGCAATCTCCTGCAAAATAATAGAACACAACTCAATATGCATAAAACAAATCCTACTTGCTCGGGTTTAGCTGATAGAATCAACTACCTGTGTAATAATAAAGCAGAAGAAACTATTTCTCTTGTGACTGCAAGCGTTCTCCTTCTGATCGCTAATGTAGCTTACGCTAGACATCTTGGTAATTAGTGAGTGGGCCCTCATTTTCAAAAGTAATGAGAAAAAAAATTTGATTGCTGTTATAATTCCTGTATTGCTGTGTGTTGTATCCATTCATGTAGAAGGAGGGCTGCTGTGTGTTCTGTGCTTGTCTAATATGGCTGTACAGCGACTTCCCTGCTCTGGATATATAATTATTTGTAGTAAAATATCTTGTAACAGAGTAGTATTTATTTTTATTAATAATTGATTTTACTATTTGGGTTTTGATCCTCAATGACCAGACACTTTAGAAATCTTTTTGTTTTAACCCCATCAGGACCAAGCCATAGTTGTGGGTGGAATGGAAACAAAATTAAAGTTCGACCTTATTTTTGGTCATTTAACTGTGTCGTTAAAATTACATGATAAATCACTTCAGCAAGTCAGCACGATTACGGCAATGGCAACTTTTTTTCTTTAAAATCTTTGGCCCTGATTTATCATGCATTCACTCCACAATGCAGGCATCAAAAAGTCACAAAAATAGGACTTTTGCAACTTTTTGCACTCGCTTGCGCAAAATTTTGCAACATTTTTGCACTCAGGCTCCTTATACACCTGCGTTCAGGTGTCCGCTCGTGAGCTCCGTTTGAAGGGGCTCACAAGCGGCCCTGAACGCAGCCGTCTGGCCCTAATGCATTCTCAGTGGAGGCGGATCCACTGAGAATGCATCCGTCTGCCAGCGCTCAGCCTCCGCTCCGCTCAGTGAGCGGACACCTGAACGCTGCAAGCAGCGTTCGGGTGTCCGCCTGGCCGTGCGGAGGCGAGCGGATCCGTTCCGACTTACAATGTAAGTCAATGGGGACGGATCCGCTTGAAGATGACACCATATGGCTCAATCTTCAAGCGGATCCGTCCCCCATTGACTTTCAATGTAAAGTCTGAACGGATCCGCTCAGGATACTTTCACACTTAGAAAATTTTTCTAAGTTATAATGCAGACGGATCCGTTCTGAACGGAGCCACCGTCTGCATTAATATGAGCGGATCCGTTCAGAACGGATCCGATCGAACGCTAGTGTGAAAGAAGCCTCACTTGCAGAAAATGTTGCGACTTTTTGCATTTCCACACCACTTACTTCAGTTTTGTATTGTGGGTAAAAAAGTGGGTGTGGTTAGCTATGTTTCACTTCAGATTTATCATTTAGACACTTTTTAGTTTATCATTTAAAAACCTTAAGGTCATATTTGCAGCCACAAACACTTACTAGAAGTACACAAATAGTCCCACAACATGGACAGTGACATACCAGAGAGGGGTCATTGGCAAAAATTCCCACAAAAAATATGTATTTTAATCAGGGGCCATTTTTATGCGTCATAAAGGGAAACTCTCAAAAATGTGCCCTGCTGCCTATCGGTTTGATGTATACAAATGTGCAGCACTCCACGTTTTTGTATCCTTTTTTTTTTTTATCCATAAAAAAAATGCATACGTTAACGCAATTTATTTTTCTACCATGGAACTGTATGGTGAACAGAAGCCACTGTACGGCATCAGTCTGAGGCATCTGTTAACGCATACATTTTTGGTATGCATTAAATGAATGCCAAAAATAGGATGTGAACCCAGCCCTAGTGTCAGAATAAGCACCAGTACATAGCGGAGCAGCGTGGCGGAGAGGGGAGGCCGTCATGTACTGACAGAGCGCTACCTGGTCCTGGTGGTATAATCTATATAATATAAAGATATTAGCCCTACCCCCGAATAATAATACAATTAGGTGGTCATTTATTATATAGAAATACGTCTATGTTAGGCGTATTTCTGACACAGATTGTGTCGCAAAGGTCCTTAGCACCGCAATCTGCATATTTTTCCCACTCATGTCAGGTCTAAAAAAGGATAGCATGGGCAGGGAAAGGGATACAGTTATGGCCATTCAGTTATTGGATACCACCGCCATACATTGACCGGATAACACCTCTGTACAGTGACCGGATAACACTGCCATACCGTGACCGGATAAAAGGGTATAAGAGGGCACAGTACAGAGAATGACTAGTGGCACTGCACAGGGTGTGGTAAGAGGGCACAATGCAGGGTATAAGGAGGCACTGTACGGGGTGGGGGGCACAGTCACATGATAAATGTGGTTCATACGTCACCATAATGAGAGGCAGAGGAGTGAGACAGGGGTGTGATTATGTGGCTAGAGATAAATTTAACGGTCGGCTAGTACAGGCCCCAAAAAGTAGGCAATAGGCATTCACTTGACAGCAAAGAACTTTGGATTCTGTGGCTGGAGGTACATTAGGCGGTATCAGGATAAAAATTTAACTGTCGGCCAGTACAGGCCCCAAAAATTTGCCAATAGGAATTCACCTGACATAAAAAGCCATTTATTCCGCTGTATATGTATAAGGTAAGGAGCATTCTTTGTTCTGTGTTGTGGCGGATATGTGTGGGCTGGCATGAGGAAATTCAATTACACATGGTCATCACAGGTGTCGAATTCCTCCAAGATTTATTTTAAAAAATGTGAGGTAGTCTGTCGTGAGCAAGGCGAGTGTGCTCGGTCACAATCCCCTCTGCTGTGCTGAACGTCCTTTTGGACAGGACACTCGACGAGGGGCAAGCCAAGAGTTCCATGGCAAATTGTGCCAGCTCTGGCCACAGGTCAAGCCTGCACACCAGGTAGTAAAGGGGTTCCTTGCTTCTCAGAGCGTCCACATCGGCCGCTAACTTGATGTAGTCGGACACCTGTCGGTCTAGGCGTTCCCTGAGGCTGGATCCAGAGGGTGGCTGTCGATGGGTTGCCTGCAAGAATGATCTCATATCTGAAGTAACCAACACATCTTCAAACCGCCCTCTTTTTGCAGGCGCCGTAGGATTGGTACCCGCACCCGTTTCGCTGTGGGTGGAAATTCCTCTGCCAGTGCCTGCAACAGCAGAATGCAGAATCTCTCGCAGCAAGGCCTGGAAATGCTGCAGCCCTCTGTGATGCTGGTAACATGTGCGCCATTTTGTGTTTGTACCAGGGTCAAAGTATGTTGCCACCCAGTACAGGTCCTTGACCTTTATGCTTTTTATACGAGGTTCCCTCTTGAAACACTGGAGCATGAAGGCCCCCATTTGCACTACATTGGAAGCGGTGGAGTGCCCTGGCTCCTGCTCATCGCCCAGGAGAATGTCGACCTCGGTCTCCTTCCCCCAGCCACCATCCTCCTCTGACTCCTCTTCAGACTCCTGCTGACTTGTCTCAGATGGAGTAGCCCCCCCCCCAGGGAGTTCATTCAGCATTGCGACTTCCTGATCTTTCATCTCCCGCTCCTTGACGGAATGCACGCTCCAGAAAGAAGTCGTAAGCTACGATGTCACTGATGGCGCCTTGGCTGAGACTGACCAGTTTGGTAATCCTATCAAATGGCCACAGATATCTGCATGCATCGCACATGAGCAGCCACTGGCGACGAAAAGAAACCAAGCTCCCCAGAACCTGTCCTACCGCAGAGTTCGTACAGGTAGTTGTTAACGGCACGTTTCTGCTGGAGCGGCCTATGAAGCATATACAAGGCGGAGTTCCAGCATGTCGGGCAGTCACAAATCAGACGTTTTGAGATTTTCCTGGCCTGCCGCAAGACGTCCTAGACCCCGGGGTATTTGGCAACGAATCGCTGCACGACTAAGTTCAGGACGTGTGCCATGCATGGCACGTGTGTCATTTTGCAGATTGGCACTATTGTCGCACACCACTTTACCAACTGTCAAATTGAGCGGGGTTAACCACTGATCAGCCTGTGACCGCAAAGCTGAAAGGAGTGCAGGACTGGTCTGGCTCTTGGCTTCCAGGGACAACAGCCGCAGCACAGTATGGCAACGTCTCACCTGGCACGTCGAATAGGTTCTGGGGAGCTTAGGGGGTGCAGCGGAAGAGGTGGTAGCAGTGGAAAAGGAGGAGTCAGCCGAGGAGGAGACGGCGGATGGAGCAAGTGAAGCAGAAGAAGGGGCGGGCCTGCATGCTCTCCATGGCAGTAACACCAAATCCAAACAGGTGCCACGGCTTACATGCTTGACGGCTGTCAGAATGTTCACTCAGTGGGCAGTAAAAGTTATGTACCTTCCCTGCCTGTGTTTGCAAGACCACGTGTCTGTGGTCAGATGTATCTTGGCACCGACACTGTGTGCCAGAGATATATTAAATTGCTGCTGAACGTGGCCATATAGTTCAGGGATGCCCTTCTTGGAGAAATATTTCCTTCCGGGGACCTTCCATTGCAGTGTGCCAACGGCCACAAATTTTCTAAAGGCCTCTGAGTCCACCAATTTATATGGCAGTAGTTGGCGGGCTAGCAGTTCCGACAAGCCAGAGGTCAGCCGTTGGGCAAGTGGATTATCCAGCGTCATCATTTTTTTACGCTTGAACATTTTTGAGTCACGGAAGCCTGCCTTGTGCCAGATGAATGAGACGACGGCACGGTGGAAGGTGGAGTTGTGGACAAATGGGAGGAAGGAGAAGAAGAGGCAGGGTGTGGAGAGCCGGGAGGGTGGCTTCTGACGGTGTTGCTCCCACTGGGCACGGTGATGGGAGGCCAGGTGCCTTCTTAAGGCGGTCGTCCCTAGGTGAATGTTGGGCTTACCGCGACTTATGCGTAGACAGCACAGGCTGCAGATGACACGTTTAAAAAAAACTTACACTGCGGAGCCATGTGCCGGCACCCCGGGAGCGCAAGATGTAACCGTACATGGTGGATGGCTCGCTCCACATACATCTGTAGTTTGCTTTTTGCCTCCTGTAAACTGCGAGTTCTGCCTGCTTCTCCTCCCTATCTGCTGCTCCGTCTCTACCTCTGAACTCCCCTCCTCTTCCTCTTGTGGGCACCCACGTGACATCCATCGACATGTCAGCATTGTCACCTTCACCACCACTGACATTAGAGATCAGAGTAGGCAGCAACAGCGGGGACCACCCTCCTTGGGCTGATCTGGGTACTGTCGTCAGACCGCTGTTGCTACCTCCTCTTCTTCATCCGATGCCAAGAATGGCTGCGCATCGGTAAAGTCTAGGAATGGATGGGAAAATAATTCCTCTGACTCGAGTGGAGGGGCTATGGTGGTGGTGTCTTTGGGGGTGCACACAGCAGAGAGTGAGGAGTGTGCAGATACAGAGGATGAGGAGGGTGCAGAAGCGGAAGGCTGAGTGAGCCACTCAACCAACTCTGGTGTGCCCTTTGAAGTTATCGTTTGCGCCTTCTCCGACTTCCCACTTAGGCTCCGGCCTGGTGCACCTGCCAATCTCTGCGGAACGGTCTGCCTCTTCCTCTGTCTGTCATATTCTAAATGACCCTCTGCCTAAATCTGTAGAGAAGAGCAGTATTGTGGTGACTTCTTCCTGGCAATTATACTATACTGGCCAGGAAGAAATTACCATAGCGCATGCGCGGCCTCGCCGTGTGCGCTTTCGGGACTGCGCGCGGCCGGCCGGCCGGGAGAAGTCGTCTGCGCAAGCGCGGCCACCGCGATTCCTAAGAAGAGTGGTGGCCGTAACTAGGGGAGACGGAAGACAACAGTCAGGTAAGTATATGTTTATTTTCTTCTAAGGGGTGGGAATTAGTTAATTAAATATATTTAGAAAAATGATCACTGTTAAATCATTAACAGATTTAACAGTGATCATTAAGATGAGCATACCCCTTTAAGGGTGGGTTCACACTAGCGTCAGGGATTCTGTTATGGCTTTCCGTTATAACATGGTTATAACGGAATCCATAAGACGGAAGGACGGATCCGTTCTTCTGCCTATAGACTTGTGTTATGATGGAATGCAAAACGGAAGCCTTTAAAAGGCATTCCGTTTGCTTTCCGTCCTAATAGAAGTCTATTGGAATCAAAACTGATCTTCGTTTTCCGACTTGCATAACGGGACCCAGACGGATCCGTTATGCTTTCTCACTTCTGTTAGGACGGAAAGCAAACAGAATGCCTTTTAAAGGCTTCCGTTTTGTAATCTGTCTCGGCATTCCGTTATTTTCCGTTATAACCATGTTATAACAGAAAGCCATTACGGAATCCCTAACGCTAGTGTGAAACCTTCAACTAAAACACATCATGTTCTAGAAATTATGTGACACAAATGAAAATAAAAAAATATTTTATTAATCAAGAAATGAGAAAACAATACATCAAAATCAATGCTATCACTGATAATTTACAAAGCACATTTGTTTTCAGTGTTTCCTTCTGATTACATGCTGGTCGGTAGTTTCTCTTGTCGGCGTTTGGTAGGAATTCCCGTTTTTCTAAATTCTTCTCGTTCCTTTAAATATTCCTGTTTACATTCTTCATAGAAGGTTGGGTCTTTATAGCTTAAAAAATTAAATTAGAAATTGTATTAGTTTTGGAAAATACGATGACAGAATATTATAAGGCTTGATTCACACATGTAGGCTTTGGTGCAATTTTTGAGTAAAACCGGCTTTCAGTTTCAGCTGCATTCACTGCATCCCGATTTCTAACAGTGATATGTTCCCATGTCCTGAAGATAATGCTGTCATTCTGGTATTGTTTGAAAGCTTGGAATGTCAGAGATAACTACCTAGAGATATGAGCAGCTAAAGCAGCTGACCCCCTCCCCATCAGTCTGGAGGAGGAGGGGAGCAGTTGCAGAGCTGACAGCCTGTAGGAGAGAAAAAATAATAAAACATATATAGAAGTCTGTCATTATCATCATTGTAGTGACTGACGTAATAAAGTTCTGTTATTTATACCACACAGTGAACGCTGTAAAAAAAAATTCACACAACAAAGTTAAAATTATTTTTTTTTTAATCTTTCCCCCTAAAAACAAAAGTAATTTATTACACTATATATATCCCAAAATGGTTCCTAAAAACCTACAACTAATCCCGCAAAATAAAAATAGAATTAAGAAGAAAAAATTTAAAAGTTATGACTGCTGGAACATTAATTATGTTACAAAGGGATTAAAAATGCAATTGTGTCCCCTGAGTTGTGCACCAACAAGGTTTACTTCAGATACATTACAAATCTACAATTAAAAAGTGACATTTATGGGAGGGTTTTTTTTTATTTTAATGTGACTGTTAAGAGGTTAAGAATGTTTTTGTGTTTAATCTTTGACTTAAGGCTACTTTCACACTAGCGTTCGGGTATCCGCTTGTGAGCTCCGTTTGAAGGGGCTCACAAGCGGCCCCGAACGCTTCCGTCCAGCCCTAGTGCATTCTGAGTGGATGCGGATCCGCTCAGAATGCATCAGTCTGGCGGCGTTCAGCCTCCGCTCAGCAGGCGGACACCTGAACGCTGCTTGCAGCGTTCGGGTGTCCGCCTGGCCGTGCGGATCCGTCCAGACTTACAATGTAAGTCAATAGGGACGGATCCGTTTGAAAATGACACACTATGGCTCAATCTTCAAACGGATCCGTCCCCCATTGACTTTCAATGTAAAAGTCTGGACGGATCCGTCTGAGGCTACTTTCACACTTAGAATTCTTTTTACAATATAATGCAGACGGATCCGCTCTGAACGCTAGTGTGACAGTAGCCTAATTTAGTATTTTTTTTTTTTTACAGCTCTGGCCTTGATCAATAAAAATGCTACAATCTGGGCTCCAAATATTTCACAATAAAAAAAATGATACACATGCCATATTACAAAGGCAACGCTTGTAGGGGGAAAATACATTGAGTCAGTGTATACAGTACTTCCATGAGAATAAACAAAAAAGGTAGAAGAGATACATTTTCATTTAGGCATGGACTGTATACCAATGGTAGAAGAAATTGGGTCAGGAGCAGCACAACAAACGGCTTATGTAGGGCGATCCGGTGGTCTTGCAATAGCTGGGCAAGGGGTCACAGATCCAACGTGATCCAGAAGTATATGAAAAAGATAGGAGGCCACAGCAGCATATCCACGAAATCCTCTTTATTCAAACGAACGCCTCACAGCAAGGCATAAAAATTACAGCGACGTTTCGGCTATGACTAGCCTTTATCAAGCATGTGTTACAATTAAAATCACTGCATATAAATCCCCCATATTAGATACGCCCACAATACTGTTCAACCAGTAAAACCTAGATACTACAGGTAACACCCACCCATCCCTAGGTGTCATCAAAATTATTCACATGGACCAGCTGGCTAGAATCTCATATTCACCTGTGGGGAATTGTGTCATCTGTTTCTCCATATAGGTGATAGCGTTACGCCGTTCAGAATGCGCACGTCGTCAATCCTCATCGCGTCATCAAATCGCGTCTACTGCAGGGCGCCGTCAAACAAACACATAATGTGTGCGTCAGAGGGCAACACTCCGCTCCGCCTACCCGTATCGTTGAACGTCATCAAAAGGCGGCCCGCTTGCGACATCGGAAGCGGCCGGCTATGCGTCATCAACACGGGCGGCTGAAAAGACGTCATCAAAAAACGCCACATATATCCACTGTAGTCGCGTCGCTTAGCGATGCGAAGAACAGACATGCGCATATATGAACAACGAAACAACAAATGAGTAAAGTTCATATGTCAAAATAGAACGCGTATGGAGTGTCAAACATAGAGACACACAACCCCATATATTTTAACAAGAGGTATAATAGATAAGGTCAATACTGTGAAAATGAAGGTCAGGGATGAGTGGCATGTGGGCCCAATAATTATGGGGCCCCCATGCCAACCAAGCCGTCACTTAAAGAAGACAAATAGATGGGTGTATTAGACAATCAATTATACGGTAGTGCAGTTCAAAAATATACAAAAATAAAACACAAAACAATACAACACAAGAGAGATCAACGAATGCCTGCCACATTGAATTCTAAATTCAACCCGAAGGGGTGTAAAGACTTCAATGTGTAGATCCACTTGAGCTCCTTCTTCCTTAATATCGCGTCCTTGTCCCCTCCTCTCCGCAAAGGTCCCACACTATCTATAACCCGAAAACGAAGCTGGTTGACCGAATGCCCTGCATCTACAAAGTGCTTTGCGACAGGTTTATCCATGTTTTTGTTGCGTATGGTACTTTTGTGCTTATTAATACGCTCCCTAACCTCCATGGTGGTCTCACCCACATAGGTGAGGCTGCAGGGACACTGGATAGCATATATCACATCCCGTGACCTACATGTATAATAACCATTGATTTTATATTTCTTGCCACTATATGGATGGAAAAAGTGGTCCCCCTTGAGAACGTTCCCACAATTGCAACATGATAGACATGGATACGTCCCGTTTTTGCGGGGAGCAAGTAATTTTTGTTTCACTGTCGGATCACATGTATCTGTTTTAACCAGTCTATCACGTAGGCTAGGATTCCGCTTGTATGCCATCATCGGCTGGAAATTGAATTCTTTTATCTCTGGCAACCCCCGCTGGAGTATATGCCATTCCTTTCTAAGGACGTGGGCAATATCGCCACTATCACGACCGAAGATGGACACAAACGGAATCCTAGCCTCGGATGTGGTTCTCACTGTTTTCTGTAGTGCAGTGCATCTGTCAACCAACCTCGCCTTCTGAACGGCGTAACGCTATCACCTATATGGAGAAACAGATGACACAATTCCCCACAGGTGAATATGAGATTCTAGCCAGCTGGTCCATGTGAATAATTTTGATGACACCTAGGGATGGGTGGGTGTTACCTGTAGTATCTAGGTTTTACTGGTTGAACAGTATTGTGGGCGTATCTAATATGGGGGATTTATATGCAGTGATTTTAATTGTAACACATGCTTGATAAAGGCTAGTCATAGCCGAAACGTCGCTGTAATTTTTATGCCTTGCTGTGAGGCGTTCGTTTGAATAAAGAGGATTTCGTGGATATGCTGCTGTGGCCTCCTATCTTTTGTATACCAATGGTGACACCCAGGCATTGTCATGTTATACAGGTGAGGCGGCCCCAGTAGAAAAAGCTCCGCTCTAGTATATAGTAATAGTTTTAGATGTTTTATGTTAAGTAGTTGAGTCATACCACCACTTACTGCTTTGTGAGGCATTCCTTTAGTGCTGCATTTTCATCCCTGCACTTCAACACCATAAGAAAACCATTTTCATGGCAGCATTTTGTGAAAGCTGAAAGTAAAAGAGCAAATGTTATTGAATGTTTTTTTTTTTTTTTCAATTTCCAGTTATATTTCTTTTTTAAATACTTTTTGGGTGGTTATTTTCCATGTCAACATCTATATATAAAACAAAAACAAAAAAACATGAAATATTGCAGTTTTTACATTGCCAAATAAAAGGCATAACTTCCCGTTCTATACACTTTACTGCAGTTATCTATTTATCATTACAGGCAGGATTACAATGACAGATATCTCTGTATAGATAACACTGGATCCACCATTTACAATAGGTGATATCACAGCTTATCAGCTCCCTTCTGACTTCTGCACACGTCACAGAACATGCCTACAAAACTCTCCCATAGAAGTCAATGAGTCAGCTCCTGCCAATTGCGTTTATGGCTGCTGTAAAGCATATCTTTAAAGGGAATCTGTCACCAGTTTTATGGTGTCCTAACTAAGGGCAACATAAATAAGTGACTGATTCTCTTAGCAAAATGTTGGGTCACTTTCTTAAATTGACCCAGTCAATCTGCCAACATCTTGTATTGAAAAGCTCCAGCTGATAATGAGGAGTCCTGAATATTCATGAGCTCCTAACTCTCCCCGCCCACCTGCTGCTGAATGACAGTTTTTTTTCCCTATGAATCAGCAGCAGGTGGGCAGGGGAGTGGCTATAGCTCTGAATTAAATATACGCTGGACTCAATGACATCACGCTGGACTCAAATGGGCTCATTAGCATGAGGCATCTTTGTGTGTATATTATGAGGTAACCATCTGTCACACCAGTAAGTTAATACATCTAAGGTACTTTTTAGTAGTTAATGATTGTATATAATTAGTTAGATTATAATCAAATATCCACATGACAGGTTCCCTTTAAATGCTGTCAAGAAAAGCTTGATGGCAAGATGGAACCCCCCGTAATCATGTTCAGGAAATAAAAACACATTAGAAAAAAAAGATATATGTGTCATCTGGTTTTAATTGGCAGAAAAAAATAAATTGGTGACATTCCCTTTAAGAAACACTTTCTAGTATGTCTAATTGTGTCATATAAACTAAACAAGATTTGCAGGTTTGTTTTGTGACCACCCCCTACTTTTCCCCAGCTACAAGCAGGGGGTTATCAGACGCCTCTCATTTAGTCCCCATCTACAGCCTCAAACAGACCTGCTAGCACACACTCCTTAAATGCTTCTTAAAGGGGTTCTACGGTTTGTTTTAACTGATGATCTTCAGCTGTTTGAGAAGGCCGCGGCGCTCCAGCAGCGCCGCGGCCTTCTCACTGTTTACCACTGGCCCAGTGATGTCACGATTAGTATCAACTGGCCTGGGCGGGGCTAAGCTCCATTCAAGTGAACGGAGCTTAGCCCCGCCCAGGCCAGTTGATATTAGTCGTGACGTCACTGGTCCAGCGGTAAACAGTGAGAAGGCAGCGGCGCTGCTGGAGCGCCGCTGCCTTCTCAAACAGCTGATCAGCGGTGGTCCCGGGTGTCGGATCCCCGGCGGTCAGATGCTGATGATCTATCCAGAGGATAAATCATCAGTTAAAACAAACTGCAGAACCCCTTTAAGGTGCTTCCCTTTGTTCCTAACTCATAATACTGGCCTAATGGCTAGATTACAGATATCATTTTGGGAACTACAGTAGTTCACAAGCAGTTATCTACTTAGTTCTTATCTACTTATTATACAGCGCTGTGAAAAAGTATTTGCTCTTAAGGCTTCTTTCAGATCTGCGGGCTGGTGTACCAACTGACAGACAATGCCGGAAATCGGCTGGACAAAAAACGCGGCATATAACAATATTTGTCCGGCTGAATCCCGGCATACTTGATGGGTAGTGGGTGGATTTCTGCTGGACCCAATTATAGCTTAATGGGGTTGGCGGCATTCCAGTACCGGGAGAAAAAAAGACAATGCAACAGCACCCTGCAAATCAGATAAAGTACAATAATGCCATAGTCACAATTTTTTTTATAGTGCTAATGCTACGCTTATTTAGAAAGTGAAATGCTTGGCAAATGCATTTTGTACAAAACCATCTGAGCCCGTCTGCCGTACGTCAAGGCGATCTCTGTAAGATGGGTCCTGACACTAAATACTACCTGTTATGCGCCATAATGGCCGCCATAAAAGTTCAGGAAGTGTTGGATCCACATGCATGCTGGGTCCACTCTGCCTTTTACCATTTTTACAATGCTGGAGATGTGGCACTCCAGCGAGTCGTGCACTCCTGATTAGCCTGTCTGCCCCATAGGCCTATTTTAATTAGTTTCAGTATAAAGCTGTGGCCTGCTCTCACTACATTCATCGGAAGCCGTCTGGCACAAGGAAAGGTATATAGTGGGCTCAGCATGCATGTTGGTACCTGCATCCCTTGTGGGTAATGGAGGCCATTATGGCACCAAAAATGGTAAAAGGCAGAGTGGACCCAGCATGCATGTGGATCCAACACTTCCTGAAATTTATGGCGGCCATTATGGCGCATAACAGGTAGTATTTAGTGTCAGGACCCATCTTACAGAGATCGCCTTGACGTACGGCAGACGGGCTCAGATGGTTTTGTACAAAATGCATTTGCCAAGCATCTTACTTTATAAATAAGCGTAGCATTAGCACTATAAAATGTTTGTGACTATGGCATTATTGTACTTTATCTGATTTGCAGGGTGCTGTTGCATTGTCTTTTTTTCTCTAGGTTTTTGCTATGGCAGCGTGCACCTGCGCACTGGGAAGTGCTGACTAACCCCCTTATCTTTGCACATTCCAGTACCGGCCCGCAACGCCGGATACAGAGAGTTTTGGCAGGATGTTTACTGCCGAAACAGTCTGCCGGCAGTGTGAAGCTAGCCTTACCGGTTTCATCTATTTTTGCTAATTTGTCACAATTAAATGTTTCAGATCATCCAACTAATTTTAATTTAAGATAAGCACAGCATAAGTAATAGTTCGCAGTTTTTAAATGATGGAAGATAAAGGTTTATCAAACGCCTATATCACCCATGTGGACAAGTAATTGCCCCCTACACCTAATAGCTGGTTGTTCCACCCATTGCAGTAACAACAGTTTTTTACATCACTGTGGAGGAACTTTGGCTCGCTCTTCTTTGCAAAATTGTTTTAATTTGTCTACACTGGAGGGTTTTCAAGCATGAACTGCCTACTTAAAGTCTTGTCACTGCATCTCAATGGAATGGAAATCCAAAATCTTATATTTTTTTTCTTTTGAGCAATTGATTGGACTTGATTGTGTTCCATTTATGACGAGTCATCCAGGTCCTGCTGAAACAAACCAGCACTGGGACATCACACTACCACCTCCACGTTGGTTTCATGTTCTTGTGGTGGAATGTGGTGTTCGCTTTATGCCAGATGTGTATAATGTCTATATAATACTGTTGAGGAGGCCCTGATAAAAGCTTGTATAGTCTTTCTCCTGGGTGGGCCCCTTCTGAATTCAGGCCCTGTATCAGCCACTTCCCCTGCCTCTGCTACAGCTACACCCTTGGACCCATGCCTTCCAAAAACTAATATCTTTTGACTTATCAGTCCTGAGAATATTATCTTATTAGGCTTTGGAGGTCATTTGAATGTTTTTGGAACAGGAATTTTCTTTTGCTCTGCAGTGGTTTGTTCCTTGAAACTATTCCATGGATAGTATTTTTGTAGAGTGTCTTATTATGGAATACTGTACACTGGCCTTTAAAGGGGTTGTGCCCTGAACAGTATTCTCGAAATCTAGATTCTAGAAGAAAAATTGGAGCAATGAATGCGGAGATCTCAGGATTTTCGTTTTTACATCAATCATGGCACCCTTTTAACTGAGGCCTGTAGTTCTGTAGATACAGATCTGGCAGTTTCTGGGTGTGGCACGTGAAACAGAACTCTATTGCCAATTGAATTTCGTTAACTGGCTGACTTAGTAGCTAAGAGGGCAATTACTTTTAAACACAGCGCAAGGTAGGATGGAACAGCATTTTTCCTTCAATAAATGAAAACACGATGAAAACACGATTTAAAAACAAAGTAGGTTGATGATCTGAAACATTAAAGTGTGACAAATATACAAAAAATAGCAGAAAATGGGAAGGGAGCAAATAGTTTTGGGTTTATTTGTACCGTAGTTACTCCACTTTCACTCCTCTCGTCACCGTTCCCTTGACTGACAGGACCAGGTATCTTCTATGTGCTCTTGCCTGGCCCTGTAATTGTGCCCATGCTTTTTTTAATTCTTTAGCGGACGCCTGCACAGTACATCCTTTTAGGATTCCCTATTGCTGAGATCATCTCAGGAGCGGGAAGAAGCAGCTGTACTGTGCATGTGCTGTAGATTCGATAATCGTCACATGCACAGTACATGCAGCAGATTTCACCCTTTGCAATACAGAAGAGGAAACCTGTGGCAAATCATCAGAAATATACAAAACGTGGACCCGCATATAATACGAATGATGCCTGTGTTGCATCCGATTTTTTTTTTTTTTGAAGACCCATTTTAACAATGCCTATTCTTGTGTGCAAAATGTACAAGAATAGGACATCTTCTACCTTTTTTGCAGACCCGTGGAACGAACATACGGACAGCACACAATGTGCTGTCTGCATTTTCTGCGGCCCCATTGAAAAGAATGGGTCCGCATCCAATCCACAAAAAATGCGGATCGGATGTAGACCAAAATTATGGTCACGTGAATGGGGCCTAATTTTTTCTTTCTTTGCATGTGAGTTTTATTATCTTTTATATGAACATTCAGAAACCCAAAACATTTCCACCAAGAGCCGTATTTACTGGATAAAAGGATTTTTTTTTTTTTTTTTATGTTGGCAGTTACTCTGCATGCTGCGATTTTCTTTATAAAAACTCACAGAACACAACTGTCACTTCATGTATAATTACTTTTAATTTACTAGATGTAAAAATGAAACAAATTGTGGTTTTAATGAAAAATACGACCTCTATAGAGTCATAGACTGTAATATTCTACTGAATAAATCCCATCCTGTGTCCACAATATATACCTCCCACAACACACATCCGCAAGATGTAAGAGACAAATATAAAATGTAATTAAATGGAAAGACCAATACATTCTCCATGATGGCACAGGCTGAATTTATAGCTTCTGAAATTGGTTTACACATGACTAGGGCTTCTAATACAATGTTATAGCTCTGTGATCAACAAATTAATCCTTGTTGTAAGCATTTTCTCACTCGCTGACCAAATCTGATCCTCAAGTCTCGCTATTGCTGGCCTGCAGCCACACTGTTTGTAAGGTCTTTGTCACTTATTTAGCACAAGGATTTAATTAGAATCCTTCCTTTCATATCATATAAGGCACAACCCTGCTTTCATCTGTTTCGATTGATAGAGCTCTTTAATTCTTTCCTGTTACAATGGAAGAAGTGGGTGGCATGCGGCCGTGTTTTATATGTGTACACATGCAGGTGAGAAAGTAAGTAAATCTGTACACAGGTACATGACAGCATAGCGACATAGTAACAGTTTAGAAGGCTGAAAAAAAGACATCTGTCCATCCAGTTCAGCCTGTTAGTCTGCAATTACATTATTATCCTGTTCAACACATCTTAAAGGCTATGTACACCTTCAGAGGCAATTTTTGTTTATGATTACATTTTACTCATTTTTGGCTAAAAATCATTTTTTCTATTGGTCTTTATTAAAAATATTGAGCCGTTCTGTCACAAAGGGTTAACTGCTTTTCTAACTGTGTGACTGGTACTTTCACTTTGTGCCAGTCATCTAATAAACCTTGTGTCTAAACTACTAAGAGGTCATAAACGCTTATTTAAGCCACATTCTCAGGCTACATACACACGGCTGTGCCGTGTTTTGCGGTCCGCAATTTGCCAAACAGAACGGGCCGCCCATTATAGAAATGCCTGTTCTTGTCCGCAAAACAGACAAGAATAGGACATGTTTTATTTTGCTTTCGGGGGGCACGGAATGGCGCAACGGATCTGGGCAGTACACGGAGTGCTGTCCGCATCTTTTGCGGCCCCAAAGAAGTGAAAGGGTCCGCGTCCGAGCCGCTAGAACCGTGGCTCACATGCGGACCAAAGCAACAGATGTGTGCATGAGGCCTTATCAGTATGATAAGAACTGAGCTATAATGAGTGTTTATAATGTCAGAGAGCTGAGACAAGGAGCCCATCAGCTCACTGATGGAAGATAAAAAATAAAAAGATAGTACAGCATATTAGCTATGAACAGAAAAAAGTATTCCATATTTTTAATCAAGATCATAATGAGAACAATGCAATAATAATAAAAAAAACATTTGCCCCCAAAGGTGGACATAGCCTTTAATGCTTATGGTATGGTTAGTTTTGTTGTATGCTTAGTAGGGGTGGGGAGCGATATGGCCTAAAATCTATATTGCAATATAATTTTAAGCATGTGCGATATATATCGCTGTATATTCTATATTTCGGGGAGGGGGGGGGTAAACTTTATTTATTTTTTTACTTTTTATTTAAAACCAACTATTAGCCTCCTAAGGGGCTAGAACCCTTGTCATATTCACCCTAATAGAGCTCTAGCAGGGTGAATAGGACTTCAGACTCTCCCGGCTGCTCTGTGCACACAGCAACAGGGAGCAGACTATGGCAGCCAGGGCTTCGGTAGAGTCCTGGCTGCCATGGTACCGATCGGAGCACCAGGCTTACACTGCTGGGGCTCCGATCAGAAGCTGCCACCCTGGGGCCACTGCCACCAATGATTTAATCGTGTGGAGGGGGGGCGCCGCAATTATTATAATACTTCGAAGCGGGGGAGTAGAAGGGAGGGGCTCTGGCCACTGCGCCACCAATGAATACAGTTACTATGCCCGAATACAAACGTAGCCTGCATGTGCCGGCCATATCCCACACCTGGCCTCTATTACTGCGCGCCGTGATCCACCGCAATTAACCCCTCAGGGTTAATATAGGCCGGGTATGGGATATGGCCGGCATATGCAGGCTACGTTTGTGTTCAGTCCCTCCCCTTCTCCTCCTCTCTGTTCTCATTGGTGGCGCAGTGGCCACAGTCCCACCCCTCCTCCTCCTCTCATTGGTGGTGCAGTGGCCACAGTCCCTCCCCTCCTCCTCCTAGTCTGTTCTCATTGGTGGTCAGCGGCAGCCGCACACAGTGGGGAGGGAGGGGCTCCCTCCTTCTCCACTGTGCCGGCTCAGGAGAACATCGTGAGTGCCGAGAGCGGCGCATGCCATGTTCTACTGCGAGCTGCGATATAAACAAAATCTCTATCGTTGGCCAGATTTATATAGTTTATATTGCATATCGTCTATATCGCCCACCCCTAATGCTTAGTTATGCAGCGACATGGAAGTGAGTATATCCCTGTATAACTGGACAGATTTACCATTCTAGGCTCCAGGAAACCCAGGTGACAACTCCTATAGGAACTGTTTGGAGACAATTAGTATTTTTACCAATATCCTTTTTTAAGATACATTTAAGACAATATAGAAAAAAAATTAAAGTACCATATTTTTCAACCTAAGGCCCGCCCAAAGTGTGTGTGTGCGTGTTTGTGTGTGTGGGGGGTGTCAGTGTGTCATATGGGGCAAATACTAATGAGAGGTTCCATAATGGAAGTGCTCGTTAGTACAGGATAACAGGGGAGCAGTGAATGCAGCGCTCCTTATGTTTGTCTGGTAGCTACCACACGCTGTGCTGTAAACTGTGCACAGTGTGAGGACATCTGTAACCTCACAGCAGAGTGTAACAGGGAGAGCGCTGGATCTCAGGGGCGTCTGGACCAGGAAAGGAGAGTTGATTTTTTATTTATTTTGTCTGATCAACATGGGAGTGTAGGGGTGTAATCTGAGGTTTGATTGGAGTCTTATTAACATGGAGGTCTAATCTGAGGTTTAAACCTTTCAGTACCGAGCCACTTTTCACCTTAAATCCCAGGCCGATTTCTGCAAATCTGACATGTGTCACCTTATGTGGTAATATCTTTGGAACACTTTTACTTATCTAAGCCATTCTGAGACTGTTTTCTCGTGGCACATTGTACTTCATGGCAGTGGTAAATTTGAGTCGATATATTTCACCTTTATTTATAAAATAATCCAAAAGTTACCCAAAATTTGAAACAATTCCCAATTGTCTAAATTTGAATTTCTCTACTTTTAAGACAGATAGTAATACCTCATAAAATGGTTATCAATCAACATTCCCTATATGTCTACTTTATGTTAGCATAATCTTGTAGATGTCATTTTATTTTTTTAGAATGTTAGAAGGCTTCGAATTTTAGAAGCAATTTTTCAAATTTTCAATAAAACCATTTTTTTAAGCACGAATTCAGTGATTTTGAGGGGCTTGCCTAATGAAAACCACCCATAAATGACTTCACTTTAGAAGCTACACACCTCAAATTATTCAAAACCAATATTACAAACTTTATTAACCCTTGAGCTGTTCCACATTAATTAAAGGAAAATGGAGGTGAAATTTCAAAATTTCACTTTTTGGGTAGATTTGTCTTGTTAATCAATTTTTTCTTGCAACACAGCAAGGGATAACAGCAAAATAAACCTAAATATACATTACTCTGATTCTGCAGTTCACAGAAATAACCCATATGTGGTGGTAAACTGCTCTATGGGCACGTGGCACTGGTCAGAAGGAAAGGAGCGCCATATGTATTTTGGGGGCAGATTTTCCCAGAATGGCGCAATTTTGTATTTGAAGAGACCCTGACGTATCCGTAAAGTGGAAACCCTCAAAAAGTGACCCCATTTTGGAAACTACACCCCTTAAAGAATATATTAAGGGGGGTACTGAGCACTTTGACCCACTAAGCTTTTTACGGAATTTGGAAACACAGCTTGTAATGAAAAGTTTAATTTCTTCCAATAAAATGTTGCTTTAGCCCCAAATTTTTCATTTTCACAAGGAGTAATAGGAGATAAAGCACCCCATAATTTGTTAGCCATTTTCTCATGAATAAGGCAACACCCCATATGTGGTGGTAAACTGCTGTGGGGACACGGAAGGAGCGCCATGTGGCTTTTGATGGATTGGTTTGCGGGTGCTATTGGTTTTGAGTGATTGTGGGGACTCATTTTTTGCGGTATGAGGTGACGTTTTCATTAGTACCATTTTAGGGTACAGACTTTTTGATCGCTTGGTATTACACTTTTTGTTTTGGCATATTTATTTTTAATTTTTTTTTTACAGCATTAACCTGAGGGGGCATCTCATGTGATATTTTTATAGAGCAGGTTGTTATGGATGCAGTGATTTCTGAGAGCCCTATTTTTTTTTTATTTTTTGGGCGATTGTCTTAGGTAGGGTCTCTTTTTTTTTTTTTTGGGCGGGATGAGATGACTGTTTGATTGGCACTATTTTGGGCAAAATACACCTTTTTGATCTTTTTGTGAGGCAAGGTGACCAGAAAATGCCTGTTTTGGCACTTTTTTTTTTTATGGCGTTCACCTAACCACCCGTTCATATGGTATTTTTATAGAGCCGGTCGATACGGATGCAGTGATACCTAATATGTATACTTCTTTTTTTGCCTATTTTTTTACAATTTTGTTTTACTTTATTTTGGGAAAAGGAGAATCTTTTTTTTTTTTTTTTTTTCTTGAAACTTAAATTTTTTTTTTTTACTTTATTTTATTTGGGGGTCTGATTCCCTTTACAATGCGTTACAATATTTCTGTATTGTAATGCTGTGGCTGTAAGTGTATTACCAGTGTAATACACTTACAGCCTCCTTCCTGTGAGACCCAGGATCTCACAGGCTGACAGGGAAGGCAGCCACGATGCCTAAGGAAGTCATCGGGCTGCCGCCCCAGCCAGCCGGAACCCTCACACAGCGCTGACCGCGGCAGTGTGAGGGTTAATGTGCCAGCATCGCCGCTGGTATCTCACGGGTTAAATTGGAGGTCTTAAAAACAGAGGTCTGATTAGGGGTCTGACCTGAGGTCTAATGAAACTTTTTTTCCCCTAATTTCTTCCTCTAGGTGCGTCTTATAGGGCAAAAAATACGAACTTGACAGAAAAGGACAAAAAAAAACTATATAAAAATGATTTTTTTTTGGGTTATGGGGGAAAGGGGCGGAGTTTATTAACCTCTTGAGTACATGAATTTTTACATTAACCCCTTAAAGGAAATGTATAATCAGAAAATGACCTATTGTTTAATTCACATTTTTAGGCTTAACATACGGTATTTTTAAAGAATTTTGTTTACATTTTCCACTTCAATATCTATATTTAAACCAAAAAACATAAAATCCTGCCATTTTCGGACTGGCCACTAAGCCTAATAATAGCCATTACTTCTTGCTCTGTACAGAGCACTTTACTGCAGTTATCTGCTTATCTGTACACAGAGGTGAGATCATTACAGGCAGGATTGAGACAGGATCCTCCATTAACAATAGGTGATTGTCAAAGCTCATCTATTCTTTCCTTGAGCATGCCTAGAAAACTCTCACATAGAAGTCAATGAGCATTGTGTCTATGAATCATGGAGCTGCCGTAGAGCAATTTTCTTAATGCCGCTAAGAATAGTTTAAGTAAGATGGCAGCCTTTATAATCATGTTCAGAAAAATAGAATTTAAAAAATCTGCAATAATAAAAAAAATAAAAATAAAGAGATTAGAAAAAAAGGCTAAGTGTTAAAATGAGGTTTTAACTGGCAGAAAACATTTTTGGTGACACATTTTGTTTAAAGAGGACCGGTCACCACAAAATGCAGTGCAATCTGTTGATTGTAGGCTATAGAACAGGAGAAGTTGAGCAGATTACTATATTGTTTTGTGGGAAAAGATTTAATAAAACCTGTAATTTATCTCTCTGCTTTTTCTACCTCATGTGAACAGCTATTGGTACAGGGAGGAGGAGTGATCAGTGATTTATAGCATTGTGTGTATAAGTGTGCATAAAAGATAAATCCTCCCTCCTGTACCGATAGATGCTCACAGGATGTGAAAATCAAGGCTATAAATGTACAAATTACAGGTTTTACTGAATCTTTTCCAACAAAACTATATATCAATCTGCTTAGCTTCCTCTGCTCTATAACATGGTACTTTCATATTGCATTTTTTGGTGACAGGTCCTCTTTAAGGACTGGGCCTATTTTCATTTTTCCTCCCCGCATTCCAATAGCTAAAACTTTTTAAATTTTCCATTCACATGGCCATATGAGGGCTTATTTTTTGGTGGGACAAAATGCTTTTTTTTAACCACTTCAACCCCGCTAGCTAAAACCCCCTTAATGACCAGGCCACTTTTTACACTTCTGCACTATACTACTTTCACCGTTTATCGCTCGGTCATGCAACTTACCATCCAAATTAATTTTACCTCCTTTTCTTCTCACTAATAGAGCTTTCATTTGGTGGTATTTCATTGCTGCTGTCATTTTTACTTTTTTTGTTATTAATCAAAATTTAACGATTTTTTTTGCAAAAAAATGACATTTTTCACTTTCAGTTGTAAAATTTTGCAAAAAAAACAACATCCATATATACATTTTTCGCTAAATTTATTGTTCTACATGTCTTTGAAAAAAAAAAAACTGTTTGGGTAAAAAAAAAAATGGTTTGGGTAAAAGTTATAGCATTTACAAACTATGGTACAAAAATGTGAATTTCCGCTTTTTGAAGCAGCTCTGACTTTCTGAGCACCTGTCATGTTTCCTGAGGTTCTACAATGCCCAGACAGTACAAACACCCCACAAATGACCCCATTTCGGAAAGTAGACACCCTAAGGTATTCACTGATGGGCATAGTGAGTTCATAGAACTTTTTATTTTTTGTCACAAGTTAGCGGAATATGATTTTTTTTTTCTTTTTTTTCTTACAAAGTCTCATATTCCACTAACTTGTGACAAAAAATAAAAACTTCCATGAACTCACTATGCCCATCACAAAATACCTTGGGGTGTCTTCTTTCCAAAATGGGGTCACTTGTGGGGTAGTTATACTGCTCTGGCATTCTAGGGGCCCAGATGTGTGAGAAGAAGTTTGCAATCAAAATCTGTAAAAAAATGACCGGTGAAATCCGAAAGGTGCACTTTGGAATGTGGGTCCCTTTGCCCACCTAGGCTGCAAAAATGTGTCACACATCTGGTATCGCCGTACTCAGGAGAAGTTGGGGAATGTGTTTTGGGGTGTCATTTTACATATACCCATGCTGGGTGAGATAAATATCTTGGTCAAATGCCAACTTTGTATAAAAAAATGGGAAAAGTTGTCTTTTGCCGAGATATTTCTCTCACCCAGCATGGGTATATGTAAAATAACACCCCAAAACACATTCCCCAACTTCTCCTGAGTACGGCGATACCAGATGTGACACTTTTTTGCAGCCAAGGTGGGCAAAGGGGCACATCTTCCAAAGTGCACCTTTCGGATTTCGCAGGCCATTTTTTTTTTTACACATTTTGATTGCAAAGTACTTCTCACGCATTTGGGCCCCTAGAATGCCAGGGCAGTATAACTACGCCACAAGTGACCCCATTTTGGAAAGAAGACACCCCAAGGTATTCCGTGAGGGGCATGGCGAGTTCCTAGAATTTTTTGTTTTTTGTCACAAGTTAGCGGAAAATGATGATTTTTTTTTTTCTTAGTGGAATATGAGACTTTGTAAGAAAAAAAAAAAATCATCATTTTCCGCTAACTTGTGACAAAAAATAAAAACTTCCATGAACTCACTATGCCCATCACAAAATACCTTGGGGTGTCTTCTTTCCAAAATGGGGTCACTTGTGGGGTAGTTATACTGCCCTGGCATTCTAGGGGCCCATATGTGTGAGAAGTACCGTATTTTTCGCCGTATAAGACGCACTTTTTCTCCCCCTGCGTCTTATACGGGAATGCTGTCAAAGCGAGCGGGGACTCGGGGAGGGACTGGGAGGAGGAGCTGGGGCCGGCAATAGCGGCGGGGCGGTGCAGTCACTGTACTATAGCCCCGCCCCGCCGCTATACTAATATAATATGTCATATTCAATTAATGGTTATTAAATATGCCCCTTTATGCCTAATAGTACCTTAAATCCTTAGCGCTTCAGTAGTATGCAGGCCGGGCGGGCGGCAGCGTAACTCCCTGATGTCACGTGCCTGCGCCGCCTACTTTATGAATGCAGCAGGCGGCACAGGCAAGTGACATCAGTGAGAGACGCGCCGCGCCGGCCGCCCGGCCTGCCGGCATTGTACTGAAACGCTTAGGATTTAAGGTACTATTAGGAATAAAGAGGCATATTTAATAACTATTAATTGAATAAGACATATTATATTAGTATACTGGAGCGGCGGGGGATCTGTGGATGGCACAGTTATGGGCTGGGAGGGTCTGTGGATGACACATGTATAACAGTGCCATCCACAGATCCCCCCCCCTGTAACAGTGCCAGCCACAGATCCCCCTGTAACAGTGCAAGCCACAGATCCCCCCATAAGTGTCCGTCATTCACAGTTCCCCCAATAACAGTGTCCGTCATCCACAGATCCCCCCATAACAGGGTCAGTCATCCACAGATCCCCCCATAACAGTGTCCGTCATCCACAGATCCCCCCATAACAGTGTCCGTCATCCACAGATCCCCCCATAACAGTGTCCGTCATCCACAGACCACCATTAGTTCCAAACACACAGCACACCTTTTGGTTAAAAATATATTTTTTTCTTATTTTCCTCCCCAAAAACCTAGGTGCGTCTTATACGGCGAAAAATACGGTACTTTGCAATCAAAATGTGTAAAAAATGGCCTGCGAAATCCGAAAGGTGCACTTTGGAATATGTGCCCCTTTGCCCACCTTGGCTGCAAAAAAGTGTCATACATCTAGTATCGCCGTACTTAGGAGAAGTTGGGGAATGTGTTTTTGGGGTGTCATTTTACATATACCCATGCTGGGTGAGAGAAATATCTCGGCAAAAGACAACTTTTCCCATTTTTTTATACAAAGTTGGCATGTGACCAAGATATTTATCTCACCCAGCATGGGTATATGTAAAATGACACCCCAAAACACATTCCCCAACTTCTCCTGAGTACGGCGATACCACATGTGTGACACTTTTTTGCAGCCAAGGTGGGCAAAGCGGCCCAAATTCCTTTTAGGAGGGCATTTTTAGACATTTGGATCCCAGACTTCTTCTCACGCTTTAGGGCCCCTAAAAAGCCAGGGCAGTATGAATACCCCACGTGACCCCATTTCGGAAAGAAGACACCCCAAGGTATTCAATGAGGGGCATGGCGAGTTCATAGGAATTATTTTTTTGCATAAGTTAGCGGAAATTCAAAAATTTCAATCTTTCATGGACTCAATATGCCCCTCACGGAATACCTTGGGGTGTCTTCTTTCCGAAATGGGGTCACATGTGGGGTATTTATACTGCCCTGGCTTTTTAGGGGCCCTACAGAAACACCTAGATACAGAAGTTGTCCATGAGAGTACCGAAACCACAGGTGTTATGGCAGCCTAGGGGGGCAATGACAGGGGGTGATCACCATATAGACTCTGATCACCCCCTGTCATTGATCACCCCCCTGTAAGGCTCCATTCAACGTCCGTATGATTTTTACGGATCACGGATACATGACTGATCCGCAAAAAACATACGGACGTCTGAATGAAGCCTTACAGGGGGGTGATCACCTCATATACATCCTGATCACCTCTGTCATTGATCACCCCCCTGTAAGGCTCCATTCAGACGTCCGTATGTGTTTTGCGGATCTGATCCATGTATCCATGTATCCGTAAAAATCATACGGACGTCTGAATGGAGCCTTACAGGGGGGTGATCAATGACAGGGGGTGATCAGGGAGTGTATATGAGGTGATCACCCCCCTGTCATTGATCACCCCCCTGTAAGGCTCCATTCAGACGTCCGTATGTGTTTTGCGGATACGATCCATGTATCCATAAAAATCATATGGACGTCTGAATGGAGCCTTACAGGGGGGTGATCAATGACAGGGGGGTGATCAATGACAGGGAAGTGATCAGGAAGTCTATATGCGTGATCACCCCCTTGTCATTGATCACCCCCCTGTAAGGCTCCATTCAGACGTCCGTATGCGTTTTGCGGATCCGATCCATGTATCCGTGGATCCGTAAAAATCATACGGACGTCTGAATGGAGCCTTACAGGGGGGGTGATCAATGACAGGGGGGTGATCAGGGAGTCTGTATGGGTTGATCAGTGGTTCATAAAGGGTTAATAAGTGACGGGGGGGGGGGGGTGTAGTGTAGTGTTTTGTGGTACTTTACTGAGCTGCCTGTGTCCTCTGGTGGTCGATCCAAACAAAAGGGACCACCAGAGGACCAGGTAGCAGGTATATTAGACGCTGTTATCAAAACAGAGTCTAATATACCTGTTAGGGGTTAAAAAAAAAAAATCACATCTCCAACCCGCGAGCGATCGCCGCTGGCAGGCTGGAGATCCACTGGCTTACCTTCCGTTACTGTGAGCGCGCGCGCCTGTGTGCGCGTTCACAGGAAATCTCGGCTCTCGCGGGAGGACGCGTATATGCGTCCACCCAGAAGAGCAGGGCCGCCGCCAGGACGCAATCCTACGTACGGCGGTCCTGTAGTGGTTAATGGCACAATTTAATTTACCGTGTCTTGCATTGGAAAATGGGAAAAACATCTTTGTGGGGTAAAATTGAAAAAAAATAAAAAAAATTCTGCCAGTTTATTGGGTTTCGATATTACAATGTTCACTGTGTGCTAAAAGTGACATGACATGCGGGTCAATACAGTTACAGAGGTACCAAATTTGTATAGCTTTTATTTTTTTAAGTAATAAATCAAAATCAAAATTTTCTTTGCATCGCCATTTTTTGACCATATATTTTTTTAGATTTCTGTCTACAGAGCTGTATGAGGGCTTGTTTTTTGTGGGACAAACTAGTTTTTATTGGTATCATTTTCAGGGTAGATACAACTTTTTGATCACGGTTATTCCATTTTTTGGGGGAGTGGGGGGCAAGGTGACAAAAAAAATGGCATGTATTCATCATGCAGGAACGCAGAAAAAATAGTTTAAATAGTTCATACATTTTTGGACGTGTCGATACCGGTTTCTTTTTTTATTCTTCATATATATTATATGCAAAATTGAGAAAGGGGGGTGATTAGAATTTTTTTTATTTTTCTTTTTATTCAGTAACTTATAGTGGCTTAGGGGGCTATAACCTGCAATTTTCCAATTGCTTGTCCCATGGACCATAACAGAAAACTATTATGGTCTATCTGATTTTCATTGCCTCCCTATGAACCTGTGCCTTGTGCACAGCTTTACAGGCAGTTTACCATGACAGGCCTGGGAACCTTCAGAAGGCCCCTTCGTAGCTCTGAGATTTCACCGGGGGGGAAGGGGGGTACTTCAATCAGAAGTCAGAGGGAGCTCTGAATACCTGCCTAACCTCACAGATGCCACGATCACTATTGAACACGGCATCTGAGGGGTTAATTGTGGGTTAAATTATCAGTTTTGGGGTCATCGCTGATCCCAGTCATTGTAGCTAGGTGCCTGCTATTATACAGCTGACACCCAGCATTTATGGAGTAGGCTCAGCACAGCAACCATACATGTACGGCATAAATGTCAGGATTATATGAACGCTGAAAAACTTAGTTTAATGAATGAGGCTAAGATGTGTATGGTTTGATACATATCCATTAGTTATAATTTATATTAAATCTAGTTTGGCAAAAATAAAACTGATTCAGCTGTAGTTTTTTTTATGCAATAGGAATATTTTTAAGTACACAAACATTTTGGCATAAATTGGCTCTTGTAATGCTAGGCTTACAAGGCAACTTTTGGTCATTGTGCAGGTGCTGTGAAATCACAGCAAAACCAAAGCATGTGGAGCACTGCAATATTCCTTCTCAGGAGAAAAGTCAAGCATGGTTGAAATTGTTGAGATCGATGCAAATCTACTGTGTGTACGGTAGGGTTAATTTTGTGGTTCTTCTACTTTAAGACTATTTACAACAGTTGGCAAATACCAAAACTGGTACCTAGCAGAGATCTAACCTACCGTATATCATATTCCTAAAGTTTTGACAAGGTAATGTTAAGCAATCAGCTGGAATATACCGTGCCATCACTAAGTGTATACACTTGCCCTACATATTTCAGACGGTAAGCTTTGTCTTCAATATCAATGTTATGCAGTAAATCATTTATTCACTTAGCTCTTGTTTAACCCTTTTTATTTCAGTATCCCAGAATTCACAGTAAAACATACTGCAACAGAGGAAAACAGGGATATCACACGGGAGCAGAGGTCGCACTACATTTTTTCCAGAAGAGTAAAAATACTCCTCTTAACAATTTTGAGGAGTATTTTTAGCCGAGGAGGAGTACAAATTTTGAAGCAATTCATATATATATATATATATATATATATATATATAATGCATAGGCCCACATAACATTATGAGGCTGATATTTCTGCAGGGAAACCATTGCTAGTCTCCCATGCAGAAATACATGTAGACAATTTTACATTTATCCAACATCACACTCTAAATATAAGACCACTGCTGCCATACACAGTACCCACCCGACGCTGCCATACACAGCGCCCACCTGACACTACTTATATACATATTACATACACAGCTCTACCACATGCCCATTTCACAGATAGTTTACTATATACATATTGCACACACAGCTCTGCTACATGTCCATTACACAGATAGAACTACGGTGTGCACATTACACACAGAAAACTGTACAATAGACTAGTTACACTGACATAGCCCTGCTTTATACACACCTTCCACACAAAGTTCCTCTGCATTCTCCACCTGCACAGTCCTACACGGAGCCTGTGTTCCCCTAACTCCTCCCACGGGTCCTGTTACCACAATGTAGTGTTTAGTCCAGACTCCTGGTCTACTCCTAGTGGAGAGATGTCAGTGAGGGGTGGGGCTTCGCAAGAGAAGGGCGGTGCTTCATGTGTGCCCAACGTGGCAGCTTCTGATACAGCGCTCCTGACTAGAAAAAGTCTTTTTCCAGGGAGTAAAACAAGCGTCATATGACCTCTGCACGGGAGTCTTACAATGACTTGTGGCTGCCACTGTTTTGACACAGAACCCCTTCAGTGGTGCCTAAAGAACTCAAATTGCATGTTATAGATATAGATTATGATATTTTTCAGTGATTGATTTACTTTAAAAGGATAATTACTCGTCACTTGAGAGTGAGACATGACAAATTTGCCATAGTACACCTTTAAATCAGGATACAGAGCTACCTAAAGCACCTATTGCAATGTTACTTATGTATGGAAATGTAATAATTGTATCTGCATTTCTTCTTTTTTCAACCATACCTCACCTCTATAATTGTATTTATAGAAATGTCATATACAGCAGGTTTATAATGAGCTTCCTGGTGTCATTAATCCATAAGACGCTTCTCATTTACCTTTTCCAGCATACATGATCATTTCATTAATGTGACAATGTAATGAGTATTCGGCACTTGTATCCATTAGTGTTTCAGAATTCTATCTAATTTTATCTTCAAGCCCTTATACAGCTCTGTTCTGCACTGGAGGCTTTACAATATACTGTCCGGTAAAATGCCAGAGTCACTGACATCAACCAGATCCCATTATATGCAATAGGGTCCACTGAGCGCAACTTGTGTCCATGCAATGGACTAGCGCTTCCGTTATGTTTGCTGTTCTACCCCTATAAGGAATCAAGCACACAAACATTTTCTTTCCGTGTCCGTTTCGTTTAATCCACTTCGTGACTAATTACTTTATCACAAAGCGCATTACTTTGTAAGCGATTGTGCTGCTCCCCGTCATTGTACCCTTCAGAGGCCATGTTCATACATGATTGCGGCATCTGATATTAACAAAAAGTGTACACAGGATTTCGGCCAAGATCTTCAAGTAAGATGGTGGTGGCAAATGTTAAGATATAATTTTTAGTTTTTTTTTTACACTATTTCAGGTTAAATCAATTTGCTACTGCTAAGCACGAGGGAATTTGGCTTTGAGGTGAATAAAATGTATCCTGAACTTTGGATACAAGTCCATGAAATTATATGTACCCCAGAATAGTACCAATAAAACGTACACCTTATCCCATAGTTTCCAAAATGGGGTCACTTTTTCTGAGTTTCTAGTTCTACTGTAGGGGTGCATCAGGGGGTCTTCAAATGCTACACGGTAACTTAAAATTAACCAAGTGAAATCTGCCCTCCCCAATTTTTTATTTAATCACCAAGAGTGAAGCACCCAAACGGGTTACCATTTTCATATGACATCATCATATAAGAGAATGAACAATATAAAACATGTAAAGGGACAATTTAGCGAAAAAGTTGTCCCATAGAAGTATTTTCGTAAACATGACACCATAAAGTACAAGCGCTAGGTGAGTTCCATCGAAACAGATCAGATATACTATTAAGAGCACTCCATCAACATTTGACAGTATTTGGATTAACCAAACAAACAGAAGAAGCAGACAAAGACAGAACAACAAGGGGGAAGATTAGACAGAAGGGGGGGGGGAGGAAGGGTCAGTGGGGGGAATAAATGCCTATTGTGTCAGTAGGTCTTGGTACTCCTGTGTACCCTGGAAGGTAAGCCATGGGGTCCATGCCTTGACATGGGCAATAGTAGTATGCCTTAAAGCCGACGTGAGCTCCTCCATTCTCCATATCTCCTCAACCTTCTGAATCCAGTAACTAATCTGTGGGGGTGAGGACGACTTCCATCTCGACGGGATGCAGGCCCTTGCGGCTATGACTAGGGAGCGCAAACAGGATTTACGCAACACCGTCAGCGGGAGGTCTGAGTAAAATAACAAGAAGAATCCCGGTGTATTCGGTATAGAGAAGGGAAACGTCTTGGCAAATGACCCATGAACCCTGTTCCAGAACGCGCGTAGCTTGTGGCATTCCCAGAAGATATGCATCATTGAACCTGGAGCTGCTGCACATCGCCAACATAATTGAGAGGTGGAGGGGAACATTCTCTGCAGTCGAGTCGGGACATAATACCATCTAGACATGATCTTATATCCGCTTTCTGAAATTTACTCGCTACCGATGATTTGTGTACCAGAGAAATCAGCTTAGGCCAGTGGTCAGAGGGGATGTCAAAGCCCAGGTCTCGTGCCCATTTGTCAGTGTATGGGGGATGGTATTCTGGGTCCGGTGCAATCAGGGCTTTGTAACATTCTGATAGAGTGTCTGAATGTCCCTGAGCCTATGCAAATCTTTTCAAAGGAAGTGAGGGATCTGTCTAATCCACTCTGAGAGGGTAAGGTAGATAAAAAATGAGCTAACTGTCTGGCCCCCCAGTGTCCCAGAGGGCAAGGGCTGCCCTCCAAAATTCTTATGTTGCTCCTTCCCTTCTGAGCCCTGCCGTGTGCCTATACAGCAGTTTACGACCACTCTGTAAACTGCAGAATCAGAGTAATAAATACTGAGTTTTGTTTGGCCGTTACTGAATTTCTGTTTTGCAGCCATACAGGAAAAAAGGGATTTAAATGGAAAATATACAAAAAGAAGGGAAATTTTGAAATTTCTCCTCTATTTTCCTTTAAAGGGGTTCTGCAGTTTTTTTTATACTGATGATCTATCCTCAGGATAGATCATCAGCATCTGATCAGCGTGGGTCGACACCCAGGACCCCTGCTGATCAGCTGTTTGAGAAGGCAGCAGCGCTGGAAGTAGTGCCGCGGCCTTCTCGCTGTTTACTGCAGGCCCAGTGACGTCACGACTAGTATCACTGGCCTGGGCGCGGCTAAGCTTCATTCAAGTGAAACGAGCTTGGCCCCGCCCAGGCCATTGATACTAGTCGTGACATCACTGGGCCTGCAGCGCCGCTGCCTTCTCAAACAGCTGATCGGCAGGGGTCCCGGGGGTCGGACCCCCGCTGATTAGATGCTGATAATCTATCCAGAGGATAGATCAGTTTAAAAAAAACTGCAGAACCCCTTTAATTCTAAAGGGTTAACAAAGTTTGCAAAATCATAATTGAATAACTTGAGGGTTGTAGATTCTAAAATGTGGTCATTTATAGGTGGTTTCTATTATGTAAGCCCCACAAAGTGAATTCACAACTTAATTGGTCCTTTAAAAATTAAAAATTAAACATCCAAAAAAAGAAATTAACATTTACAAAATGATGCCAACATAAAGCAGACATACGGGAAATGTAAATTAATAAACTATTTTATGAGGTATCACTATCTGTCTTAAAAGCGGAGAAATAGAATTTGTGAAAATTCGAATCCAAATTTTCTGTAAATATTGGATTTTTTAATAAATAAAGGTAAAACTCGAAAAATTTGAATATTGTGCAAAAGTCCATGTATTTCAGTAATGCAAATTAAAAGAAATTGCATTAATGCAGCTTAATATTAGAATTTTGTGAAAAGGTTCAATATTCTAGGCTCAAAGTGTCACAGTCTAGTCAGCTAATTAATCCATACCCCCTGAGCAAAAGGTACCTCAAAATTGAGACTTTGGGGTTTCATAAGCTTTAAGCCATAATCCCCCAAACTATAATAAATAAAGGCTTGAAATATCTTGCTTTGCATGTAATGAGTCTATCTCATATATTAGTTTCACCTTTTAAGCTGGATTCCTGAAATAAATGAACTTTGCAAGATTTTCAAATATTTCAAGTTTCACCTGTATATCAACTTTAATTTACTACTGTCAAGAAGTACAATGTGTCACGAGAAAACAATCTCACAACGGCTCGGATAAGTAAAAGCATTCCAAAGTTAGTACCACATAAAGTGGCAAGTCAGATTTCCAAAATTTGGCCTGGTCCTTAAAGGGGTATTCCCATCTCAGATAATGGGGGCAGAACGCTAGGGGTGACCCGCACCTACAACGAGAACGAAGCAGGGAGCGCTGTGGCTGGAGGACCCCAGATTTCCCGGGGTCTGTCCACCACCAAGCGCTGCACCCATAGAAGTAAATGGGAATGCACCGTGCATGCGCAGCCCATGCTCCCATTCATTTCTATGGGGCAGACGGAAATAGCCGAGCCAGCGCTCGGCTATTTTCGGCAGCCCCATACAAATAAATGGAGGGCAGCTGAGCATGCGCAGTGCGCCCTCCATTCATTTCCCGCTCCGTTCTCATTGTAGGTGCGGGTCCCACACCTATCAGACAATGGGGGCATATTCTAGCAATATGCCCCCATTGTCTTAGATGGGAAAACACCTTTAGAGGCTATGTACACCTTTGGGGGCAATTTTTTATTATTATTACATTATACTTATTTTGAGCTAAATTATTAATTTTTAAATTAGTCTTTATTAACAATATGGAATCCTTTTTTCTGTACAGAGCTGGCATGCTCTACTAGCTGCCTCTGGATTTTTTGTCTTTTCCGTCATCTGAGCGAGCAGACAGACTTCTTATCTCTGCGCTCTCACATTATAAACACTCACCAAAGCCCAATCCTTAACTTATTGATAAGAATATGGCTTAAATAAGTGTTTATGACCTCTTAGTAGTTTACAGATAAGGGTTATTAGATGACCAGCACAAAGTGAAAGTAGCACAGTTAGAACGGTTAACCCTTTGTGACGGAACAGCTCAATATTTTTAATAAAGGCCAATTGAAAATCAGATTTTTAGCCAAAAATAAGTTAAATGCAATAAAAATAAATTGACTATTTGTACATAGCCTTTGAGGTGAAAAATAGCTCTGTCCTGAAGGGGTTAAACCGAAGATGATGTTTTTAACCTCTGAAAGTCTTAAGAATTATAAAAGGAAAAACATCCAAAAGAACAACGCTATCGGCAATGAAGCTAAAAAGCTAAAGTAGCATCAGCCTGCTATAGTAGCCAGGCAAGGGTGCGATATTTCTGGGGAAGAGCATGCACACATTCTTCTGCTGTAGGCTAGTGTAGGTATGATGTGAAGTCCCTGCTGAAAAATGACTGCTGAGTTGCTTTCAGTAAAAGAAATGATTTTTCTCGACGCTTTTGAAGGCTGCTTTTATTTAGCGAAAGCCATCGGGAGGTCCCTCTCACTTGTTAAGTCACCAGTCTTGTTTGGTTAAAAGGTGTGATATCCCAGGAAGAGACCCCAAGTTACAGCAGCAAGCACGCTCTGCAATGGTGATGAAAAAGCCCTGCTTGGAACACACAGACAGAATCACTGCAAGGTGAGAAAATACGTCCTTCAAGCTATAGCCTACATACAGATACAGAGAACGAATTCTGCCAGTAACAAGGCCATATTAGTATTCATTTAACAGTATACCAAGCGTCTGAGAGCTAGGACTTCTCTGCACTTTATTTTATGTGCAATTTGGATTATTTTACCTGTAGATGCATATTATATTTTAGAAGGTATCTAAAGATAACAGCATACATGTAGTGCAAGTACATGACCATCTATACTCCTTATAACAGGCACATCCATTTTTGGACTGGACTAAACATCCATTACCCACAGCACAGTTTCGATTCTTCATGGCGGTGGTTACCAATTTTTTTCAGGTTGATTTGGGAACACCAAACCAACCAGAATCGGGGAGGTCACCTTTGCTTGACACAAGTGTCCACTGTGGACAAGTGAAGTATCATCATATGAATGACACGTCAAGAC
Organism: Bufo gargarizans; assembly: GCF_014858855.1. NCBI lineage: Eukaryota > Metazoa > Chordata > Amphibia > Anura > Bufonidae > Bufo > Bufo gargarizans. The sequence continues at coordinate 369,627,325 of NC_058084.1, read as the reverse complement.
TGATCAATGCATCTGGGGGGCGGTGGGGGTGGGGGGTTGGGGATGGGGGGTACTGGGGGGTCAGCGAGCCAATAGCAGGCTGTGACAGGGACGAGCCTCCTAGGCATCGCAGATGACGCTAGAAAGGCCTTCTATTGGCTTCCCCCCCCCCCCCCCCCCCCCCCCATCGTCGGATGTTTTGATCTGCCTGACGGGGAGATGCAGCTGGCGGCTGTGCGGGGATCAGGAGCCAATGGAAAAGGATCCGCCCAGAATGCACCAGTTTGCCTCCGTTCAGTCTCCATTCTGCTCTGGAGGCGGACACCAAAACGCGTTTTGGTGTCCGTCTGACGAAACTGAGCCAAACTTTCAATGGTGTTCAAGACGGATCAGTCTTGGTCATGTTAAAGATCAGTGATGGCCAGTTCGCCCGCGAAAACATGCGGGCTGTCATCTTAAATCACAAGTCCGGCGATGCACAGGTAAGGCTACTTTCACCATTGCGGCAGTGTGATCCGGCGGGCAGTTCCGTCGTCGGAACTGGCCGCCGGATCCGCCGATCTGCCGCTGACTGAAAGCATTTGTGAGACAGATCCGGATGCGGATCCATCTCACAAATGCATTGCAAGGACGGATCCGCCTCTCCGCTTGTCATGCGGACCGACGTATCCGTCTTGTACATTTGTACCGATCTGCGCATGCCGGAACGACGGATCCGGCATTCCGCTAATACATTCCTATGGGAAAAAATGCCGAGTCCGGCGTTCAGGCAAGTCTTCAGTTTTTTTCGCCGGAGAGAAAACCGTAGCATGCTGAGGTTTTCTCTTTTGCCTGATCAGTCAAAACGACTGAACTGAAGACATCCTGATGCATCCTGAACGGATTACTCTCCATTCAGAATGCATGGGGATAAAACTGATCAGTTCTTTTCCGGTATAGAGCCCCTGTGACGGAACCCTATGCCGGAGAAGAAAAACGCAAGTGTGAAAGTACCCTAAGTCCTTTACCTGTGCCTGCGCCGCGAGCCGTTCTGAAACAAATGCGGTCACCGGGAGCAGGCAGTTCCGAAAACAGCCACCGGGGGCCTTCATCGGGCTGTTCTCGGAACTGCCTGCTCCCAGTGACCGCATTGGTTTCAGACCGGCTCAAGTAGCCTAACCTCTTTAAAGTGCCTCTGTCATTAGATCACCCCTATTAAACCAGTAACATAGCCTGGTAGGGGTGATCCTGAAATCTTAAATAATACCTTCCTTCTCACCGATGTACTTTTATTCCTTTGCTGGGAGGCAATTTCGAGCACCAGGAGGCGTGCTTTCAGTACGAACATCGCTATGCGATGCCTACCGATGTCTAAACACCCCCCGCCCCATGATTGACAGAGCTACAGTAAGACTTCGACTTGGTCTAGCACTGTCAAGCAAGGGAGGGGGTTGTTTAGACGTCGGTAGGCGTTGTTGATCCACAAAATACGGTGACAGATAGGACATGTCCTATCTTTTGCGTAGTGGAGGCATGGATTAGAAGTCCACAGAACACTTGGAAGCGCTTCCATGGGCTTTTGGGTCCATTTTTCTGCAAAGCCAAGGATAGGACTTGTCCTATCTTTTGCGTATCGCAGACCCATACGAGAGTCACATGACTGGTGCCTGCGCATTGCAAACCGCTATTTGCGGTCCACAACACGGGCACGGCGACCATACAGTCGCTTGAATGAGCCATAAGTTTGTGTTTTTTTTGTTTTTTTTTAAGAAAAAAAGTTTTGTGAAAACTCTTTGAAGGCATCATCTGAAGGAAAAAAAATGGTTACCGGTACATTTAACAGATGTAAACAATGTCTTATGTCTCCTTGACTGCAATGTTTGTTTCTATCTTTTTTTTTTTTTTTTTTTTGGACAGAAAAGCATGGTATGCTACGCTAATGTCCTTCAAAAAACTTGACAAACTGAGTCAAAAGTATCCACTTTTGAACTACATTTGTCCAATTATAGCATACTATGGGTATGTTGAGCGATACGTTTCAACTAGGGATGAGCGAGTGCTCCGTACAGTATTAGAATGTATTGGCTTCTATGAGCTGAAGTTATTACTTTGCGAACTCTCGCAAGACTTTGCATAATAACTTCATAAATCAATTTCTACTGTAAAAAAAACACTTCGAGTTCGGTTTCAAGGTACCACTTGGTTCGGGAAATGTTTTTTTACAGTAGAAATTAATTTATTAAGTTATTATGCAAAGTCTCGCGAGAGAGAATAATAACTTCGGCTCATAGGAGCCAATACATTCTAATACTGTACGGAGCACTCGCTCCGTACAGTATTCAAACAAAGTATTACGCGAATCTACTTTGGATGTTTCATCCGAAGTCAATTCGCTCATCCCTACACTTTTTATTTTACTGTTTACAAACGTATACGCTTGACGTACGGTAAAAATGAGATGTGAACAGCAGGATTGCTGGATACTACTTTATTTCAACAACAGTACCCTGAAATATTAGCAAAATTAGCACTTGTTTAGTAACAGTGAAGCATTCTGTTGTGCTGAGGACTGGTTTATTAAAGGGGTTGTCTCATGAAGACAATCCCTCCCCATATGCCCTATTCGGGTATATGGACATTGTGGAGGGATCTCCCCCACTCAGGACTTCCCTATATGAGCCAGAACAGAGAACCACTCTACAAGACCAGTTCATGTTCTAGCAGACTTAAGGAGTTCATATAGTATATGGATGGCCATGCATTCAACATGGTATGTTAGCGGTGGTAACTGCACCCATGGTTTCCATAAGTAAGGTGCTGTCCGTGGTAAGACAACTAAATAAATCATCATGCCGTTCTGTAGAAATATATTATGTGCATTGGCGGAGACACAATGGTAACTGAGTTTTGTCTCTCCAAAATTTGTACAAATGGTAACTACTAGTGTTTTGTTCCCCTGGATCAACAAGGCAGGATGTTAGGCTGAACTACATAAGATGGCACCCAAGAGGGCAATTTTCTATAAGACTTGAAATTAAATACAAGATCAAGCCTATAGGAAAATAGTCTTTTCATAGTATTAACATAATTATCCCTTTATGAGCCAAGTTATTAGATAGAAACCTCAACTTGAAATATCAAGACAAAAACAAAACAAATTTATGTTGTGGCCTTGTACTAAAAAGGCTTCCCCCATCACTCTGCACTCAATCCTCCTTAATAAAAAATAAAATAAAAATGAAAACATTTTAGAAATGTTAGCAAATTTATTAAAAATTGCTCATGGACATACTGTATTTTTCACTTTAAAGGATGCACTTTTTTCACCAAGAAAGTGTGTGTGTGTGGGGGGGGGGGGGGGGGGGGGAGTGAATGACACTGCATCTAAGACTACTTTCACATTAGCGGTTTCAATTCCGCTATTGTCAATGGGGACAAAACTGAATGAAATGGAATGCACCAAAATGCATCCGTTCCATTTGGTTGCATCCGCATTATTCTGTCCGCGATGTGGTGCTGAGCAAGACTGATCTGTCCTGACACACAATGTAAGTCAATGGGGACGGATCCGTTTTCTCTGACACAATACGGATCAGTCATGGCTATACAAGACATAATACAACCGGATCCGTTCATGACGGATGAATGCGGTTGTGTTATTGTAACGGAAGCGTTTATGCAGATCCATGACGGATCCGCTAAAAACGCTAATGTGAAAGTAGCCTTATAAAGCGAATACTAGTGAGCATTTCCATTATGGAAGTGTTCACTAGAATGCTGGAGGCTTGGGGAGTGGTGAGTGCAGTTCTGCCAACGCTTGCTGTACTCGCTGTTCCCTTGTCTTCCTGGTGCCCTGATGAACATGTACTGACTGCGTACAGCATCAGGACAATGTGCGCAGTCAGGTTACAGTGCAGAGCGGGCAAAGAAAAGACCAGGGAGAGGTGACTACAGGAGAGACTGCTTGACCTGCAGAGTGGTGGCGGAGCAGGAGAGGTAAGGTTATTTATAATTTTATCTAATGGGCATCTGACCTGAGCTCTGATCTGAGGTTTGATGGGGTGTGAAATGAGGGTCCGATCTGAGCTCTGATGGGGGTCTGATGAAGATTGGGGAACTAATCTTCGGGTCTGTTCTGGGGTCTGATGAAAAACATTTTTTCTTCTTATTATTTTCCTCCTCTAAAACCTAGATGCATCTTATAAAACAAAAAATATTCTAAGTATGCAGACCCTTTGCTATGAAACTTGAAATTTAGCTCTGGGAGGCTTCCATTTCTTTTGATCATCTTTGAAATGTTTCTGCACCTTTATTGGAGTCCACCTATAGTAAAGTCATGAGGGTGCTATCACAAAGAGCAGTTCTAATGCAGTTGTGACTCAGGCCCAGATTGCGGCACAACAGCTAGGCAGGCCGGTCTGGTTTACCATTTTCTACGCCTGTTTTAGGCATAGAAAAAAGTCTAAAATGTAAGACAGCCCGGAAGCTGTCTTACAGTTAGAACTGGCAGAGGATCCACCGAAGTTATGGAGAGACTGGCGCCTCTTCATAACTTCAGCGATCCACAGCCAGCCTAGGGCTTTATTAAGACTGGCGTCTAAGGCCCCTTTCACACGGGTGAGATTTCCGCGCTGGTGCAATGCGTGTGGTTAACGCATTGCACCCGCACTGAATCCAGACCCACACATTTCAATGGGGCTGTTCACATGAGCGGGGATTTTCACGCATCACTTGTGCGTCGCTTGAAAATCGCAGCATGTTCTATTTTGTGCGTTTTTCACGCAACGCAGGCCCCATAGAAGTGAATGCGGCTGCGTGAAAATCGCAAGCATCCGCGGATGCGGTGCGATTTTCACGCACAGTTGCTAGGAGACGATCGGGATGGGGACCCGATCATTATTATTTTCCCTTATAATTTTCCCTTATTTTCCGAAAAATCTGCATGTTTGCTACCCAAACCCAAACTTCTTCACAGAAGTTCAGGGTTTGGGTTAGGTGTTCTGTAGATTGTATTATTTTCCCTTATAACATGGTTATAAGGGAAAATATTAGCATTCTTAAAACAGAATATAAAGTACAATAGGACTGGAGGGGTTAAAAAATAAATAAAAATAATAATAATTTAACTCACCTTAATCCACTTGTTCGCGCAGCCCGGCTTCTCTTCTTTCTTCAGGACCTGGGTAAATGACCTTTGATGACGTCACTACACTCATCACATGATCCATCACCATGGTGATGGATCATGTGATGGACCATGTGAGGAGCGCAGTGATGTCATCAAAGGTCATTTCCCCAGGTCCTGAAGACAGAAGAGAAGCTGGGCTGCGCGAACAAGTGGATTAAGGCGAGTTCAATTATTATTATTATATATTTTTTTTTTTAACCCCTCCAGCCCTATTGCACTATGCATTCTGTATTAAGAATGCTATTATTTTCCCTTATAACCATGTTATAAGGGAAAATAATACAATCTACAGAACACCTAACCCAAACCCGAACTTCTGTGAAGAAGTTTGGGTTTGGGTAGCAAACATGCAGATTTTTCGGAAAAATTGTGCATGTTCCCGCAACGCACGCGCATCTTTTTCCACAACGCCTGTGTGAAACCAGCCTAAATACTATACAACGAGAGATAAAAGCTATAGCCTTGTGTGCTTAGTAAAAACTGTCCAGCTATGGAACCTGCAAAACTTGGCTGTTAGAGTGTCTAAAATGTGATAGGCACCTGAACTTCAAGTGCCTATTTTGCATAAAAAGTAAAAAAATAAAATTAATAAAAACTACATAAAAAATATTATTTTGACCACATTTACTATAGGTTTTAATAAAATGTACTTAAAGGTTTAGATACCCGTTAAGTACAATTTTGGCTTGTAGCTGCTCTAATCTACCTATGAAGGTTATGGCTTACCCAGTCATGTTACATGCTACATCTCCATGGCATCTGAACGGACGTGTGGTACTCTATGCTCACATGCAATGTATTCGGTGACCACAGTGATATCTCAACAAGGCTCGCACTTGTTAAAAACATAACTATAGACACCAGCAGAAGTTTGCCTGCTTTGCCCTGGCTGCAGCTTAAAAATCTTTACAATTTTTCTACTTAGTAGCTGGCCCTACTGAGGTGTCATCTCACCATGTATATTATCACAACACTTAAGATATTGTGATCACACTCTTCAGATAAATGAAAGTGTTTGCCATGAACAGGGAGGGCTACTCTTATATATTTATTTTCTGGATGCTCGACACCTTGCAGTGATATGATTTGCAGGCGTTAAAACAAGGATCAGCCGGGGTGGAGGACTGTGCTAAGCACATCGCTTCAGTACAGAAGGACACGTTGTCACTACAAACTGCTTACAGGGTACAGCGTGTTGAAAAGACAATTTCCTTTTCTTAGAAGAGGACAATATGCTTGACGGACAATACTGACACTGTGCAAACATTTGTTAATGTCCCTGCTGATACTTCTACAGAAGTCATACTTGGGAAATGAAGAAGCACTTGGAGAGAAACACTCAAAATATATTAACGGAAATGTAACTGTTGCCCCTCATGGACATTTGTCATCAGCTATACAACTACGGGCTGTGAAGCCGCATGCTATAGGAAGGCCCTTACTGGGGCATAGCTACACTATGCATTATAAATTGAGCACTGACTCCTATACAATGATTTAGACCTATATTGAAAGAGTCAGTGTCACAGTTTTTAGCTTTAAAATCAAGGCGCCACATATACTCCCATCCGTGACATGCTTTATGCATGGCTGAATTTGCATGGAAGCAAACATGTCCCAAGCTTTGTAATTTCTATCCATCCATTTAATCAAAATCTACAACTTAAAGGGGTTCTACAGTTTGTTTTAACTGATGATCTATCCTCTGTCCGACACCCGGGACCACCGCCGATCAGCTGTTTGAGAAGGCAAAGGCGCTCCAGCAGCGCCGCGGCCTTCTCGCTGTTTACCGCTGGCCCAGTGACGTCACGACTAGTATCAACTGGTCTGGGCGGGGCTAAGCTCCATTCAAGTGAACAGGCCAGTTGATACTAGTCGTGATGTCACTGGGCCAGCGGTAAACAGTGAGAAGGCCGCGCCACTGCCTTTTCAAACAGCTGATCGGTGGGGGTCCCGGGTGTTGGACCCCAGCCGATCAGATGCTGATGATCTATCCAAAGGATAGATCATCAGTTAAAACAAACTGCAGAACCCCTTTAAGTCATGGCTCTGCCTAATAAGCTCTACAGGACTCTGCCTAGGCCCTTTAGGTCGTGCTCACAACATTAAATGCCTTCAAGGCTCTGAGCATCATTGTGACCTACTCATCCAACCTGCCACATCATGCCCTTCTGATGACTGTAGCTCAAACGAAGGGTCACACAAGTGACAGAAGGGTCTTCACTAAATAAAACTTGCCACACTTAATCATGCCCTCCGAAGTGTCAGACTATCAGCTCGCTCAGACATTTCTGTGGAAAGGCAGGCGTTAAAGCCCGCCTGCTTGACAAAAAAAAAAAAAAAAAAGGTACAGGTGCATCATATTTAAATCTGGGTGCATTCATGTATCACCCTCCTAAACTTGTACCCCAGCACAGCGGTTCTCAACTATCCAGATGTTTTCAGCCCTGTAGTGACATCAATTAAATGGTACTTAAGCCATACTAGTCTTGTTAAAGGTTAAGGCAATTAACTCCCAAAGTTTGATCCTGGCGTATACTCATTGGTTCTAGATCAGTCCATTAGGGACCCAGAAAGGTTGATTGACTCCTTCTGTTGTGAGTGCAACAAATTTAAGGGGTTGTCTGGGCTTTTAATATTCATGATGGATCCTCAGGATAGGTCATCAATATCAGATGGGCGGGGCTCCGACACACGGCAACCGTCTCCTGTCTCTCTTCCTGCTGTACATGGCAAAGCAGCGGCTACGCAGGAAGAGAGATGGGAGATGGCACATGCTCACTGCGCGTTCATACAGCTGAACAACGGGGGTGTAAGGGCCCCCCCCTGACCTAAGGACAGATAAAGCCAAGTGAACAGCACTCCAAAAGCATGAGTGGCGGGTGCACATCTCCTGGGGGAGTGGTAGGTTCCCCCATATACATTGGGTACTCCACAAAGCAAAAAAAAATAAAAAATGGAGACAGCACGTCCAATATGTGGAATTTATTCCAGATGCAACGTTTCGGCTGGAGCTTTTGTTAATTCCACATAGCCTGGACAACCCCTTTAATATTTCCTATTCTGTACCTGTGGGGCTTGAGAAGGTGTACCGTTCGCGAAATGGCTGTTGCCTGCTTGCTCTTACAGCGTCCTTACCTGCATAGATTTTAATCTTTAAAAAAAAGAAGATGAAGATTTTACTTGGTGAGGCAATATTTTGTACTTTATTACGTTATAATGTTTTTGTTATTTTCCTACATTCCTAATAATTTATCTTTTAGTCTTCAGGTTCATTAGACCTACTGAAAATCCAGGTTACACATCTTTATCCTTTACTTCAGAGGTGCCCAACCTGACCTGCTGTGTACTCTATACCTACACAAAAAAAGCTAATTCTGAAAAAGGCTCCAAATATATAATAAATACATATACAATACATAATTAAAATAGAGACCAAAAACATCAAGAATGAGGTGCGGTATACACCTGAGGAAAGTTTACAGAAGTACGAATACCGTATGAGGGAATAGGAGGCAATATTTTTACATCCCTCAGCCATAGATTGACATATAATCAAATGTGTCAGGTAAATGCTATGGCGACATAATGCATGTAGCAATTTTGCATCTCTTAACCAAAAGCTGACATATGGTCAAATATATCAAGTAGGGCCTAGTGCATCATAGTGCACAGGTAAATGCTACTGCACCATAATACATACAATGATTTTACACCCCTAAACCAAAGGTCGGCATGTGGTCAAAATGTGCCAAATAGATGTTAATACATCATAGTACTCATATCATAGAACACAAAGATACACCTCATACTGATTGTGACATCTATAACATACCCATAAAGACGGGGAGATCACTTCAGGAGAACCGCACACCCCGACGCGCGGTTCGGCAACACCTTCAGCTGGGGGTACCTGCTGTGTACTCTTCTTACCATAATCTTGTACTCCTACATGACCCAAATTTGACTACTTAAAACTTCCAAAAGTCTAAAGATCCAATTAATACAGAATAAAAAAAATGGATCTGGAGCAGACAATTCTGCAGTAACACTGTGTGCGAGACAAAAGCTATTTCATGATGAAGCTAGCAGGTCTTTAATTCGGTGCCAGATCAAGGTTGTTTGCTATGTGGCTGCCTGCGATGTGAAAGTGCTCAGAGAATCTTTAGCGGGTGCATGTAATGAGCCAGGAAGTTGGGAGGATGAGCATGAGAATAGGATTGTAGTGCGCTGTTCAACGCCGGGCGCATAAGCCGCTTGGTATTGTCAGTACATTGCGCAGAGCAGCCGGGCCTAGATTGATCATGGTTCAGTTAACATCACTGAATATCTCAAACCTCTGACTCAATTAATTCTCACCTGATTAGGATGAGACTGATATTCAAACTAAATCATCTCTCCAGTCAAGTAGAAATCAATATTTCTGATTTTACTTTTAAATCACCGTTATAAATAATAAAATATCTTCCGCTGCATCTTCTGTACGATACAGAGAGGGCCCCAGGTTTTTATATATTCTACGCTGCACGACTGATTAAAAAGAATTATTCTAATTTGAGCAAGAGCATATAGAGGAATGAGATTAATTTAAATAGTGGTAGATGAAACAAACTAATAATTAAATTCACACAAAGGGGGAATTACATTGTATTTTGTTTAACACTTACCCTGCCATAGATGTTAGCAACACAATGATATTAGCTCCATCTCCATTTTTTTGCTAGAAGTCACAATATACAATAGGGGGTCATTTATCAACCTGAAATATGCCAGAAAAAAACGTAGGCGTATTTCAGGCACTAGCTGCGCCACAATCTGCGACTTCTCCCCGCTCAAGCCAGGTCTAAAATTGTGTGCGAGGACGGGCCAGCAGGCCCAGCTCATTTACCATTTTCTATGCCTGTTTCACGCGTAGAACAAGGTCTAAACGTAAGACAGCTAGGAAGTTGTCTTACATTTAGAACTGGCGCCTCTTTATAACTCCAGTGGATCCACCACCAGCTTAGGGGTTTATTAAGACCGCCATCTGAAACGCCGGTCTTAATAAATGTGCCCCAATAAGTTTACTGTAAGAAAAACTGAAGGCACTGTTGCAGTAGACATGGTCTTGAAAACTGTTCATACTATTAATGTGTCATTTTATGAAGCATTTGGGTCCGCCGTGCTTGACCTAGTTTTCAGTAGGAGTAGCAAGCCTGGTCCATAGAGACATTTCTGTATTGTGCACCATATTACAAGTCAAAAGCATACTGGTCCAAACAGAACCGTAACGCCAGCATGAACAAAGCATAGCACATTATAGGATGTTTCTTCACTATGTCTTGGACGTATAAGGCTACTTTCACACTTGCGTTCGGAGCGGATCCGCCTGGTATTTGTACAGACTGATCCACTCCTATAATGCAAACGATGGTATCCGTTCAGACGGAACAGTCTGCATTATAATTTTCCTAAAAAAGTCTAAGTACAATTTGTATTCAGACGGATCCGTCCAGACTTCACATTGAAAGTCAATGGGGGGCGGATCCGTTTGAAAAATGCACCATATTGTGTCACCTTTGAACGGATCCGCCCCATTGACTTCCATTGTAACTCTGGACGGATCAGTTTGCCTCCGCACGGCCAGGCGGACACCCGAACACTGCAAGCAGCGTTCGGGTGTCCGTCTGCTGAGTGGAGTGGAGGACAGACGGTGCCAGACTGATGCATTCTGAGCGGGGCCGCTTGTGAGAGCCTTCAAGCAGAACTCACAAGCGGAGCCCCGAACGCTAGTGTGAAAGTAGCCTTACATGTCAGTATACTCGGTTGTGTCACAGCACAACAGCAGTATTAACTGACTCAAACTCACTGCATCATAGATTCTTATGATGCTGTGAGTTCAGATCAGTTAAACCCACAGTTTAGCGGCGACACATCTGAGTAATATAGACGTATATGTCTGGCACACGGACATGTGAATCTGGCCTAATGGCCTAAATTTAATCCACTGGCTAATGAATGAGTTTTACCAAGGTCAAATGCAAAAGGGTATACAGTATAAGGCTTCATGCACACGGCCGTTGTGCGGCCGTTTCGTGCATTGTGGACCGCAATTTGTGGTCCCCAATGCACGGGCAACATCCGTGTGGCGGCCGGGACGGATCGAGACGCATTCAACTCTAATGGGTCCGTGATCTGTCGCACTGTAATAAAATAAAACTATTTCTTTTGCAGTGCGGAAGCAAGTGAATGGGTCCACATCCGTGATGCGGGGTGCACACAGCCAGTGCCCGTGTATTGCGGATCCGCCGTATGCGAGCCGCAATACGGCCGTGTGCATGAGGCCTTACTAGTGTAGTGGAAAGTTGTCACTTAAATTGTAAAGACTCTTAAGGCCAGTGATTAGGGCAATTATCAGAATGCCCAATAATTGTCCTAAAAAAAATGTGCCTACGATCAACCGATGAACAAGCAAATGCATCAGTGAAATTGGGTGAAAGCATCGCTGGTGCGGACACCTAAATAGCCATTTCTTGCAAACAGATCCAGTCTAAACAGCAAGCTCCTGCCCAGAAACATGGAATATGCATGGGGATAGGTGATCGCTATAGTGATTACCTGTTGTCATACAGAGGAGATGATTGCTGAATGAAAAGCAAGCTTCCACTTCCTGGAATGAGCAGGCAATTATCGGGAAAGAAAGGTTTGTTTCCGATATTTGCCTTCTCTAACGGCTCATTTAAAGGGGCCTGCACCTGCATTGTGAATTAGTTTTCATGCTTTATCATAGGAGCAGAAAATGGAATTCAAGCTGCGACAGACCCTATGCACAATGGATACCAACGGTGCCCGACAGACCCAACTGACTTATAATGGGGTCCATCAGGTTCAGTCATATCGGTCATTTTACCATTAAAAAAATAAAATACGCTGCATGATGCACAATGTCCCATAAATAAGCCTCATACGCAGATCTGTACACAGCCTTACTCGGGGCCCTTAACCCTTTGTGTACTCTCAACAATCAAAGGCAGGATGACAAGTAGCACTTTTGCCATCTCTTAGTATACCTCCTTTACAACCCCCCATAGCAGACTTACAAACTACTGACATTATAGTGGGCACGGGGCAATGCTAGGTTAAATACTGTTTTGGTGTAGTTGATGTGTTACTTATCTCACTGTAAGACCATTCTTCCAAGTCTATTTGCGGACAAGAAGGTTGCAGCCCATTCTCCTTTTTTGAGCACTTTCACAGCATTTTTGGCCAAGCAGAAAACCCCATACAATGTAAGCACTGTGGGAGATTATCCAGTGAAGTGTGCTGCTTGTGAAAGCCAAGCCTACCAATGAATGCCGTGTGAAACAAACCGCACTGGTCAAAAGATTTATTGAATGACACCTACTTAACAAAACTGGGAATTATCTTATGTGAGTATCCATGTGATAGTCTAAACAGCAATATATGAATGCAGCTTCTTGGATTCAAAAACAGGACCCTATGGCACAACAGGCTATGGAAGCAATAAAACAAAGATAAAACCTATAAAAAATAAAAAACATTTTCCTGCAAAGCTTTTTATTTTATACACACACACACACACACACACACACACACACACACACACACACACACAGAGTGAGGAACAGAAGTATTTGAACACCCTGCGATTTGATACTTAGAAATCATGGAGGGCTCTAAAATTCACATTGTAGGTGCATTCCCACTCAGACAGAATAAACTGCTGAACATAAGTATTTGAACACCTGAGAAAATCAGTGTTAATATTTGGTACAGACGCCTTTGTTTGCAATTACAGAGGTCAAACGTTTCCAGTAGTTCTTGACCAGGTTTGCACACACTGCAACAGGGATTTTGGCCCACTCCTCCACACAGATCTCCTCTAGATCTTGGGTTTCGGGGCTGTCGCTGAGCAACACAGAGTTTCAGCTCCCTCCAAAGAAGTTCTATTGGATTTAGGTCTGGAGACTGGCTAGGCTACTCCAGAACCTTGATATGATTCTTACAGAGCCACTCCTTGGTTATCCTGGCTGTGTGCTTCGGGTCGTTGTCATGTTGGAAGACTTAGCCACGACCCATCTTCAATGCTCTGACTGAGGGAAGGAGGTTGTTGCTCAAAATCTCACAATAAATGGCCCCATTCATCCTCTCCTTAATACAATTAAGTTGTCGTGTCCCCTTCGCAGAAAATCACCCCCAAAGCATGATGATACCACCCCCATGCTTAACAGTAGGGATGGTGTTCTTGGGATGCAACTCATCTTTCTTTTTCCTCCAAACACAACGAGTGAAGTTTAGACAAAAAAGTTCTACTTTGGTCTCATCTGACCACATGACTTTCTCCCATGCCTCCTCTGGTTCATCCAGATGGTTATTGGCAAACTTCAGACGGGCCTGGACATGTGATGACTTGAGCAGGGGAACCTTCCGTGCAATGCATGATTTGAAACCATGACAGCGTAGTGTTCTACAGACAGTGACCTTTGAAACTGTGGTCCCAGCTCTCTTCATGTCATTGACCAGCTCCTCCCTTGTAGTTCTGGGCTGATTCCTCACCTTTCTTATCATCAGCGATACCCCACAAGGCGAGATGTTGCATGAAGCCCAGTCCGAGGGAGACTGACAGTTGCCTTTAGCCTCTTCCATTTTCTAACAAGTGCTCCAACAGTTGATCTATTTTCACCAAGCTGCTTGGCAACTGCCCCGTAGCCCTTTCCAGCCTTGTGGAGGTCCACAATTTTGTCTCTGGTGTCTTTTGACAGCTCTTTGGTCTTGCTCATGGTAGTACTTGGTGTCAGACTGACTGTGAGGTGGACAGGGGTCTTTATAGAGTTTAGACAGGTGCTACTACGTTAGATTAATGAGTGGAGTAGAGGTGAACTTTTTTAAAAGGCACAGTAACAGGTCTTTGAGAGCCAGAATTCTTGCTGTTTCTCAGGTGTTCAAATACTTATGTTCAGCAGTGCAAGACAAATACATTTTAAAAAAAATAATCAAACAGTGCGATTTCCTGAAATTGTTTTAAAATGCTGTCTCTTAGAGTGGAAATGCACCTACAATGTAAATTTCAGACCCCCTCTATGATTTCTAAGTGGAAGAATTAGCAAAATTGCAGGGTGATATATATATTTATTGTGATAAGGTAGACAGTACGGGAAGGTGTGTATATCCCACTCAGATACCTCAGCTGGGTGAGATGGCTAAAATCCGGAGTGCAGTAGTCTCAGCAGCATGTAGGTTGCTGAGACAATGTGGTTTATGGTATGTTCTGGGCTGGATTTTATTTGGATTGGCAGATAGAACTGGTAGTGGGATCTGCCAATCCACACCCTTCCAGGACGGGTGTTCCCTTGGTCCAGAGAGGATTGCAGGTGAGGTCTGCCATAATCAGGCTGGGATAAAGCACCTCCCAGGGTGTCAGTCTGGGAGAGTGTGTTATCCGGGACCAGAGACCTGCAGAGGTTTGAAGTGGTCGCAGCCGGGTGGGCTGAGGGACCACAAGGCTAAGTGAGAGCCTGTGGTACAAGGGTCACAAGGCCACAGTCGGGACTCGTATTTGTACAGCCTGGGGGCTGGAGAACTGTTTGGCTGGGAAAGCAGGGCCTAATGCCAGGTATGAATTGTAACCTGTGGTTTAGTCAGGGCTTTAGGTAATGTGTTTAGGTAGAGCCCAGACGGGCAGGCTTTTATTTTATATTGTTTTTGTTGGTGCTTGTGTCGCAAAAAAGCACAGTTTTGATATGAAAAATACATGGTCTGAGAAGAAGTCTGTAAGCGTGACCCTGGAAAGAGAGCTAACCCTTACAATATATATGCAAAAAAATATGCCATTCACTGATTCACAATGTAAAAGATTATTTTTCTAATATAACTAAGCTGTAAGAGTGGCTGGAAAAAAAGAAAGCCTGTCAGCTTGCTGAAATTGATATTCATTAGGGAACTTTTACCTGAATAGGGAACATTTGGGCTTTCTGGTCTTTATGATAGCCCCAGCTGGTTATGGTAGAAGGTTACGGCTTTACCACATTCTGTTCAATTCTGTATCCTAATTAGCCCAACGAATCTATAGCTGTGAGCACCAAGTGTCCATGCTGAAAAGAAACCAATTAATGCTAGCAAATTAGATCAACTCCAAAGATCCAACAGCCAAACTCTTAGTTAAATGCTCCTTGTTAATAGGAAGTGTAGCTGTCAATAACTGCTGTTGGTGGCTTTAATGAGGCCCGTTTCTTTCACTGAAAGTGATTTCATGTCTCTTTGTCCTTGTAAAAGCTGCTCCTTCCCCTTAAAAAAACACTGTACATAGTAATGGCGGTGCTAGCTCTTTCACTTAATTCTTCTGCTAAGCTGGGTTGAGATGACATTGAAAATAAAATGGAATAGAAGTTCACTCCCAAATTATATTTTACATGATTCTCTGAAAGCGTTGGACTGAACCTGCCTGTTACTTGCGGGAATATAGGCACATTTATGCATGGAAAGATATTTTAGGATTTCAGAAACACTAAATCTACATACAAATACATTTACATATAGGTGTACAGGTTTATGTATAGGTGCTTAAATGGCATATTCTAAGTACGTCCTTCAAAATCCCAATTTGATCCATCGCTGTGAGTTGGGATTTCTCTCATGTATATGAGGCAAGTAGCTAAGTTATAGCAGTCGATTTCACCAGCTGTGCAGGTGTAATTTTGTCACAAAGTCACCCAGGCTTTATATAAATGCACAGTCTTTGCTTCACCAAAACAGTTGTTCAGATAACTGGCTATTAGGGATCGACGATATACATTTTTTAGAGCAGATACCGATACCGATAATCTGTGAACTTTCAGGCTGATAGCCGATAATTTATACCGATATTCTGTGAATTTTCATCTACTGAAAATGAATATGTTTATTGTTAACGTGTACGTATTTGTTTTGTAAATCTTTCTTTTTCATTTATACTTAATATTTTGGCGTTTTTGTTTCAAATTTTATTTTATTTTTTACTGACTTTTAGCCCCCTTAGGGACTAGAACCCTTGTCCTATTGACCCTAATAGAGCTCTATCAGGGTGAATAGGACCTCACACTGTCCCTGCTGCTCTGTGCATAGTGCATACAGCAGCAGGGAGCAGACTATGGCAGCCAGGGCTTCAATAGCGTCCTGGCTGCCATGAGCGGTAACTGCAATCCACGGCAGTTGACCCCTCAGGTGCGGCACCTGAGGGGTTAACTACCGCAGATCGCAGCTACTTGTCATAGAGGTCGGGAGCCGGCTATGTAATTCTGGAGCCAGCTCCCGCCTCCTGTATATGAATTAATGAGAGTTATCTTCATTGGTGGCGCAGTGGCCATAGCCCCTCCTCCTCCCTCCTCTAATTGGTGGCAGTGGCAGCAGCGGCACAGGGGGGAGGGAGACACTGCTTCTTTCTTCCCTGTGTTGCTGAGGGAACAGGATCGCGCTGACAGCAGCGCGATTCGTGTTCTCGATTCGTTAACGGAATATCGGCAAAATAGATGCCGATACCGATAACTTTCAAAATCATGAATATCGGCCGATAATATCGGTAAAACTGATAATCGGTCGATCCCTACTGGCTATTGGAGCTTTCCTAATAAAATGTTGTTTTAACAGGGTTTTCTGGAACCTAAATATTGGAGACCCATACTTGGGATAGGTCCTCTTTATCAGACTGGTGGGGGCTGGGGTGAGCACACATCTGCATTGTATAAACAGTTCATACATTATTTAGCGCCTGTGCCTGGTCTTGCAGCTCAACCCCATTCCCTTGACTGGGATGCAGAAAAACCATGTGATTTAAAGGGGTTGTCCCAGGAAAAATATTCTACATTTTTCAAACCAGCATCTGGATCTGAATACTTTTGCAATTGCATGTAATTAATAATTTAGTATAACTGGGTTATTCAATAAAATGGATCTGTGTAGCGCCGCCTGCTGTTTTCCTTAATTTCCTGTCCACCTCCGTAACGTTGCTGAGGAGGACGCACATGCTCAGTCGCATCTTCTGGTAGAAGATGTGCCAGTTACAGGAAGTGAGCTGCAGAAGAAAGGACCACTGAGAAAACACATACTCCCTGAGCTGACGGATTAAAATAAATCTAGCAGAGCAACTGGAGCAATGAATGGGGAAAGCACTGGATCCATGTGAAGTACAGGGAAGGTTCTAGTTTTGTTAGTAAGAGAATGTCATTAACTATATGATGTCTAAAACTCCTTTAAGTGCAGATGGGTGGGGGGTAGGAAAGGTTATCAATAATTAAGTCTTAGAAAACTCTTAAAGCACTTAAAGGGTAATTCCATGATTAATGTAAAAAAATAAAATCAGCCATCATATATTACATGTTGATCTCTTTCTAACAAAGCTAAAACCAGCCCTGTACCTCTCATGGATCAGAGATCTCCACATTCATTGCTCTGCTAGATTTATATCAGGCTGGCAGCTCATGGGGAATGTCCTTTCTGCTGTAGCTCAGGGGGAGTGTGTCAGCTCTCTCCCTATCACAGCTCAGGAGGCAGTTGAAGGATGAAACTGAGCATGTGCGGCCATCTCAGTGAGACAGACAAAGAAAGAAGTAAAAGAACAAAGAGCACATGGAGTTATACAAATCAATTTTATTGAATATCTCAGTGGTGATACATAATTTTTTAATTACATGCAATTACAAAAGTATTCAGACCAGGTGCTGGTTTGAAAACTGTAGAATATTTTTCATGGGACAACCCTTTTAAGATGGTCAACTACTGACTCCAGAGCTACTGCAAAAGAGCTGATGGGCCGGGTAGGAATGCTGGACCAACGCTTATCAGATATTAATGACCTAGCCTGAGGATAGACCATTAACCCCCTAAAGGGGTTGTGCCAAGTTTTCGAGTTATCCCCTTACCCACAGGATAGGGGATAACTAACTGATCTGGTGGGGGTCCAACTGCTGGTTCCATTCTCACATCCTGATGGAGCTTTAGGCTGTGGATGCACCGTGCCACTCCATTCATTCACTATGGCAGTGATGGCTAACCTTGGCACTCCAGCTGTGGTAAAACTACGACTCACGCTCCATTTATTTCTATAGAGTTCTGAGAGCAGCCAAGCAAGGAGGGCATCTTGGGAGTTGTAGTTTTACCACAGCTGGAGTACCAAGGTTAGCCATCACTGCACTGTGGGAACACCGGAAACAGCTGAGCATCTCAGCTATCTCTGTCAGTCCAATAGAGAATGAATGGAGCAGCAGGGCGCGTGGGTGTTCTGCGGCTCCATCTGTATCTGTACATTATAAGCATTGAGTGGCTGAATGCTGAAGGCTCACTCACTGAGCTTGCGCTATATGTGTCAACTGTATAATATAGCAGACACCTGCCGGCAGGAACCAAGATCAGATGACTCAGATCCCTGTCATTTCACCCCTCAGATCAGCTGTCAATAGCGACTGCATCATCTGTGGTGCTCCCTCTGTCTTTCAAGTAAAGCCCCCACGGCAAAATCACGGGGCTCCGATCAGCTGCTATGGTAATCTGGCGCCTTGTGAAGGCTCCCAGACATGTCATAGAGAAATGCCTGCAAAGCCATGTCTAAGACATGGTCAGATAGGCAACCTGTAAAAACCTCATAGACTGCAATAGTATTCTATTGCAGTCTCTAGTACAAGCAATCAGAAAACCCCACAAAAATATTAAAAATTCAAATCATCCCCTTTCTTAATTTAGTATAATAAAGATAAACTCTTAAAAAATAAATAAACGTCACTGGTATCACTGCATCCAAAAACGTCGGAACTATTCAAATACAACAATATTTATTGTGCACAGTGAATGCAGTTTTTTTGTGACATTAACTCCCCTATAAAGTTGTATAAAATGTGATCAAAAAGTCATATGTACCCCAAAATCATACCAATGAAAACTATAATTCGCCCTGCAAAAATTAGCCTCACACAGCTCTGCAGACGGGAAAATAAAAAAGTTATGGCGATGAAAAGAATATATATATACATTTCTGCCCCTTCAAACAGGGTGCAGAGAATTGTAAAGGATAAAATGGTGCAATTGGAACTAGCTCCAGTCCTGACAGTTGAAGCACTTCGCCATCACAATGCTGTACATAACAGAGCAGAAAGGGGGGATCCAGCCTATTTTTTAAATAGGGTATTTCTAATAGGGCAATGAGAGGCAGGGAATGGATCATCCTTCAGAAATTGAAGCATACATGGGTGGGTTGTATTTCTATGGTGGTGCTGGGTCTATGAGGGGGGGGGGGGGGGGGTTGTATGTCTATGGCAGAGATGTGTGTCTTGCACTTACAGTAAGCTATTACTACTAGTGCAATCCACACAGACCTCCCCATATTCCTCCCTCCACAATGCAGCGCAGTCGCTCACACAGATGCCGACTGCTGCACTTGAGTCTGCTGGTTGAAACTGTCCATGCTCTCCAGTCTTTCCTGTAGGTCACCAGGATTTTGGACCTCAGCCACAGGCTGCACGGAATATGGATGGGCTGAGGGCTCTCACATTGCCCTCATTACAAAGGCACTGGACTGTAACACTTCACGCCGGCAGAGCACAGAGCAGAGGTCAGGTGTCAGCTGTCCAATAAGCAGCGCAGGCAGCACAACATCGCCCTGATTATTGGCCAGCTGTACTTGACTTCTTCTGACAGACAGGGGCCAATGCCATTGCAGGGGCCAATGCAGCAGAGCCCAGCAGAGGCAAGGAGGAGGGGAGGAATCAGGAGGGGGCAGGGCCATGCAGCCTGGCTGGGCCCCCTAACCTCACGGGCCCCATAGCCAGTGAGTGGTCTGCCTATATTGACAGTACGCCACTGCTTTTACCTAAACAACATAAGACTCAACTCTCTTGGCCATAGGTCTACCAAATGTATTCAAGTTAGATAAGGTCCAGCTTTAACGAAAACAGCCTTGGACAGATGGGAGCGGTGCAGGACCAAGATAGAGGCAGTTGCCATCCATAAAAATCTAAAGTTTGTTACACTTTGGAGCGGGTATCTTTCCTCTGTAATACACATGCCCATATCAATTATTTTACTATTGAAAGTCAACAGATCTTTTCAGACAATCCCTTTAACACAACTAAAGAGGATTTCTTAATAAAACAAAGAATACAGAAGTAAATTACTTTTCCACTCAAAACTTTACAACCTTACTGTAGGTACAGTATAACCAACTCATACTTGTACCTTAGAAGTATAAAATCATAGAAGCATGCCTTGGGTCTCATAAAACGTGCTCCGTAAACTGATTTAATCAGACACAACCTAACCTATGTGCTTAGGTCCCCAAGACGGCTAAGTATCTCACACTTCTCTTGTGGTTACACCACATCTCATAATAGGCCATAACTAGTCCACAAGTTATTTCTATCAAGTGTCATTTTAATTTGCCCTTGGGCCAATGGGATGCGCAGAGTGGTGCTGGAAAAGGGCTCTGATCGTTGCATGTTACCCTTCACATGTCACTTGGAGATGTCCTATTCTTAAGCCAATGCAACCCTTGAGGGACACAATGGCCCCGGTTGGTGAAGTATTGTTGAACAAGTGCATGTTACTGAAACCATGGTTGACACTGGCCAGGCTTTGCAGAAGGGAGGCCTGAAGTTATGTTGTGGCCAATCATTTTTACTAAATATCACAGTGTGCCCAGAGGAGGAGAGGTGTAAGAAAACCTAGGTGGTGTGAACAGTATTTATTTATTTTACTAATAATTTACTTTTAACAGTTACTGTACCCATTTTACATATCTTGTGATGAAAAACAACATTCAATAACATAATATTGATAGTAGTATAAATATCCTTAGAAACCTAAAAAATGTAGTGGACTTAATGTGACCATAGACAGTAGATGAATGTCAACCGAACACATTGATTTTGGCAGAACTTGCCGACCAGGGTGACCAGACTCTCCAACAACGGATGAGGGGTCGGGCATGTTGGTTTTCACCATCCTTCATGTTTGTTCATCCTTGTTCTCACAGGACATAAGCTGCTACCAAAAGTGTCTGGCAGTGGCTTTCTCCTCTCTCCCTATTGAGAACACATGCGCACACTGCCTAGCTGAGATGACAAGTGCACGGGGGGGATAAGAAGGAATAGCTGCCGAAGGGGCTCACGAAGCTGTTTGAAGGGGCTCACGAGCGGACCCGAACGCAGCCGTCCAGCCCTGATGCAGTCTGAATGGAGCGGATCCGCTCAGACTGCATCAGTCTGGCGGCGTTCAGCCTCCGCTCCGCTCGCTCGTGCGGATCCGTCCAGACTTACAATGTAAGTCAATGGGGACGGATCCGTTTGAAGATGCCACAATGTGGC